>NC_090447.1:981270697-981895697 GCF_031143425.1 Pleurodeles waltl
TGTGTGTCATTGGATGTACTGAAGTATCACAGATGTTCTGTTGTCCACATCCTCATCCTCTACCTCCTCATCCTCACTGTCCTCAGGGTCCACTGCTACCACAGGGGCATCTTCAGTCTCCTCCTCCTGCAGAAAAGGCACATGTCGTCTGAGGGCCAGGTTGTGCAACATGCAGCATGCCACGACTATCTGGCAGACCTTCTTGGGTGAGTAGCACAGGGATCCACTTGTTGGATGGAAGCACCAGCACGTGGCCTTCAGGAGGTCAAAGGTCCTTTCAGTGATCCTTCTGGTTCACCCATGTGCCTCATTAAAACATTATTCTGCCCTTGTCCTGGCATTCCTCACAGGTGTCAGCAGGCATGATAGGTTTGGGTAACCAGAGTCACCTGCAAATATTCAGGGACAACATTTAGCCACACACTATCCTATATGGCCCACACCATGGGCATAAACCAACATATACTTGGTGGGAACCAGGGCTCACCTATTAGCCACACCCTGTGCCTCTGTAGTTGGGCCATCACATTTGGGATTCTGCCATTGTAGGAGGCTGGACTGGCTTGTAGTGAGTACCAAGGGGTACTTGCACCTTGCACCAGGCCCAGTTATCCCTTATTAGTGTATAGGGTGTCTAGCAGCTTAGGCTGATAGATAATGGTAGCTTAGCAGAGCAGCTTAGGCTGAACTAGGAGACGTGTGAAGCTACTACAGTACCACCTAGTGTCATATGCACAATATCATAAGAAAACACAATACACAGTTATACTAAAAATAAAGGTACTTTATTTTTATGACAATATGCCAAAGTATCTTAGAGTGTACCCTCAGTGAGAGGATAGGAAATATACACAAGATATATATACACAATAGCAAAAATATGCAGTATAGTCTTAGAAAACAGTGCAAACAATGTATAGTTACAATAGGATGCAATGGGGAAACATAGGGATAGGGGCAACACAAACCATATACTCCAAAAGTGGAATGCGAACCACGAATGGACCCCAAACCTATGTGACCTTGTAGAGGGTCGCTGGGACTATTAGAAAATAGTGAGAGTTAGAAAAATAACCCTCCCCAAGACCCTGAAAAGTGAGTGCAAAGTGCACTAAAGTTCCCCTAAGGACAAAGAAGTCGTGTTAGAGGAATAATGCAGGAAAGACACAAACCAGCAATGCAACAACTGTGGATTTCCAATCTAGGGTACCTGTGGAACAAGGGGACCAAGTCCAAAAGTCACAAGCAAGTCGGACATGGGCAAATGCCCAGGAAATGCCAGCTGTGGGTGCAAAGAAGCTTCTACTGGACACAAGAAGCTGAGGTTTCTGCAGGAACGAAAAAGGCTAGAGACTTCCCCTTTGGTGGACGGATCCCGCTTGCCGTGGAAAGTTGTGCAGAAGTGTTTTCCCGCCAAAAGAACGCCAACAAGCCTTGCTAGCTGCAAATCTAGCGTTTAGCGTTTTTGGACGCTGCTGAGGCCCAGGAGGGACCAGGAGGTCGCAAATTGGACCAGCAGAGAGAGGGGACGTCGAGCAAGACAAGGAATCCTCTCTGAAGCAGGTAGCACCCGGAGAAGTGCCAGAAACAGGCACTACGAGGATGCGTGAAATGGTGCTCGCCGAAGTTGCACAAAGGAGTCCCACGTCGCCGGAGACCAACTTAGAAAGTCGTGCAATGCAGGTTAGAGTGCCGTTGACCCAGGCTTGGCTGTGCACAAAGGATTTCTGCCGGAAGTGCACAGGGGCGGAGTAGCTGCAAAAGTCGCGGTTCCCAGCAATGCAGCCCAGCGAGGTGAGGCAAGGACTTACCTCCACCAAACTTGGACTGAAGAGTCACTGGACTGTGGGGGTCACTTGGACAGAGTCGCTGGATTCGAGGGACCTCGCTCGTCGTGCTGAGAGGAGACCCAAGGGACCGGTAATGCAGCTTTTTGGTGCCTGCGGTTGCAGGGGGAAGATTCCGTCGACCCACGGGAGATTTCTTCGGAGCTTCTGGTGCAGAGAGGAGGCAGACTACCCCCACAGCATGCACAAGCAGGAAAACAGTCGAGAAGGCGGCAGGATCAGCGTTACAGAGTTGCAGTAGTCGTCTTTGCTACTTTGTTGCAGGTTTGCAGGCTTCCAGCGCGGTCAGCAGTCGATTCCTTATCAGAAGGTGAAGAGAGAGATGCAGAGGAACTCGGCTGAGCTCATGCATTCGTTATCTAAAGTTTCCCCAGAGACAGAGACCCTAAATAGCCGAAAAGAGGGTTTGGCTACTTAGGAGAGAGGATAGGCTACTAACACCTGAAGGAGCCTATCAGAAGGAGTCTCTGACGTCACCTGGTGGCACTGGCCACTCAGAGCAGTCCAGTGTGCCAGCAGCACCTCTGTTTCCAAGATGGCAGAGGTCTGGAGCACACTGGAGGAGCTCTGGACACCTCCCAGGGGAGGTGCAGGTCAGGGGAGTGGTCACTCCCCTTTCCTTTGTCCAGTTTCGCGCCAGAGCAGGGCTAAGGGGTCCCCTGAACCGGTGTAGACTGGCTTATGCAGAATTGGGCACCTCTGTGCCCAACAAAGCATTTCCAGAGGCTGGGGGAGGCTACTCCTCCCCTGCCTTCACACCATTTTCCAAAGGGAGAGGGTGTAACACCCTCTCTCAGAGGAAGTCCTTTGTTCTGCCATCCTGGGCCAGGCCTGGCTGGACCCCAGGAGGGCAGATGCCTGTCTGAGGGGTTGGCAGCAGCAGCAGCTGCAGTGAAACCCCAGGAAGGGCAGTTTGGCAGTACCAGGGTCTGTGCTACAGACCACTGGGATCATGGGATTGTGCCAACTATGCCAGGATGGCATAGAGGGGGCAATTCCATGATCATAGACATGTTACATGGCCATATTCGGAGTTACCATTGTGAAGCTACATATAGGTAGTGACCTATATGTAGTGCACGCGTGTAATGGTGTCCCCGCACTCACAAAGTTCAGGGAATTGGCTCTGAACAATGTGGGGGCACCTTGGCTAGTGTCAGGGTGCCCTCACACTAAGTAACTTTGCACCTAATCTTTACCAGGTAAAGGTTAGACATATAGGTGACTTATAAGTTACTTAAGTGCAGTGTAAAATGGCTGTGAAATAACGTGGACGTTATTTCACTCAGGCTGCAGTGGCAGGCCTGTGTAAGAATTGTCAGAGCTCCCTATGGGTGGCAAAAGAAATGCTGCAGCCCATAGGGATCTCCTGGAACCCCAATACCCTGGGTACCTCAGTACCATATACTAGGGAATTATAAGGGTGTTCTAGTAAGCCAATGTAAATTGGTAAAATTGGTCACTAGCCTGTTAGTGACAATTTGGAAATAAATGAGAGAGCATAACCACTGAGGTTCTGGTTAGCAGAGCCTCAGTGAGACAGTTAGGCACCACACAGGGAACACATACATATAGGCCACAACCTTATGAACACTGGGGTCCTGACTAGCAGGGTCCCAGTGACACATAACAAACATACTGAAAACATAGGGTTTTCACTATGAGCACTGGGCCCGGCTAGCAGGATCCCTAGTGAGACAGTGAAAACACCCTGACATACACTCACAAACAGGCCAAAAGTGGGGTTAACAAGGCTAGAAAGAGGCTACTTTCTCACAGCCATTTGTGAGGACAAAGGCATCATGCACCGACCCAGGATACTTAGCATTGACGTGGGAGATGTATTGGTCCGCCAGGCACACCATCTGCACATTCATGGAGTGGAAACTCTTACGATTCCTGAACACCTGTTCATTCTGGCAGGGGGGACAAATGCAATATGTGTTCCGTCAATTGCACCAATTATATTGGGGATATGTCCCATTGCATAGAATCAGGCCTTCACAGTGACCAAATCCGCAACCTGGTGGAATGCAATGTAGCTGCACATGTGTTTTATCAGGGCAGACAACACTCTTGTTAGCACATTTGATAACATTGGCTGTGACATTCCTGCTGCCCAGCCCACTGTCACTTGGAAAGAACCAGTTGCCAGGAAATGGAGAACTGATAGCACTTACACAAGAGGGGGGATCCCAGTGGGGTGACGGATATCAGATATCAGGTTAGGCTTTAATTGGGCACACAGCTCTATGATTGTGGGTGGCCCTGTCCAGTCTGTAGGTGAGTATTATGTGCCTGTACTCAATTATAGCCAAGTCCACCAGAGGTCTGTACACAGGAGTATGTCTCTATCTCCTATTCATCCGCAGCGGTAGGTGTCTAAGTGGCAAAAGAGTGAGGAGCCTGTCACAAACTGAGCAATGGACCGACAACAGCAGTCTGCAATGTGCAAACATGTAATAGGACAGTGTAATTTGAGAAATATGTGCCTATTTATCCTGTGACGCAGCATTAATCCATAGGCTTGTTCTCCCCCCCTGAAATGGCGTCCGCCTGTCCTGTGTGGAGAGACAGGTGGAAGTGCCGTAATGCCGCTGATGTTGTGCACAGTGCCAGCAGACAGTCGTGAACCGCCATGAAATTCCTCATTGGTTATAATTGGGCCCTATGGGGTATCCACGCTGGCGGTGACGGTATGCACCGCCGTGAACGTGAACGCCATTTTCTCATTCCTCACTTGTTTCCTGACCTTCCATAGGAGATGACCTACTCCTGTGTCTGGAACCTACCATGGCCCGTGTGACCGGGGAAAGGGCCCCAGCCTTCCCTTCACTTCAACTGGTGTTTGGGGTCCTACCCCAGTACGGGCTGCTGTATGGGCCTCCAGACCAACAGGTGAGTACACTGTGGGCACAATGCATGTGGCATGAATGCATGGAGTTGTGTGTGTGAAGACCTTGTGTAAGGGGGTTGGTGGATGTCTTCTTTGCAGTGTTCATGTTGTGTGCTGGGCTATGTGTGTGCCAATGGTGATGGAAACGGGTATGGTGGACCATTTGTGTTACTGTCTGGACTGTTTGTCTAATGGTGTTCTCCTGTCTGTATTGCCTCTGCAGGTCAGTGCCCATCTAAAGAAGGGAATTTGGCGTGCCATCGCCAAGGAGGTGCGGACCCTGGGGGTCTATGGCAGGCAGAGCACCCACTGTCGGAAACAGTGGAAGGACCCGAGACGCTGGGCACAGAAGACCACTGAGGCCCAGCTGGGGAGGGCCTCCCAACGAGAAAGGGGTGCCCGTCGAACCCTGACCCATCTGATGGCCCACATACTGGCGGTGGCCTACCCTGAGCTGGATGGGCCCTTGAGCGCATCACAGCAGCCACAAGGAGATGAGTACAGTGGCCACCATTGAAGCTCATGGCTGGAGGGGTGGCATCCGGGTGGTGGTTGTGTGTCAGTGGGTGCCCCCAGGCCAGGCCAGACATAGCAGCGTAGGTCATCTGGTGGCTATGGGTTCGATAATGAAATACTGCTTACCTAGCTGGTCAGGGCTGCATGTGTCCCAGGTGTCCTGCAGTTGGCGGTGTGTACCCCTCCTCCTTAATTGTTGAGTGGCCATTTCACTGATAGTGCAATGCATAGTGCGTAGGTCTCTTCCCTGTGTGTGAGGGTGCTGTGTACGCCAACGGTGGTGTTGGTGCAGTCACTGACCCAGTATATCCTTTGTCTCCCTCCCCCCTTTCTTAATTTGTCATCCTGTCCTTATGTGCATTAGCATCATCTGGCGGAGGAGCAGATGTGCCAGCGACAGAGGGAGCTGCATCCCTTAGGACCCCGGAGGCAGAGTCCACCGACGCTGAGGGCACCAGTGGGATGGAGGGTGAGGGGAGCACCACGGCAGAGACTGGAGGGGACAATACAGACTCAGATACCTTCTCCGATGGGAGCTCTCTGATGGTGGCGGACACCTCTCTGACCACCCCAGCTGCAGGTACATCCGCCACCCCCGAACCAGCACCGCCCTCCCGGTAGCCCCTCAGCGAGTTTCCCGTGGCAGCTCACCCAGAAGGATGGGCATCTCCTTCGCCCCAGGCACCTCAGGCCCTGCCCCAGTGAGCCCTGCTGCCCTGACTGAGGAGGCTAATGACCTCCTGAGATCTCTGTAGGGCAAACAAACATTGTAAATGCCATCCAGGGGCTGGCATCCCAGATGCAGCAATCTAATGCATTCCTGGAGGGCATTCACAGTGGATTGGCGACACAACGGAGATCGATTCAGGCTCTGGCCTCCTCTCTGTTGGCAGCCATTGTCCCTGTTTCAAGCGTCCCCCCTCCAATTTCCACTTCCCAGTCCCATTCTCCTCAACCCCAACCCATCCCAAGCAGACAGCCAGATGAGCATGCACACAAGACAGCACCTAAGAGTGTCACAGGCAAACACAAGCACCACACATCATCCCAAAGGCACTCACACAAACAACATTCATTTGCAGACACAACAACATCCACTATTTCCACTGTCTCCCCCTCCTCCTCCTCCACCTGCCATCCAGTTACGTCCACACTCACACCTGCATGCACTACATCAATATCCACTACCAGCATCATCACCACACCAAGCAGAACACACTCCTCACTGGCAGACACCTCCAAAACATCCATGCACACGTCCCCTTTTTCCTCTTCCATTGTGTCTGCCCCCCTTCCTAAAGTATACAAATGCAAGCACTCAGACACCCAACAGCCTTCCACCTCACAACAGCATACAGCCCATGCACCTGCACCCAAATCCAGCAGACAAACACCTCCAACAACCACTTGATCATCCTCCACTCCCATTTCTCCTCCCTCTTCCCACCCCAATGTCCCTAAAAAGCTTTTCCTTTCCCAGATTGACCTCTTCCTACCCCTCCCCCCGTCCTGCACGTATGGGCAGGGTATCAAGGAGCCAGCCAAGCACCTCAGCCAAACATTCCATTGACCCAGTGGTAGCACCACCTACTCATGGTGGAAAGGATTCCAGGCCAACAATACTCAAGGGGAAGGAGACAGCACCAGCCACAAAGAAGGGGAAGGGGCTTGCACAAGCCTCAAAGAAGGGAAAGGAGCTTGCACCAGCCACAAAGAAGGGGAAGGAGACTACACCAGCCACAAAGAAGGGGAATGAGCCTGCACTAGCTGCAGGGAAGGGAACGAAGCCTGCACCAGCCACAAAGAAGGGGAAGGAGCTTGCACCAGCCACAAAGAAGGGGAAGGAGACTACACCAGCCACAAAGAAGGGGAATGAGCCTGCACTAGCTGCAGGGAAGGGAAAGAAGCCTGCACCAGCAGCTGTCAAAGAACCCCCACCGCCAGCTGTGATTATGAAGACATTAGAGGGTGCAGGGGCTGAGCAGGAGCCTCCCACAACCACCACCACAGTGCAGCCATTGGTGGGTGCAGGGGCTGAGCAGGAGCCTCCCACAACCACCACCACAGTGCAGCCGTCACCTCCGGCGGCCGCCATATAGTCAAGCCTCCAAGGGCTGCTGTGCGGCCTGCCCCATCCAGAACCAGTAAGCAAGTCACCCACTTGAGAGACTGTGGCCTTGCACTCCCCAGGACAGAGCAATGGGCATGTTGCCCCCTCCAGAACCAATGGGCAAGTCACCCATTTGAGAGACTGTGGCCTTGCACTCTCCAGAGCCAAGAAAAGGGCATATTTCCCCCTCCAAAACCAGTGGGCAAGTCACCCACCTGAGAGACTGTGGTCTTGCAATCCCCAGGACAATGAGCAATGGGCATGTTGCCCGCTCCAGAACCCCGTGGGCAAGTCACCAACCTGAGAGACTGTGGCCTTGCACTCCCCATGACAAAGAGCAATGGGCATTTTGCCATATAGTCCAGCCTCCAAGGGCTGCTGTGCGGCCTGCCCCATCCAGAACCAGTAAGTAAGTCACCCACTTGAGAGACTTTCACTCCCCAGGACAGAGCAATGGGCATGTTGCCCCCTCCAGAACCAGTGGGCAAGTCACCCAATTGAGAGACTGTGGCTTTGCACTCTCCAGAACCAAGCACAGGGCATGTTTCCCCCTCCAGAGCCAGTGGGCAAGTCACCCACCTGAGAGACTGTGGCCTTGCACTCCCCAGGACAATGATCAATGGGCATGTTGCCCCCTCCAGAACCAGTGGGCAAGTCACCCACTTGAGACACTGTGGCCTTGCACTCCCCAGGACCATGCACAGGGCATGTTGCCCCCTCCAGAACCAGTGGGCTTGTTTCCGCATCCAGCTGAGGTACCCCCATCCCCCTGAGGTGCCTGCCTATTTGCCAACTGATGCCCCCTGCAGTATTCTCTCCGTATTGGGGCAGGATTTGAGGCTGGCCTTGGACTTTGCCCTGTGGCCATGTGGGCCCTGTGGGCCCTGTGAACTATGGACTGGGCAGTGTCCCTTTTTTCTACACGTATACAAATCTATTTAATGTGTAAATCAGATTGTTGAATTTATTATTGGACTGATTACAATCATTTTCGTAAATTCCTGTTGCCTTGGCATTATTCTGCAGATTTTTGTGGTTAAATTGTTTTTGTTATGCATCTGGTTGTGTGTATGGTGCGTGTGTGTGTCAGGTGTGTATCGTGTGTGTGTGTCACTCTTGTTTTCCTCCCACCCTCCCTTGTGTGCTAGGCGGCTGTACTTACCGTCGTCGTCTTCGCCAGTGTCGGTGTTCCAGGTGGAGCATGAAAAAGAAGATCATCGGGAAAACTCGCATTTCGGGTTCCATAGTGGCGTGGTTCTTCCCTGTGTCTCCAATGGTGAGTCCTTTCACTTTTGTGCTCTGTTTCCACCAGGCTTTTGATGGCGTTGGTACTGCCCCGGAAAAGGTGGTAGATTGCAGGGTCAAAATATGGTGGGCAGTACTTTGTCTTCTGCCTGGCTGTAGGTGGCTACCGGCGTGGTGACTGTTGTTTCCGCCCTGGCGGTCGGTGTGGTACATTGGCTGTCTATTGGAGATATCACCGCCATGGTTATAATTTGGCAGTAGTTACCGCCAGCCTGTTGGTGGTATTACCGCCACTTTATCACCCACTGCCAGGGTCGTAATGAGGCCCTAAGTCTCGTCAGACTCACAGTTGGGCTGTTTGTGAATTCCCTCTAAACAGTGACATAAAGGGAGCTGAGGTGTAGCCTGCATTTCCTGATGGTACTCCTGGGCTACAGTGGGGAGTTAGGAGCTGACACACCTAAAAGGCCTGTGCCTGTCCTCACACAATGCAGTCTCCAGCCCCCTGGTGTGTGTCTGGGGCCAGCTCTGCGCAAAGCAGGATCTTGAAAACAACACTTTCAAAATACTTCAATAGCAGAAAGGAGTATAAGTAGTGGACCCAAAACCCCACATATTTAGATTACTGCTGGATGAAGAGAAACCTCTGCAAAGGAGAAGAGCTGGAGGAGGAGTCCTTCCCCTTTGCTTGTGAGTGTGCTTTGCTGGGTTGACCTACAGTTACTGCTTCTGCCTGAGAGAGGACAAAGACTAGACTTTGATGTGTTTTTCTGCTTGTGAAGTGTCTCCAAGGGCTTGGACTTAGCTTGCCCCCGGTCCTGAAGTCTCGGAGCCATCAAAGACTTCCTCTGCCAGCACCTGGACTCTCTTAGTAAGATTCCAGCCCTGCCAAATGGTGCCTCATCCAGTCCCTGGACCCTTGAAATGAGAAGCTGGTGGAACCAAGACTGAAATCCACGCACAGAAGCCATGCTGTACCTGCTTAGCGCCTGAAAAATCGATGCACCACCTGCATTGCAGCTGGGAAATCGACGCAACACCCATGTGAGATTGTCAAAATCAACACATCACCCATGCAGCGCGGCTCTTCACCACAATGCTCCTTGATTGCACATGCATCATCGCTGGGCAGCAAAACCACAGTGAAACTGCGCAGATCTGAGGTTGCCCATCTGGAAATCGAAGCATCGCTTTTCTGCCAGAGAGAAAAACTACGAATCGCTTACCCGACTGGAGAAGAAATGACACCTGGCCTCACTTATGAGTAAGGAATCAACACATCACTGAGTTTTCCGATGCACACTCGCCCATGCTGCTTTATTTTGACACAAACCAGGTACTTTGTGGAAAAACAAAGCATCTATTGATTTCTATGGATTAAGGCTCCTTTTAATTTAAAAAAATCAGAACTTTGCTTGTGTATCTTGTATTTTTATTGTTTTGATCTTGTTTGATTAAGATAAATATTGGCTATTTTTCTAAACGTGTGTTGTGTCCCTTTTTAGTGTTTTCACTGTATTGTTGGTTGGTAAAAATACTTTACACATTGCCTTTGAGGTAAGCCTGACTGCTTGTGCCCAGCAACCAAAGGGGGGAGCAGGGGTTGTCTTAGGAGTGTAACTCCCTTACTCTGACTAGAGTGAGGGTCTCTGACTGGACAGAGTGCAAACTGATTGCCAACCAAAGGCCCCATTTATAACATCAGCCATATATTTCAGTTAAATTTTTTAAGCATATTAACAACCATTTTTTATATTTACCTACAGCTTCCTCTAGATACATAAATTGTCTGGTAAACGTTAGCATAGTAATAGTATGCATGGTGAAGGTCTGTGTGGTAATGGTACTTTCATTGTAGTGCTATGTATGTTCGTGGTAGTGACATGCATGGTAAAGACATGGGTGGTATTGGTAGATACATAATAAAGACTGTGTTGTAAAGACATGCGTGGTAAAGGCATATGTAGTTATATCTTACAACCATTGTTACAACTTTCTAAATGATACAGACGGTTTTGAAGACTGAGTGGGATGGCGAGGGGAGTAAATGGAGTTCCAAAAGAATAAGGCTGCTGTGATCATATTTCTTCAGGCCCTAGATAAGATGTACTGCAACGTGTAGCATTTGCCTTCATCTGTTATCACACTGTTGCTCCTATAAGGTGTCTCCACATTACTATATAGAGGCTTCTGTGTCTAGAACGTGCTGCTGCTGGCTGATTCGAGGACAACTTTCCACCAGCAAGTAATGACAAAGCAGTTCAATGCCCAGCTATAATTTTTTATTAGCATTCTAAAGGGTAAGACATATCTATGTTGTATCATTAGGGTGGTTTGTGTCCTAGCTTTCATCACTTTTTGCTCCATTGTGTTATTATATAGGTCACACTAACTGCCTGCAGGACCCAGTTCTCACTGCCTCTTAACCAATTGAACTGCACCTGTGTGTCCGACAGGAGTCAGGGGTTTCACCTCCAGGGGTATCCACCAAAGAACAAGACCACATAAGTTGAAGAAGACCATCTGCTTCAAGGTCTCCAGCAGGTCCACTCTTTACCCCAGTGAGAGTGGAGATGTCAGTGTCAATGGCGATGGAGACAAGAATCCAGTAGAGTCCATAGAAGCACAGACCCTGAGTTTGCTCGAAGCACCAGTCTGTCAGAAAGCTGGCTTGTGACCATTCCTCTGTAGTTCCCAGTTCATCTGAGCTGGGTTTAAAAGTGGAGGTGCCCAATTCTTGCAGCTGTGCTTCTCTACTCAGTCCAGAGACTCCACATAATACCTCTACCAATGGATCATCCCATGAACAGCATCCTGGTATTTTCAAAGACAGTGAAACCAAGATTTGATTAGTCACAGATTTCAAGATTTTCTAAATTGTTAATATTAAGATTTGGGTCTCCGAGGAGGTCAACAGACATATCAGAAGCAATTAACTGCATTTTAGTGCAAATATACATGATCCTCTTCAAAAATGTAAAACATTTTAAACCTGTAATTTCAATTTCTAGAAATAACAAAAGATGAAAATCTTTTTCAACAGAATAGCATTTCCAAAGATTCAGAAGCTCTATATTGAGCCGGTACTGCTACTTCACTATATGTATAAAATTGTTGGCTTCGACTGCAGGAAAATTAACCCAGGAATACAACGTTTTGCATTTATCAGCTTCATGTGCTTCCAGCATGAAGGTAACATCTCACCCGCCATTTGCAAGCCCATGTGTAAACAAATATGCAGTTACTGCATGTCTACAGTTAACAATGAGAACACTTTGGGGCACCATATTTAATGGTTGCTATTCAAAGAAAGGTAAACTATAGTGGGGTAGCCTTTTCAAGAGTTCAAGTTTGAACAACATACATACAAAATAGTTGCTTCCTGCTAAGCTGAGGAGGTTGCATACCTTTCACCATAGACGCCTCCATATAATGATGAGAAAGAGCCTTAGGCACACATGAGAAAACAACTCAGGAGACCCATTAAATAAGTACTTGACCTAAAACGACAGCACCATGTTGTACAGCAGTAGGGCTGTGTATATGACAATAAGAATTTCAGAATACAGAGAATTGGAGACTGATTTAGATCTTGAGGGTAGGGGTTTAGCTGTCGACTTTTCGAATGAAAACTTGTCTCCCGTCGTAATGGTCCACCCACCATATTTAGATGTTGGTGGTGCCAAAGTGGAAAGCCCGCATTTTAACTGCTCTCTCGGCCAAGAAACATCATCTGCATCGATGTGTCCCCCCGCATAAACAGGTAGTTTTGTATTTGATAATTTTGATGTGTCCAGATAGTGTTTTGGGGCATTTCCTTTCGCGGGCACTAGGCCTACCCACACAATTGAGGTACCATTCTTATTGGGAGACTAGGGGGAACGCTGGGTTGAAGGAATTTTGTGGCTCCTCTCAGATTCCAGAACGTCCTGTCACCAAAATGTGAGGAAAAAGTGTTTTTTTGGCCAAACTTTGAGGTTTGCAAAGGATTCTGGGTAACAGAACCTGGTGAGAGCCCCACAAGTCACCCCATCTTGGATTCCCCTAGGTGTCTAGTTTTCAAAAATGTGCAGGTTTGGTAGGTTTCCCTATGTGCTGGCTGAGCAAGAGGCCAAAATCTACAGCTAGGAACTTTGAAAAAAACACGTCAGTTTTTAATGTAAAAATGTGATGTGTCCATGTTGTGTTTTGGGGCATTTCCTGTCGCGAGCGCTAGGCCTACCCATACAAGTGAGGTACCATTTTTATTGGGAGACTTGGAGGAACGCTGGGTGGAAGAAAATTTGTCGCTCCTCTCAGATTCCAGAACGTCCTGTCACCGAAATGTGAGGAAAAAGTGTTTTTTTGGCCAAACTTTGAGGTTTGCAACGGTTTCTGGCTAACAGAACCTGGTGAGAGCCCCACAAGTTACCCCATCTTGGATTCCCCTAGGTGTCTAGTTTTAAAAAATGCACAGGTTTGGTAGGTTTTCCTAGGTGCTGGCTGAGCTACAGGTCAAAATCTACAGCTAGGCACTTTGCAAAAAAGTCAGTTTTCAATGTAAAAATGTGATGTGTCCATGTTGTGTTTCCTGTCGCAGGCATTAGGCCTACCCTCACAAGTGAGGTACAATTTTTATGAGGAGACTCAGGGGAGCACAGAATAGCAGAAAAAGTGTTATTGCCCCTTGTCTTTCTCTACATTTTTTCCTTCCAATTGTAAGACAGCGTGTAAAAAAGATGTCTATTTGAGAAATGCCCTGTAATTCACATGCTAGTATGGGCACCCCGGAATTCAGAGATGTGCAAATAACCACTGCTTCTCAACACCTTATCTCGTGCCCATTTTGGAAATACAAAGGTTTTCTTGATACCTATTTTTCACTCTTTATATTTCAGCAAATGAATTGCTGTACACCCGGTGTAGAATAAAAACCCATTGCAAGGTGCAGCTCATTTATTGGCTCTGGGTACGTAGGGATCTTGATGAACCTACAAGCCCTGTATATCTCGGCAACCAGAAGAGTCCAGCAGACGTAACGGTATATTGCTTTAAAAAATCTGACATTGGAGGAAAAAGTTACAGAGTAAAACGTGGAGGAAAATGGCTGTTTTTTTTACCTCAGTTTTAATATGTTTTTATTTCAGCTCTTATTTTCTGTAGGAAACCCTTGTAGGATCTACACAAATGACCCCTTGATGAATTCAGAATTTTGTCTACTTTGCAGCAATGTTTAGCTCTCTGGGATCCAGCATTGGTTTTCCACCAATTTCTGTCACTAACTGGAAGGAGGCAGAAAGTGCAAAAAATAGTAAAAATAGGGCATGGCCCAGTAAAATGCCAAAATTGTGTTGAAAAATTTGGTTTTCTGATTCAAGTCTGCCTGTTCCTGAAAGCTGGGAAGAAGGTGATTTTAGCTCTGAAAACCCTTTGTTGATGCCATTTTTAGGGAAAAACCACAAGCCTTCTTCTGCAGCCCTTTTTTCCCATTTGTTTGATTAAAATGAAATTTTAGGTGTATTTTGGCTAATTTATTGGTCTCCTTCAGGGGAACCCACGAAGTCTGGGTACCTCTAGAATCCCTAGGATGTTGGAAAAAAAGGATGCAAATTTGGCGTGGTTACCTTATGTGGACAAAAAGTTATGAGGGCCTAAGCGCAAACTGCCCCAAATAGCCATAAAAAGGCCTGGCACCTGAGGGGGAAAAGGCCTGACAGCGAAGGGGTTAAAGAGACTTGGGGGTATCGTCACACAATGTACCAGCAATAAGTGAATAAAATGTGTACATCCTGAAGCATTATAAAACATTCTGAGCCCATTAGCATGGGATAATAATTCACAAGATACATGCACAATATGTTATTTTTCATTCAAATAACAGGATGATATTTTTCTTAGGTAGGGATACGTTTTTACATCCAACTTTTCTTTCCTCAAGTACCATTTATAGTTTATATCATTCTGGAATCATTTGCCCTTAATAATCAGAACTTTACTTTTTAACATATTAGTCTTTAAAAGTGACCTTCTGCATATTGTTGAAGACAACTCAGATGCTTTTGTAGGCCCTTAGTTGTGAGATCTAAAATGACAACATTGTCTGTATACAGTATAACAGACAAGAGATGCTTCAATGTCCTACTCTCTGAGTGTCACTCTCACAAACAGCTAAAGCCAAAGGCAAATCATGGAAATGTAATGAGAACAATTGGGAGCAAGCAAACCGCACTGCTTGATTCCATTCTTTCTAGAGAGTCTGGATGAAATATCTTGGTCTCTGCCTATAGGAAGTAACACCAAGTTGAGGTGTGCAGGGTGTTAAGTAACCGAAGTAGGGTATAAGCATGCCCAAACTATGCAATTTGTTCCAAAGTATAGATATATCTACAGACAAATTTACCACAAATCAATATATTTTTTTATATAGTCAGTTGGAGCGTGGCATTGTTATTTACAGTAGGATTCATTGTCTTAAAGCCTGCTCGTTCAATGGGGATTATATCTTTATCACACACCCAACTTTGGAGATTCTCCAGAATACATTTGGATAAACACCTTCCTAGTTGAAACAAATAAGGCCATCTGTCTAAAATTATTTGGGAGGCTTCAAGAGCCCTTTTTATGTAATGGGACAATATTGGTCCCTGTCCAAGATTTTAGAATTACTCTATTTAGATAGCAATAATGGAACAAAACAGGGGCAATAAGAAAGTGGACCAAATGGGACAGTGCACCCTGCCTCCTGGGCTAGAGGGGGCCTACCTTAGGGGGTGACTGACTAAGTCCATGGGCAGTAACAGGGACCCTGCCTGCACGTGGTGTGACATGGCAGCTCTGCAGTCTCTCTTTCCTTGGATCACTCAGGGTGGCACAATTAGTGCTGCAGCCCTGGTGACCTCTTTACCACCCTTGCCCTGGAAACCCTGGGTACCATTTACTAGCGACTTACCTTGCCAATTGACCTATGCAATTTGATATACAATTTGAGGGGGAGAGCTTTGGTACTGGGGCTTGGTTGGGAAGCCTCAGTGTAGTGACAGGTCAAAAACAACTGCATCTGGCATCAAAAGGTGTGTGGGGGGTGACCATCCAAAAGGGGCACTTTACAACAGTTATCTAGAGAGTTATCTAGAGAGTGTTTATGATTAACCCAAACAATTGCAGTGTGAAACATCATCATCCCTAGATACAGTATGTTATTCTACCACAGAAGCAAATTTTCCACCCTCTCTTCAAGAAAACACCATAATTTTTACCTTTTTTAGCAGGTCATTATGATGGAAATCGCAAACATTCTGGTCATTGTTGTATTTGTCATCTCTATTAATCTAGAGCTGAGAATTGTACTTTCTTTTATCGGGATAATAAAAGGTAACATCAATACTTCTACTGAGGGCATAATCACAATTTTGTAAAATCAAATTTACTTTTGTGTTAAATTGAAAGCCACTCTAGATATCCTGCCTGAAATTATACCTGTTTGTATGTCACTACTCCTCATCATCTTCAACTCATCAATATCTCATAAATAAATCATAAAAAAATGATTTGTTCAACAGTGCCACCTGATACTCAAATAGCACAATGAAATCTAAAACAGATGGAATTGGCAGCAACATTTAGGTGGTCATTACAACCCTGGCGGTCGGTGTTAAAGCGGCGGTAAGACCGCCAACAGGCAGGCGGTAAAAAAAGTGCAATTACGACCGTGGCAGAAACCGCCAACAAAGACAGCCACTTTAACACTCCGGCGGCCACGGCGGTACAAACAAACAGCTTGGCGGTCACCGGCAACAGACAGGCGGGAGACAATGTACCGTCCACACTGTTATGACAGGCCAATCCGCCACCTTTTCCGGGGCGGATTCACCGCGGATAAAAACACAGCGGAAACAGGAATTTCGAAGGGAAAACGCTCACCTCTACACACCCCACGAGGAACGAGGACACCATGGACCTGGAACTCCATATTCTACCTGCAATAGTCTTCCTGCTCCTCTACCAGGAGCACAAACGCCGGCGGCAAAGACCACAGTGAGTACTGCACCTACGACACAGGGGAAGGGGGAGGCAAAAAACAGGGACACGCCATACGTAACACCCACACCCCCACCCTCACCCACTACAACACACACAAATGCATATCAATACATCACAGTTACACCACCCAACCACCCCGGAAGAATGCAAAGACAATAGAAAATGAGTGTAACCATTGTAATATATTAAAAACAAGTAGGCAGAAATATATATATACATCATGTACAAATTATATACCAAGCATAGTAGTCCAGGTAGTGCACTAAGAAAGTCCGTGGAACACTGGGACAACACGGTATGGGCGAAGCCCACACAAGATCCCCGACCATGACGGAGAGAACACTGCAGGCGCATCGGATACCAATAAAACAGGCACCTCAGGGGGAGGGAAAGGGGGGGGCACCTCAGCCACTTGAGTGCACGACGCCAAATCCACAAGGGGGCCACATGCCCACTGTTACATCCTGGGGAGTGCAAAGCCACAGTCTCACAAGTCTCTACAGTGGGTGGGTTGCCCACTGTTCCATCCTGGGGAGTGCAAAGCCACAGTCTCTCAAGTCTCTACAGTGGGTGGTTTGCCCACTGTTCCATCCTGGGGAGTGCAAAGCCACAGTCTCACAAGTCTCCACAGTGGGTGGCTTGCCCACTGTTCCATCCTGGGGAGTGCAAAGCCACAGTCTCACAAGTCTATACAGTGGATGGAATGCCCACTGTTCCATCCTGGGGAGTGCAAAGCCACAGTCTCACAAGTCTATACAGTGGGTGGCTTGCCCACTGTTCCATCCTGGGGAGTGCAAAGCCACAGTCTCACAAGTCTATACAGTGGGTGGAATGCCCACTGTTCCATCCTGGGGAGTGCAAAGCCACAGTCTCACAAGTCTATACAGTGGGTGGCTTGCCCACTGTTCCATCCTGGGGAGTGTAAAGCCACAGTCTCACAAGTCTATACAGTGGGTGAGTTGCACACTGTTCCATCCTGGGGAGTGCAAAGCCACAGTCTCACAAGTCTATACAGTGGGTGGGTTGCCCACTGTTCCATCCTGAGTGGATGACAGTCTCCACTGGTTCTGGAGGGGGCATGGTGCCCAGAGTGCTTCATCCTGTTAAGGACAGAGGTAGTGGATGACAGTCTCCACTGGTTCTGGAGGGGGCATGGTGCCCAGAGTGCTTCATCCTGTTAAGGACAGATGTAGGTGATGACAGTCTCCACTGGTTCTGGAGTGGGCATGGTGCCCAGAGTGCTTCATACTGTTAAGGACAGAGGTAGTGGATGACAGTCTCCACTGGTTCTGGAGGGGGCATGGTGCCCAGAGTGCTTCAACCTGTTAAGGACAGAGGTAGTGGATGACAGTCTCCACTGGTTCTGGAGGGGGTATCGTGCCCAGAGTGCATCATTCACCCCATGACGGACTCAGTTGCGTCAGTGCCCCTGCCGCTCATGGGCTAGCGGTGCTTGAGATGGTGGTGCCCTGTTCAGCGGTGCTTGAGATGGTGGTGCCCTGTTCAGCAGTGCTTGAGATGGCAGTGCCCTGTTCAGCGGTGCTTGAGATGGCGCTTGAGATGGCGGTGCCCTGTTCAGCGATGCTTGAGATGGCGGTGCCTTGTTCAGCGGTGCTGGAGATGGCGGTCTCCATTGCAGGGTCTCAGCTGCTGGCGGTCCTTCATGGCCCAGCGGGGCTGGTGCTGGCGGTCCTTCAAGGCCCAGCTGGGAAGGTGCTGGCGGTGGCCTCCTGGGCAGCTGGGATGGTGCTGGCAGTGGCCTCCTGGGCAGCTGGGCTGGTGCTGGCGGTAGCCTCCTGGGCAGCTGGGCTGGTGCTGGCGGTGCCCTCCTGGGCACCTGGATCTGGCGGTGGCCTCCTGGGCAGCTGGGCTGGTGCTGGCGGTGGCCTCCTGGGAAGCGGGGATGATGGCGGTCTTGTCCGCCGTGCTGCTATTCCCAGACTTGCCGGGTTTCTTGTGGCCCTTCCCCACCTTGGAAGGTGTCACAGCTGACTCCACACTCCCAACGGAACCCCTGGGAGCAGCTTTGGTGGCTGGAGTCTTTCCCCTCTCCCCCCGGGCACTGACCAACTTCTGATGCTTCACAGGTGGGGGACTGTCTGTGCTGTGGCTCCGTGCCACACTGGCTGCCCTGGTGGCCGGTGCACTCCAGACTCCGGTGACTACAGGCACCACTGGTCCCGGAGATGTTGTGGCTGAGGTGCTAGTTCGGGACCTATGAGACGGATGGGGTGGGGGAGGTGTGGGAAAGAGGTCAAGGTTGGACAGGAAAAGTTTTTGGGACACACTGGGACGGGTAGCTGGAGGGTGTTTGGGAGTGGAGGAAGAGGTGGTGGTTGTAGGAGGTGTGCGTTTGGTGACTTTGGGTGGAGGTGCATGCGCTGGAGGCTGTCGTGAGGTGGATGACTGTTGGGTGGGTGTGTGCCTGCGTTTGTGTATCTTGGGAGGGGGCGTCACAGACACACTGGGAGAGGATACAGGGGACGTGTGAATGGTAGTGGGGGTGGTGACTGCACGTGAGCTGGGTGTGGTGGTGGGTGTGCTGGAGAGGGACGTAGTGGCTGTAGAGGTAGTGCATGCAGGTTTGAGTGTAGACGAGACTGGGAGGGAGGAGGGGGACACAGTGGAGGCAGTGGATGTTGGTGTGTCTGCATGTGTGTGATGCTTGCGTGAGTGCCTGTGGGATGTGTGGTGCTTATGTTTGCTTGAGCTCCCCTTGGGTGTTGAGGGGTGTGCATGTTGGTCTGTAGGTGTTCTTGGGATAGGCTGAGGTACAGGGTATTGGGTCGGGGTGGAGGAAGTTGGAGGGGGGAGGCTAGAGACGGGGACAATGGATGCCATCAGTGCTGAGGCCAGAGTCTGAAAAGCTTGCTGAAGGGCCGCCTGACCAGAATGAATGCCCTCCAGGAATGCATTGGTTTGTTGCAACTGCCTCTCTACACCCTGGATGGCATTCAAAATGGTAGACTGCCCAACAGTGAGGGACCTGAGGAGGTCAATGGCCTCCTCACTGAGGGCAGCAGGGGTGACTGCGGCAGGGGCTGAGGTGCCTGGGGCGAAGGTGATGCCCACCCTCCTGGGCGAGCGGGCACGGGGCAAAGGCTGAGGGGCTGCTGGGAGGGCGGTGCTGGTAGGGGGGGTGGCGGCTGTACCTGTAGATGCGGGGGGCACAGATGTTGCCACCACCACAAGGGAGCTCCCATCAGAGGACGAGTCTGTGTCGCTGGTGTCAGCTCCTGTCCCGGACGTGGATCTCCCCTCGCCCTCTGTCCCACTGGTGAATTTAGACTCCGTAGTGTCGCCCTCCAGGGCCATGTGGGATGCAGCTCCCTCGTGCTCCGGTGCCACTGCTCCTCCGCCTGATGATGCTATTGCACAAAAGAACAGGGAGACCACAAAAAGGGGGGGGGAAGACAGAAGAAAGACATGTTGAGTGCATGCATTACCGCTACCGCTGGCGGACACGACAGACACAGAAGCCCCCTGCACTATGCCGCGCTCTTGGGCTCCACTGTTCAATTTCTGGGAAATGGCCTACAAGGCTATGGACGACATCTGCACACATAGATGACACAGGGGCATGACTAGGTGTAGTTGTCACTCTACAGAGGTGGGCTGGGGTGCCACATGGCCTGCCTTACGGAGGGGCCTTGCCTACGGAACTCGCCCTGGCCTAGGGAAACCCACAGCCCACCCCCCAACACCTCCACTGCGCACAAAGTCAGCAGAATGAGAGTGTACTCACCCCCTTGTGGCTGCTGTGATGCCGTCAAGCGCCCATCCAACTCCGGGTAGGCCACCGCCAGGATGCTGAACATCAGGGGTGTCATGGTGCGACAGGCACCCGTCCCACTATGGGAGGCCATGCCCAGCTGAGCCTCTGCCATCTTCTTGCTCCAGCGGCGAATGTCCTCCCATCTTTTCCGGCAGTGGGTGCTCCGTCTGTGGTAGACCCCCAGGGTCTGGACTTCCTTGGCGATGGCACGCCAAATATCTTTCTTCTGGTGGGCGCTGACCTACATGAAATGTACAGGGGAAAAAGAGAAGTTATTACCAACTGCACCGTCAAAGTGATTGGCCCCCATCCCTACCCTTGCCATGTGGCACATGCATTCACCGTCTTTCATGCACGCAGCACTCTCCCCCCTTCCTTCTTACATCCAGCCCTCTCCACACAGGCATAGCCCATACAACATGCTCCCTGTGTACTTACCTGTTTGTCTGGAGGACCGTAGAGTAGCGTGTACTGGGGGAGGACCCCATCCATGAGCTTCTCCAACTCCTTCGATGTGAAGGCAGGGGCCCTTTCCCCAGACACTCGAGCCATTGTCTCTTCCAGACCGAGGTCAAAGCAGCACTTGCAGTGTAGGTCCTCTCCTGTCGAAGATCAGGTATCGAGTGATTGAACAGATAGAAAATGGCGGTCACGTCCGTGGCGGTGCATAGCATCACCGCCGGCGTTCATCGCCATTGGCTCCTGGGACCCATAATGTCCAATGTTAACCAATGCAGCATTGCGTTGCAGTCTTCGACCGCCTACTGTGACGGTGTACAACGCCAGCGCAGTTACATCACATCCCATTGTCCCACTTTATAGGTCAGGCAGCCGCCATTTCAGGGGCCCACATGGCTTCATTTCCAACTGCGTCACACATACCTAGGCCTAGACTCAACACACATACAGGCCAGCCTTTTGTGTATGATTGGTGTTCTGTGTAAACTGTGGGTACGTACCTCTGAGTTGTTTGACTCTGTGCTCGCTGTTGTCCTTCATAGGCACCGTCCGCTGGGACATGTGAGGAGATGGCGGCATCCTCCGGTGTACCGACCGTTGGTGGACCTGTCCACAATGGAGGAGCAACATTTGATTATCACATACAGGCTTGACCGTGCCACAATCCAGGAACTGTGTACCCAGTTGGAGCCAGATGTGATGTCAGCAATCCGCCATCCCACAGGAATCCCCCCTCTTACTAACTTTTGCCTTTGTTTTACCTGCAGCAAGTTTGACCTGATTGAACACCATTGTCTCAGAATACCAACTGAGACTTTGAAACTTACTAGGTAATAACACTGTCTCTGAGTGCTTACTAGAGTTTCCTTGGGTTCCACTACAACCCTATTACAATAACCCATTTCTTTTGGCATCAATTTCTGAAGGATGACACAAAGGGTATCTAAAATGTGATTGGCATTATTAGTTGATTTTTTTAATAGGCTAAGATAAAGGAAAAAATATTTCCAAGTAATAGATAGTTTCCAAATATTGCACATATTATCCAGGAAAATTACAAGATGCTTTCCAGTCAATTTCCAGAGTAACTGATAGCTCTAGAATTGATGTTGATTTTGTGGTAGTGGTGTTACTAAATAATGTAATTGATGTTTTTTTAGAGCTTATTTGTGTTGTACAAAATTGATTACGTTTTATACCTTCTGGAACTGGACTGCTACCAAAGTCAACATCAATATCAAGGAGGGTGAAATCCACAATTAATGATTTGATTGTCTCTGGTAGAAGGAAAACATAAACACAATGTGTGCAATCTCATAATTGGCATCCTTGCGTTCTAGTATTCTTTGTCTGCAAAGGACTGATGGATTTGAGAAGATAAAATAACAGGGAAAGTTTTTTGTCTGTTTTCAGAAAATAAACTGGAGTCAAGTATAAACCTTTTAAAACATCTAAATGGCAAGATTTTTTTTCAAAGAATTACATTTAGGGCCTGATTACGAGTTTGGCGGTCGGACCGCCAGATCGCAATCTTGGACATCCTGAAAAGGCCAGCATGCCGGTGGCCTCTCAGACCACCCTATTACCAGTTACACTGGCAGGACCTCTGACCACCAAACAAAAAGCCAGCTGGCAGTGGTATGCAGTCCTGGACTAAGGCAGTCTGACCTCCAGCGCCAACAGCACCGCAACAAACCACAGAGCATATTACAAGCACATAGTCACCATGGTGAACTTTTCATGACGGTCAGCCAATGGTGGTCCAAACCACAGAGGTTCGTGGGCAGCAAAGTAATACACATTGGATGAATTTGAAAACAACACAGCTTACACACATTGCCACAGTGGACACACCTGAAAAGGACACTATAAAACACCCCCTTCACAGACCACAATCCTTAGCATTTCCAGTGCAAAACACAGAAGCCAGAGCACCTTTTTTCCACAGAGTACATATATTAGGCACCCTTTTTTTTAACCATCCCACACACACTTTTGTCGATTCACACCCTTTTGCACTTCCCCTGTTTAGTAAGTCACTGTCACCCGTTATTATTTTTCCAACCATGTCACGTTTTAAAAATCCTCGTTTTTGTCTGAAGGTGACTTAAGAGTCATGATGGATGAAATCATAAGAGTAGAGCCACAGTTGTTTGGAGCACAAGTCCAGCACAGTCAACTGAGTGAAGCTGTAGACACCACCCCACACACAAAGGAGGACATCAGGAAGAGGTGGAGTGACCTCAGGGGCAAGGTCTGTTCCCTGGTAATCAGGTACCAGCTGCAGGCCAAGAAGACAGGTTGTGGTTCTCCCAGTGCCCCATTACATCTCTTTCCCTGGGAAAAGAAGGTCTTGCCCATCTGTATCCTGCGGGCTTGACAGAAATACCTGGGGAAGTAGAGTCTAGTAAGTCACAACATAAAAAATGTCACAAAAATGTCATGTCATGCATGCTCACAGCTCACCTTTTGCCGTTGTCTTGTTTGTGTACCCCACCTACATTCAATACCCAGAGTATCTGAGGGTTAATACTGTCAATCTGTATTGTTGGACCCAACATCACAGCTACCTAGGCCCATCACATGCCATATGTCCAATTGGGGCCTGTAAGTCTATCAATATACAATAATAATCCCAGGACTCATAATAGGTATCAAGAGGTAAATATATGCCCAAACCTAAATGCAGTCTGCCTACAGATATGTAATACCCAACATTTGTATAGTGTCTGTAGTACAGTTACCTGACTGCGACTCCTAGTAGGCACTGTTTCTATTACTCCAAACATCAGACCGGTGTTCCCTTGTACAAAGACCCCTGTTTGGCAACTCCCAATTGAAGTTTACTCATCTGGGAGGATACTATTTGTCAAGTGTGTAAAGTAGAGGAAACAATCTGGCTGCAACTCCCAGGAAGCACTGCTTCTCTGACTCAAAACACCAGACCATTGTTCACTTGTCTAAAGTCCCCTGTTTGGCAACTCTTGATTGAAGTGTAATAACCTGGGAGGATACAATTTGCTAAGTGTTGCGAAGTAGAGGGAGCAGTCATGAATGCAAAACCCAATAGGCCCTGCAGCTCTAACTCCAACCACCAGCACAGTGGCCACTTGTCCAGATACCCCTGTTTGTCAACTCTCAAATGAAGTATACTCACCTGGGACTGATCAAGCACAGATCATGCACAAATCACAGACATATCTGTCAATATAGCTCAATCTTGACTTGCTAACCCAAGATGAAAAATTTGAGGATAGGAATGACATCTTACCCAGTATGTATTACATGTATTCATAAGGCCTCAAGATACATCTCCAGATTGATATTGACAGTAGACACATTCAATCTGTACCAGGCACATGATGACTCCAGTCACATATAAAACAAATTACTGGGTTTGGCTGTATCACACTCAACTAGATCTCCTAATTGTTAAAGCCTATCTTGCCTACCCACTGTTTCTGTTTTGCCTGCACTGGTGGCAAGATGTCATTTGCAGGCCATCCTCCCAAGTGCAAATGATCTGCACATTTCAACAGCTGCTTCAGTCAAAATGAATTGACATGCTTCACACGTTATGTCAACGCATCCAATACCATGGTTACTTGGCACAGTTGGATTAAATGCAACTTAACTTTGTACAGGGTCTCTGCTTACTGGAACACTAAATCATTTGAGGTAGATATTATAATAAAACCAGTCCATTTTACGTTTTACATCAACAGGTTGAGCTGCCTTTGGGCGCATGGAGGCCACAGAAGAGACTGCCTCTTCCCCTCTGATGAAGCCCCAGTGAAGAAGACACTCCTGGACATCTGGATGTGGATGACAGTACTGGACCTCTGGGCAACCTTGTTCGATGGCAAAAGAGTCTCTCTCTGGCCACAATGTCACCTCCTAGCCCAGTTGCCACAACATAACAGGCAACCGTTCGGCCCCCAACCTGTGTCCCTAGCACAGTGTCTACCATCTTGTTCTCCCCAGTACTGGATCCTGAGATACAGGAAGAAGCTGGAAAGGGCATCCTGTGGCAAGGGCACAGGCCCGTGGGGTAGGGTGTGTGGAAGGGATGCTGTGTGCCAACAGAGTGAGGCCACTGGGGCTGCTATCGACGAGGACACCATCAGCCATATTTTGGGGGTTTATCATGAGTCCCAAGACGTGATGAGCTAGGTGTCGACTGAACGCCAGGAAATTATGCAGCTACAGATGGACATGCACAGAGACATGCGGTAACAGATGGAGGTCCACAAAAAACAACATAGACTCCCTAACGGGGGCTTGAAGGACATTCATACTACCCTGAGCAGGGCTTTTCAACAACAGTCTACCCTTTCCTTTGGCTTATCAACACCAGGCACATCAACAACGGTGTCAGCCTCCGGATGGGATGCCTTGCCAGAGGAAGAACTAGCCCCAGACACCCCTGCCTCAGTACCAGCAAAGAATCCAGGCAGTGCGGATGGCAAGACACCCACCACTCCCAGCAAGTGACCTCTTCTTAAAGGACCTCCTTTGCGTGCCACACATTCAATCTGCTGATTGATCCTCACCCCCTACCAGTTCCAATTGAAGGAAATACTCTGGACTTTTGACTCCCAATGATGTGGCATCTACTCCAATGATTTCATTCATTATGACTGACCCCTTGACTTTACAACTTTTGTTTCTCTCGGTCCAAAATGTATTTTCTGTTTTAATATTGTAATAAATTCACCCATCAAAAACTCATTGTCTGCTTGCAGAAATTTCCCATTTAACTTTGTAGAGATGTAAGACAATGTGAACCATACAATGTAGACACAAGATACTTGTGCAAGCAGGCATATGTTACAGGTAAACAGTGTCCAGATGAGGATTACAACCATTACACACCAACACATTGGTACAAGTGCCTGGTCAAACCAAAAATTGTATTCCTGTGTACAGCACATAGGCTGTCAATATGTCTGGACTTTTAGAAACAAGAACGTGTGACTGATACTGAGTCAATGAACATATTTCAAGGTACAGACCATGGAAGGAAGAGATTTGTCAGACATTGTCATGTTGAATAGACAAATATTAAAGTGGTTGATGTCAGCAGCTTGAGCCTTATCACATACCACACCAAAGAAATCCATCATAACATTATCCAAGATACAGACAGACTGTATTTCAACAGTCCCTGATCACAGGGAACTCGTAATCCAATGTTGATGCATCTGGTAGTATGACACAAACAGATGTCAGTGTTGTGGCACAGGCACTGTGGCCTACAGTGATGAAACACATCTACAGCTATATACAGATCATACAAAAAGAGTGTTTAGCCAATGTAAAGGAAAAACAACTTGGTCAAAAGGTAGGACTACATATTTTCTGACCACATGATGGTACACATGATGCATCAGGCCCACCACAAGACACAAAACAAGTGAAATGTGCACTTCTGTACCTCCACCCAAACAGTGCAAAATGTCTTGGTGCAGGTCTCACACATCCAAACTCTGCAACATACATTACCTGGAACAGTCCATGCCTACTTTGTACTTCAGAATAGCATCAGATACCTGCCAATGTCACAGCTCTGAAATGCCCATATGAAGATGCATTGGTGAAGGTACATGTTTAAAGAACAAAACAAGGTGTTTAGGCTTGAAACTATACCTATGACACAAGTCACATAGCAAGCAACTGGAAAACAGAGTACATTGCAAGAAAACTGACACAAACGATACAACATCATCAAGGAGGGGATGTGTCAAAAGCTGTCTATCAAGCAGCCTTTGGCTGAATCTGAGTATCAGCTCCCTAGCTGTTTCTAAAACACTTAACTCCATATATTCTCACAGCTACAATGCATTGTACAGTCACAGTCATGATGTCACATGACATACTTACACTCATGAAAAGTAGCTCCCAAAAGTCTTATTCTTCCTCTTTACCACTGTCATCCTAGCTTAGCATTTCAGAAGTCTCACCCGGTGGCACTGCAGGCTCCCCCTCCTCTGGGATGTATGGGATATTCCTCCACAGGGCGAAGTTATGGAGCATGTAGCATGCCAAAGTGATCTGACACACTTTCCCAGGTGAGTAGAGGAGGGCTCCAACAGTGTGATCAAGATAGCAAAATCAGTCCTTCAGGAGTCCAAAAGCCCACTTTACTGCCCATCGTGTCCTTCCATGGGCCTCATTTAAATGGAATTCCCCTGGCATAGTTTGATACCTCAGCGTCATCAGCAACCAAGGACGGTTTGGATATGTGGAGTCTCCTGTCAAGGAATGGGACATCAGTGCAACAAAGAGTCACTTATTTCATTATTGTAGAGCCTGAGATTGCACACACACAATCAGGACAGACATGACTTACCAACCAGCCAGGCCCTCTCTGGGTGCATTTGTGACATCAGCTGGGGTATGGTGCTGTTCTGCGTTATGAAGGAATCATGGGCTAAACATGGATAACGGGCACAGACATGTGAGATGTAGAGATCTGCCAAACAGACAACTTGCACTTTGATGGAATTAAAGTTCACTCTGTTACGATAGACATGTTCAGTGGCCTGCAATGGCACCAAGCCAGCATGTGTGCCATCAATGGCCCCACCACATGTGGGAGGTGGGCAAAACCATAAAATTCAGCCTTCGCTTTGGCTAAATCGTCACGTTGATGGAACCTGATGTAGCTATCAATGTGTTTCAACATTGCTGAGAGGAAATCCTTCAACACCAAACTAAACATAGATTGGGATATATCAGTAGATGGGGCCACTGTATGTTGGAGGGATCCTGAGGCTCGAAAGTACAATGCTGACATAACCTATACAATGGGTGGTATGCTTGTTGAATAAATAATAGCTGGCCTGAGATCTGGCTCCAATTGACGGCATAAGCCCACTATTATTTGCCTATTCAGACGATACAGCTGTATGACATGTCATTCTTCCATGGTCTGAAAGTCTGGCAGTGGATGGTAGACAGGAGTTTGCCACACCCTGCCTCTCTCAAGGTACCTGTGTGTGACAAGACATGATTTGGAACATTAGTCAGTGTACCTACAGCAACATACATGATGTATGCCAACAAAATCATGTGACAAAGAATTTCTGACTGGATAGACATGACACCCAGTACAGATCACAGCTGGCACCTACACGTGACTCCCATGGTTTTTAACACGTGTCCACAACATGGATTTGGACAAAACTCAAAGATGTGCTACACAATTGCTCCTCAAAATGTGACTGTATATTCGGACTCCCAAAAAGACCGACGGCGGTGGAGGCTCATACACTGCCGTTAAATGCTTTCTGTGCCCTGCAAATAACTACACTTGTGGTTGAGTAGAATGACATACATCACAAGACAGAATAAGGATGTTTGTGATGCAACAAAATATATATTGTAGGTGTGCTGCAGTTTATAAAGCCCAATACAGCATTTCTGGCTGCCAAAATGGCGGATGCCTGACCTACTCTACTGGACATTAGGAACCACCAGTAACTGCTGGCAGAAGTCATCAGGGTGGTAGGCGTTTGCAAGCATGGAGGACACAGCAATAAGCTAACGTTGTTGCCTGTGGCCGTTGTGGCCCGATGGCTGGGTCCACCGGTTGTGACGACCGCATACGTAGCGGATGTGACCACCATGTTGTGTAAATTTACTCACTTGACTCCTGACACTGCTGCCAGCAACACCTCCATGACCTGAGCTGCTGTGTGCTGCCTTTGGGACCATTCATGCCTCACCCAGCAGATAACACGGTCCCCGCCTTCTCTCCAGATGAGCTGGAGAGGCTTGTTGATGAGGTCCTATCCATGTATGGATAGCTTTATTGCTCACCAGAGGAGCAGGTAAGAATTTCAAAGGCACAATTGATACTGTGTGACACCATCCTTTCCCGACTCCCAGGCTACAATGTACTCCTGTGTGCCAGTTAGACTTCTTGTGTGCTTGTTGTTGCAGTCTGAGTTGCAGCAATGGTATATACATGGTGGCCAGTACAATGGCTTAGGTTCAGTCACATTGTGTTGTGTGAGTTTTTTGGGTCCTAGATCCTCCTTGTGTTGGATGCACATAACTAAGGAAGGAGACTTTACTGCCATCCACTGACATCTTATTCTTTACAATGTTTGCATGGGCATGACAGTATTAGTTGTGTATGCATTTTGTCTTTTAAGGATCTTGTAAGCAACGCATGTAGTACCACAGATCTTTCAACCCACATCTGGCCTTGCAAAACTATTGTCTGGAACCCATTTCCTGACTCACTTTGCCCTTCAGGTTGCTGCACACACCACATGCCAAATTGCTGATGACCACATGATGTACTGTCATGCATGGAAGTGATGGAAATGGAGTGAAATGTAGGTTCTGTATGCTCAGCTGCAGATATCAGGGCCTTTCAAATGTACCTCCCAGTATGGGACATACTCCAGGTTAGGGTAGAGTCACTTTGGCTATGCAACTGTGGCACTGTGTCAACTCCCTGTACACCAGCAGATCCTGTCATCCTGTAATGTGGCTAATATGAGGCTCTAGTGGCGAAGATTGCCCTGAATGCCTCAGTCCATTGACTAGATTAGTAATGGGTACTGAGGTAAATCTTGAACTAGTCCATCTGTGCATTTAGCATCATTGTCAATGTGTGTCTTTGAGTCATGACAGGTCCCTTACTCCCACAGCTCTGTTGTCACATTTGCAGAAGTCATACTTGCCCTGTATAGGCATATTGCACTGATAACAGTCCCACAGTGCAGACAGTGTGTTTGTTCCTGGGAGGCAATGACATGTGAGTCAGTACCTTGGTCACATAGCAGAAATTATGCAATGCATAACTTTGTATGTTGGATGCCATCTCTGTAGGATAGACACATATGTCCAAAGGAGTGGTCTGTGGTACAGGTACATACCACAAAACCCACCCTTTGAAGTGGCATGACTGCATTTGGTAGGCCACATGTCCACACATGCAGAAGAAATACATTTTCTGTACCCACCATGTCAGCCTCTTCATTGTCACTCTTGCATAAGGGTGACGTCTGAACTATGGCAGTTGAATGCAGGGACTGTATGCAGTGAGTCACTTTCACAGAGTGTGAGTGTGTTGGTCCACTCAGGCCTTAGGAGTTTACCCTTCAGATGCCACATATGTGTGTAGTGTTTAATTGTGGAACACATCACAGTACATGTTGCTGGGCCATGGGCTACCTGATGTCAGTAGGCCTGCTTAGTCATTGAAGGCCCTGAGCAGGGTGGAGGTTAATTTTCAGATGTATATATACATACATACATATATATCTGTAGTCATATCCCTGTGCTTATGGACTTGTGTGCTTTACACTTGTGGTGTGTTAGCCAATTTGACATTTCTAGGTTGGTGTTTCTGACATGTGTGTGACTAAACATTTTGTGCCAAAACTTGGAATTGTAATCTCTTGACTTGTCTTTTGCATCCATGCAGGCAAACGCCCATCAGAAGAAGGAAATATAGAGAACCATCGCCTGGGAGGCAGGGACCCTGGGGGTACACAGCTGGCGGAGTACCCACTGTCGCAAAAGAAGAGGGAGGACCTGAGATGCTGGGCTTGAAAGATTGGAGAGGTCAAGCTGGGGCTGTCCTCCCACCGTGGGTAGGGCGCACATCGGACCATGACCCCCCTATTGTCCTGCATCCTGGTTGTGTAGTACCCAGACCTTGATGGGTGTTTGAGGGGAGCAAAGCAGCCACAAGGAGGTTCTGACATCTCCCCCTGACGATTAGAGAAGTGTCATGTGTGACACAGTAGATAAGTGACTGTTTGTGTAGATATGCAAGTTGCATGCTGATGTGCCTTGCATATTGGCCCAGGGAATAGGACACAACTGTGTACAATCCGTTAACAATTTTCTCACCAGGGACAACATATGGCTGTGTACATTGATCAATCAAGTACTGTTTGTTGTTGTAGTGGGTATAAATTCTATGAAACAGACAACTACTCCTCAGTGTTATAGGCCAAATGACTGTCCTCAGCCATGTGTGTGGTTAAATGAGTATACTGGCATCTGCCACCCAGAGGCTACTTGTCTTCAGCGTGTGACTGGTGCTGGTGCCTCACTAGTGTCCGTAATGTGAAGATGGCCATCATACATGTGACAGAGCATACATTGTTCTTTGGGTACAGCTACAGATCAATACTTTTCCTTGGTAAGTGGGGAATGTCCATAGACATTACTTATGTGCCATCGCTGGGGCCAACATTCCTTGTGCCAACATGTTAGCAAGTGTCCCTTTCACTTTTGACAAAAAGTGTACACTGCTGTTTCATGCATGGTCTATCTGTGTTCATGATATGATTTCTAAATTCCCTCACATATATGTGCATGCCAACCTGTGTGTTGAATAGGACATTTGCAATGGGAGTACATTTCATGTGGTCCACCATACTGAAGTGTGTCACCATTGATTGCTGGCCGACACATAAGCTCAACCGTCATTGCATGTCATTTAGCCTGTACAACTGCAGTAGCAATGACAGACTAAACATGTAGGCTTAATAGTATAGCCACAATGTGCATTTCCATGCCATTGGTGTTGCAACATGTTGCAAAGTGCACTGCACATGTGTAATGAGGAAGGTTTGTAACCTGGCTGTTGGCACGCATCATGGAATGGCTTGCAGTTATGATGAAACCACATGTGGCTGGGTACAACCATTTATCTACAGACATCTGGGTTTGCAGGTCCAAAATAGAGAAAGTGATGTAGCTTCCGATTGGGCAATATGTTAGGGGTTTTCTACAGATACGTGCACATTTCTGTGCCTCTCCAGCATACAAAGGACTAATGATTTCTACCAATCCCATCAGAGTATGTCATTGTAAGGGGTGTTAGATATCAGTGGTGAGTTTCCTGGGGCTTGGTGATTCATTGTGTTGTGGATTTTAGGGACATATCTCCCTGACAATTTGCACGTAATGTCCACAGTGTACATTTCCATGCCAAATGCGTGGCATATCACAGCAATATTGGTACTACACCCATGTCTCGATTGGGAAAAATTTCACTTAGTGAAATTTGCTTTGTGACTATGTTTCCAGTAGAACATGAGCATTTCCATGTCACCTTCTCCAGGCTACGGTGCTATTGTCAGCAACATTGCTTGTTCTGGGAGCATCATTTCTTATTGTTGTGTTATTGTGTATGTGAAAAATAAATGTTTGCATGATCTTGTTTGGGATCTGTGCAGTTAGCATTGTCCTACTATTATATGACAACAGGTAACTGAGGTATGCTCCATGAGGCAAAGAATTGAAAGTGATGTGGTCTCGTACTTGTTCAATGGTTACTGTAATCACACAACTTCTGCCTTGCAATTCTAGTTGTCAGAGATCCTGATTTTCCTGTAGGCAGCTGCTGTCAGTTCATGTGGCATGCATGCATATGCTATGGGATATGTAGGAGCCTCCAAGGTGGAGTTTGTTGCTGGGGCCTACTTGACATCATGGTAGTGTTTGCTAATCAGAGATGTTGGTCAAGTGTGATCAGGGACATGTGGTGACCCTATTTCGCTTTGTTTTTGCAACATAAGCCCAGGCAAGCGAATGAGACAGGGCACTGCCAATTGAGGAAGCATCTGGTCATAGTACCTTCGGTTAAGACACCACCGATACAGAGACACCCAGTGTCCTGGAGGGCAAGGGAAGTGCCACGGAGTAGGCCAGATCTACATCATCATCATCGGATTCTACCACCAATGACCAATCCCTAGTGGTGACGGACTAATTGGGCATACTCTTGTACCATCCTTGTCTGCCACCCACAGTTCTATTGCCACTATCCTTGTTGCTCCCCACTCACCCAAGAGGGTGGGCATTTCCCTTGCCGCAGGCACTTCCCATCCAGCCCCTGTTACTCCTGCTGCCCGGAGTAAGGAGGCTATTGACCTCCTGAGGAGTATCTCTATGGGTAAGACTGCCATTTTGAATGCCATCCAGGGGTTGGCCAGCCAACTTCAGCAGACCAATGCTTTCCTTGAAGGCATTCATAGTGCCATGTCTGGCCTACAGAGATCTTTTGAAGCTCTGGCCTCCTAACTGACGGTAGCCAGTCATGCCCCATATTCTGTCCCCCCTCCACCTTCCTCTTCCCAATCCAAATACCCCATACCCCTATCTATCCCCAGCACCTAGACACAGCTGCAGGAACCCACCTTAACACACACAAGCAGCACACATAAACACAAACAGCACAAGACACAAAGGCATGCAAGCACTCAAAACGCACCCACACACAAATCAGCAGCCACTTCCCCAGACAACCACACCACCTGCACTGGCACACATACCTCATCAAGCACACCCACAGGAACCACCACAACAGGCAATGACACACCAACCATAACCACAGACACCACCCCAATAGACACACAGACATCCACCACGCTCACCATACCCACAGAAGACACACAGACATCATCACATCAAGCATACCTGCAAACACAACCCCAACAGACAAACATCCACAGCTACAAGCATCCCTGCAGACACCACCTCAACAAACACACATATCTACCACTCCCATATCACCCAGCACCACCAACTCCCAGCCCCAAAAGTCAGGCAAACGCACACACTCACACATGCAACGGACATGACCCAAACATAAGCATGCCTCACACATACACACCCAAGACATCAACACCTACACACCAGACAACTACTCCCTCAATATCCAAATCCCAACCTGTTCTGATGACCATCCCAGTGCTCCAAAGGAAAGGTTCCTTTTTGAACTTGCCCTTTCCCCTGTTCACTCCACCCCATCCTAAACTCAAGAGGCCCTGACCCACATCTCAACCCATCCCTTCCACATCCAAATCCTTCCCTGTCACAGCTGCCACCCTGACAGCACCCATACACCTCCCCCATGAAGAAGCCCACCCCTCCTAAGAAACAGTTCACCCCTCCCAAACCCACTCATACCAAATACGACCCCCCCAAGGATGGTCCCTGAAGTGCCTGCCTGCCCACTTGATGTCCCTTACTGTGGAGGTTCCCTGGCAGCAACAGGAGTCAAGCGTGGGCACAGTACTGTGCCATGGCAATCTGCTGGACTGGCCAATGACCTTTGATATTGTGCATTTTGAGAATAATAAACCCAAATAGGTGTTTTTTGGGTACAAATTTGTCCTGTAATTCCTTTTCTACCTTTATGTTGTTCCTGACTTACGTGTGTTGTATGCCTACAGTTCTGTGTATTTCAGCCTGCCTGCTGATCTGTTTGCAGTATCTGACTTGGTGGGCTGTACTAGTGACACCCAAGACAAAGGTAAATGTTGTCTGTATGGATATGTGGCTGTTACTCGAAATGGGGTGTCATTGCATTGTGTTATTTTTGATATTGTAAGTATTTCAGCTTGTGTTGTCCAATGTCAGCATGTATTGTGCTAGACTTGTCCCCCTGATATGGACTGTATATTTGTCTCATGTGTAGCAGCTTGAGGTTTCTTAGTGCAGACATGCAGGGTGTTCAATTGTGCTGTCTTCCTTTACATTTGACATGCATATGTCCATTTTGCTGTGTGTACCTTGCAGCTACTTCACCTAGAAATATCTCCCATGCAGCTGCTGTTGTATGTGTTTTCTTGACTTGCATTTCCACATTCTGCAGATAGACATGCCACTTTGCTCTACTATTGTTTGTCCCAGAGATTCATGTTGGGCCAGTTCCTGTGCAAATGTTTTTTAGGGGTGTGTGTAAAGTGATATGTGTCCCAGAGCAGCAGCCTTTCCTGAGTGCTCCTGATGCTCCATCCCTGTTGTGCAGGTATTGCTTTGATAGTGAACTTCGTAGATGTGTCCCTCTCACTATTATGCATCCTTCCATTGTGTTGCAAAGTGGGTAATGTGTGAGTCCATTGCAGGGCTGTTTAACCCCTTCGCTGCCAGGCCTTTTCCCCCTCCTGTGCCGAGCCTTTTTTTGGCTATTTGGAGCAGTTCGCGCTTAGGCCCTCATAACTTTTTGTTCACATAAGCTACCCACGCCAAATTTGCGTCCTTTTTTTCCAACATCCTAGGGATTCTAGAGGTACCCAGACTTTGTGGGTTCCCCAGAAGGAGGCCAAGAAATTAGCCAAAAAACAGTGAAAATTTCGTTTTTTTCAATAAAATTGGAAAAATGGGCTGCAGAAGAAGGCTTGTGGTTTTTTCCCTGAAAAGGGCATCAACAAAGGGTTTGCGGTGATAAAATCACCAGCTTCCCAGCTTTCAGGAACAGGCAGACTTGAATCAGAAAACCCAATTTTTCAACACAATTTTGGCATTTTACGGGGATATACTCCATTTTTACGATTTTTTGTGCTTTCAGCCTCCTTCCAGTCAGTGACAGAAATGGGCATGAAACCAACGCTGGATCCCAGAAACCGCAACATTTTTGAAAAGTAGACAAAAATCTGAATTCAGCAAGGGGTAATTTGTGTAGATCCTACAAGGGTTTCCTACAGAAAATAACAACTGAAAAAGAAAAATATTGAAATTGAGGTGAAAAAAACATCAATTTTTCTCTACGTTTTACTCTGTAACTTTTTCCAGCAATGTCAGATTTTCGAAAGCAATATACCGTTACGTCTGCTGGACTCTTCTGGTTGCGGGGATATATAGGGCTTATAGGTTCATCAAGAACTCTAGGTACCCAGAGCCAATAAATGACCTGCACCCTGCAGTGGGTTTTCAATCTATGCCGGGTATACAGCAATTCATTTGCTGAAATATAAAGAGTAAAAAATAGCTATCAAGAAAACATTTGTATTTCCAAAATGGGCACAAGATAAGGTGTTGAGAAGCAGTGGTTATTTGCACATCTCTGAATTCCGGGGTGCCCATACTAGCATGTGAATTACAGGGCATTTCTCAAATAGACGTCTTTTTTACACTCTGTCTTACATTTGGAAGGAAAAAATGTAGAGAAAGACAAGGGGCAATAACACTTGTTTTGCTATTCTATGTTCCCCCAAGTCTCCAGATAAAAATGATACCTCACTTGTGTGGGTAGGCCTAGCGCCCGCGACAGGATATGCCCCAAAACACAACGTGGACACATCACAGAAAACAGAGCTGATTTTAGCAAAGTGCCTACCTGTAGATTTTGGCCTCTAGCTCAGCCGCCACCTAGGGAAACCTACCAAACCTGTGCATTTCTGAAAACTAGAGACCTAGGGGAATCCAAGATGGGGTGACTTGTGTGGCTCGGACCAGGTTCTGTTACCCAGAATCCTTTGCAAACCTCAAAATTTGGCTAAAAAAACACATGTTCCTCACATTTCTGTGGCAGAAAGTTCTGGAATCTGAGAGGAGCCACGAATTTCCTTCCACCCAGTGTTCCCCCATGTCTCCCGATAAAAATGATACCTCACTTGTGTGGGTAGGCCTAGCGCCCGCGACAGAAAACGCAGCAAAGCGCAACGTGGACACATCCAAATTTGTGAAGGAAATTTTGCAAAGTGCCTACCTGTAGATTTTGGCTTGTAGCTCAGCCGCCACCTAGGGAAACCTACCAAACCTGTGTATTTCTGGAAACTAGAGACCTAGGGGAATCCAAGATGAGGTGACTTGTGTGGCTCGGACCAGGTTCTGTTACCCAGAATCCTTTGCAAACCTCAAAATTTGGCTAAAAAAACACATGTTCCTCACATTTCTGTGGCAGAAAGTTCTGGAATCTGAGAGGAGCCACGAATTTCCTTCCACCCAGCGTTCCCCCACGTCTCCCGATAAAAATGATACCTCACTTGTGTGGGTAGGCCTAGCGCCCGTGACAGGAAATGCCCCAAAGCGCAACGTGGACACAGCCAAATTGGTGAAGGAAAACAGAGGTGTTTTTTGCAAAGTGCCTACCTGTAGATTTTGGCCTGTAGCTCAGCCGCCACCTAGGGAAACCTACCAAACCTGTGCATTTCTGAAAACTAGAGACCTAGGGGAATCCAAGATGGGGTGACTTGTGTGGCTCGGACCAGGTTCTGTTACCCAGAATCATTTGCAAACCTCAAATTCTGTCTAAAAAAACACATTTTCCACACATTTCGGTGACAGAAAGTTCTGGAATCTGAGTGGAGCCACAAATTTCCTTCCACCCAGCGTTCCCACAAGTCTCCTGATAAAAATGATACCTCACTTGTGTGGGTGGGCCAGGTGCCTGCAACAGAATAAGGCCCAAAACTTGTAGAGATAGAGGGGATAGCACAGCAAGTTTATAAGGACATATTCTTTTATACATCTTTAGACTGACTCTGCTTTGGGGACCCACATAAGTGAGGTGTCATTTTACTTGGGAGGCTGAGGGGAACACTGGGGAGTAGGAATTTTGTGCTGCAGTGGTGATCCTACGAAGAAAAGTAAGGAAAATATGCTTTTTTAAGCACATTTTGAGGTTTACAGAGGAGTCTGGGTAAGAAAATGTTGGGGGATCCACGCAAGCCACACCTCCCTGGACTCCTTGGGGTGTCTAGTTTTATAAAATGTCTGGGTTTGGTAGGTTTCCCTAGATGAAGGCCGCACACAGGACCAAAAACATAGGTGCCCTCTCCCCCCCAAACACAGGAAGTTTTGTAATATATCGTTTTGATGTGCCCACATACGTCCGTGATGTGCCAAACACTAAAATTTTGAAAAGAAACACAGTTAGGTTATGTGAAAAAGACCCCTCACCCACCAACCAAGTTGGTGGCATGCTTCATCATCGGGGTCCCACCTGAGGCACCTAGCGTGTCACAGGTGTGCTGCGATGCCTGATTACAGCGGAGCAGGTTTTGACATTTTTACCACACATACTGGTTGGATTTGGCACGAGGGTGAGTGATGGTTCAGTGGATCAAATTTTACTAACAAGAGCTTTCACAAAAATGAAATGCACTGTTAGTAACTGAAAGGCATAAAACTGAACCAATGACTCACAGCTCGTGAGCTGTAAAGCCGCGACAAGGCACCAACCGCTTGACAGTCCATTCACACAACTTTCATACATGACACACACAAGGCCATTCACACCGCCAGCCACGGGCCCAGCACATTACAACACTCACATCGACAGACAGCGCCACTCAAGGGCCCATCACTTACATATGCCCACATGCCTGATACAACAATCACACCAGCTGATGGGAGTGTGTGGACTGGTGTTTGGCTGGCAGTGTGTTGCAGTAGCCAACAGCAAGTCAATATGTACACTCTCAGCCAAGCCCCACTCCACCCACAATGGCATAATTTTTTTTTTTTTTTTAACAGAGGAACCCCTAACTAAGTAGAAAGAATTACAAAACTACAAACACAAAAGCTCTAACTAAGAACATGACAGAAATGCTAACCATGAAACTAAACACATGAAAATACAAAACAGACATGAGTTTACACTCATGGTTGTTCCCAGAAATTCTTCTGGGTGTGGTAATTCTTAAAACAAGCACCGACACACAGCCCAGGCTTTGAAGGACAATCTGGGCAGTACATTCGAGTCTCCCTCCGGATACCTCTTCGAAAACACACTCTACATTTCTTAGCTGGAAAGTCTTTTTTGGGTGTGGGAGGAATGTGCTCAGCAAAGTGGCGATCTTTCAATCTAGCCACATCCTCCACCACTGCTCCTCTAGGAACTCTGGCCTGTTCCACCACAATAAGGCTCTCTATCACTGACTCCTGAAATTTCACAAATGTCATCTTTGACTCTGGAGACCTATCCCTAAACACAATAAAAGCATTGAAGGTTGCTAAGTGGAAGAGGTGAAGTGCTAACTTCTTATACCAAACGTAAGACTTACGAATAGCAGTATAAGGTTCCAACCTCTGGTCAACTCTATCTACACCTCCCATGTGCTTATTATAATCTAAAATGCACACAGGTTTGCGCACTTCAGCAACCTGGCCCCAAACAGTCACAGGGGAAGTACTCTCATCATGGATGGTACTTAGCATGTAGACATCCCTCTTGTCTGAAAATTTCAAAGCTAGCAGCTCCTCGTTCCGCAAGGCACAGCACTGTCCTCTCTCAAGTTTTTTACAGACAAGCTCCCTTGGATAGCCTTTCCGGTTAGAACGGATTGTGCCACAAGCAACTGTGTCCACTCTAAACAATTCCTTGAACAATTGCACACCAGTGTAGAAGTTATCTACATACAAATGGTGACCTTTGTTGAACAGTCGTCTACCAAGATCCCACACAATTTTCTCAGTAACTCCAAAAGTGGGAGGACAACCAGGGGGGTCAATATTGGAATCCCTACCAGTGTACACACGGAAACTATACACATATCCTGTCCTACTTTCAGACAGCATGTACAATTTAATTCCATATCGTGCCCTTTTGCTAGGAATGTACTGCCTAAAAACCAAACGACCCTTGAAGAGGACCAAAGACTCGTCCACACTTAACTCTTTGCCTGGAACATAGACCTCCGAAAACCGATCTACAAAATGATCAAGGACAGGCCTAATCTTAAAAAGACGGTCAGAATCTGGGTGATCTCGTGGCAAGGCTAATGCATTGTCAACAAAATGCAGCATCCTAAGAAGAAGCAAATACCGATTACGACTCATGGTCGCTGGAAATATAGCTGTTGCCATCAAGGGACTAGTAGACCAATAAGAAGCCAGTGACGGCTTCCTTATCAACCCCATCAAAAAAGTCAAACCCAAAAACTTTTTTAACTCCTCCAAATTTGTGGGAATCCACTGGGCAGCTCTAGAGTGTGGCCTAAGTCTAGCAGCGTTGTCCCTCAAATGCTGCTCCGCATACAAATTAGTCTGCTCAACAATCTCTTCCAAAAACACATCATCCATGAATAACTCAAAGAAATTGATAGGCATAAAGTTCTCTGTATTGGCGTTACACCCCGGGAGACCAGTAAAGGCAGGCAACTCTGGCTGCTCCATGTTTGGGGCAACCCAGACATCAGGTCTTATAACGGGAAACCTTTCAGCCCCAGGTTGCTGCACTATTGGCACATCAATGTCCTCCTCTAAAACAGGCCCTTCATCTGCACTGAGTGTGGCTTCATCATCAGAACATTCCCCTCCAAGAGAAACATCACTGCCAGAATCTCTGACTTCCTCCTCCGCCTCAGATGCAGAGTCCGTCTCATAGTCATGATCAGACTGTGACTCAAAAAGCATACCAACCACCTGCTGAGCGGTCATCCTGCGGCTAGCCATGATCTCTCCTGCTAAAATTAACTGGACAAATTCACCACCAACAACCAGCACTGTGTAAGACAAGTAACAAAGTGTAGCTTTGTTAGTAAGAGTTATAAACTCAAAAACTATACCGCTCACTTGCCTGAAAAAGCTTGATTCACCAGCTACTACACAGCAATCACCAATGATATCCCACTAAAAATAAATAAAGAAAGGCAAATTAGAAATAAGACAAAACAAATATCATTGTGCACAAACCTAAGGACAATTTCACACACAATCCTGCATTTAGTACACCCCCTACAAACATGTCATTCATGCATGGCAACAATACTCCTTTGGAGAAAATTGTTTTTACTTACCTAAAACATGCAACTGTGCAAACTGCAGGTCAACCACCGCCAAAACCGCAAGGAGCCACAGCAAATAAAGCAAAAGCTTTGAACTAGAACAAAAAGGAGGAAAACATTTTTTATCACAAATGCAAAGACTTCTTCAGTTGACAAACACCCCACCATCAAACATTTAGAAATTGGTGCCTAAGTGGATTCTGCCATAGGGGCAGATGGGCCTACTAATAAAATAGGCCTGTCTACCCCAAGGAAGCCAGAAAATACCTTTAGTAGTGTGTCCCCATGGAGAGCGACCCTTGCCAAAGGGGACAGCCCTAAAAAAAAACTAAAAAAAACACACACAACACTATCCCTGGTGCCTAAGTGGCTTCTACCCCCCTTGGGGGCAGGTGGGCCTAACAAAATAGGCCCATCTGCCCCCAGGGGGTGTAGAAATGGCCAACAGGTCAATGCCTCCCTTGGGGGGGCGCCCCGTGACCAAGGGGACGCCCCCCCCACAAAAATAAACAAATAAAAAAAAATCCCTGGCGTTCTAGTAGTTTCTGCCCCCCTTGGGGGCAGACCAGCCTAAAAATAATAGGCTGATCTGTCTCCAAGGGGTGCAGAAATGGCCTGGGTACATGTGCCCCCAAAGTGGGGGGCGACCCTTGCCCAAGGCCCCCCCCATCCACTAACACACACACACACACTATCCCTGGTGTCTAAGTGGCTTCTGCCCCCCTTGGGGGCAGGTGGGCCTAAGAAAATAGGCCCATCTGCCCCCAGGGGGTGTAGAAATGGGCAACAGGTCAATGCCCCCCTTGGGGGGGCGCCCCGTGACCAAGGGGACGCCCCCCCACAAAAATAAACAAATAAAAAAAATCCCTGGCGTTCTAGTGGTTTCTGCCCCCCTTGGGGGCAGACCAGCCTAAAAATAATAGGCTGATCTGTCTCCAAGGGGTGCAGAAATGGCCTGGGTACATGTGCCCCCAAAGTGGGGGGCGACCCTTGCCCAAGGCCCCCCCCATCCACTAACACACACACACACACACACTATCCCTGGTGTCTAAGTGGCTTCTGCCCCCCTTGGGGGCAGGTGGGCCTAAGAAAATAGTCCCATCTGCCCCCAGGGGGTGTAGAAATGGGCAACAGGTCAATGCCCCCCTTGGGGGGGGGCGCCCCGTGACCAAGGGGACGCCCCCCCACAAAAATAAACAAATAAAAAAAATCCCTGGCGTTCTAGTGGTTTCTGCCCCCCTTGGGGGCAGATCTGGCTAAAAAGTAGCCAATCTGCCCTCAAGGGGGGCAGAAATGGCCCTAAAAGACATGCCCCCCAAAGGGAAGCGACCCTTGCCCAAGGGGGCGCCCCCCCCATCCACTACACAGACAATCCCTGGTGCCTAAGTGGCTTCTGCCCCCCTTGGGGGCCGATGGACCTAAAAAAAATAGGCCGATCAGCCCCCAAGGGGGGCAGAAAAGGCCAACAGTTCTCTGCCCCCTTGGGGGGGGCGCCCCTTGCCCAAGGGGGCACCCCCCAACACATAAATGCAAAAAAAATTATAAATCCCTGGTGATCTAGTGTTTTCTGCCCCCCTTGGGGGCAGATCTGGCTGAAAAGTAGCCAATCTGCCCCCAAAGGGGGCAGAAATGGCCTAAGAAATTGCCCCCTAAAGGGGAGCGACCCTTGCCCAAGGGGCCGCTCCCTGCAAGCCGAAATCGGCAAATATATACAAAAAAAAACAATCCCTGCTGTCTAGTGGGCATTCCTGCTGCCCGATCGCAATGCGACCGGGCAGCAGGAATGCTCAAAGAGACACCAGGGGAAAGGAAAAGCCTTTCCTTTTCCCCGGTGCCTCTTTCTACAAAGCCCCCCACCCACCGGGAAGAGATTCTTACCTCTTCCTTTCTCGCCGCACAGGAAGCAAATGGCTTTCTGTGCGGCGAGAACCCCATAATGAAGTCATTATGGGGGGGTGGGGGGCTGGGGGTATCGGGGGTGGAAGGGGAAGGGCTTCCCCTTCCATCCCTGACTTTGGGGGGTGGGGGGAAGCACACAGAGGGAGCGAGAGCGCTCCCTCTGGGCTGTGTGCCGAGGACGTAGTGGTTACGTCCTCGGCACAGCAGCACTGTGCCGCGGGACGTAACCACTACGTCCGCGGCACAGAAGGGGTTAATGGAAATTGTGTTTGTGTTCCATGACACATCTGTACGTATTTGTGTAACTTGACAACAGTCCATGTCATGCGTGCAATGTGAGGGTGTCAGCTGTATTGATAGATGTGATGTTGCTGTGTTGTTTCTGTTGTGTGACACAATGCTGTGTACATTTTACTGTCCCTGTGCCTAAGATGTGCAGATGTGTGTTTTTGTGTAGTGTGGCAGTGCAATACAAGTGACCTGCAGAAAGCAGGTGTTTTGTGGAAGTGAAAGTGTCCTTCTTTGTGAATGACTCCGACTGTGTAAACGATGACAAGTATACTTGGTGCCCGTAGAGTGACCCCCATATCATGTGGATGACGGTGCAACGAGGTTTTGTTGAGCTTAATGACACAGGTAGGTGTGTGTGTACTTACGGTCAGTTGTGTCTATGGCGGCATGGATTTTGAGCACCTTCGATGAGCAGCAGCAGTGGCAGTGGCAGGACATGTGTGATGAGCTTCATGGCAGCAGTTAGGCTGTCTGCAGGTGAGATACTCTCCCCTTCCACCTGCTAGGATGTGGTGGTTGGACCACTATGGTCACTTTGGCGGTGTGCAACTTCATAAAGGTCTGCCACCACTGCCATGACAATTCACGGACAACCAAACTCGTAATGAGGCCATTAGTCTTTTGGCCAGATCTTATATGAATTTACCTCCCTGATCTCAGTTTTCCTCCTGTCATTTTTTTCTCATTTAATTTTTATTAGATTTCTGTCAAATTACGTGCAAACAAGAATGTGCATCAATACAACAACTATGAACCTAGTCAGAGTTTGCACATTTCCATTCCTCCTACTCTCCAGAGTATACTGGCATACCTATACCCTTGATTGTGTACAGGTGTGTTATGTAGGTTTTCACTTCCTTAGGTCGCAATGTGTCACTTGTCACCCACGTGATTATACTCTTATAATTATTAACCAAACCTGTCAGTTTTGTCCCCCTCAGATACATGCAATACGTTTCTCCCCTCTAGAATGTCATTGCAGGAGTGAGGAAATACTTGTGCGCCTGATATGTTTCAAACTTGTGTGTTCTTGTGAGGGTCCCCTCCCTCCAATCAATTTGCACAGTCCTTTTAGGGAGGCGTAGTCCATGGCGGATTAGTAAACTCCTGTATCATAGCCACCTAGGTTATCAGGTCTTCCTGCAACTTATCGCCCTCCTTATCTTTCTCATAAGGGGATTCTTCGGTCCCTGCCCATTCTAACACGTCTCATGCCCAGTGCTGTGTGGGTAGAGATCTGTGGTTCAGCCAGTGGATTGCTATGCGATGCTCGGCCAGTATCATGCCTAGTTCAGATCAGATTGGTCTGGGTTAATTTTGTGCAATTTAGCTGATGTAGGGTAAGTCATGTGTATGTAATTATCCGGAAACAGTTTAAAGTATGCATTTGTAGATGACAGTGGAACCTCTCCATATATCTTCACCCATCCTTATCAGAGAGGTCACCCTCGACATATGTGTGCCACTTCTTATAAGGTTGCAGCTGGCCTATCAGATCTCAGTGCTTTATATAAATTTGAGATCAAGGGTCTGTACTGTGGAAAAAGCAGTAGCATGACCAGTGTATACATGAGTGGTGTTTCTTCACATAGGAAGTCCAAATGTGCTTAGCCACATATACCAACCCTGCATATTGAAGGAATTGTCCAGGTCCCACACCAAAGGGCATTTACACTTCCTCAAATGTAATTAACCTATCATTAGGGTACAGGTCTGCAAGGGTTAAACAACCTCCCTGGTGCCACATTTTCTTCAACATTATTTTAGTTATATTGGCAAACGTCCCTATGCTCCAGATGGCCATCTCTGGTGCATACGGGGGCCTTTCTCAACACATTCCTAATTACCTTGTCCCATATATAGCTAACAGTGCAGAACATATATGGCAGTTGGTGTGGAACATCCCTTAGCCTCATCAACAATTTTGACAGTAATTCAAATTGTGAACGCCCCAGCAGGTGTTTTCCCAATTATTGTGGTTTTCTAACCAATTTACTTTATGTTGTGGCTATGTTGCCCTATAGTACAGTTGCTTGCCATGGACTTCCAGTCCACCTTTTTCCTATTAACGTCCAATGTGATTCTGCTTTCTCATCCTGCCCACACTAAGTCTATCAGCAATTGATTAAGGGCCATAAACACTTGATTTGGGAGAGTGTACATGTGTAGCCCTACAAGATATGTAAGCACCTGGGAGAGGTTTCTTAACTTTATTTCATGGAATGCATGAACAGAACAGCTAGGTAGTTCATCATACCCAGACAAAGACCTTTGACCATCCCCTAGCATCAAATATAGGGGAAAACATGTTGGTATTTTTTGTATTTTGAGTGGTCAGATGAATCATCATATTCTATCCACTGACCACACTTTTTGGTTTTAATCAATACCATGGGTACTCAATAGTAAAGGAACTTCCTTGGGGTATAACCCTAGCTATTTTCATTTTTAACAACATCATCTGGACCAGTGAAATTGTCCTCAAATAGATATATAAGAACTCCCAGGTCTACATACTTTGGTTGAGTCCCCTGGCGTGGTACTGTCTTACACCAGTGTGAGAGGTTGCTGATGATGAAGCATGCCAAGCTAAGTTGTAGGTGAGATGAACTCTCAAATATCTTTTTATGACCTGGTACAATGGTTCCTGATTGATACAGGACAAGCTGGACCATAGTTCTATGTACTCAAGTATCTTGTGTGAGAGGGCATTAACTATCAGTCATAGTTCTTCCAGGGTGTGTAACTCTGTCCCTAACTGGTACAGCAAAAGGATTTCTTCCCTGCAAGTCTTTAAAAGGGCGCCTCTGGTGTGAGCGGCACTAGAGGTCCAGCTTCTCCGCTTTGCTTTTGTGAAAAAGGCATGCCTAGGCTTCTCAATAGTTGTAAGTTAATTAGCCCATGGTGATTCCCCCACCCTCTTCTTCTCCCAGGAGAATGCAAACCCCTCTGAATGGGTGCACTGTTTGGCTTTCATCTATCTGCTGGGTAACCTGGCCCAGCACAGTGCTTCAAATCCCAAATCTCGTTAAAGGCTGACTCTGGAAAATACTTAAAAACTCAAAGTATATGACTAGTATAAATATGACAAAATTACCATTGCACATGAGACATTTTTTAATGAAAAAAAAGACTTTAATATTTTCTCTACATTGAGCCAATATAAAGTTAATATTTTGGCACAGCTTTCATCTAGAGTGTTAATATAATGAAGCATTACAGACTTACAATAAAGTGCTGCTCACTCAGACTAATAAATTACAGACTTGCACTGTAGTAAAAAAAAAGTGCATATTTCTTTTTGGACACCCAAATAAATTATAAGGCCTGGGTAAATGATTAATTTACACAAAGTCACATCTGCAATTGGCTTCCTGTGCATAGATACCTGTACATAGATATCAGGCAAAATTACACAGAAGCTGTGCTAGCTCAGTAACCAGTACATAGTCTGTTAGCTATGCAGCAGTGAATCTCATTGTTAAAGGCAGAAACTTTCTGTTAGCAATCAAGGTCATTTTATAGAGCTTTAGAGAGATTCACTCAGAGCAGACATCCGGAAGGCAGACTGTTAGATGTATAAGCCTTGGGTGGTCTTTCCTCAAGCCTTCTGTCTGTTTTCATCCATTTTGTTTGCTGAAATTCATTTTATTGGGTCTCAGGACTCTGTGTATTTTACCACTGCTAACCAGTGCTAAAGTGCTTGTGCTCACTCACCCAAACACAATTAAATTGGTTTACACGTGTTGGTACAGTTTATTCACTTATACGTCCCTTGTAGAGTTGTATACCATGTACCCAGGGCCTGTAAATTAGATGCTACTTGTGTGTCTGCATCACATATTTTGCCACCCACTTAAGGAGCCCCTTGAAACATATCCCATGTCTGCCATTGCTTCCTGAAAATAGTTTTAAACTGCCAATGCAACTTGGCAGTATAATCTCCTTCCCAGGCCTTAAACTTCCCTTTTATCATATATATCACCCCCTAAGGGAGGCCCTAAGGCACAGTGCATTTTAATTTAAAAAAGTTGGACATGTACTGGCAGTGAAAAACTCCTAAATGTGTTTTTCACTACTGTGAGGCTTATCCATCCCATAGGATAACATTGGGTTGCCTGATTACACGTGCTAACTTTTGATTGGGAACAGATACAAATTTCATGTATCTATAAATTTGTAATCTAAAAGTCTCTTTAATGGAAAATGTTAAATTACAAATTTGAAAATGCCACTTTTAGAATGCCACCATTAGCCATTTGGTACCTGCAGCCTCCTCTGGGTCACATGACTAACTGAAGTTGGCAGTTAAACTTTGTGAACACCTCCCAGACAGTTATACATTAGAGGGATTATGTGTGCTTGAATGGCCCATCTGCTGGCAGGATGGGGACAGAGCTGGGCATAGCCCCACTTACAACTGAATAGGATGTGCTCTGCCTTTAGACAAAGGGCTTGTACCTTCACATTGTCTCTGCAATTAGCTTGGAACTAGGGCAAGGGAGTCAGTCTGCCACCATCCTGAACCTGCACCTAGACCCAGCTTGAGAACTGAAGGAGGACTGGGACTAATCTGATCATCAATACCCCAAGATGCATTTCCTGTCAGCCTGACTTTGAGCCTGCTTCTGCTACATTCTCCACCACAGCAGCAACTCCTGTTCTGTGGTCTTTCACCAAAGGGGTACCCAGCCTCCTGGAATACTCTTTTGTTACAGCCTCCTGCTCCACCCCACTGGAGATTTTCGACTTACATAAAAGTGACTAAGGCCTCATTACGACTATGGTGTTTGGAATACTCCAACCGCCAAAGCCACGGAGAGGAGGCGGCCATAATAACGGCTGCCTCCCTGCCGGTCGTATTACAATGTTCCCTCTGGGCCGACCAGCGGGAACATTGTATTACCACGTTCCAGACAGTCAGACCAGCGGGAATAGTGCTACAGTATTGGTCTTGGCTCCCTTAAGGGAGCTGAGGCCAATACCATAGCACACCAGCACCCTCAGAATGTGCACTGTTTGCACAGTGGATGCGTGCATTCCAGAGGTGCTGGGGGGACCTGCACTGACCATGCCCTGGACATGGGCAGAGCTTGGGCCCAACTGCACTGTGTTTCTGCCTGCTTTTCCAAGGCGGAGTCCCCGCCATGGAAAGGCTGATGGATACAGGAGTTGTGATCAGCACAGCGCCGCCATGGCTAACCACGAGTGTTCCCGGCTGTGACGGCGGTCCCCTCATGGTCCAACTGCCAAGCTCATAATGTGGCAGTCAGACTGTCTGGAATGCGGCAGTCTGACCATCACCGCTGGGCTTGCTGTCTCAAGACTGCCAGCCTTGTAATGAGTGCCTAATTCCAAACGTGTAAATCTTTGCCACGTCTTCATCCAACTGCTCCCAGGCGATGATGCTCACTCCTCGGGCACCGTCGGCAGTCTTGCCCCACCTTCTCAAAACTTTTTCTTCAAAAGCCCAAAAGTAAGGGCGAATTGGGAACAATCCACTTTTTGTATCCCACTTTGATCCATCGTGTCGGACATATTTTTCTACTTTGACCTTGTCTTACACTCCTTGATGTCCCTGGTTGGCTCTTTGATCTTTATGGCCCTGGCTTTTACTAAAAACTTACAAAATTCACAACTGTGGTTCTACAGATTGGATATTTGTTGTTTTGGTGTGCAATTAATGTATAAAGATTTACTCTGTCTTTCTAAATTGGTTTGGGGTTTTCTTGTGCTGTGTCTTCATCTTATTACTGTTTGTGTGCTGCATAAATACTTTACACATTTGCCTCTAAGTTAAACCTGACTTTTTTGTGCCAAGATACCCAGTGTTAAGCACAGAGTAATTTAGTGACTTTTTGGTTCACTCTGCCAGGGATTTTGGCTATTGCTTGAACAGGGCTCACACCCCAGTCAACCAACAATGCAATCTCTTACACAGATGATTCAAAATCAGATAATCCTGGAGGGTTTAGGTGGGCCAGAGCACACCTTCTCACAAGAAGAAGCTATATCATCAATATCATGTTTTGTTTTTAAATTATCAATTACCATATAGGATCTGCACACGCCATAACCAATTTCCTCAAGGTCCAATTTGTGACAGCCTACTTCTGCAGAGAAAACTGTCTGTGTTTGACAGTAGTCCTACTTGCTCAGTCCAGACCTGTGCACACATATTCACGTCAACCAATACAAATTATTTTAAGATCAAATCTGTTTATTGTTTTATAAAATATGAACATAAATAACACCACTCATCGCAGGACAGAAATGGGATATAACAGCACAGTAGCAATATCATAGCCAAATACAAAGTCCTAGAACCATGCTCAAGGGACCACTCAGAAAATCTTCTCCTTACTGATCCAAGTGCCCACTGGCGATGCCCCCTAGTCATCCAGAAAGTCAGTCCCGCAGATGAGAATCACATAAACATATAAAAAAATAACATTTCAACAATGCTTCCCCTCAAGAGACCGTGTCCTCTTTCTACAATTCCCTTTCTTAACCCCTACCTCATCCAGGCACAATCCCCCTCTAACAACCCCCCCCTCAACCCTCCTGCCAAGGATTCAAATCAGCCTCAAAACTCTCAGGTAGGTCGGGCATGTCAGCTCAGTAAATTCTGCAGCAAGAAGCCGAATAAATGGCTTCCACAAAGTGCCCAGATCTTCTACCCGCTGCTGTGCGGTTAATGTAAGTTTCTCCATTGCAAGAATAAACCAGAGCTTCTGGAGCCATGAGACACGAGTCGGGACCCTATCTGTACCCCAGAGAGCCAGTATCAGTTGCAACGCTGCATTGAGTGCTAGGGCTATCTGCCTCCCTTTTAGAGATCTTAAAGGAAAGGTAAGGGGATTGGGTAGCCCCAATAGAATGTACGATGGGAATCTCGGGATCTTGACCTGGAACGCTGCATCTATATCATCTATAATGTTTTCCCAGTAACGATGTAACTTGGGGCAGTGCCAAAGCAAATGTACCAGTGTGCCTGTGGCTCCACACCCTCTCCAGAAAAGGTCTGTCTTATCATGATCCCATGCGTGCACCCGCGCCGGAGTGTAGTACCAGTAAGAGGCAACTTTATATGATGTCTCTGTCCCAGCAGCACTATATGCTGTATGATGTATTCTATAGAATATGCTGTCCCATTCCTCACCCGAGAGTTCTCTCTCCAGCTCTCTCTCCCATCTCAGCGGACCCTTTGACTTAGGCGGGCGGCTTACTCCCTGCAGAAAGCGATAGAGCTCCGAGATAATTCTCCTATCGTCCTTCTTTAGGAACAGCCATTTCTCAAATGGCGTGAGAGGCCTATCCATCAAAGCTCTGTTTGCCGGTAAGAGAGCCCAGTGCCGAAACTGATAGTACATCAGCCTATCCGCCTCTACCAGGCCATAGGCCTCTCTCTTCTGATCAAAGGACAAAACCCCATGTTCGTCAAAAAGGCTTCCCACCCTCCCACAACCTCCCTCATACCAACGTCTAAGGCCTTCCAAACGCAGTCAAGGCTCAAAATCAGGGTTCGCGCCTATGGGGGTCATCGGGGAGGGGAAGGAAGTCAGCCCTAAGCGGCTAGCCACCGTATCCCATACCCGCATTGTTGTCCCAGTGATCGGGGACACATAAAGACCTCCAGCCCTATGCCTACGCCGGAGCCAAGGCTCCTTCCAAATATGAGAGCCCGCCACGGCCTGATCCATAAGACACCAGTGTTTCTCCGTGAGTGGGCGACTCCACTCTATAAGAAAGCGCAACTGTGCTGCCTGAAAATATCTCAAGAGACACGGGATCGGCAATCCCCCACTGTTCTTGGGGCGGTATAAAACCTGTCGCGGGAGCCGCGCCGGTCGACCCTCCCATATAAACCTCAGGCCTGCAGATTGTAGGGTGGCAATCGTCCAGGGGGGTGGGGTCAAAGGGAGCACCTGGAATATATATAATATTTGCGGTAAAACCGTCATCTTGACCGCAGCTACCCTACCCAGCCAAGACAGCTTATGTTTCCCCCATAGCTCCAGATCCCGCTGTATATCACGTACCAGCTTCTTGTAATTCAGGCTCACCGTTTTTGCGGCAGAAGTCGCTAACTCAACCCCCAGATAAGAAAGGCGCGAGGCCGACCAAATAAAGGAGTATCGAGTTCTCAAATCTTCCTCATGGTCTGTGCTCAAAAACAAACTAAGGACCTGAGACTTCTGCATATTCACTTTAAATCCTGAAACCTGGCTAAACTCAACTAATAGTTCCATAAGCGCTGGCAAAGAGGTAGCAGGCTCAGCAAATGTAAGAATCACATCATCTGCGTATAGGGTAATCAGGTGGTGGTCTCTGCCAAATTTCACACCAGAAACCAAGGGGCTGTCTCGCAAGCGCTGTGCGAAGGGCTCCATATATAGCGCAAATAAGAGGGGAGAAAGTGGACATCCCTGCCTAGTCCCACGCCCAATCGGAAACGACGCAGACAGCACACCATTAACTCGAACCGCCTCTCTAGGGGAGCGATAAGCACATTGGATCCAAGATCTAAAGCCCGGGCCCAGACCGAAGCGCTTCAAAACCCGGAAGAGGTATGGCCAATTAACCCTATCAAACGCCTTTTCAGCGTCGATAGAGAGAAAAAGCCCCTCTCTACGAGATCTATCAATTTTATCTAGCAGATGCAAAAGCCGCTTCGTGTTGTCGCTGCATTGACGATTTGGAATAAAACCTGACTGGTCCGGATCAATAAGACCCGGCATGTAGGGATTAAGGCGGAAGGCAAGTATCCCCGTGAATAATTTGGCATCTATATTCAGAAGCGAGATCGGCCTATACGAAGCACAGTACTCCGGATTCTTACCGGCCTTATGTATAACAGCAATAGTAGCGTCTAGCATACTATGCGCCAGGGTCCCCGCCGTCCGAAAGGAATTAAAAAGCCGTGTGAGTAGCGGGGCGAGTTCCACACAAAAGGTATTATAGAACAACGCAGTGAACCCATCTGAACCGGGAGACTTCCCATTCTTCAGGCGGGAGATCACCAATATAACTTCTTCTAGCCTTATCTGCTAGTCTAATGACATCGCTTCCCTCTCCCCAAGAGGAGTGATTGCTATGCCCTCTAAATAAGAGTCCAGGGCTGCGTCATCCCGCTCATCCGCTGCATATAAACCTCGGTAAAACCCCGCAAAGGCTTCAGCAATCTGATCACTTGCACATGCCACTTCACCAGAAGGGGAACGTATCAATTTAACTGTCGACGCCGCACGCTGCGCTCACAAACGGTGAGCTAATAGCTTTCCACATCTATTGCTCCCAATATAATATTTGTGCTTAAGACGTACCATTGCGTATTCCGCCCTATCCCAGTCTAGTCGCTTCAGCTGCTGCCTTGCCTTTTCTAACTCTCGCCAGATTATGGGCGCACCAGTCGATTTATGGGAACGCTCCAAGCCCGCCACTCTCTGCTCTAAATACCTCACCTCACCTCGCACAACTGCCTTCAATGCCTCCCAGACAATCTCCACGGGGGTGCTGCCGTCATCATTAAAAACAATATAGTCTGCAATCGCACGTCGGAGCGACTCCACCGCTGCCTCTCTCTGAAGCAAGGAGTACTTAAAGCGCCAGCTCGGGGTACCGACACGGCCTACCTCCATGGCCAATTCAACAGTAATAGGGGCGTGGTCAGTGAAGGCCCTGGGCTCAATCGTAGCCTCCCGAACCCGAGACATAAACTCTTGCGAAGCCAAGAAAAAATCTAGCCGTGCGTAAATCTTGGTCGCCGCAGATTAGAAAGAATAATCTCGGAGTGTAGGATGGGACTTCCTCCACACATCCTCCAACCCACACTCAACTAACCATTGACGCCCCATCTCCGACACTGCTCCAGTCTGCCCAAAACGTTGGGCTGAACAGTCGAGCTCGTTGTCCATCACTAGATTAAAATCACCCCCTATCAAGATAGCGCTATCTGGTGAACTAAGTATAGGGGAGATTTACTGTCTCAAGAAAACCTCCTGCTGGGAATTCAGAGCATAAAGGGAGGCAACGGTGAAAGAAAACGCCCCTAGCCGCATTCTAATGGCCAGGAACCTTCCTGGCACTTCATGTATCTTCCCAACTATCTCCCCAGCAAACGTCCTTGAGAGCAAAATTGCCACCCCCGCATGTTTCATAGTAGATGAGGACCAAAGCTGTCTAGGGAACCATCGTGAGCGCATGCGGAACGTATCTTTGTGTAACAAGTGGGTCTCTTGTAATAGGCAAATGTGACTCCCAGATTTCTCTAGACCTGACAAAATAGCCAGTCGCTTGGTTGGGTTGTTAAGCCCACGAACATTCAAACTTATACACTTAACTGTCATATTGTTGCGGGGAGAGGGTCACCCAGGGAAAAAGAGGACGGGGTAGCTCCGTTAACACTACTCCTAGACCGGACTCCCAGGGAAGCACACCAACAAACAACCATAGCGCACAACAGGTGCTCACAACCGTTAAGTCATCTCGCTCTCATCTCCAAAGAGGAAAAAGTCTCGAATGGGCCGTGAAACCCCCTGAAATTCACCAGCTAGGCCCGTCCGCCCCGCCGCCCAGACCCCTCCTTGACAGCCCGTAGGCGAGCAAATATGCGACCCAGTGCTAAACAGACGCCCTCAGACGCCCCAGTCTTAAATGTTGGTCCCAGCTGTTACATTGCTCACTGCCGACTGCCTCTCCGATAATTGCTCCAACGCGGTAGGTCGCTGCCACTTCCTCCTTCTCTCCTTTCTCCTCCAGCTCGGACGCTCCTCCCCGCTCGGGCCTGGCTTCGCACCTAAGTCTTGGCCACCCTCCACCAGGCCCAGGATCCAGTTCGCCTCCGATATAGACTTCACTTGATGGAGCTGCGCCTCCCAGCAAAAGATAAGGCGGAACGGGTGGCCCCAAGAGTATGACACGTCCCGTGCTTGCAAATGTTCCGTAATCGGCTTAAATTCACACCGCAGCTGCAAAGTCCGTGCCGAAAGGTCCTGAAATAATTGAAGCTGGAGCCCTCTAAATTGGATCTGCGGCAAATTGCTTGCTCGTTGCAATATGCTGTCCTTGAGCCCATAATTGTGGACGCATGCCAGAATGTCCGGAGGGAAATCTCCATCACCCCCAGCCCGGCCCACCCGATGCACTCTATCAAGCATAATCTCTCGGGAGTCCTCCAAGCCAAGAACTGAACGGAATAACTCCACCACGAACTCTCCAATCTCCTCCTTCTCAGCCCCGGACGGTGCTCCTCTAATGCAGATGTTATGCCTGCATGACCGGTTCTCAAGGTCCTCCACCGCCAGCTGAAGGAGATCCTGTTGCTCCCGCAAGCGAATGCATTATTGTTGGAGATTCGCCACCTCCTCTCCCTGGGAGATTTCACCATCCTCAACCTGTGCCACCCGCTCCCCTAGGGAGGTGACCTTTGCACGCAGCTTTTTTACCTCATTGGCAATGTCCCTTCGAAGCTCTTGAAGATCACTCCGGAGTGAGTCAAACAGGGAGGCCAGAAAGCCCCTTGTAACCGGGGCCCCTTCATCCTCTTCCACCTCTCCCTTATCCTCCGGCGACCTCGCAGCAGGCGGCCCCTTAAGGGCCCCGCCCGGCACTGGGCGAGCCCCGGTGAGCATGTCTCTAACAGTCCGTTCCCGCTTGCCTTTAGCGGCCGCCATCACTCCAGCTCCCTCCCTGCGCCACGCGTCCAGCACAATCGAAACTTCCGCAGGGGTACACCCGGGGATCAGGCCACCCTAGGCCTTCGAAGTGACCAACCGCCACTAACCTCTCTTCTCACTGGCAATGTACGACGCTTCTCCACCGCTCCTTATGCCGCAGCGTCAACAGTGTCCACCGTGGGCCGCATGCACCGCCGGCCAATGGACCCAGGGCCCCGCGTCACCAAAAGCTACTCTTCACCTAGATCCGGCCACTCCTCAATGCAGCAGCAGACTCATTTCTCAGCCAGGGGCCCAGACCCTGCAGTCCTAAAGCTCTGGCGCTCCGCGCCTTGTCAGGGCACAGCAAAGGCTTTGTGCATGTAAGGCACCCCTAGAGGCCGTCGCCAGACCGCTAGCGGATTGCTCTGATCCAGTTTCATTCTGCACTAGCAGCTAGTGGTGGAGAATCCCCATCAGGAGTGTGATTCAATACCAGCCCTTTGGCTTTACCATCCTTGATCAAATTAGCCTCCTTATGATTACTTTTGCCAACAGGATCCTCTTTCGATGGGGGAGTCGCAACAACTCTCTTCCTGGGTGACCCTGCCACAGTTTCAAAACTGACTCTGGCTATGGTCTGAGTCCTTCCTTTGGATTCGGTGGTCACAGAGCTCGAGCTTCTGATTCTGTCTTTGAGAGGTTCCTTTTTCGGATGACTTTGTAGAAGCTATGTCTTTTGTAGGAGAAACTGTCTTTTTCACTGTTTGGGAGCTAAAGAGGTTGCCAAATTTCCCAAGACTGGTTTCTTGTCAGCTTCTTTCTCAGTGGCACCGGCAGACTGGGCTCTAGACTATTTGGCAGGGCTCCATTTGCAACATTCTGCCGAAGTGGGACTCCCAGAGGCACGGGGCTGAAGGGTATCAGTAGCGCCACTGGGATAATATCAGGGGACAGTTAAAATGCCGATAGAAATCAGCCCCCGTCCAGCATCAGCAGCGCGGCACCCTCCTGGGCCGTCACCGCGCAGCTGCTCTAGGCCGTCAGGCCGTAAGGCACAAGGGCCGCCACGCAGCCCAAGCCGCCGCAGGCCGCGCCCTGCAGCAGGCGCCGGCACCGGCCTCGCGATTCCGCCCTTGCGCTCGGCGGTTCCTCAGGCGTCCCGGGCCCCCTGGGGCATCCCGCCATCTGGGGCGTCCGGCTCAATCTTCAAGCTGCCCACATTCACCCCAAATGGGGTCGCAGAGCCGAATCGGAGGTCTAGGCGGCAGAGCACGGACAGACACGTCCGCTCACGCCGCCATCTTGGCCACGCCCCTATACAGATTATTTTAAAGGGCAAGCACTAAAATATTTTACAGAAGCTTGCGGTGAGTGAGACTAAGTTAGTGAGTCTCACAGCACAGGCCCCAAAACCAGGTGGTCTAAATTAAACACAACTAGAGGGGCTTAGGTGGGTTAAAACCCACTATTTTTCAGAGAGCAAATATTTAAAGATTTTAATTGGACAGCCATCGATATAATGATCTACTATAATGAGAAGAGTTTATACTGTATTTATTGCATGTCAATAATGTTTATTTTTTATTTTTAATGTCAAAATATATTTTTCATCTATAATAGACAAAAGTGATAAAAAGCCAAAATGCAATGCAAGCAACCACAATTAACTCTCATCAATCACCAGGTAACAGTAAAAAGGGGCTATATATGGAGCAGACATCTGGGGTTGTGCCAATCTATCTTTGCTAGTGCAAGCTGATAATAAATTCATTAGGTCTCTGCTTTGCCTGCCCACGAGCACACCCTTGATATCACAATGCATTGACTTTGCAACAGATAGGGTAGACTCTGTCATCCCCTAGAAGCCTTTGACATTTTAGGTACACCTTGGAACCACACTGCAATTGGTGGTCTGTAGAGAGGCTTCAGTGGAAAAAGTGTATGTATTCTGTGGCTTAAAAAGATAAAATACTTATGTGAAGTTCTCAAAATGGAGAAAGTATGGTACTCCCTAATAGAAATGGACAAAAACAGCTATCAAGCTGAAGGAAGCTCTCAGGGAATTTATACCATCTAGCACATGTAATGATAACAAAGATAGGAGCATCTCTGAAAACATTCTACAAATCAAATGTGTTCCCTCCTTGAAGCACTAACTGGATAGGGTAAGGCCTTTACAAGTTAAAAGCTTGTACATCAAATTCAGAATTGGCAGCCTTACTATATGGTCATTCGCAGGCAAGTGGGAGAAAACTCTTACCATCAACTGCCCCTTCTACCCAATGACACCAGAGTCAGTGGAACATGTCCTCTCCTTCTGTCCTGGCTATGCTCTACCTCAAAGAAGGTGGATTATGCCAGTGTGTAAACCTATGGGCATAGCAAACCATTGGAAAACATACAGGCTCCTAAAATGTGACACAAAGGAACAAACCGCATTTTCCATCTCTAAATTTCTCCTCTAGGCAAGGAGAGTTAGGTTTAAAAAGATTGCAATGGAAGCTTGAAGGCCCTGATGATGAGGTCCTGTTGTACTTGATGGCATATATTCCTCACTACACCTTGCACATGCACTTTAAAGACTTTGCACCTAAATCATGTGTGTTTGGGCTAAAACGTTCTAATTCACATATGGATAGTCTTCATTGCCTCATTGGAATTAGGATTAATTTATAAAGCCTGTCATCTAAGTTATCTTGAAACTGAATCAATGCACAATGCATGCTTAGGACTTTATTCCTAGTAATGGACCCTTTGTTTGTTTTCTATCTTATCGACTGAAGTACTTGAATAAAATTGAAGCAATATTTTTGCACTCTAAGTAATCCGCACTTTATCATTGGCATAATACTGATATTGTGGAATTGGATGTATGAGGTGTTCCCAGCACTAAAATGTAAAATCATGAGTCTCTAAGATTGTTCTATAGAAATTAATTTTTGACAACTGATTTTGGCCTGATATTGATTATTGTTTTAGGTGAATCTGTTTTAATGTATGTATGCGTAGTTGTAACAGCCTGTTGGAAGCATGATTATTTCATAAAGTCAGCTATCTATGTTGTTCTGAAATTGCATCTATGCACTTTGTAGCCCTAGCACTTCCGTCTCAGTAATGCACCCGTTTTTAGCATTACTGGAACCTGGGGACCCCCACTGAATCATTATTGAAATCCAGGGACCACACCACTGAGTCATTACTTGAAGTTAGGAACCCAGGCCTAAACTTTGTTGATGATTTGAACCGCAAACAAAATACACTAAAAATACAGAAAAAAGCATTCCATCACACACATATACAAATGATAACACATTTTATTTAATTGGCACACAAAATTTCTAAAAAAATAATTTTAGTAGGAAGGTTGAAGATTTTCTAAGTTCAATTGAAGCCACATATCATCCATACTACATTCTGTTTGATGTATCTGCACTGCTCCCACAAATCATTCTAAGGATACCAATTTATTTTTTAGCCTCTGATTTCAAATGTATTGACATTTACAGTGTGTTTTAACATTTTCAATTATACATTTAGCCACTTTATTTATATATATTTTATTAATCTGTTAATATTAGTAACTTTTCTAAGCAGTCACGGACCCCCGAAGGAGGCTTCGTGGACTCCAGGGTTCCCCGGACCACACGTTGAAAACCACTCGATAAGGCACTTGACATCCCTATCAACAAGAATGTACATTTTGGCACAAAATATCACACACATCTTTTAGGTGACTTACCTCTACTCTAAGATAAATATATTTTGCACTGGTTAGCCAGGCATCTGATTCCCACAAACATTGGGTCTTCCTGACTATAGTTGAAGACACAGATCTGCTTTACTGCTGAGGAGGGGTGCCATGAAACACTGACAAAAATAACCTAGAAGATTCAGTATCCTTTCTCTCAGTTGTTAGGGAAAAGGGGTCACAATTTCAGACTGGAAGGTCTCTTGGGATGATCCTGAGATGCTGGAGATCTCTTTTTGACAAAGCAGAATACTATGTGGGGGGTCACATTGATGTGGCCCACTCTGCCTTTATTCTTTTCTGAAACAAACCCCTACAGAAAGAGTTTGTTTCTGAAAAAATGACAATGGCTCCTGATGCAGAGGGAAGTTTCTCTTTGTGTGTGTATTTTGTGGCTTGTTGTCCCAGCCCTAGTCCACCATGAGAGGCATGGTGGATAAAAATATAGAAAACATGCATCACCCTGTCAATCAATAACCTGTTTGATCCCACTGGGACATGTTGGAAGTACAAGTTGCTGGTTACCAGCTCCTCCTAACACTGTGGATCTTTATATGAAGTTCATGTGGTCAAAACGAGGCTATCCGGGGGGAACGGGGAATGGGATAGAGCAACAGAGAGAAATAGGCATCTGGGAGGTGATCTTGGACTCGCGGCATCCTTGTCATGGTGGTTCTTGTCCCCGAGTGTGTATAATCCTAAAAGTACAACGGACTGTATTAAATTATGCTGACTCTCTGTTGCCTTTTGCTTTTTCCCATAAACTGTCAAATGTATCTGTATTTATCCACTTTCCCACTTTTGCTGACCTCTCTTTCTCTGGGTTTTTAAGAATGGTTCTGACTTTGCCTGTAATGAAAAACTAACGTTAGGATTCAAATTGCTTCTGATCCCTATGCACACTCCCACTTACCAGTGTTTTAGTGACACTCTTTATCCTGAACTAAAAGTTTTAGTTGAGCTCCACTGTTAAGCCTTAGTGCTAAATTTGAGTATAAGCCCTGGTCAGCTGGGCTGCGTGGTCTGCAGCTTCAACAGTATATCTCTCCCAAAGTACCCCCAATGAGGTTAGCTCTGTTTGGGATTATCTGGTGGTACAAATAGCTCAAAGGAGGGGCATGGACAGGACCTGCCATCTCCCAAGATGGGTTTTCAGGGCCATACCCTTTCCAGTCTAGCAGGTGGCAAAACTTGCTTCATATTCCTTTGGAACCTAGAACTGCATCAACCTCATACTCAGGGTGATTGTTTATTAACAGTGGAGGAAGTCCGTTAGTGCATTGCATGGGCTATGATGTTGGTTTTAATAATAAGATATGAAATACTGGATGAATGAATAAGGTGTTTGGTAGCTCCAGTTTCATTGCTACCTCATTGACCTTCTTGATGGCTTTGAATGGCCCAATGAATCATGGATAAAATTTGCATGATCCTTTCAGATTAATGTGCTTAGTTGATAACCAAACAAATTGACCTTCCTGATAGTCAGGTTCCACTCATCCACCCCTATTTTACCTTCAATATATTATTGTGTGTTTTGTATATTTTATGGTTTGGTCTTTTTTATGTTTCTGTGACTTTTTGTATTTTTTTCAGTTTTCTCTATACTTTCTCATTTCTTCCGTTCTATTCCTTCCTTTTTTTGTGTTTCTTTTTTTACCCCACCCAGCACCATGGAAGAGCAGAGGTGAGGTGGCACCACTGTGGATGCTAACTGCACACCTTGTGGTCACTGGCACCTCTAAGGGGTGCAGCCTGTTGTGCCATTTTTTCAGAGACAGAGGTGGCTGCTCTCATTTGTTTATGTAACGCCATCTCACCTCCATGCTAACAGCAGGCGGCAGTCCCAGGAGTGGGTACAGCATGCAGGAACGTTGGCTCCTGTGGGGGAGGGTACACAGGTGTTAGGAGGAGAACTGGAGTCCAGCAAACCCAGCAGCACTGCTGGACTGACATCCTCGACTGGGAGCAGGAGCTGATGACGGAGTATTGAAAACCACAACCCATGAGAAATCTTCAGCTAAGAACTGCCTTTTATCGTTTGACGGTTTCCACCCACGCCATTTGAAAGAAAACCTTCTGTCCTAACAATTCCTTGGGCTAATGAGAAACTGTTCAGAGATCATGGATTTCAAAAAACAAGCAGCAAACCTAGCACGCAAATTATAAATGAGCGGGTATCCCAAAAAAATAGTGAATATAGCAATAGACCGATTAGAAACAACAATAGAGAGGCTCTTTTGGAAATTCTTCCACGAAAAGAACAGCATGAGATACCAATCTGTGTAACCACTTGTAATATTGCATCCAACAAGTAAGTAAAATAATTACCAAGAATTGCCGTATCTTGTGAAGCGGCTCATTGAATTTACCAAAACCTATGTTCGCCCGCAAATGGGAAACGAGCCTGAAAGATCTACTGGTTCACACTCACCCCCAGAAACATTCACATTTTTCTGGAGAATAACAGTGAACCCTAGTGGTGTATAAAAGCCCATTGTGATGACATAATGTGTATGGTGCATTTATAACCTTAAATAATCTGGGATCTGTCGGGTCATCCTTTAGTATGTGCGCCCTTCAGTCAGAAAGAGGGTCTCCTATCATTAGGGAGTCACATTAGTCACATATATATTCAGCCCTATTCAGGAGAAATGAGTGGATAATAGCAGTAGATTTTTGGAGTCCGATACTGATTCGACTAACAGAGCATCACTTTGTTTTTTTAGACCAGGGGATCATGTCTTTACCCCCTCTTAGAATTAAACTGTATGCTAATATGTTTTTTCTTACCCAATGGAGTAAGAGACTAGTAATAATTGCCTTTTAAAACATTTTGTTTTAAAAGCCAGCTATTCTCTGAGCCGTTTTCTGGAGTCATGCTTTTTCTTTATTTTATTTTTTCCTCCAAAACTACAGGCCCTGTTTAAAATGGGCGTGCTGAGAATTAGGAAATAGTCTCACATGTGCCTGCCTTTTTTGGCTTTAGCAGACTAGTTGATCTACACTATATGTGTGGGGAACCAGGAAGTGGTCCCGCATGTGTCAGCCATTTCTGGGCCGGTGGCAGTCTAGCATTGACGTAACTGGAAACAGGTGCGTCCTTGGTGCGCTGCAATTACAGCTCTGATATTTAAGCCTCACTGCGGCCTGGGAGGAGTTGACATTTGGATGCTGGTGGGATTTTATAGGTGATTCGGCGGAATGAGACCTTGAAGCTGCAAGTATGCGTAGCCGCTATATGCAGATGGCGAGGGGAGACTTACATAGCGCCCTTGCACTTTTCTGCATAATATGTTTTTGTAATTTTTTGTAGTTTAAAATCTCAATTACAGAGTGTGACTACAGGCTTGTTCGGCCACCGGACATGTCCATGGGGCGAAATACTCCTCAACTATATATATGTATCTGGTCATTGTGATTTGTTGCATATGTATATGGGGGTCATTACAACATTAGCCGCCCGCCAAGCTGTAACCGTCATGCGGCCGCACTCCCGCGGTGCCCATTTGGACATCCCCGCTGGGCCGGCGGGGATGTCGGCCGCAACATGGGAGCCGGCTCCAAATGGAGCCGGCGGTCTGGCGGCCATGCGACGGGTGCAGTTGCACCCGTCGCGCTTTTCACTGTCTGCATAGCAGACAGTGAAAAGCCGCATGGGGTCCTGTCAGGGGGGCCCTGCACTGCCCATGCCAATGGGCCCCACAACTCCCCGTACCGCCATCCTTTTCCTGGCGGTTCAGACCGCCAGGAAAAGGCTGGCGGTCGGTCGGGGACTCGTAATCCCCTGGGCAGCTCTGCTAGCAGCGCTGCCCTGGTGGATTACAACCGCCGGGGCCATTGTGGCGGAAAACCGCCGGCCCCGGCGGTGCGACCGCGGCGCTACCGCCGCGGTCGTAATATGCCAGGAAGCACCGCCAGCCTGTTGGCGGTGCTTCCGTCGAAACAGCCCTGGCGGTCTTGGACCACCAGGGTTGTAATGACCCCCTATGTGTTTATGTGTTACCATTGAGTTCTAGCAACTCACAGTTTTCTCACCATTTTGTGTAGTGTTCTCATAATTATTCACAATGGCAAAGTGATCAAAGTCACAGAGTGGCAGTGACATGGGTACATGATTAGGACAATTGTTCTAATTATTTCATTATTTTATTCTGCAGGTATAAAGGATCCCCACCAATTAGGTAAGCGACCAGGGGCCATATGTACAAAAGCATTTTTCCATAGACACAGAATGGGTAAAACCCTTTGATACATCTGGCCCCAGATTCTTCCTATTACCTATTAGGAGTGAGAGGTCATCAATCAATGCTTTTTGCAATAGGCATTAAGAGTAGGGGTAACAGGGATTTAGTCTCTAGGTCCTAATGACAATGACCACAGAGGACAGTGGCCAGAACATGTTGACCTATAGAAATAGAGGCCATTATAACTGCTAGTTTCTAATATATATCCCCTCTTTTTTGATCACATCACATGAGAGCAGGAATAAACTAGACTGGGCTTTATCAGGTACATATTTTCAACTGTAAAGAACCTTTCTCTCCTTATCTTGGGTGTAGTGTCATCCCTCTAATCATAGTTGTGAAAAACTTGAAAGTACTCCTGTGTCTTTCACAGGTAGCAGCACAACCGGTTCCGAAATGAAAAAGGAAGAAACCCTATGATGAAGCATGCCACCAAGGGGTAACCCTGGTGGGTGAGAGTTGTTCTTAAAAAGCATTTTTTTTTTTAATTGTGTAGAATGTTATAGTTTATTGCTTTCATTTACCAGAAGGGCTCCTTTGTATGCAGTGGACCTGCTGGCTGTCCTGGTTGTGGGCTAAGTGAGTAATTATTTATTTGTTGTGTCCTACAATGCTAATATTTGTTTTTCAAATAGCATGCTGCCCACACTTAGAGGTACGTTAAGTTCAGGTAACATTACAAATATTAGGTGATCCAGTTTGAGTGATCCAGGTGCTCAGTGCTACCTAGTTGTACTCGTCACTGTGTGAACTCGCTTGGGGTGATTATTTAAAAAGTCATGCAGACTCCTCTGTCCTGTCACTAAGATAGTGGTAGTAGTAATATCAGTGAATTAACATTCTCTATGTCTTTCTTTTTATGTAGCTTATACAATCTTAAACAATCTCCCAGTGATGGTCAGTATTCATCTATGCAAAGAGAAACTGACTGAGCTGGCCCATCAAAGGGGATTGAGAAGCAAAGATCATTCATTGCAATGTGTTAGTAGTTCCAAGTGTAGTTGAGAACATTTGGAATAGGGCTTAGGTTTTGGAAATTTGAAATAGGTCAACATGAACTAGGAATATAGGTGATCTGCTTTACAAAAGTAAAATTTTAATATGTTACTGACAAAATATTTTCTCGGAGATTAACTGTACGACTAATCTATTTTTGTAATTTTTTACACCGTCACACAAGTACAAGAAGAGAGCTTCGGAGGGTCAGGCTGGTGCTTCCCCCACCAATGCCACTGCAGGTGGAAGTACCACTACCACCATCACCACAGCCGCGGCGACGGCTCCACTAGCTCAAGTTAGTTCCCCTGTTAATTTTATTTATTTCCCTAACTTTTACCTCTCCCCGTTTAGGATTATTTTTCCTTGTTTTTAGACTGTGACTGTTCTTTTCAAATCCTGTTCATTCTATTTAATGTTTGTTAATTGTGATCCCTGCATTATCTTTTTTTCTAAATGTGATTTTTCTGTAGCTGACCTCCTCCTGGCTGTAGTAATCTGTAGCTTTCTTCTGTTTTGCTATTAAACTTTTTCTCTCCCATAGCCATATATATCTAGTGGACAGGCACTGTAAGACTAAGGGCCTGATTATGATCTTGGCGGATGGGGTTACTCCATCTCTAATGCGACGGATATCCCGTCCACCGTATTATGATCACATATATCCTATGCAGATTGTAATATGGCGGATGGAATATCTGTCACATTTGTGGCAGAGTATTCTGTCCACCAAGATTGTAATCAGGCCCTAAGAAAATTGATTAGGTACTATACTGTAAAGACTGCAGAGTTTTCTGACCCAAGCAACCCATTCTACGCTTGTTTGATGAAAAAGCTTTCTTTTTCATGCCCGTGCTTAAACAGTAAACCAATGAAAGGGTGGCCATTGTTATGGTGACCACTCCAATGTTGTGTTGTATATATTATTCAATATTCCAGCAGTTTCGATGACAGTGCAGCATGGCAGGAAAGTAGTATGAGGACAGTCCCATTGCATTTCCCAACAAAATCCATATGCCCTTCAAGTGACCAATTTATTCTACCCCTTCATTGCACTTCAATGACTCACAGTTATCATATCTCTGGCACTTCATTACAAAACATTTTTGATTGGCTTGACTACGTGACTTTTCTAACATTGTCAACCAACAAAATGCGTAAAGTGATATTTTCGATAGGAGAGAAGATACTGTAAACCGAACTGTAGTGATGTATTATAGTTGTTTTTTGTTGAAAAAATAAATAAAAAGGGGAGGAATATCTTGCATCTAAAATGTGCAATTTGTTTTAGCCACACAGACCATTAGTGCCAGGGCCAGCACCAGTGTGCCAGATACAGCAGATTGAAAGGGGAGTCCCTGCACCAGTAGGGACGGGTGGTGCTAAGTCACATTGCTTGGTTATTGACAATTACTAGTATACTCACTGCATTTGTTAGATGAGGCTGATCCCACCCATCATCATTATTGACCTCACTGCATTTGTTAGATGAGGCTGATCCCACCCATCATCATTATTGACCTCCCTGCAGTGGCATTTCATGGCCCATGACCTAACTGCAGCATGGCTGAATTCAGCACTGCTGTGTTGGCTGTGTAATGTCCATCTACTTCAGTTAATGCAGCAGTTACTAAGTTTTCAATGCATTGCAAACCAAAACAAAGACAGGGTGTGTTTCCCTTTCCTCCCAGTGCCTACTCTGTCACCTCCCAGTACTTCACTCCTTTATTCTTTCCTAAGTTCTGACCCAACCTATCAAAAAAAGGGAAAAATGTATTCTTGGTATGTACCACATTTTTTTGGCCAAGTGGTTCATACATTTAATGGTTTCCATATTGGATTTAGACATGTTCACATTTTTCCTTTTGACATTCGTCAACTTTCAACTACAGCGGCTGACCGAGCCAAAGCTATGGCATATGATGATCAGTGACATCTGACTTTTCTACAGCAAAACTCCTACCTACTCAGCATCTTCCCTCTAACTTACCCTGCAGTATAGTAAGTCAAGATTCCTTTCCTTACTGCTAAGCAAATCTGTTTGTTTGAAATCATTTGTGTTGGAGAGCAAGGCCAGGAATTAAAGTGGGGTTAAGTGCTGGGAGTTTGTGTTTTGTGGATGGGATACCCTGTGACGAACATGCCAAATAAAATCTATATATCCTGTTCTTTTCCCTGTACTTCAGTGCATTCTTTTTTTACTGTCTACTTACAGCAGAGAGGATGTCTATTTTCTGCATGATATACAAGACATGTGTGATGCATATTATTCATGTGCCTCTTTGGAATCGGGGTAGAATTGAAAGGCATTTGGAGAAGAGCAGGGCCGTTGCAATCAAAATAACATAATTGCCCCAGCTGCAGGCTCCATACAGTAGCAAAGTAGTACCTGATGCGCTAGCTAGCATGCATCCATTAACTTAGCAGAACAAGAATAGAATACTTGTACTCTGTAGTGGATGATGCCTTACTCATTAATGAGAATTTCTTTTTTTCATGCACAGTGTCTGTGTGTTTTTTTTTTTTAGAAAACACTTTGCAAGAAAGAAAATCAATGGTTTTTTTAAATCTGGTGTTATGCTGCCTTAATTCCTTTCTGACATTCATTGCTTTTATGTGAGGCATGTGTGGGTAAAATCATGTCCTGTGACTCACCTAATCATATCAAAAAATTCCAATGACCCTAGAGTATCAGCAATGTACTGATACTGTGTCACTATATAATTTTAAACATGTATTTTGCACACATCATTGTACACAATTTCTTTTTCTTTTTTTTTCTTTTTTGATATAGTTACTCCTGCTGGTCCACCACCAAGGCAAGAGATAGCAGCCCAGCTGAAGTGGCAGAGGTTGGAGGCCACCTGGGCGAAGAATCAATGGCAGGAGGAGGAAGAGAGTGAGGCACATGCCCCCGGCCCCATAGCCTCCAGCCAGTGGCCTGCACCTCCAGGTGACATAAACGTCAGCGCCACCCATATCCGTACCATCATTGCTGCCCCCCGAGGCCACCTGTTACATTGCTGCATGCTACATGCTGCATAAGCTGGTGCACTTAGGCAAATCAGATGGCACATCCCGAGACCCAGATGCAAGAACTGTGCACCCTCATAGAGAATTCCCTCCTCTGAGCCCTTTTTTATTTTTTGTTTTAGTGGGAGGGAGTTTTGTTTGGGAGGAGAGGGTGGGAATTGGGCAAGGCAGTACTTTTCCTTGGACATTGGTGGAGGCAATATTGCTTGGGGGAGAGGGTTGGGCCTGTTGTGGGTGGAGATGGTGGGTTTAATTTTGTTGTTTGTTGCTGTTGAGTAAAGGGAAAAAATATATTATACATTAAGCCTGAAGGAGTTTTTTGTGTTTTACTTTAACTTTGCACTGGTGCCTTTTCATGCTGCCTATTTTTTGTTATCAACTTCTTAAAGTGTATACAAGTTAGTTATAGTTAGTTATACCCTTGTCCTACTAGCCTCTATAATGATAATGACCAATAGAGGGGTATGCTGCCATTCCCTATATTGCCCACAGCAACCCAGATGAACAATTACTTATCTGCAGTAGAAGTTAGTTAATTACTAACTAAACTAATTCACTTCACTTGATAGTTCCAATATTGAAATAGATGAAGTGATGGCTGCTCATCTCTCAATCTTCTGAAACTTTACTGGGGGGTTTCCTAAGGCACCTTCCTAATGGTGGTGGTAGTGCGCTAACAGAGAAGGCATCAAAAGTGAGATCCCACTACCACCTAGGTGAGATCCAACTGTAGGATTAATCAAAGGGATTATCCTTCACAAGCAAATAAATTGAAAAACAAATACAGAGTTTGTGGGTAATGTATTTATATCACAGCTTTAGAAATACTGAGACCAGACTACTAACACCACAACACAACAAAGAATACCAGACATCATAACAAAACTAGCAATAGTAAATTATTCTGAGCAATGGGGAGCATGAATTTACTAAGAATTAGTTACGAAATCCTCAAGTCAGGAAAAATGTACTCAATGTCTGGAGTGGACAAGGATAAGAATTGACATCACACAAGGCCTTAATAATGATGTGGACGTTGACAAACGATGTTCTTCTACATCTAAGATATATGGATCCCTTTTATGACTGGTTTGGTAAGTAGGGATGTTGTGGGCTATTGATCAGGTAATTGAAGATCCCACAGTGAGTTGGTGTTTCATTTAGCCACATCTGCCCGACCAAGTGTGCGATCCATTTGGTGTAAATTAAGTCACACCTCAATAAATCACACAGCCAGGGGGAAGAGAGTTTGGGATCTGATGAATGGATGGGAAAGGCATTTAGGGGAAAGGTGTGACGAAGACAAACACTACCCAACACAACAACAATATTTATCAGAGCGATCAGCAGCATATAATTATCAAGGTGTTGTGAAGGAAATGAAAAAATTAGCATGACACTTTTCAGATTAATGCTTTGCAAATAGTCCTTCAGCCAGAGAGACCAAAGTTATTATTAGATATCTAAATTTTCTGCTATCTAGGTTTGAAAAATACAAATTATGGAGGAGTGAAGTGAACCCATCTAGTTCTAAAAATGACAAGTGTCAAAAGAAAAATGAAACGGTATTGCTAAATTGGGTGGTGCATCTGCATTCTTCTTAGAATTTCGATCACTCTTGGGTGCCTGGCTAGTAAGCAGGAGTGTTGAGCTTTTACCTTTCATTTGTGCAGGAGAGGAGAAGGCCTGTGGATTGTAAAACAGGAACTGTATTGCACAATCAAGGAGAAGGACAGAAGAAAGGTAAGCTTTGTGAGGAGTGTACCAAGAAAAGTCAGAGAAGTTTTATGTTTGCCAGCAGTGCAGCACACACACTCAGCAGCATTTCACAAATCAAGGCACCTCTTTCCATTCCATAGAGCTGAGTACTGGGCCATCATCATCATGGCTCCCCTTTGAAATCAATAACTTCCTTTTGCTGGCTGTTGAGGTAGTCCCGCCCTGAGTCCTTCTATCCTCCTCTTGACCCCAAGTAACTGTTCCACTCCCGACCCAAACAAGGTAGACCTGTAGTGCTCTGCTGCTGAAGAGCAAGTAGAAAGCCAGAATTTGAGTATTTTGTGCAGGTTTGTGTTTACTAACTGAAGTGACTGGTCTGGTGCCTGAAGAATAAAAAAAAAAGGAATTGATCCTGCAGATAAATTTAGCTAAATTTAAATTTATTAGGGCCAATCACATTCAGGACAAATGACCACCCATTAGACCCCAAATATAGCAGATCATCAAAATCAAGTTTACTAATTAGTTGAACGCCCCCCCTTACAGCCTGCCACCATATAAATCATCAATAATCACTCACAATCACTCAATAATGTATCATCACTCATTGGTGTAAACGTTACCTCTTATAATCCAACTATGATGATAGGGACACAATTGTATCTCCTTTTTGATGCAAGCAACACAGTGAATTTGGTAGTCTTGTAGATCAGTGATCTTCTGGAACAACCCTGCTAGGCGATGTAAAAAAGGATAGGCATGAGAGGGAGGCAGGCATTGTCTCCAATGTCCTGAAGGGACTTGGGAGGCTTCTTCACTGCATACTGGTCCAACTCCAGTCAGGCCATACATGTGACTAAAAATGGTGGGACAGCATAAATCAGACACAAACAAATATTTCACAAGCTATATTCTTTTGGTAAATAAAGAAGTTTGATGATAAATAATTAAAAAGTACTATGGTGGCATACTCAGTCAAGGAAGTATAGTTTGTTCTCAAACTCGGGTAGTTCCCCCAAATGTTGGTCAGCTAACACACTTGAGACTGACCAATCATCCTTCTCCTCCTCCTGTGATTTTACAGGAACAGTGTAATTGTGTGGTATGAAATGTTGGTTCATTTTGATCATGGTCTATCTCGCTACACTTTGAGGTAAGAGACTGGTCCTTCTCAGTGTAACAACTGCCCTAGCTGCATTGAACACAAGTTCAGCAGGAACACTGGCTACTAGACAAGCCAGATACTTTAATGCCAGCCTGCTGAGCACTAGCCATGGTTCAACTTTGCATACCAATACACTAATGGGTTTTAATCAACATAGATCTCTTTTGGGTCATCCAGATACTCCTGGTAAATCCTCTCAATGATCTTTAGTACTGCCACTTGCTCAATCTCTATTGACTTCGCCCCTACACTGGACTTAAAACCTGCCGCTTGAAACGGCTTGGGGCCAATTATTCTGTTTCTGTAGTTGTGGTTGTTGCCGGTAAGCTTGTTGCTGGTGCTGACTGCTGTGAGACAAGACTGCCCTCTCCAGAAGCGGAAGGCGGCAGCCCAGAACTTCTGCCTGTGAGTGGAACTCTAGTAATTTCAAGCGATTTTTCTTCCAGGTCTCTGATTTGCTCAACAATCCATCTCTTATATCTTGAAACATTTTTCAGAAAAAAAGAAATTAAAGTGGGTAGAATTTGTTTGTACCATGGATCGTGTAGTGTTTCACAGATGTACTCTTTTGACAACAGGCAAGCAAGTATTAACTGTTCAACCAAGGCATGCACTTCTGTATTTTCATTCACACCTGCAAGTGTGAATCTTTCAGACATCTTTTCCTAACTGGTCCTATAGCAAATGCAACAATGGATAGCTTTCCCCATTGTATTCTCCTTCTTGCTAACATCCTGAGTGAAAACCTCACAAGGGAGTAGCCTCTGTGTCAGGCATTTGTCTAGGCCCTATTTGTCCACATCCATGTTCATATTTTTCCCAATTACATCCTGTCCTCTTTGAATGACACAGTCATCAATCTGTCTGTACTGCTCAAACAGACTTTGCAACATGTAATAGGTCGAGTTCCAATGTGTTGGCACCTCCTGTATGAGAGATTTAAATGATTCTTGATTAGCACACTGACTAATCCTCAACTGGTTCTGGGCTTTAAAATAGTGGTTGAAATGAGTACAGATTCTTCTGCAGGTGGTTAGTATGTTGCTGACCATGTTTTATTTTTTGAGAAACTCCTGCACAACCAGGATGATGCAATGTACCAAATACAAGACCCTGAAAAAGCCATCTGCCATGTCCTTGACTATAATAATGCCATTGTCTGTGCAACAAATCCAATTCTGAAAGCTCTGGGTCACAGCCATTCACATACCTTGTTATTAATGTCTTCCAAGAAGTTTGCAACTGTATGGGATTTCTCCATGAAAAACATGGCTACTGGTGCATGCCGCCGAATGCACTTAAAAGTATCTTCAGTGCTGAGTCCTGTAAATAACTGTTGCCAAACCCCAAAAAAGAGATCCAGTGTACAGTGATACACATGTAATCAGTTGCTTGACACCTGTTGCCAGGTGGGTATTGTGAACAGCACTTTACTGCAAATCTTGTCCAACCAATTGGACAACAACTACAACACATCCAAAACGCCTCTGCCAGACTCAGCCTGGACGTCCCTGCCGTGAACACATCACCAGACACCCAAAGGACCTCCACTGGCTCCACGTTGAAAAAAGGATCAACTTCAAACTCCTCGTCTACGTATACAAAGCACTCTACGACAAAAAATGCTGAAATAAATTAAAAATTAAAATATTTTTAAAATAAAAAAATACATTAAATAAAAATGTAAAATAAAAAAATACAATTAAAAATAGAAATCCAAAAAATATTGAATTGCTGATGTTTGTACTACAGGAGTATAACAAACACATTGAGGGGCAAGGGGGTGCAGGTGAAAATTGCAAAAAATGAATGTAATATAAAGTACTGTTCATTATAATCATATTCATAATATACATATACTACAATGATCCTCAAGCATATTATTGAACTGATATCAGGGAAAAGTAGAACAAATGAACAAAAATAAAAAGCTAGATCCCTCTCCTATAAATCTCCCTAGAAAATGGCTTTGAAAACTGGAATAAATAAAGGGTGGCTGCACAAAATGGTCGCTGGCAACATGGTCAGCCAACAACAGTGAGCAAGGAGGCATGGAGCACAAAGAACACATGCAAGCCTATGGCAAAAGCACACTGGCTGGCTCTACAAAATGGCCTCCAGACAAATGGTCAGACCAACAACAGCAAACAAGGAGGCATGGAGAACAATGAACACATGCAAGCCTATGGCAAATGCATACGGCCTGGCTGGAAAAATGGCCACTAGCCACATGGTCAAACAACAGCAGTGAGCAAGGAGGCATGGAGAACAAAGAACACATGCAAGCCTATGACAAAAGCACACTGGTTGGTGACACAAAATGGCCTCAGACCACATGGTCAAACCAACAACAGCAAGCAAGGAGGCATGGAGAACAAAGAACACACACAAGCCTTTGGCAAAGCACACCCCCTGGCTACACAAAATGGCCTTAGGCCACATGCTCTAACCAACAACAGAAAGCAAGGAGGCATGGAGAACAAAGAACACATGCAAGGCAAAGACACAAGCACATTGGTAGGCTACACAAAATAACCACCAGCCTCATGGTGAACCAAGAAGCAATGAGGCATGGAAAACAAATAACATATTCAGCCTACGGACACAGACTACACAAAATGGTCCCTGGGCACATGGCATGGAGAACAAAGACAAATGTTAGCCTATGGCAAACACAAACACACTATCCAGACAAAGGAAGCATGGTAACACTGAAGAAAATGCCAAACATGAAAATTAACTAAGGAATAAAAATGTTATAACAAACATCTTCCTATGACACCAAATATTACCCCACATATGCACTTTTTGAAGAAAAAAAACGTGAAATGCAAATAATAACCCACATTTTTAATTTAGTCAAATGCCGTCCCTGCCCTAAATGATGTTTTCATGAATGCAACATATACCGCAGAAACAATTATATCACACACTGGTGACTAGTTCTGGGTCTACTGGCTGGATGGCCCATTGGCATACTAGGCCACTTTGTAAATGAAATGAATATTGCAAATTTAACAACCATGGAGAAAAGGTACAGTACTGAGCATAAAGCAATTGCAAAAGTACGACCCCCTGCTGAGAAAATGCAAGTTCCTAGGGCAGGGAAACTACAGACAATGTAAAAAACACCCCGGCAACCCAAAACATTTTTCCCAGTCAGTTTCACAATCTTCAAAGGAATATATAGGGAAACAAAGATTTAACATATCAACTGTGACAAAATGCATCATTATTGCATAAAATACGCAGACCACAAATGCTGTAAACAAATATGCTGAAATGAAATGCAAAAACATAACTAGACCCCTACTCAAACTCCAGCCTACCCACCACAATAACATTGACAAATCATATAAAAGTACAAAGAAATACTGGTGCATGCCCTATTAAAAAAAACACTCTTATACAATAGTTTTTGAACTTACTTGTGATATCACAAAAACTAAGGGGCCTGATTTAGATATTGGCTGATGGGTTATTCTGTCAAAATGGTGACGGATGTCCTGTCTGCTGAAATATAAATCCCATTACTCCCTATGGGACTTCTATTTTGACGGATGGGATATCCGTCACTGTTGAGATAGAGTGACCCGTCTGCAGATATCTAAATCAGGCCCAAAGTCCATAAATCCAATTGAATATGTGCATCAGACAAAGAGAGTGATCCTTCCACCTTGAAATCCATGTGAAAAGTGACCAGGAGCTAAACAAAATACTAGGAGCAGTCTGCTTGACAGAAACAGGAAGTTGGAGTCTCTGTGGCACTTCCTTCCTGTTGGATATATATTTTTTAAAAAGTCTTCTTGTACTGGAAAAACAATTTGGAACAGTCACTTGAAGTTAAAAATCCACTCAAAAACATCTTTTGAGTAGAAAATCTGTTTAAGGTGCAGCTGCCATCACTTGCGGTTGCTCACCCTCGTCAGCAACACTATAAAGGTGCTGTTGCATCCGGAAGCCGTGCTAGCGGATGCAAAATCTTGTTCGCGTTTGCAAGTGGCCTTAAAGAATCAACGTGTTCACCAGCGTACACCAAAAACAAGTTTGCACGAGCTAATGCTAGATGGCTGAATTCAGGTAACCTTGTGTTACTTTGATAAAGCAGAGTGCCCGAATTCTGCAAACTCTGCGACTGGAGTGAATTTTTCCAGCCACCCTTAATCAATTTTTCCTGATGTGAATTCTGAATAACTAACATAACCTCAATAGTAGTACTAACGATCTGGTCAGACAACAGTTTACTACCATCAATGGTCCTTACTAATTCAGGTACCTTTTAGTGAGACTACTTTGGACAAAGTTAGATCCAAGTAAATTCTGGTGGCTTTGGAGTCAAGCAGTACTTCATTTGAGGCTGGTGCCTGCCAATGGATCCACCTGATTTGAACATGAATATATACATGTTTATAGCTTTGACTTGAACTGCTTTGAACCAAGGTGTGGGAAACTTCAAGGTCTTTGGTACCCAAGCAACTAACCTCCATCACTGATGGGTGCATTAGTTTCCCACTTCAGGCTTTTCTGCCTCACGCTCTTTCTTCCTAGTTTTGGGTAGACAATCTTTAAAGAAATGGCCCTTCTTACTACAGTAAATACAAAGCTTTTGATCCCTTTGCCTTCGTCTTTCTTCTTTATGAGAGGTCCACTTAGGCCCCCTATTTTGCATGAACACCGCCTCCTTTGAGGTTTTAGAAATTCATTTTGTCATACCTTGATCACTAACACTTTGTCAGAATGTCCAAGAGATCACTTTGTTTTTTCACTAAGTCGATAGTCTAACTTTACCACCAGATCTATCAGACCTTCACAAGATTCAGGAGGATTCACAACATGTGCTAAAAGATACTTTAATTCATCTGATAACCCTTGATAAAATAAAGAATCTAATTTCTCAGATGGCCATTACAATTCTCCTATTAGCCAGTTGAAGGCTGTAATATAAGTCAGGAGATCCCAATTCGCCCGTTGTAAATTCAGTAATTCATAATCTACTGACTGCATGAAAGTATACTTATTGAAAAATTACTTCATCTCACGTTTAAAGGCTTGATAATGGTACAATAATGGATAATTCCATTCCACAAAGGATATAGACCACAGATCTTTTGTACCAGCCAGGTAAGAAAGAAGAGAGTTGACCTAAGATTGATAATCTGAGAAAAATGCTTATCTGAACAAGAAACGCAACTTGCACTAGATCAAAAATACTGACAATTTAGCAGGATCCACTGTGAAATGTTCAGGGAGTGCCAGAGGAACAGCTGGAGGTGTAGGGATATGAATTACTGGATTTTAAACCCCTTCTTTGGAAGTGGTTGCAACCAGAATAGCAGAGGTAAAGCTTGTTGGTGTCACAACTGGTTTGGCTTTTACTCTTCTAGAAAAGGTATCCCAATTGAACTGGTTTTCTACGGACATACGGGTATGGAGATCGTCCAACCGTGGAGCCAAGTCTTAAATTTTGGTTTGCAGGCTGCCTAACATGTTGGCCAATTAAGGATCACTTGAGTCCATCTTGTCTGGGCAGGATTTTTAATGTGGGCTTGGTGTTCTGTTAAGCACTAACTTGTTTGCTCCCGTGAGAGTGTGATGGAGCTTCGAGTAGCCGGTTCCCAGCTCCCCATTACACAATGGCTCCTTCCGAGAAGTCCACATGCTCAGAACAAGGGTGTCAAGGGGGAAAGGAGAAATGGGATGGAGAGAGAAAGACAGAGAGAGATAGGCAGCAGGGGGGAGGTGATCTTGGACTTGCAGCCTCTGTGTCGTTGTGGTTGTTCTCCCCACATTTGTATAATCCTAAAAGTACAAGTGACTGTTAAATATATGCTGACGCTCTCAGTCATCTTTTCCTTTCACCCACCTGACTTCAAAATGATGTACCTGTATTTATCCTCTTTTTTTTACCTTTCTCCCTCTGGGTTGTTAAGTATGATTCTGACATTGTCTGTAATGAATACTATTGTTTTTTTTTTAATTTTATTGTTTTTATAAAGATTTTTATTTTATTTTGAAGAACAAAAAGGAAATACACAACGAACATACATTACAGCAATACCTGAGAAACACCGATTTCATTACCATAGCGCTTTCATCACGATGTAGCATCTGCCACCTTTGTCTCAGTCGTCCTGTGGAGCCCGGGGACCTGTTAGTTTTAGGGTTTTAAGGTTTGAAGGATTCTGGGGATTGTGTTCCTGTCTTATGACATTAGAATAGCTGACCGACCCCCCTGATACCACTCCGAGGGAGGTCAGTATGTTTTCCCCTTTTGTGGCCAGTGATCGATCGCCCCACACACAGAGCAAGGACTTCAGCTATAGCTGCCCCATGGACCTTGGGTGACTTTTGTTCAGGGGTGCATGGAGCTTCCTGTCGTCTTAGTTTAATCAGTCAGCCAACAAACCCACCCATCTCCCCCATATTCTATTGTATTTTTCAGGACACCCTCTCGCTTCATACACCAGTCTTTCGCAACCTGCACACCAATCCACTCCTCTTCTCCACTTATTAAGGGCCCGCGCTTTTACGGCCTTCCATGCCGACATAATGTCTCTTTTTGCCACTAAGCAGGCCACTCCCAGGAACGTGCGGCTCGGTCTATTTAGCCCTGTCTCGCCCAGTGCCCCCAGTAAAAGTGGTGTTGGGGATACCTCCACCGTAGACTGCAGTACCTCGGAAACTTCCTTTATAACCGCCCTCCAGTATGACTCTATAACTGGGCAGGCCCAGACCATGTGGAAGAAATCAGCTCCTGGCTGAGAGCACCAGGGGCACTCGTCTGTGGTTCGAAGATTCGCCCGGTGGAGCCTCTTAGGGGTAAGGTAAGCTGCGTGTAAATAAAGGGACTGTAGCAATTGAAACCGTGTGGATATGGCCAATGTTCGGGGAGCCATTAGTGCCTCTCTCCAATCTAAATCCTCCATGGGACCCACCCATTCCTCCCATTTCCGGCGAAGTTCCTCGAGGGGAGGGGATGTATTAGTGAGGATGGAGCGGTATATTTGGGAGGTTCCCCCTTTATTTAGGTGTCCCATCATAATCATAGCCTCAAGCGGGCTATACTCTGGGATGCTGTCTCCTGGTCGTACGTGTACCCTTAGAGCATGTCTGAGCTGTAGATATTTGTGAAACTGGGTGTTGTGTAGAGAGTATGTTTTCTGAAGTTCCTCATATGATAGAATGTGCGAGTTGCCCCAGATGTCGCCGATCATAGTTATCCCAATATTGTCCCAATTCCGAAAGCCCTTCAGGGTGGAGACTTCCTTTAGCCATTTCCCCTGCCAAAGAGGTGTCTGGAGAGTTAGGCGAGCCCACCACCCCGTGGCTCTCTGTGCAGTGCGCCATCCCGTGAGGACCAGCTTGGTCACCTCTGGGGTGGATTTCGGAATCGCGCCTCCATACAGGGCGTTGAAAACCCCGTTGTAACCCATCTCATGAAGTTCCAATCTGTATGCGGGATCGGTCCAACCCCCCGTTAGCCAGTCGTTAATCACCAGTAGGCGCATAGCTAGGTAGTAAAAATAAATGTTGGACATCCCCAGTCCCCCTTCATAGACGTTTCTTTGACACGTGACTAGAGCTAGTTTGGGGCGTGATCCGTGCCACAGAAATTGGCGTGCCATAGCCTCGACCTCGTTGAACCATTTCCGAGGGATTAGGTGCGGGAAGTTTTGCAGTTGGTATAGGAATCTGGGGAGTACCATCATTTTGTATAGAGCTATTCTCCCCAACGTGTTGAGTGGTAGATTCCGCCAGCGTTGGAGGTCTTTCCTGGAGTTTTTAAGGAGCGGTGTGATATTCAGTTCCCAAGCTAGCTCTGGGAGCAGAGCTATGTGGACGCCCAGATATTTAAAACTATTGCGGCGGATTGGGATGTTATCCTGCCAGTTAACACAGTCTCTCGAGGGGTGTAGTGGGATCAGTAGGGATTTGTTAGCGTTCAGGGTAAGCCCCGAGGCTTGTGAGAAGAGCTCTAGGAGTTCCAGGACCCGCGGGGCGCTCATTGTAGGGTTGGAGAGGTAAAGGAGGAGGTCGTCAGCATACAATGCCACTCTGTCCTCTGGTCCCGTAGGCCATGCCCAGCCTGATATCAGTGGGTCTTCTCTCAGTAATTTTGCCAGGGGCTCAACTGTCAGGGCGAAGAGTAACGGTGATAGGGGGCAACCCTGGCGGGTCCCGCGACGGACAGGGAATGGATCAGATGTCACCCCGTTCACCTGAATACGAGCTGTCGGGTCGGAGTAAAGTAGTTTTACTAGGTTTCGGAATTTAGGTCCAAAGCCGTTTTTCTTTAAAACGTGTTCTAAGTACGTCCAGTCCACAGTGTCAAAGGCTTTTTCAAAATCTATTAGTAGGAGCGCAAGGGGGGACCCGTACAAGGTGTCACGCCGAGCTAGGGCATTGTGCAACCTTCTAATGCAATGTCTGGTGCTGTGTGAGGGCATGAAGCCGCACTGGTCTGGATGTATCAGCGAGGGGAGCACTTCCCTTAGTCTAGTGGCCAGTAATGTTGAGAGCACTTTAATCTCCGCGTTTAGCAGGGAGAAGGGTCTGTAGGCTGAGCGGTCGGGTGCCGGTGAGCTAGTCTTCGGAATCACCACTATTGTGGCTTGGTCTATTTCTGCGGGGAAGCGTCCTTTTTCTGTTGCTTCGTTAAACATGTTGAGCAGATGAGGACCTAAAATGTCCCCGCATTTGTTGTAGAGCTCGGCTGGGAAGCAGTCCGGCCCAGGAGTTTTGCCCGATGCTAGCCTGGACACCTCCTTGACTGCCTGCGGGATTTTAGGGAGGGTTATGTCCTCTAGTAGGGGAGATTCCCTTTCAATTTGCGGGCGGGGGCGCTCAGCGTATAGTTGGGCGTAGTATGAGGCAAAGCTCATAGCAATTTCCTGAGGGGTCTTCGCGATTGAGCCTGCCTCGTCCACGACCTCTGGGATAACTCTATCGGCTAGCGGCCGTGAGGCCAGCCAATGCAGGAGTTTGCCATTTTTATCGCCCCATCCATACACGCGAGCCGCCGATGCCCTCCATGTGTGTTTCGCGGCCTCAAACACCAGTTGTCTTATTTCTTCTCTAACCACTGTTAAACGCCTCAAGGCAGATGCTGATGCCACGGTAGTCCCTGACTGCTCCAGGGCTAGGGCTTTGGCTTCGAGGGTTGTCACTTGTAAGTCTCGTGCCCGTTCGCGAGTGCGCACACGGTACTTGCCATAGCCTGTGAGTGTGGCTTTACAAGCCACCCAAACTATGCCCGGGGATTGTACGGTTCCCAGATTTTGCGCAAAGTACTGAGTGAGGTGGTCTCTTATTTCGAGAGTGAATTCGTTATTCTGTAGGTACCATGCATTCATGCGCCACATGGGACGCTGATTTGGGGCTATGTCTCCTAATCGGATTCGGACTGGAGAGTGATCCGAGACTCCCTGAGATAATATCTCAGCGCCAGTGACTCTAGGGACGTCCAGGGCGGGCATGAGCACAAGATCAATTCTTGCCTGAGAATGGTGAGCCGCTGAAGTGTGTGTGTACTGTTGTGTTTTGGGGTGCCATGTCCTCCATACGTCACATAGGGCTAGACTTGTTGCCCAACCATTTAATTTGGCTGCTCTCCCTACTCGGGTGGATGAAATAGGTCCGGATAAGTCTATCTTAGGATCCAGGACCGAATTAAAGTCCCCCCCAATAAGTGTGAGCCCCTGTGGGAAACCTATAATTGTCCGGCGGAGAGTTGATAGGAAGGTGTCAAAGCCAGCTGGGGGAGCGTACACACATATGAAATTTATTGGTGACCCATGTAGTATACCGGTTACTGTTACAAACCTACCCTGTGGGTCTGACTGTGTGGCTGTAATCACTATGGGCAATGAGCGATGGAATAAGATGGCCACCCCTCTGGAGCCTCTCGAGAAACCTGCATGGAAAGCTTTGTCAAACCCTCCCCGTGCTAGGATAGGGCATTTGGTTCCCAATAGGTGGGTTTCCTGCAAGAGGACCACTGAAGGGGCATACCTGCGCAGGGTGCTGAACACTGCAGATCTTTTGATTTTATCTAGGAGGCCATTAACGTTCCATGAGAGAATCTGTGTCAGTGCGGGGACCGTGTGTGCCATAATTGCGTTACAGGAATTCGGGGACCCGACCAGGGGGCCAGAAATAGGCACCTTGAGTAGAAGGGATCTATGCGGTGGGTGTATGTATTGCTATAATAACTTATCACAACCATTTCACTAAGCCCTAACGTGAGCTTTAAACTCCCCAACTCCCCCCACCCCATACTTCTACCTTTGAAGCATCTGTCGCCCTAATGCCCAACGGGGCCAACGCAGCCGTGCAGACTGCCATCGAGTGGAGTGGTGGACCCCTCCTGTGTGTTGGATCAATTGCAGTTGATTAGTGAAAAGCCCCCTGTCCGTAATAAAGTTGTTGGGGTGCTTGACATAGTACCGCCGCGGGCGTGCAGCGCACCAACCACGTGGACGCCATCTAGTTCTGTTAGTGCTGTCCATTGCAGAAGAAGCTCAGCACACGAAGATTATAGTCGACCAAGTTCGGGAGATTGGCTCAAACGGTCCACTCGCTGCTCTTCCCTCGAGGTCTGGTCTCCAGGTTGAACCGCTGGTTCCTCCCCCGGTGTGGGGGCCAGGATCGGATCGCTATCCTCAACTGTTTGGGCATTGGAGTTCTTCAGCCTCCCTCTTCTGGATCTAGTGCGCTTTCGACCTCTTCGCTCGATCGCTTGCGTGCTCGGGCGTGTCATCCGGAGGCTTCCAGATGAATCAATTGGACCCCTTCGGTTTCTGGTGCCTTCTTCTGTCAGCCAGTCCCATGCCTCCTCAGGTGACTCGAAGAAGTGTGCTTTGCCGGCAAGGATTACTTTCAGGCGAGCTGGGAAGAGGAGCATATAGGAGAGCTGCATCGCTCTCAGTTTTTGTTTCACCTGTTCATACGATCGGCGTTTGGTTTGGACTTCTCGAGTGTAGTCCGGGAAGACCAAAATTTTCTGGTTGTCCCAGAGGAGGTCAGGGGAGCGCCTGGCTTCCCTGAGGATCGCATCGCGGTCTTTAAAGTTGAGAAAGTGCGCTATCATGGGCCTTCGGGGGCCGCCCGGGGGGGGTCGCGGGGCAACGGCTCTATGCGCTCTTTCAATCGCGAACCAAGGTGAAAGAGTGTTCTCCGGCATCCAGGATTTAATCCAATTTTCTAGAAACTCGGTAGCTTTGCCATCTTCCGCTCCCTCCGGGACCCCCACGAAGCGTAGATTGTTGCGTCTGGAGCGGTTCTCTGCGTCTTCCGCTCTGCGGTGGAGTTCGCCGGTCCTAGTCTGCAGCTGAGCCACCTTGGTTCTAAGGTCGGCCAAGTCATCCTCTGTCTGTGAGACACGGTTCTCCACCTCCGTAATGCGGCCCACCGCATTTCTAAGATCTTGTCTTACGAGGCCCATCTCCTCCCTCACCTCACCAATCTTGGTTTCCACTGCCCGCTGCGATGTTTGTATTGCGAGAAGGATAGCACTGACCCCGTCTGCAGTCTGTTCATTGAGTGGAGCGACACCTCCGGTTCTGGGGACCGTTGGCGTGGTAAATTGGTCGATCCTCTGCTGGGATGGCTGCGCCTGCTTGGTGGTTCTATCTTTACCCATGTTGTCCGAGGGGCCAAGGAAGCGCAGGTGTGGTCTGGTGGGAGCGGTGTGTATCCACGATACGGGTCGTGTGTCTCTTGTCCGGGTGGATTCGACTCGGGGTGGCCACCTCGGGGAGGGGGTTCCAGCCAGGCGCCGCGCAGAGGATGGCCACCAGGTCTTTCACTGGATCCGCAGGCGGGGGTGGGATCACCTGTCCCCCGCGGTATGTCCCAGGATTGAAGCTTGTCCAATTGTTATTGTGGCGTACTCATGGAGAGTTCATGGTGCCTGGTGTCCCTGCAGGCGCAGGACGGCGTCGACCCAGGGCCACTCCTGGGTCAGCGCCCGCCTTTCTTGCCCGTTCGATATCCCCCCGGGCGCAGGCTCCAGGACCCTCAGGGCCCCTGCCTCCAGTCGCTCCTCCGCTCCCGCTCCCGTGCCAGAGCAGGTGCGCCTTCGGCACCTCACATTTTGGGGGGGAGGAGCCAGCGGATGATCATCTGGGGCAGGGGAGGGGACACCCCCTCGATTCGCTGCCAATGTCCAGTAGTCCCCAGGTTCCGGGTTACAGGCCCAGTCGACTCCCTCTTATTGGTGCGCGGTAATGTCTCTCGGGGCCCAGAGGGTGCGGAATTCCCGCTCGCGCCCCTCTATGCTTCCTACCTGGGGTCGCGCTGCCCAAGTCAGTGCATCGGTGTTCGGTTTCCCGGGAACCGGCCCGCCGATCCACGGGGCCGGCCCGCCCCGGAGTCACCCATTCTCAGCACCGCCGTCCGCGTATGGGGTCTCCCGCTTGGCCCTTCCTTGGGCGTGTTGGGTGGTGTATCGCCCCAGGGTGCCGCTCCGGCAGCCCCGGTCGGTCCCCACCGGTCGGGGCCGGTACGCCGTTTGCCCGGCTATCTCGGCCGGAGGGCGGTTCTCGCTTCGGTGCGGCCCGGTCCCTCGGTCGGCGCCACTCACCAACGGCGGTAGGCACTCCCGCACCACGGATTTTTGAGGTCCCGGGGGTCAGGGGGCCACCAAGACACCCCTCGAGTTCCGATTGGGAGAAACAGGATCGATTATGGCAGTGGGTTTGGGCAGATGACGGAGGGGTCCGGAGCACTCTTAGAGTGCGACCGCAATCTTGACGCTCGTGGCCACGCCCCCAATGAATACTATTGTTAGGACTCAGATTGCTCCTGATCTCTTTGCAATCTCCCACTTAAGTAACAGACCTACAATATTATAGTGGCATTCTTTATTCCAAACTCAAAGTTTAAGTTGTGATCCACTCTTAAGCCTTAGTGCTAAATCAGTGTCCCCAAAACAATCAGGGAGTAGCCTTATGGCTTCAGATTCACAGCTATAACATTATAACAAAAATAATTGACTTGGTTTATTTCACATTATACAATGAGCCACTAATTACATTTTTAGTTTGAACAACGTTAGATTTTACGCATACGTTCAGAACTGTTAGTTATTCACAAATGAGATCAGTGCACAACAAAAGTACTTCCCAAAAGAAGTTGATGCACTATCCCATTTATTCACCAAGAAGAGAAATGCAAACTAGAGGTTTGTCACAAGTATTATGCACATTAGTTTGACAATGGTTACTTATACATATTTTCTCTTTCTTTACAGGCAAACCACATAATCGCAAGGTGACGCTAAGTGCTTCTACTGTGCATGAAACACTACACGTTACCACCAAGGTGTGTCCTGTTGTAGGTTTTCTAATCTGATGTTGTTTCTTTTTTCCACAGGTGTCAGGTGGGCCAAAGCTGAAGAGCAGAAGCCGATTCCAAGTGGGAGACAGGAAGGAGCTGCCTCTTCAGTGAGTGTTCTGAACAGCAAGTGGCTTCTAGAAGAAAGGCATGCCTTAAATAGATCTCCTGTCTGGTGGGAAATCTATTTGGTTGAGTGCAACAGCTCTTGCAGAGGTTTTCGCTGCGGGCAGGGCAGTAGGAGGGCATCATAAATTTGGACATAAGCCCTGCTCAGTTGTGCCGCAGGTCCACAGACCTAATATGCCCCTTGTAAGGCACTGCTCCCCATGCAGAAAGTATCTTGCCCCTGTAGTGAATAATCACCAACTGTGGTTAATACATAGTTCCCCCACCACTGCCAATTTGACAAGAACGAGAATGCCAAACTATAAATTTACCCTGAATCATCTGTTATATAAGTCGAATACAATTTTAAGTGTTGAGATTTGCTGGGTTTGCTTAATTAAATAAAGTGAATAATTTAATTTCTACGAGATGCCACTGGGATAGACTGCAGAATAAATCCACGGAAGGTGTACCCTCCTGCTTGAAGTATTTTCATCTTTCTAAAATCTCTCCAGCCAGCGTTTTTGTAGCACCTTCAGACTATAATTGTGATCTGTGATATTGGATAATTATTTTATTTATGGAGCCTACAACTGAATAATTGAAATGGGAACCACCATCAACCATGTACCCCGAGTAAGCCTCAGTTGATTATTGCATCCACACCACTAAGCATGGGCGAAATATTTTGTTTCCTATCCAAGGAGATGAACTGGGAGACCTACTCAGTTTTGGGTAGCATTTCCATACTGGATCGCTTTTCTAGTTTCTTCTGTCTTATTGCATTATTGAATTATTGTGGTGATAGGTAAGGCTATTTTAGTGTTTGTGTTCGGTCAATAGGTTTCAGGTAGGCAGGAACTTTGAAATACTCTAGCCCATGAATTGGTCACTAGTCTGTCAAACATTTGAAGCATGTGTTTTTTGGCAATGCTTTGACCATTTCAATTTTTAGAAATCATTAAATCTTCCTCAGTATTGGCAATCCGCAGCATGCAACAGCACCACAGTGGATGTAGGACAACATGTCACCAACCTTTAATAAACAAAACACCAGCCATTTATCTTTCAAACCCTCAGGTTTACGTAGCTGTGTGACAATGTGTCAAAACGTTTCTGGCTTATACATGTCACCATACGTTGAACAGCACTAGAAACTCTGTATGTTGCAGTATTGATTGTGATGATCATGTAGTCCGTGCTTTGGGCACATCTCCGCGTACCTATGGGCGGGAGTATTTTGGATCACTTCTGATAGTTTTAATGAGCACCGTAGCTTTGTGACCACATGCTAGGAAATTTAATCAATGGCTTTCCCTGAGATAAAGTGAGGATTTTGTTTTCCATCAAGAAGTTACTACCAAGAACTAATTCATAACTGACTTTTTGTTAGGTGTATTGCTAATTTGGTTACTTTGCCCTCGAGCACACCGAATAACAAAGTGACTGAGATTCCCTCAGACATAAAACTCCACACTGGTCCTCTGTTTTGCCACGTTACAGTACTCATATTGCAAGATCACCACGTTTTCACACCCTCCCTGGAAGAACCACATTCCCAAATATACATGCCTTCAAATGAATATAAAAAATACAATTATACAATGTATTTTTTTTTTAAATCAAATTGAAGTAAGATTAGGTTATCAATAATAAAATCACACATAAAATCAAACATTACATGAATCATAACAAGGGTTACTATTGTATCCAGATAACAAGTATTGAACAATTGTGCTTTAGCCAAGCATAAAATGTTAGTCATGTAAGATTTAAATACTTCATTACCAAAACATGCTGCTCTGTGAAACCATCAAGAAATTCAATTCCAGTTATCTACAGAATATGAGGCTTAATGGAGCTTATCATAGGTCATGCTGCATTATTTTTGCCTGTTCATTTGATAACTATAAGTTTATTCCCATGGCTAAAAAGAGAGTTATCAAAACATTCACATAAGCTTCAAATGATCAGAGTTAAATATATTTTACCCACAATCTTGCATGTGAAATTGTCAGATTTTTAAGGCTCATTTGAAGCAGCAGAGGATTCTCTTTGGGATCAAGGTAGGTAACCAACAGTAATACATTCAACAGTCAAAAAATGAAAAGCTGCATCCAAGCCAAAAAGCTGGTAAAACAACTAAAAAACAATCAAAACATGAACATTTCCAGTAGCACAATATTATAGTTCAGTGGTCATCTATCAGTAATGATGGATGAAAACCATAATTTCATATATAAATTGAGGTGCGAAGTAAAAATCGTGGAGGGTTTCGGAAACAAGATTTGAACAGACATTAGAAATCTACAGTTCATGTCATAATCAAAGAGAACATCCTTACCTATGCAATATCTTAGTCTCCATCTGTAAGGCGGAACTACTATTTATGTGCTTTTGTTGATATGTTGTATACATGTCAAACAACACAGGTCAAAGTGACAAGGGAGATATCCCTTCCATTAGAAACTGGCCTTGATGCTTTCCTGGCACTGTTTTGCCGAGTTATGAATGCCTTGATTTTAATTTCAAAATCTTCAAAATGTTGCTTTATAAGCATCTCCAGTTCTGCAATAAGCTGGGGTTTTCTCTAAAACATGTGCCTGACAGTGTACTGTAATACATGGCATCCACAGTCTAAACTTATCATGACCTTATAAAGGTGCACACATCTGCAGGTGTCAACAATAAAATCAGAAACACCTCATATGTTATTTTCCATTAATGTGTTCCGGTTACTGACAAATTTGAACTCTTGGGTGAATTTCCACTGCATGCGAGCAGGACATGGAATAGTGTAAGAGTTTAAGTGAAGATAGGTATGCTTAACTCTTTGTGACTATTTATCAATACTACATTTCAGGTAAATAAACTGTATTAGACCACTGATTATTCATCATCTATTTACTCAAAATGCATTATTTTTTAGAGATTACGACTGTTCACGTTGACAAACATTCATCTTGGTGCTGATTTTTAATTAAAAAAAGGGACTTTGTTTTTGTGCTTTGGGCAATGATTCCACATTCATCGGTATCCCCAAAAACATTTTTGAGACTTTGTGCTTTCATATGTGATATTTTATCTTACATTTCTTTCAAGCATTATTGACTTTGATATCCCATGGATTTTTAGGTGGAACTCCCCTGGTGGAATTTCCTGTTTCTTTCCTGGGAACACCTTTTTCTCAGTTTCAGCTAACCAATTTAAACATCAAAAGCAAAATACATGCTAAAACATAAGACTTATTTAAAACTACTGAACCATTCCACTGTATGGAAATCACCACTCCCATTGGTTCAATTTATTTTTGATGCGAACGTTTATTTGGATGCCCTACAATTTTCAAAAATAGATAAATGAATGAGATCTATATACAAATCCTAGCAGTTGTGATACCCAATTGTCTTTCAATATTGTGACACCTGTTGTAATTAGGCTGGCAGGTAGAGCTTTTAAATTGGTTGGACTGTTTCTTGTATAGTGAAGTGCCAGGCACTCTGATAATGTTGTGTACGTAAGTGTTCTATTTTAGCTGATCTTTAATCCAAGGTCAAACTCTGTTGCCCAGAACATCATGGTGCAAAAAACTTGATTATATAAAGCAAGATTTTCGCTTGCCCAGGCATTAGATGAGGCAATAAACTGACCCATCTCACTAAGAACCTCTTCCCACTACCCATCTAACAAAGAGGTTGTGCCTAGGGGTCAAACACTTGTATATTATTAATATTAGACAGAAAACAATTCATTATAACTGTCCTGTTCATATTGAAGAAACTTAATGGTGATTTAATATTGCACTGCAGAATTTGTGATGGAACTGCCCTCACATTCTATAAATAATATTAAAGTCCTGGGCAGAGAAAGAATAATAGTAACATTGTATTTTATATGACTTTTCTGCTGTTTGTGAGTACTGTTAAAACAAATGCCAATCTTACCCGATTGATGGTACTCAGGAATAGCGCTAAACACAAATCTATTTTTGTGTTTTGTAGTTTTCTTGGAGATAGAAAAACTGTCAGATCAAATAGAACAAAGAGATGATTATTTTTTATATATAGATCTGGGTAAACTTCTCCAGTAGTCGGGCAATATATTTTGAAAGCCTTGATCTCGCATTGTATATCCCCAAATCCATCCATGCCAATTTTGCTGTGGCTTGTGTGGTGTGGAAACAAAACATTTTATCAGAATCCTGTATATAAAGAATTATTTGAGTAACATACTTCTTTGATTACTACAAATGTCCCCATTTTTACATATTTTGACTCTTGTCCTAAAAGGGTATCATTTATTTATGAATGACTGTAATTTACAGTATTTTAAGAAGGGTTCCAAGATATATTCTCCTGGTGTGTATTAAAAGTGCTAAACTTATCCATAAGAATCAGAATCCCCAGACTCCTTAAGAGACGTAGAGGTCCATCTGGCAATAATTAATTCAAATCCAACAAAAACAATTCATCAGAGCAGTACATTGAGAGTAGAATATCTCAATTAAAATCCATCTTGTACAATATTCATTGAGAATTAGGATACCATCTGTTATAGGAGTCACTGAGAATTAGGACATAGACATATGATATTTTTTTACCGCAAGAAATAGTACTATTTTTCCTCAGAATTATTGTGCTTATTAACTGCAGTGAAAAACCTGATTATAAACACGTGTATAGCTTGTGCAGATGTACTAGATGAACTATGCTGAAAAGCACCCAATAAATACCAAACAGAGTGTTAGGCCTGTCAGACATAGGGTGGTCTTTCCTCAAACATTTTGCCTTTTACCCTCCTGTTTTGCTGAATTTGCTTTTCTTTGGCCTTTGGACTCCATGCATTTTACAACTGCTAACCAGTGCTAAGGTGCTTGTGCTCTCCTCTTAAAACATTGTAAACAATTGGCTTAGATCTGATTGACATACATAATGTAATTATAAGTCCCTAAAAACGATATACCATATACCCAGGGACAGTAAATTCAATAAATGAAATGCTAGTAGTGGGCCTGCAGCACTTAGTGTGCCACCCACCTAAGTAGCCCTTTACAATATGTCTTGGGCCTGCCATTTCAGCCCATGTGCAGTTTTAAACTGCCAATTTGGCTTGGCAAAATAAACTTTTTTGCAATTCTAAAACTTCCTTTTTATTACATCTAACAGCTCATAGGACAGGGTTTATTGTATTTTGAAAACACTGACCATGTATTTTTAAGTTTTCCATGTCCTAATAGTGAAAAACTCACAAATGTATTTTTCACTGCTTTGAGCCATACTACTCCCATATGAAAGCATTGGGTTACTTTATTCCATTTAGTAAGTGATAAATTGTGTTTGAGAATAGGGAGAAATAAGAATTAACCTTTGTTTGAAAGCAAATAGAAATGTCCTGTTTGGTGTTTAAAGAATTGTAATTTAAAATCTTTTTAACGTTAAAGTGGATTTTAAGTCACAATACTGAAAATGCCACTTTTAGAGTGTTGTCATTTTCTTAACCTAGCCATTTGGTGCCTGCAGCCTGTGTCCTGGATTACATGGCTAGGTGTAGTTGGCAGTTGGCCACCGTGTAGTCTTCCCAGACAATAACACAAAAGGGGACTAGGTGTTGGCAGGATGGGCCATTCTGACAGGATGGGAGGTGCAAAGCTGTGCACAGCACCACTTACATTTCAAAGGAGCTGCCTCACTACCAGTGCATATCTCCGGTTAAACTGAGTGGCTAATTGTCTTTTGGTCTCATTTTATTTATCAACCTTTTTTCTTATGTTGTGTTTTCTCTTTATTACTGTTTGGTTGCTGCATCAATACTTTACTTATTAAGCCAGACTGCTTTTGTCCCAAACTACCAAGGGTTAAGCACAGGTTAATTAATTGGCATTTCTGGTACACTCAGACAGATACTGTTGTTGTTCCTTGAGAGGAGTTCATACCCCCTACCAAAAACTCAATGTCTCACAGAGAGTATAAAACAATACATACCTTTTTGATCCTGCCTAGTCACTGTACATGTTAATTTCACAGATGCATTAGCAGGGTGACTGCCATAATCAAGATATTAAAGGTTTGGCAAAAAGGTAGTTATCACTATGCCTCTCCAGTCAGAGAATGTGACATTTTAGAGTGATTGTGAGGACTAAACAAGCAGAAGGTGGCTTTAATGAACATATTGATGTTTAGGAATGGTAGGTATGTTGCAATTGGCAGACAGCAGGTTTGTGGTGGGGTTTTTAACAAGAACTTTTTTATCAACTTTGATGAAAAAGCTATATGGATTGATCAAACAGTCAATTAATGGGATGCTTATAAAACTCAGAGCACAACAAAATATTTTGGGGTGTCAGTAATGGAAGGTAAACTAGTTTAAGGGTGATTGTCAAAATAGTAAGGGCTAGCTAGGGTTGTGTAAAAAGCTGACCTGGTGTCAATATTTGGAGGTGCAGTTGGTCAAGGGCGGTTGAAGAGGATTGTATTTACAAGAATTGATTAGCCTGTGGAGTGCAAATGCATGTTAGGACATACCAATGAGCAGAATGTTGCAGTAATCCATTTGGCTCATTGCTGGAGCATATCATTGTTAGGAGCGATCACTTGCATGCTCTCTGGCCCCTGTTGTAATCTTTCTGTGGGCTTTTAACCAAACCCACCGCACACCCAGGAGTTTGGTTGGTTCGTGGGCTTGCCTCTTAAAATTCGCTTGATTTCATTAGTGGCAGGCATGCATACGTCATGCCTTTTCCGGTGTTTAGTCCTCCTCAAGTGCACCGACCAACTACTGAAAACATATGAGGCTCGATGTTTTCTGTGTGGTTTCTGAACTACTTTTTCTCATTATTTCGTAGGTAGCGCGATCTCGCTGGGCAGTAGTTGAGAACTTTGAATGACATTGACCCTGTTACATGGATAATTGCATTTTTGTTGATAATACGTTAGACTGCGAGCAAACTTCTGCTTTAATTTTTATTTTCAATTTATGTGGCAAGAAAAGCTCAGTTAGGAATTTACAGTGCAAATAGCTGTTACTCGAGCAAACTTGAGACCCATTGCATTGCAAATGCTTGTTTTTATTTATCACCCGGTATCCTGCTTTTGTCATAGCTGTGAAGATATAGTTTTCCACAGACATAATAGCGATGAAGAGTGAGCCAATATTTTGGGCTTGAAAGAATGGTGAGAGAGATCCAGGGAGAAAGAAGATGGATGAAACAGGGATTATGGTGCTATAAATATTAAAGTAAAGTTGTTAAGCCTTAAAGCTTCACATTAATTAAAGGAGAACCATCAAATGGTGTATTGCTGGTAGGAAATATGAAATATGAGCTTGGAGGTAGTGAAAAAAGGGGATGGCATGGGGATGTGAAAGAGATGTGAATGCTGTCAGCATCTAAGTGATAGGAGAAACTGAAAGTTGAAATATTATAAATTTGGGAAGGGGTATATAGGGAGGGGCAAGAGGAGTGAGCATAAGAGGGAGGTGTGAGGGTAGAGAGTGAAATGGTCCTGAAGAGATAAAAAAATAAATGGAGAGGTTTGAGGAGAGCTAGTGTTGCGCCATGACAGAGATGTCAAGAGTGATATGTGTTGAGAGTGGCATAGGATGATGGATTGTGTGTAGGATGATGGGCAGTATCAAATGAAGCTGATTGGTCACACAAATACCCCTTCAAAAAACCTTAATATAATTTACTTAGAATCAAAAGAAAGACTGGCTTTTAAAAAAAGGTTCTCAAAGGGAGAGCTTATTCAATCAAAATGCCAGAAGCACATGAGCAAAAAGTGCATTTTTGATAACCGACAATTTGCATGGGATGTACCAACTACTTCCACCCTACATGAAAAATTTTACAGTGCAAATAAAAGTGTGAGCATCTCTGGAAACTCTGGAATATTGTGACTAACATCTGTGTTACATGAAATAGTATATTCTCAACCACAAAGATGAATCTGATATAAATGGCCATTTAAGAAGGCCTACTATGTCACGTTTGAGCTTTGGAAGAGTAATCAAAGTTCTCCAACCTTTCAAAATACTTAGAATTGTTTACTAAAGTTTTCTTAGCATTGATCCAAATATGTAACTGTCAATGTGACATCTATCTATTAAATAAAAGAGTTTTCTATGGACACTTTATGGTGGTCATGATTGCAGCACATTTCTTAGATTCATCTAGTTTATACTCTGATATCATTGCAAAAGTATTTATTCGCCTCCTCAATTCAGTCTGTTTGCTGTGTTTTAAATTCAATATCTGAGAATCAGAGTTGTTTTAGCTTACTATTTGCCTAGTTCACAAGTTCTACCATCTTTATCTGGTTCAAGATGGTGACAAAACATTTCACAGCCTAAAAATAAGATCAATTAATTAGTTTAAAATGCAGGTATAGCGGATAAGGTCCCCATCTTTTGCCTTAGCTTAGTGTTGTGGTCTATGCTATGTTTTGTTGTAGAAAAACAGATGCTTCAAATGTAGAAGGTGTGGGGGGAAGGGGTGTTGTGTTAATTACCACCTGTTCAAATGCACAGTTCTTACATCACAGAAACCACAGCCATAAGTACTGCATTTTCAATCACACATCTTCGCAGCTCTGGTTTCAAACTGTCAGACTCACAACCCCAAGGACAGAAGTTAAGATTATGTCCTAAAATGTGAATGACCTGCTGTACTGCATCAAATGGTCTGCTGTCCTTTGGTATGCCCAAAGTTTCCAGTCTGCGGTTCTCAGGTTAAAAAAAGAAACCCATTTAATGTGTGAGCACTGTCCTTTGGCTATGACAGAGTTTATCACTAAAGTTTTACCCAGGGATCCTGTGGGGTAGCTATTTTTCCAAAGACTTTCATCTGACAGTGACCACTTCATACCCAGACCTCTATGAGAGATACATTAGGGTAGAGGGCGTGCTCAAAGGTAAAAACTACAAAAATGTTCAGTCTACATGCCGGACCAGATGCTCATCCCCACTCTGGACTCACTGATGTAATTCTTACTGACACTCCTGCAGGGAAGCACCATCATAGGAGAGAACTTCAAATGCTGTCCCTAATCCAGAGACTGACAAAACTGGCTCCCCGGGGTGTCAATCTCGATCCCACCAGCTCACTGACTTATTTGACTCCATGGGGCTCTGTGCTGCATGGAGGGTGTGGCATCCCCATGACCTTCCATACACCTACACCTCAGTGACCCACAAAATCATGTAGCTTATTGACTTCCTTTCTTAACCAGCCACAGAAGTCCTTCAGATGTCTATGGTCAACATTCTTCATCGGGGATATCTGACCACACACTGCTCATGATACATTTGGGGTTCCCAGAACTACCCAACAAACTATGTTTCCTCTCAATGCATGGTAATTTCCTGATCAGGACTGCTGCGACTATATATTGTCCAAGCTCCACTCCTAGTTGTAGAAAAGCCAGGGTACTGTAAAGTCAGATAGCGCCCTCTGGGTGGCCAGAAAATCCACCATCAGAATCCTAGTAAAGGGGTATGTACAGGGCAGAGATAAAAAGAAACTTGCACAAATCATGACCCTAGATGCCCAAATCCTGGCTTTAGAGTGTCAAGTTCTAATAGAGCCACCCATGAAGCTTGACCATCAACCGGCACTGGAGAGAGCACCGGTGAGATAAATCTCACTGGAAAAGGCTTGACAATGTTGGAGGATGTCAACCCGACAGGCCAACAAACATGGAGACAAATCCGGGAGGCTCCTCAATTGGCTACCCATCAAAGAAATAGCCTCCAGTGTGGTCCCCTGAATCACAGATGCCGAGGTGCACCTGAGGGCTCACACATCAGACATCATGCAAGTGTGTGTTGACTACTACTTGGAATTATGTGAAAATAGACCAAAGCCTCTGCAAGAAGTGGTGCACTCTTTGTATATAGAGATCCCGCTGCCCTTGATCCCCCAATTACTAGCCCGAGAACCCTGACCAGTCAGTGACAGCCTATGAAACTGAAATGGTGCGATCAGACATTCCTTCAAGTAAAACCTGGGCCCAGATGGGTTTCCCGTCAGGTACTACTGGAAATTCTGCAGTCTCTTGGTCCCCCACATATTGGCCATCTGCACCAAAGCAGCAGAGATGGCCACCTTTTTCCAAGAGATTGACACCGGTACAATCGTGGTTATCCCTAAACCATTTAACTATGGGACAGATGTGCCTCATATAGACCTGTTTCCCTTATTAATGCAGAAATTAATGTGTTTGGAAAGGTCCTGGACAACTGACTTGGCAGACTTTGACCTACTTGATCTATCACAATCAGTGTGGCTTTTAGACCATGGCAATCAACTTTGCATTCACAGAGTTCACGTGTACCTCTCCAAAGCATGCCACCTTTGATACCCCTTGGCAATGCTCTTAATAGTCTTTGGGAAGGACTTCAAAATAGTTGAGTGGTCCTTCTTGAGCACTGCTCTAGAACAAGCTGGATCAGAGGCTTACTTTTCCAAGCTCACCAAGCTTTTGTACTCCGGTCCATCTGCATAAGTTCAAATAAATGAATTCCTCTCCCCCGTTTCCTATTCACAGAGGCACCCCCAAAGGCTGTCCTCTTCTCCCTCTCCAGATTTGCTCTGGCAATCGAACACCTGGCACAGTTCCTATGCATGAATACAGAGATGGTCGTGGGACAATGGCCCCAAGGAAAGAATTGAGGTATATGCAGATGATCTTGCCCTTCCCTAACTAATGCACAGACTTCAGGCACATGTTGTCTTGAACTACTTCAAAAATACGAGGAAGCCTCTGGTCTGAGGGGGTGACTTTAATGCCTGCTCCTGGCAGTCACAATCCCAATACATTGCTTAACATTCCAATATTTGGATTTCCTCATTTCTTTGCTCCCAGAGCTGGTGTGGAGTCTCAATTTGAGTCTCCTAGTGACCAATATGATAAAAGATCTTCAGAAATGGATGTGCCTTCCCCTCCACATCCTGGGACGAGTGACCTGCTTCAAGATAATGGTATTTCCTCGCTTCTTTAGGTGCAAAAGTAAAAAAAGATCACTTTTGTTAACTGCAGCAACCCCCCTACAATGGAGAAGTGGGATATGACAGACCTATAGTGTTATCTTATGGCATCAAAGGGTTAATGTGATACAGGACTGGCTCAGTGGGGAATGGTACGACCTGACCTACAGAGCAGAGATGACCTTCTTGGGACTTCACAATATAATGGGAATTTATTGGGAAGCCCCTGTCCCTCAGTCTCTCCCGGAGATTACTTGGGTGATCTTCCTGAATTGAAGGGTGACACTCCGTCTTATCCGTTTGGACCATAGGCTGATGAGAATGACTCCCCCCCCCACTGGCAGGGGAAATGGCTATTCCACACCATGAACTTGAAGGGGTTCTTGAAATGGGGCAAGATAGGAATCATCTAAGTCAGAGATGTCTGGTCACGGAACAAACTTTTCAGGAGATACAGGAGCAATATCATCTTTCCTCGCATTCATTTCCACAAATACCTGTAACTATGACACGCGTTTACTTCTAACATTCCCTCAGACAATTACATTCCTGATTTCACCCCTTTCAAGGCTAAACTGCTGATCAGGATGCTTAACAAGGGCAACATTTCACAAATATCCCATTACCTAATCATTAATGCCCCAGGGCTGATTTAAGCAGAAGTGGAAGGCACAGGTCAGGGAGCTGGATGACGCAGAGTGGACGAAGGCTAGAAATGCCCCCCAGAATTAGCTATTTCCCCTCGCCTTAGGCTGATTTAGAGTAACTACCTTCACATAACTTATATGACCCCACTTTGGCTCCAACATGCTGGTTAGATTTCTTACGCTAACTGCTTTAATTTGTTCCTCATCTGATGCAGACTTTTTCCATGTGGCCTCGTCATGTCCTGTTATGATCTGGTACTGTTGGAAGAGAAAGTGAAACTCTCCTAGACAGGCCTCTAAACCTTTCTCCTAGGGTTGCCCTGCCAGGTTTGCTAAAGGACTTAGGAGGACTGAGAATGGATTGCACATTTATTTGGGTCTCAGTGTTGGTGACCAAATAAGACATTGCTCGGAAATGGAGATCCAAACCCTCCACCCCCACAGTGGCCAAATGGCAGGTGGGGTGGACTAGTGTATACAACAAGAAGCCCCCACATGACTGGGTGTAGCTGACAGTTAGACTTTGTGAATTCTTCCCAAACAGTCACACAATAGTGGGATTAGGTGCGCCTAAATGGGCCATCAACTGGCAGGATGGGGGGAGGAGCTAAGTTCAGCCCCACTTGCACCTGAATAGGCTATGTCACTTGTCTCCTCACAAAAGACTTAACGATCCTGTATTGTCACTGCACCCAGCTTGGAGCCAGGACAGATGAGACAGGGAAATCCATGCCCTTCATATAACCTTTCTAGAAACGTCTCCCACCTTCCAGGAGGAGGGCAGGAAAATATGAAAAGAGGTCGTTCAGACCCTCTCTTCAGTTCTCTACTAGACCTGTGGAAGGACCCTCAGAGAACTACCTGCTGCTGTGACCTGCTGTGCACTTTGCCAGACTGCTGCAGTACCTGGAAGGACTTCCTTGCTCCCTGGATCCTACCTTGAACCCCCAGAAGCTAGACCAGCTGTTGAGCCCTGCATGTACATCTGCACCCAGGACTACCAGCAGGGACTCCAAGGGCTAGTTTGCTGGCCTCCTGTTCAGAGCCACAGGGACATAACAGTCTCCTACCATCATGAAACTGCACCTGTACCCAGCCTGAGTGAGTCCTGAACTCCCAGGAGGTCTCCATCCACTCCTTGACCCTTGGTTGTGGTGCTAAAGGTGCGCAGATGACCATTTTCCAAAACTGAAGGTAGACAAAATTTGGCTAAAAAGTGCTCTGAGAACCAGCAGGAGACCAGTACTAACCTGCTCGCCTGTCCGCCTGACGTGCATTGCCAGTCAGATTGACTTTGTGGCTTCTCCCACTACATTTTCCCCCACAGCAGCAAATGCATTTCAGAAGTCCTTCACCAAAGGGGTATCTGACCTTGTGAAACTGTTTTGAGCTACATCCTTCTGCTCTGTCTCACTGGAGATTTTCAACTTCCATTTCAGTGACTAAGTCCGAGGTAAAAAATCTTCATGCTTCACGACCATCTGATGATGATGCTCTCACCTCAGAAACTCCTCAGCCTTGTCCTGCTGAACTTCTACATTCTTAAATGTTTTTCTCTTTAAATTTTTCTAAGTACAGAGGTTTTTTGTTATTTTGGTGTCAAACAATTTATTAAAATAACTCTGTATTTCTAAATCGGTTTGGAATTTTTCTTGTGTTGTCTTTTCACTTGTTAGCTGTTTGTGTGTTGGATAAATATTTTACACATTGCTTTCAAGTTAAGCCTGGCTGCTTTTTGTTCCAAACTACCCAGGGTTACCCACAGGTTAATTTAATGGCTTTTTGTGCTGCACCCTGCCAGGGATTGTGGCTGTTTCTTTACCAGGGCTCACACCCTAGTCAACCAACAATCCAGTTTCTCACATTGGTGGTCAGCGAAATGGATCAAGACTTGTGTTTGTGCAGTACCATTCAGTGATTTGTGTTTTACAAAAATCCCATATAAATTCTTTGACATCAGAGTGACCTCTTTATAAATTCTTCCTTAGTTTTTCAATTGGCTATTTTTCATCCTTTTCTAAATGTAATTGTCCTACCTCGCTTTTGTACCATGGAGATGGATTCCTGTAACGTTGACACCCTCAGCAGGGCTGAGCTGCTGAAACGCTGCCAACAGAAGGGACTAAAAGTAGACAAGAAGGCTACCAAGCTGAATTTCTAGGTACCTCTTAGGGCTTCTGAGGAGGTGCAGAGATGGCAGGCCATCTCAGATAAGGATGAGGTGGATGACAATGAGGAGGAGGAGTACTGGCAGAGGAGGAGGAGGAAAGGACGGACCCAGTCCTGGGTCCTGAGCTACTAGGAGAGCCCAACTCAATGCCAGCAAGTGATCTGGATGCCCTGGATGCACAGGATGGAGCAGGGATCAGTGTGTCTGCCAGGGGCCTGAACTCACAGGAGCTGATGGACAGGAAAGAGGAGAAAAAGGTCAAACTGGAGATAACCAAGTTGAGACTAGAGAAGAAGGCTGAGGCTGAAAGGACATTGGAGGAAAAAAGACTGGACATGGAAGAGAGGAGGATTGCCCATAAGCTCAATCTTAGAGAGCTGGACTTGAGAGCCAAGCATATGGAGTCCAGCAGTAATGGTTGCAGGATATCAGCAGTGTCCAATTGAGAGGTGAGGGTCCGCATAACCAAGGACCTGGTGCCCAGATATGTGGTGGGAGATGATATAGACAAATGGTTCTCAGCATGTAAAGTGGCAACGAGAAAACACAAGGTCCCAGAGGAGTACTAGGGGGATAGCTTGTGGAGCTACATGCCCACAGTTAGGAGGGACACAGTTTTCACACTAGAAGTAGGAGACAAGACGACGTATGCCCCCATGAAGGCTGTTCTTCTTAGTAAATCTGGGTTGACCCCTGAAAAGTACAGACAAAGGTTCCGGGGCAGCCGCAGACTCCCAAACCAGTCCTAGGCAGACTCCAGCAAGACATTGACAGGCTGGGTGGGGGGCAGTAAGATGGATGATTTCAATGGACATAATTGCTGTTTGTGTGCTCCATAAATAATTTACACATTGCCTCTGAGTTAAGTCTGACTGATTTTTGTGCCAAACTACCCGGGGTTAAGCACAGGTTAATTTAGTGACTTTTTGTGGTTCACCCTGCAGGTGATTGTGGCTGTTGCTTGACCAGGGCTCACATCCCAGTCAACCAACAACCTAATTTATCATAGTTCACAAATATAATATAATACCAATATGTTCACAAGTATGAGTATGGATCCATGCCTGGAAGTACCTCTCATACTTAGGACATCCACTGCAATGAAGAACAAAGTGATTGAACAAGTGCTTTGATTAATCTCAGTATCCAATGTTTCTTCAGGGCATTCAAGCATTCCTTTCATCATCTTCTTATTAGTTTCGGTGGACACCTTAAGTGTGTTGTGTGTTCCCAGATGTGGGTTCTTGTAGGAAAGTACCATCTTGCCTGGCATGTTACCCCCAGTTTCACTGTATGTATGTTTGTTTTAGCCCTTGTGTCACTGGGATCCTGCTAGGCAGGACCCCAGTGCTCATAGTGTAACTGTATACTGTATGTGTTCCCTGTGTTGTGCCTAACTGTCTCACTGAGGCTCTGCTAACCAGAACCTCAGTGTTTATGCTCTCTCTGCTTTCTAAATTTGTCACTTCAGGCTAGTGACTAAATTGATCAATTCTCATTGGCACACTGGTACACCCATATAAATCCCTTGTATATGCTACTTATGTACCCAGGGTATTGGGGTTCCAGGAGATCCCTATGGGCTGCAGCATTTCTTTTGCCACCCATAGGGAGCTCACACAATTCTTACACAGGCCTGTCACTGCAGCCCGAGTGAAATAACGTCCACGTTATTTTACAGCCATTTTTCACCGCACATAAATAACTTATAAGTCACCTATATGTCTAACCCTCACTTGGTGAAGGTTGGGTGCCAAGTTACTTAGTGTGTGGGCACCCTGGCACTAGCCAAGGTGCCCCCACATCGTTCAGGGCAAATTCCCCGGACTTTGTGAGTGCGGGGACACCATTACACGTGTGCACTATACATAGGTCACTACCTATGTATAGCGCCATAATGGTAACTCCGAACATGGCCATGTAACATGTCTAAGATCATGGAATTGTCACCCCCAAACCATTCTGGTATTGGGGGGACAATTCCATGATCCCCCGGGTCTCTAGCACACAACCCGGGTACTGCCAAACTGCCTTTCTGGGGTTTCCACTGCAGCTGCTGCTGGTGCCAACCCCTCAGACAGGATCCTGCCCTCCTGGGGTTTGGGCAGCCCCGGCCCAGGAAGGCAGAACAAAGGATTTCCTCTGAGAGAGGGTGTTACACCCTCTCCCTTTGGAAACAGGTGTGAAGGGCTGGGGAGGAGTAGCCTCCCCCAGCCTATGGAAATGCTTTGATGGGCACAGATGGTGCCCATCTCTGCATAAGCCAGTCTACACCGGTTCAGGGATCCCCCAGCCCTGGTCTGGCGCGAAACTGGACAAAGGAAAGGGGATTGACCACTCCCCTGACCAGTACCTCCCAGGGGAGGTGCCCAGAGCTCCTCCAGTGTGTCCCAGACCCCTGCCATCTTGGAAACAGAGGTGTTGGGGGCACACTGGACTGCTCTGAGTGGCCAGTGCCAGCAGGTGACGTCAGAGACCCCCTCTGATAGGCTCTTACCTTTCTTGGTAGCCAATCCTCCTTTCTTGGTAGCCAAACCTCCTTTTCTGACTATTTAGGGTCTCTCCTCTGGGGTATTCTTCAGATAACGAATACAAGAGCTCACAAGAGTTCCTCTGCACTTCCTTCTTCGACTTCTGCCAAGGATCGACCGCTGACTGTTCCAGGACGCCTGCAAAACCGCAACAAAGTAGCAAGATGACTACCAGCAACATTGCAGCGCCTAATCCTGCCAGCTTTCTTGACTGCTTCTTGGTGGTGCATGCTCTGAGGGGTGTCTGCCTTCACCCTGCACTGGAAATCCTGAAGAAATCTCCCGTGGGTTGACGGAGTCTTCCCCCTGCTAATGCAGGCACCAAACTTCTGCATCACCAGTCCTCTGGGTCCCCTCTCATCTTGACGAGCGTGGTCCCTGGAACACAGGAGCTATATCCAAGTGACCCCCACAGTTCAGTGATCCTTCAGTCCAAGTTTGGTGGAGGTAAGTCCTTGCCTCCCCACGCTAGACTGCAAACCTGTGTACTGCGTGATTTGCAGCTTCTCCGGCTTCTGTGCACTTCTCCAAGGATTCCTTTGTGCACGGCCTAGCCTGGGTCCTATGTGACTCTGAGCCAGCTCCGGTTCACAAATCTTCTAAGTGCCTGCTCCAGTACTTCTGTGGGTGCTGCCTACTTCTGTTGGGGCTCTCTGAGTTGTGGAGTGCCCCCTCTGTCTCCTCCTCCAAGGGGCGACATCCTGGTCCTTCCTGGTCCCCAGCAGCATCCAAAAACCTTTACCGCAACCCTTGCAGCTAGCAAGGCTTGTTTGTGGTATTTCTGCGTGGAGACACTTCTGAAACCTCCAGCATGCCGTGGGACATCTTCTGTCCAAAGGAGAAGTTCCTAGTCATTTTCGTTGTTGCAGAATCCTTGGCTTCTTCCACCCAGAGGCAGCCTTCTTGCACCTTCTTCTGGGGTTTCCTGGGCTCCTGCCCCCCCGGACACTATCGCGACTCTTGGACTTGGTCCCCTTGCATTGCAGGTCCTCAGGTCCAGGAATCCGTCTTCAGTGCTTTGCTGGTGTTTGTGGTTCTTGCAGAATCCCCCTATCACGACTATTGTGTCCTATTGGGGTAGTAGGTGTACTTTACTCCTACTTTTCAGGGTCTTGGGGTGGGGTATCTTGGACACCCTGACTGTTTTCTTACAGTCCCAGCGACCCTCTACAAGCTCCCACAGGTCTGGGGTTCATTCGTGATTCACATTCCACTTTTGGAGTATATGGTTTATGTTGCCCCTAGACCTATGTTCACCTATTGCATCCTATTGTAATTCTACACTGTTTGCATTACTTTTCTTACTATTACTTACCTGTTTTGGGTTTGTGTACATATGACTTGTGTATATTACTTACCTTCTAACTGAGGGTACTCACTGAGATACTTTTGGCATATTGTAATAAAAAACCTTTATTTTTATTAACTCTGTGTATTGTGTTTTCTTATGATATTGTGCTATATGATATAAGTGGTATAGTAGGAGCTTTGCATGTCTCCTAGTTCAGCCTAAGCTACTTTGCCATAGCTACCTTCTATCAGCCAAAGCTGCTAGAAACACCTCTATTCTACTAATAAGGGATAACTGGACCTGGCACAGGGTGTAAGTACCACAAGGTACCCACTATAAGCCAGACCAGCCTCCTACATTGGTGGTGCAGTGGGATAAGTACTTGAAACTGCTTTACCACTTTGTCATTTGGTACTTTTCATAAGAGAATCATATACCAAATAGTTCAGTATATGTACACTTAACCAAAAAAGTTTGCTTTTCTATTCTAAAAACTTTTAACAATGTTCTGAAAAGTTTTTGAAAACTTCTAAAAGTTTTCCCAAAGTTTGAAAACGTTTTTTCTGTGCTTTCTAAAGTTCTAAAACTTTTTCTTTCTCACTATCCTTAAACCTATACTATCATGTCTGTTGTAGAGCCCACCCCCAAAACTGTTAATGCAAGATATGAGAGTTTAAACTATAAAGGTTTGAGGGATCTCTGCCTGGATAGAGGTTTAAGTATAGTTAAGAATCCTACAAAAGAGTTTCTCTTTAACATGCTCATTGTAGATGACCAGAACCAGTCTGGCCCATCTCAGGAGAGGTTAGAAAATGGGGAAGCTTCCCAGTCTGACTCAGGGGAGTTCCATGAGAAAGCTGAGGAGGGTTCTTACCAGGTCCTGCCCCCTAGCAGGGCACCTAGTGATGCTGGTAGTGATAGAGGCTCCCACAACAGTAGGGCATCTTTCAGCCCTAGAGGCCAGGTTACTAGGGTCCAGACAGTTAGGGACAGGTCTCCATCTGAAACTTCCCACATTTCTTCTGTGTCTAAACATTCCCAACCCACCCACCCTGAGGATAACTTGTTAGAAAGGGAACTCAAAAAGTTGAGGGTTGAAGAGACCAGGCTGAAGCTTAAACAGCAGCAGCTGGCCTTAGATAGGGAATCCCTAGACATAGAGAGGGAAAGACAGAGATTGGGGTTAGTTCCCCATGGTAGCAGCAGCAGTATTTCTGATACCAATCCTGTTAGAGAGCAAGATTCCAGGAATCTGCACAAGATAGTCCCCCCTTACAAGGAGGGGGATGGCATTAATAAGTGATTTGCTGCACTTGAGGGGGCCTGTATGGTACAGTTGGTCCCTCTAAGGCAGTGGGCTGCTATTTTGTGGCTATTTTTCACTGGAAAGGGTAGGAATAGGCTCCTTACTGTCAGAGAAAGTGATACCAATAACTACAAAGTTTTGAAAGATGCACTCTTGGATGGATTTGGCTTAACCACTGAACAATACAGGATTAAGTTCAGAGACACCAGAAAAGAGTCTTCTCAAGACTGGACAGATTTTGTGGACTGTTCAGTGAAGGCCTTGGAAGGGTGGTTGCATGGCAGTAAAGTTTCTGACTATGAAAGCCTGTACAATCTGATTATGAGAGAGCATGTTCTTAACAATTGTGTGTCTGACTTGTTGCACCAATACCTAGTGGACTCTGCTCTGACCGCTCTCCAAGAATTGGGAAAGAAGGCAAACAAATGGGTCTGGTATTGGGGGGACAGTTCCATGATCCCCCGGGTCTCTAGCACAGAACCCGGGTACTGCCAAACTGCCTTTCCGGGGTTTCCACTGCAGATGCTGCTGCTGCCAACCCCTCAGACAGGATTCTGCCCTCCTGGGGTTTGAGCAGCCCCGGCCCAGGAAGGCAGAACAAAGGATTTCCTCTGAGAGAGGGTGTTACACCCTCTCCCTTTGGAAATAGGTGTGAAGGGCTGGGGAGGAGTAGCCTCCGCCAGCCTCTGGAAATGCTTTGATGGGCACAGATGGTGCCCATCTCTGCATAAGCCAGTCTACACTGGTTCAGGGATCCCCCAGCCCTGCTCTGGCGCGAAACTGGACAAGGGAAAGGGGAGTGACCACTCCCCTGACCAGTACCTCCCAGGGGAGGTGCCCAGAGCTCCTCCAGTGTGTCCCAGACCTCTGCCATCTTGGAAACAGAGGTGTTGGGGGCACACTGGACTGCTCTGCGTGGCCAGTGCCAGCAGGTGACGTCAAAGACCCCCTCTGATAGGCTCTTCCCTTTCTTGGTAGCCAATCCTCCTTTCTTGGTAGCCAAAGCTCCTTTTTGGCTATTTGGGGTCTCTCCTCTGGGGTATTCTTCAGATAATGAATGCAAGAGCTCACCAGAGTTCCTCTGCACTTCCCTCTTCCACTTCTGCCAAGGATCGACCGCTGACTGTTCCAGGACGCCTGCAAAACCGCAACAAAGTAGAAAGATGACTACCAGCAACATTGTAGCGCCTAATCCTGCCGGCTTTCTCAACTGCTTCCTGGTGGTGCATGCTCTGAGGGCTGTCTGCCTTCACCCTGCACTGGAAATCCCGAAGAAATCTCCCGTGGGTTGACGGAGTCTTCCCCCTGCTAACGCAGGCACCAAACTTCTGCATCACCAGTCCTCTGGGTACCCTCTCATCTCAACGAGCGTGGTTCCTGGAACACAGGAGCTATATCCACGTGACTCACACAGTCCAGTGATCCTTCAGTCGAAGTTGGTGGAGGTAAGTCCTTGCCTCCCCACGCAAGACTGCTAACCTGTGTACTGCGTGATTTGCAGCCGCTCCGGCTTCTGTGCACTTCTCCAAGGATTCCTTTGTGCACAGACTAGCCTGAGTCCCCAGCACTCCGTCCTGCAGTGCTCAACCCTCTGAGTTGGACTCCAACGTCGTGGAACCCTCCTTTGTGACTCTGAGCCAGCTCAGGTTCCCAAATTTTCTAAGCGCCTGCTCTGGTTCTTCTTCGGGTGCTGCCTGCTTCTGTGGGGGCTCTCTGAGTTGCTGAGCATCCCCTCTGTCTCCTCCTCCAAGGGGCGACATCCTGGTCCTTCCTGGTCCCCAGCAGCACCCAAAAACCTCTACTGCAACCCTTGCAGCTAGCAAGGCTTGTTTGCAGTATTTCTGCGTGAAAATACCTCTGCAACCTCCAGCACGCCGTGGGACATCTTCCATCCGAAGGAGAAGTTCCTAGCCCTTTTTGTTGTTGCAGAATCCTTGGCTTCTTCCACCCAGAGGCAGCCTTCTTGCACCTTCATCTGTGGTTTCCTGGGCTCCTGCCCCCCCCGGTTACTATCGTGACTCTTGGACTTGGTCCCCTTGCCTTGCAGGTCCTCAGGTCCAGGAATCCGTCTTCAGTGCTTTGCTGGTGTTTGTGGTTCTTGCAGAATCCCCCTATCACCAATATTGTGTCCTATTGGGGTAGTAGGTGTACTTTACTCCTACTTTACAGGGTCTTGGGGTGGGGTATCTTGGACACCATGATTGTTTTATTACAGTCCCAGCGACCCTCTACAAGCTCCCATAGGTCTGGGGTTCATTCGTGATTTGCATTCCACTTTTGGAGTATATGGTTTGTGTTGCTCCTAGACCTATGTTCACCTATTGCATCCTTTTGTAATTCTACACTGTTTGTCTTACTATTACTTACCTGTTTTGGGTTTGTGTACATATGACTTTTGTATATTACTTACCTTCTAACTGAGGGTACTCACTGAGATACTTTTGGCATAATGTCATAAAAATAAAGTACCTTTATTTTTATTAACTCTGTGTATTGTGTTTTCTTATGATATTGTGCTATATGATATGTGGTATAGTGGGAGCTTTGCATGTCTCCTAGTTCAGCCTAAGCTGCTTTGCCATAGCTACCTTCTATCAGCCTAAGCTGCTAGAAACACCTCTATTCTACTAATAAGGGATAACTGGACCTTGCACAGGATACCCACTATAAGCCAGGCCAGCCTCCTACAGCTCTGTGATCACTGTGCCACATAACTCAAACCACACCTCACTGGTATAGCTTAAGTAGGCTCCAATTGGTCAGAGATTGCCTATGTTTCAATCTGGAAGGGATCTGTCCTGAAGATTTGGGCTGTTATTTTCCTACCAAAGCAGAGCCAAGACTGATTCGCAAATGTCTGGTCTCTGGTGTGGCACAGTGCATGGCAAATGATGGACTTGAATGTAGCCTGAACATTCACCATAGTTGAGATTAATTGAAGCATCCCTTGCATCATCGTGTTGCATGTTGCAGTAAATGTGATGGGTATGCTCATAAAGTTGTTGCTTGCTTACTGTGCCATGGAACTCAAGTTGTACCTCTGTGGCAGTGCCTATGTGGGCCTAAACTGATTTTGGGAGTGCTTATGTTTCAATCCAAAGGGGACATGACCTACAAGTTTGGACTGGAATGTTCCTATTAGAGAAGGACCAAGACTGAAATTCCTATGTTTGGTCTCTGTCTACAGTGACATAGTGAACAAAAAGTGATCCTGTGCAGCTGCAAGTCCCAGAGATTATTTCAAGCACTCCTTCCACCACCTTGTTTGTTGTACACTTAGGGCTTGCTGCCTGGTGTCTGGAAGAAGTGGTACAGTGAATGGAAAGTGAACGTTTTCCCATCTGGAGAGGATTCCAGCTGAAGCTCGGACTCGTATGTATGTATGTGATATTTCAATGGTATAAACCTAGCCAAAAGACAGCAAAGTGCTGTACAGTGTCATGATAAGCATAAGGTCAATATGTGATGGTAGCAGTTTGTCAGCTTCGAATGCATTGTGATATAGTATTCTATAAAGATATGGGTGTTCAAATATGTCCTACATTGGAGCAGCTTCGCGGCCCTCCTGATGGACATACGGATATTGTTCCAGACCATGCAGCATAGACGAAAAAAGCCTCCTACCTTCTCTTTTTTATTTTTTAGGTCGAACATAGCAGCGCACAAGTGTGCTTTTTTAACCTGTTCTAATCTATTCTGTGGGCTTTAAACATGCCCATCTCCTGTCCATCACCTTTATTCATTTGTGGGCTTGCCTTTCAACAATCCCTTTATGTCATTGGTACACACTTTATGTTTGTCCCATCTTAGACACGTTTGTTACTCCTTGCAGACTGACATTATTACATAGAGGATTGCACGATTGCCTAAATACTTGTGCGAGGGCAAACTACTATTTTCTTTTGTCTCACCCCTTTGCGCTACATGATGGTGATGGTGCTTTAAGCCCGGCGCAAAGTCAATCAACAGTTTTGGAATGCTCGTCACATTGTTCACACTGTTACCTAATCAGAGTAATTTCAATTTTGCTTTTGTTTTGCCCCTTCATGCTCCATGGGTTTAAAAAAAACCTTGTAATTGGTAAATTCTTTACCTAAATAAAAAGACAGAAATCATCAAAGCGGTTTCCCAGCACAGCTAGAGAGCGGATACTACAATATTCACTGCACTCAGAGAAACTCGCTGGATAATGCTTTGCAAGCATTCTTTTTCTAAACATTGTTACCCATAACTCAGCCTGTGGTGGTCCTACAATAATGGGCCCACCACCAAAACGTTCAGCCAGACACACTCTGGTGGTCATTACAACCCTGGCGGTCGGTGTTAAAGCGGCAGTAAAACCGCCAACAGGCCGGTGGAAAAAAAATTGAATTACGACCGTGGCGGAAACAGCCAACATAGACAGCCACTTTAACACTCCGACCGCCAAGGCGGTACAAACAAACACCGCGGCGGTAACCGCCAACAGACAGACGTAGGACAATGTACCGCCCACAGAATTACAACAGTCCAATCCGCCACCTTTTCCGGGGCGGATTCACTGCGAACAAAAACATGGCGGAAACAGGACTTGGAAGGGGAAACACTCACTTCTACACATCCCACGAGGAACCAGGACGCCATGGAGCCCGAGCTCCAGATTCTTCCAGCCTTTATTTTCCTGCTCCTCTACCAGGAGCATGAACGCTGGCGGCGAAGACCACCGTGAGTACTGCACCTACGACACAGGGGAGGGGGGAGGGAAAATACAGTGACACACACATGTAACACGCAAAACCCCCACCCCCACCCTCACCCACGACAACACACACACACTACTACGTCATGATACATTACAGTTACACCCTCCAAACCCCCCTGGAAGAATGCAAGTACAAAAGGAAATGAGTCGAATGATTGTAATATATTTAAATACAGTAATCAAAAATATATCCATCTATAAAGATATGCACACTATAAACAAATATATACACCAAGAATACAAGTCCAAGTCTTTACAGTGGGTGGTTTGCCCACTGTTCAATCCTGGGGAGTGCAGAGCCACAGTCTCTCAAGTGGATAACATTCTCCACTGGTTCTGGAGGGGGCTTTGTGCCCAGAGTGCTTCATCCTGCCAAGGACAGAGGTAGCGGATGTGAATCTCCACTGGTTCTGGAGGGGGCTTTGTGCCCAGAGTGCTTCATCCTGCCAAGGACTGAGGTAGTGGATGTCAATCTCCACTGGTTCTGGAGGGGGCTTTGTGCACAGAGTGCTTCATCCTGCCAAGGACTGAGGTAGTGGATGTCAATCTCCACTGGTTCTGGAGAGGGCTTTGTGCCCAGAGTGCTTCATCCTGCCCGTGGCGGCCTCAGTAGCGTCCTGGGCAGCGGTGCTGCTGGCGGCGGTGTCCTGGGCAGCGGAACTGGTGGCGGTGGTGTCCTGGGCAGCGGTGCTGGTTGCGGTCTTGTCCGGCGTGCAGATTTTCCCAGACTTGCTGGTTTTACTGTGCCCCTTCCCCACCTTGGATGATGGCACAGCTGTCTCCACACTCCCAACTGTACCCCTGGGAGCGGCTTTGGTGGCTGATTTATTTCCTCTCTCCCGCCGGGCATTGACCAACTTTTGGTGCTTTACAGGTGGGGGGCTGTCTGTGCTCTGGCTCCTTGCCACACTGGCTGCCCTGCTGCCTGGAGCACTCCAGAAGCTGGTTACTACTGGCACCACTGGTCCCGCAGATGTTGTGGCTTCGGTGCTGGGTTGGGACCTGGAGAGGCGGGCCCTAGGAGACTGAAGGGGTGGGGGAGGTGAGGGAAAGAGGTCAAGGTTGGACAGGAAAAGTTTTTTAGGAACACTGGGACGGGTAGATGGAGGGGGTTTGGGAGTGGAGGAAGAGGTAGTGGTTGTAGGAGGTCTACGTTTGCTGACTTTGGGTGAAGGTGCATTGGCTGGAGGCTGCTGTGAGGTGGATGGCTGTTGGGTGGGTGTGTGGCTGCGTTTGTGTACCTTGGGAGGTGGCCTCACAGACACACTGGGAGTGGACACAGGGGATGTGTGAATGGTAGTGGGGGTGGTGACTGCACGTGAGAGGGGTGTGCTGGTGGGTGTGCTGGTGATGGACATAGTGGCTGAGGATGTAGTGCATGTAGGTGTGAGTGGAGACGAGACAGGGAGGGAGGAGGGAGACGAGGAGGAGGGGGACACAGTGGTGGCAGTGGATGTTGGTGTGTCTGCATGTGTATGATGCTTGCGTGAGTGCCTGTGGGATGTGTGGTGTTTATGTTTGCCAGAGCTTCCCTTGTGTGTTGACGTGTGTGCATGCTGGTCTGATGGTGTGCTTGGGATAGGCTGAGGTACAGAGGTTTGGGTCTGGGTGGAGGAAGTTGGAGGGGGGAGGCTAGAGACAGGGACAATGGCTGCCATCAGTTCTGAGGCCAGAGTCTGAAAAGCTCGCTGATGGGCTACCTGACCAGAATGAATGCCCTCCAGGTATGCATTGGTTTGTTGCAATTGCCTCTCTACACCCTGGATGGCATTCAAAATGGTAGACTGCCCAACAGTGAGGGACCTGAGGAGGTCAATGGCCTCCTCACTGAGGGCAGCAGGGGTGACAGGGGCAGGGGCTGAGGTGCCTGGGGCGAAGGAGATGCCCACCCTCCTGGGTGAGCAGGCACGGGACACACGCTGAGAGGCTGCTGGGAGGGCGGTGCTGGTAGGGTGGGGTGGCGGCTGTACCTGTAGATGCGGGGGGCACAGATGGGCCCGCCACCGGAAGGGAGCTCCCATCAGAGGAGGAGTCCGTATCGCTGGTCTCAGCTCCTGTCCCCGCCATGGAGCTTCCCTCGCCCTCCGTCCCACTGGTGAATTCAGACTCCGTTGTGTCACCCTCCAGGGCCATGTGGGATGCAGCTTCCTCCTGCTCCGGTGCCACTGCTCCTCCACCTGATGATGCTAATACACACAAGAACAGGGAGACCACAAAAAGGGGGGGTAGACAGAAGAAAGACATGTTGAGTGCATGCAATACCGCTACCATTGGCGGACAGTACAGACACAGAAGCCCCCTGCACTACGCCGTGCACTTGTAGTTCCCTAATCAATCCCAGGGACATGGGTTACAAGGCTATGCCCGATTGCTGCACACATGGATGTCACAGGAGCCTGACTAGGTGTAGTTGGCACTGCACACAGGTGGGGTGGGGTGCCACAGGGCCTGCCTTAAGGGGGACCTTGCCTACTAAACTCGCCCAGGCCTAGAGGAACCCACAGCCCACCTCCCCCACCCAAACACCACCAATGTGCACTGAATCAGCAGAATGAGAGTGTACTCACCCCCTTGTGGCTGCTGTGATGCCCTCAAGCGCCCATCCAACTTCGGGTACGCCACCTCCAGGATCCTGAACATCAGAGGGGTCATGGTGCAACGGGCACCCCTTCCACGTTGGGAGGCCATCCCCAGTTGGGCCTCCGCCGTCTTCTTGCTCCAGCGGCGAATGTTCTCCCATCTTTTCCGGCAGTGGGTGCTCCGTCTGTGGTAGACACCCAGGGTCCAGACTTCCTTGGCGATGGCATGCCAAATGTCCTTCTTCTGGTGGGCGCTGACCTACAGGAATAGTACAGGGGAAAAGGAGAAGATATTACCGTCCGCACCGTCACAGTCATTGGCCTGCATCCCTACTCTTGCCATGACGCACATGCACTCACCGTCGTTTCATGCACGCCTCATTCTCACCCCTCTATTTTTCATCCACACCTCTCCACACAGCCATTGCCCATACAGCATGCTCACAGTGTACTTATCTGTTTGTCTGGAGGACCGTAGAGTAGTGTGTACTGGGGGAGGACCCCATCCACTAGTTTCTCCAACTCCTCTGTGCTGAAGGCAGGGGCCCTTTCCCCAGACACACAAGCCATTGTCTCTTCCAGACTGAGGTCACAGCAGCACTTGCAGTGTAGGTCCTCTCCTGTCGAAGATCAGGTATCAAGTGATTGAACAGAGAGAAAATGGCGGTCACGTCTGCAGCGGTGCATACCGTCACTGCCGGCGTACATTGTCATTGGCTCCTGTGACCCATAGGGTCCAATGTTAACCAATGCAGGATTGCGCAGCGGTCTTCGACCGCCTACCCCGCCAGCGCAGTTACCTCATATCCCCTTGTCCCACTGTACAGGTCAGGCAGCCGCCATTTCATGGGCCCACATGCATTATTTTGGACTGCGTCACACATATCTAGGCCTTGCCTAAACACTAATACAGGCATATGTCGATTTGCTAATATTTTCAGAGTAAGCTGTGTTTACGGACCTCAGAGTTGGTTGACTCTCTGCTCGCTGTTCTCCTCCATAGGCACCGTCCGCTGGGGCATGTGAGGAGATGGAGGCATCCTCCAGTGTACAGACCGCTGGTGGACCTGTCGACAATGGAGGAGCGACATGTGATCGTCACCTACAGACTTGATCATACCACAATCCAGGAACTGTATGCCCAGTTGGAGCCAGACCTGATGTCAGCTATCCGCCATCCCACAGGAATCCCCCCTCAAATGCAGGTGCTGTCAGTACTCCATTTCCTAGCAAGTGGGTCTTTTCAAACTACAGTGGCCATATCATCAGGGATGTCCCAGCCTATGTTTTCCAACGTGTTGTCCGGAGTGTTGTCTGCCCTGCTGAAACACATGCGGGGCTACATCGTTTTCCCTCAGGTGGAGGATTTGCCTACAGTTAAAGGTGATTTCTGTGCCCTGGGACATATCCCCAACATCATAGGTGCCATTGATGGGACACATGTGGCCTTGGTTGTCCCCCCGCAGGAGTGAACAGATGTACAGAAACCGGAAGAGTTACCATTCGATGAATGTGCAGATGGTGTGTTTGGCAGACCAGTACATCTCCCATGTGAATGCCAAATTTCCTGGCTCAGTGCATGACGCTTATATTCTATGGAATAGCAGCATCCCTTATGTGATGGGGCAACTGCAGAGGCACTGTGTGTGGCTATTAGGTGAGGACATGGACCCAATACAGTGTGACTAGGTGTCGGGGTCTGGGGATGTCCCTATGAGTTAGTGTGTGTCTAACAGTTGTTCCTCGACATTTGCAGGTGACTCTGGTTACCCCAACCTGTCATGGCTACTGACCCCAGTGAGGAATCCCAGGACAAGGGCAGACGAACGCTACAATGAGGCCCATGGGCGAACTAGGAGGATTATAGAGCGGACCTTCAGCCTCCTGAAGGCCAGGTTCCGGTCCCTCCATATGACAGGTGGTTCCCTATTCTACTCACCAAAGAAGTTATGCCAGATCATCGTGGCATGTGGAATGCTTCACAACATGGTTTTGCAACGACAGGTGCCTTTTCTGCAGGAGGATGGTCCAGATGGAGGTGTTGTGGCAGCTGTGGAGCCTGTGAAAAGTGAAGACGAGGAAGCAGAAGAAGAGGGCATAGACAACAGGAACACGGTCATCCAGTGAGACACAGGTACTTTGCCAAGACAACACTGCCTGCTATATGTGATTTAATTCTACTACCTCTCATCTGTCTGTCATTTTCACCCAGTGTATGGTCACTGAGTTGTCACTTTCCCTTACGATTTCACAGATGTGGGTCCCACTGTGTGACATCTGCTTTTTTTCTGCATGGACTAGAGCTGTGTGACATAGGTATGTTGACATTACATTTGATATAGCATTTTGCCACTGTAATTGCTAATACACATTTACGAAAGCACAGACAGACTCCTGATTGTTTTGTGTTTAAGGGTGTTTATTTAAGTCCAGTCTATTAGTCTCACAGGTGCATTGTCCAAAGGGCCACAGGAAGTGGAGCTGGGGCAGTTTATGTATGGACAGGGTGACAAAGTGGGACAGAAGGATGACAATCAGGGTGGTCTCATTTCTTGGCGGGGTCTTGGCATTGTTCTCTGTCTTTGTCCCGGATCTCAGGGACCATTTGCGGGGTGGTTCTCCATCTGCAGGGGGTGGGGTGCTGGCCTGGTGGTCCTGTGGCGGTACCTCCTGTCCACTAGCGCCGGCGGAGGTGGTAGGCAGTTCATCGTCCAGGCCAGTGTCAGGGGCCCCTTGTTGTGCCACAGTGTCCCTCCTGGTGTTCACGAGTTCCTTCAGCACCCTTACAATGGTGCCCAGGGTGGAATTGATGGATTTAAGTTCCTCCCTGAACCCCAAATACTGTTCCTCCTGCAGCCGCTGGGTCTCCTGAATCTTGTCCAGTACCGTTGCCATCATCTCCTGGGAATGGTGGTAGGCTGCCATGATGTTGGAGAGGGCCTTGTGGAGAGTGGGTTCCCTGGGCCTGTCCTCCCCCTGTCACACAGCAGCCCTCCCAGTTCCCCTGTGTTCCTGGGTCTCTGTCCCCTGAACCGTGTGCCCACTACCACTGCCCCCAGGTCCCTGGTGTTGTTGGGGTGGTGGGTTAGCCTGGGTTCCCTGTAGTGGTGGACACACTGCTGATTGACGTGTGCTGGGGACAGAGGTATGGGCGTCTGGTGTTTCCAGAGGGGGGAAGCTCTGTAGTGGCCTGTGCCAGTGTGAGGGGAACCGACTGTCCAGAGGTCCCAGATGGGCCGGGCTGGTCATCTTGATCCAGTTGGACAGAGCTGCTGTCATCACTGTGGGCCTCTTCTGTGGGTGGAGTGGACATATCTGGACCTTCCTGTCCGGTGACGTTGGCTAGGGGTCCTGCAGGGGTGTAAAGGCATGATTATTGCATCTGTGTGTGCCATGGTGTGCAATGGGTGGGTGACCGTGTATCCCAGTGCTTGCATTCCTGTGTAGGACCTTGTGTGATAATGGTTTAGGGGGGTGTATGGGTATGTGCAGTGGCCATGCTCTGGTGATGGGTGTCCATGCTTTGGTGTTACATGCAGGGCCTGGGTTTGGGATGTGTGGTTTGTGATATTGGGACATATGTGAGGAGTTTGAGTGATGGGGGTGAGGGTGAGGGTGGGGGTATGTGATAGCATGCGGGTGGGTGGGGGATGAAGTAGTTAAAGGTTTGACTTACCAGAGTCCATTCCTCCTGCTACTCCTGCGAGGCCCTCAGGATGCAGTATAGCCAAGACCTGCTCCTCCCATGTAGTGAGTTCTGGGGGAGGAGGTGGGGGTCCGCCGCCAGTCCTCTGAACTGCAAGGTGGTGTCTTGAGGCCACGGAACTCACCTTCCCCCGTAGGTCGTTCCACCTCTTCCTGATGTCATCCCATGTTCTTGGATGCTGTCCCACTGCGTTGACCCTGTCCACGATTCTTCACCATAGTTCCATCTTCCTAGCTATGGTGGTGTGCTGCACCTGTGATCCGAATAGCTGTGACTCTACCTGGATGATTTCCTCTACCAAGACTCTGAGCTCCTCCTCAGAGAACCTGGGGTGTCTTTGTGGGGCCATGGGGTGGTATGGGTGATGTGTGGGGTGGTGTGTGTTGTAATGTGTGGGGTGATATTTAGAGGTGTGTTGTGTGAGGTGCTTGGATGTTGTGTGAGTGATGGTGTTGAGTGCCTGTGGATGCTAGTTTGTGGATGGTGGTGTCTCTCTCTGGCCTTCAGTCGCAATTGTTGACGTAAGGGTTTGTGGGTGATGTGGGTGTGTGTTTCATATTGCATTGCGTGTGTGGGAGTGGTGTGGGAGTGGTGTGTGTATGTGTATCAGGTGTGTGTATTTGGAATTGTCCAATGTGTTAGTGTTTTGTAAGAGTGTGTGTATTTTGAGCGAGGCGGTGTGTACCGCCAATGGAATACCGCGGTTGAAAGACGGCCGTGTGGATTCGTGATAGTGTGGGCGTATTCCTGTTGGCGTGACGGTGGAGGTTTTGTTATCGCCAGTTTATCACTGACCTTTGGTGTGGCGGACTTGGATGGGTGTCTGGATTTTGGCGGATTCCGAGCTGTGGGTCATAATGACCGTGGCGGAATTCCGCGGCTGCGGCGATGTGTTGGTGCTCTTCTGCACGGCGGTAAGCAGCTTTTACCGCCAATGTTGTAATGACCCCCTCTGTCTGTCTATGTCATCTCTGGTTCCCTGCACTACGTTAGTGGGGACCCAAAATATTAACCCCTCTCACCATTCCATGTCTTGTTAAGCTTACTCATGGCTGGAACTTTTGTTTTACAGCTGAGAGTAATTTGTGTTTTAAGGGCCTTGTTTGTAATATCATTGCAGTAGGCTTGCTAGCACTGAACATGTGTAATGCACTACACCCTCTGGGGACTCAATATATGGTTACACTGCATTACTTTCTGCCATTCTGTTTTCATGTGGTTATGGTCTCTAGGGGCTAGCATGATTATGTTACTTAGTAATGCTATTTTTTCGTGGTATCCTCTAGGGGCTGTTGTGATCATTACAGTCAACATACTACAATATTCGCAGCACTCAGAAACTCGCCCTGTAATGCTTTGCAGGGCATTCTTTTTGCAAAACATTTGTGCTCATAACTCAGCCTGTGGTGGTCCGAGTACAATGGCACTACCACAAAATCATTCTTTCTGTCTAGATCATCTCTGGGTCGCTACACTAGGTTAGTTGGGACCCCAAAATAATAACCCCTCTCACCATTCAGTGTCTTTTTTAAGCTCTCTTATGTCTGGAGCCTTTGTTTTGCACCTGGGAGTAGTTTGAGTTTTAAGGGCCTTATTTGAAAAAATATTCCAGTAGTCCTCCTTGCCCTGTAGTTACATGCAGGGCCATTAATGTGACAAAAATTGTCCATTTATGTATTTACAGGATCAATAGCTCCAACTCAAGCACGTGTGGGACCTATTGCATTGCAAATGCTTATTTACACTTCTTAGTCTGCAGACTGATGGTGTACAGGCTTCAAATGTGCCAAGAACTACAAGAGATGGTGAGCCTGTCTGCAAGATAAGATGGGGGTGCTGGTTGTGATGACTTGTAAATGATGCAGCTAAAGGTGGCACAGGCCAGTAAGAGTGGTCAATGGAGTTCCATCTGGATGGGGATGATCACATTTCTTCAGGCCTTGGATGAGGTATACTTCGACCTGTAAGATAATATTAAGGGGTGTCAGTGTGGAGTATAGGAGGCCATGTTCCTGGGCATTACTTCCATCCAGAGACAAGAGTAGAAGGGCATGAAAAACAGTTCTGAAGTTATATTCTGTAAGATACAGTTTCACTTTCTTTAGAAGAGAGAGCTAGTAGTACTAGGTGGTCTTTGTTTCATTAGCAATGTGTTCCTTGGGGTTGAGGTTTGAATCCATTGTGATGCAAATGTTTTGGCTTTTAGTGAAAGTTGGAGTTCAAAGCTATCAGGGACCATGCCATTGAGCCAGATTTGTATAGTTCTTTATTGTTACTCTTGGCAAATAAGAGGATTCTGTCTTGCTTGGGCTATGCTTCAGATGGACGCTAAACATTCATGTCTGGGTGATGTGGAGGCAGTGTTTGAGGCATGCCTGAAGCAGAAAAAACTTTCAAATACAGTAATATATCATAGGCATATTTGTGAATCTTGATGCTGTTGTTTGTGATTTGAACAGCATGTGGCTCCATTTACATGTTGAAGGTGACAGGGACAGCATGGATCCCAAGAGGATTCCACAGGTGATAGAGATCTTTTGGGGTCATGTCATGGCTTTGACCGTGAGGCACGTGGGACAGCCAAACACCGAGAAGTAAGGGAAGCGGCCAAGACAGGGGATTGCACAGTCAAGGTGTAATTAGTTTGTGCCTGGAGGTTGCAAGCCTGGAGGTTCCCATGTGGACAAACTGATTGTTGGTTGGAAAGATAGCAGGAGAACCAATAAAGAACACTGTGAGTAAAACCCATTTGAATGACTCCAGGCTGGGTATATGGGTGGGATGCTTCAGTAGGTCAAAGGCAGCAGAGAGGTTCTTCTTCTTCTATGGTCAGAAGGGTATTGCCTGCAATGTGTATGACAATGGTCTCCGTGCTGCAGCATGATCTGAAGAAAGATTGATAGTCATGCAGGAGATGGTCAGGATAACTGTAATTTTGGAGTTGGACATAGACTGCTTTTTCAATGATCTTGCCAATTACTAGTAGGTGAGAGATGGGTCAGTAGTTGGTGAGGTCATCAGGATCTAGTGTGTATTTCTTTAGGTGTGGGCGGCATGGCCTCTCTTTAGAACTTCTGAGAAAATGCCTTGCGGAAAGAAGGCCTTGACAATTGTGAGAAGGAGTGATAGAGTTTCTACAGAGTAGACTTTGATGAAGGATGAGGATAAGGCATCATGTCCATAGGAGGTGACTTTGAGGGGTGTGAGGATGTCAGTGAGGTCTTTCAAAGACAAGGATTTTACGGATGATCACTGTGGTATGCAGTGGGGAGAAGTTGGTGTCAGAAGAAAAAACAGGTTTGTTGCTGTTGTTGTGCTGATGGAGAATCTATGTATTCTCATCCAAGAATTGGCTGATAGCATTTCAGCTGTCCATGGAGTGTGGAAGAGATGGTTCAAGCATGAGTTGATGTGATAACCTATTATTTTAGAGAGTTCTCTGCTTTTGTTAGCAGCTTCATTTATGATGTTTGTATAGTACTGGTCTTTGAGTGATGTAATGAGTAATCTGCTCATTTCCTGAAGGAACTTGGCTAGCATGAATATGTTGGAGTTCTCTTTGCTATTAATTTTATTTAATACCCAAATGTGAAGTGTTTGTTGTCAGCAAAGCCTGTGGACTGTAAGGGACTGGAATGTTTTGGCTTGAACTCATGTTTTAGTTGGAGTATAGGTGTTGAATTTTAGTTGGAGTATAGGTGTTGAAATAGATTTCTGGGAATGTGTTGAAGTAATTTAGAAGGGTGTAGATGTTAGACATGGAGGTGGCAAATCAAAAGATGACTTTCAGCTTTCAATTCTACACTAAGAAGTCTTTGAAGGATCTGAATGTTTATTCTTCTTTTTTGGATTGAACATGATGTTGTGGATGGCTGCTTAAGAGGGTGATGGGGTGCCGAGGAGATCAGTGCAGTTGAGGGCTACAAGAGACTTGGAATGGAAGATGGGTGTTGTCAAGAAAAAGAAGACCAGGCTATAACCTTTGGAGTTTGTTGATTGGGTGGCATTCAGCATGTTGATAATGGAGAGGAGGCTGTCTCTTAATTTTTTCATGCTTGAATAGTCTGAGAGCTTGAAGACACCAGGATGGGGATCTGGGCATCTTGGATGAATGAGGTAGGGATGAGGTCAAACAGTTTATCTAAGAAGTTTTTTTTTCTGCCCAGGAGACCTGTGGATGAAGTGGGTGATATTGAACTGAGTTGTGGCGAGTGGGAAATGGCATTTAAGAATTTCAATGGAGTTGAGTGCTGCTTATTTGCCTATGGTGCAGGACCAGGAGGGCTTATTGGTGATGGTAATTTGTCATCCCTTTTAATGAGCATGGACCACATGGAGGATGCTGCCTGTGACAAGGATGCTTAGGTTGTTTGAGGATGTGGAAAAGAGGTATTTTGCAGCGATAAAAAGTGCGTGAATGCTGAGATACACGATGAAATCTGCAATGTCATGAAGTTCTGCAGGGTGTGCACTGAAGAGCATAAGATGGAGTGTGTGTTCCATAGTTTGAGGATGTGCAGTATGCTGTGTTTGAGGGTGAATCTACGTGTTGTGAGGATGCTACAGGAATGTTTGTGTGCTTTAAGTCTGAGTATGATTGTTGTGATTGGCAATGTGGTATGCTGGGTGGGGCACATGACAAACTCTTACCTTGTAGGTTGCAGTAATGTGGGAGTACTGGCCCAAGGGCCTTAACAGGTCCAAACAGGAGACACCCTTTTCTGTGTTCACCCTCAGCTGGAACATATGTCTGGTAGGGCACCCTGAGGACTGGACTAAAGTAAGGAGACGGCAAGAAGAGATGTCACTTACAGTGGAGATGGATGATGGAAAATGCGGTGGTTCTCATCCTGTGGAGATAGAGAATGAGGAATGAAATCTACTTTGACTGTGACTTTTTCTGTTAAAGATGGTTATGACAGTAAACCAGTGAGTTGACTTCCTGCGAAAAGGATGCTGGGAAAAATAGTGATAATGGAAACTCTTCTCTAGTTTCTTCTTTTAAAGATAGTTTTGAGAAAATGTGAAGGAAGCAGTTGGGGGCAGGGTGGAGGTCGTGCTGATAAAAGACTACAGGCATCATAACACCTTGCTCGCAGGACTGCCCACAGTATAGTGGTGCCAGGAGGTGCTATATTTGATTCTGCAAGGAGCTCCTACTGTGCCAGACTTGTGTGGGACATGACCGGGCTGAGACAGGGCCAAGAGTGGGCCCATCTGCACCCATCCATGCCTGGATGAGGCTGGGTTGGGCCCACTCTCTGATGTCCTCCGACCTAGTGCCCTGAAAGTAAGCACTTCTTTGGCCATTACTTCCTCATAGACTGTTGCCTTGTTGACTAGGTGTTCATTTGACCTCACTGTGTTATATTGTGCCTCTTAAGCGCTCATTGGTGTTCCTTCTAAGGTGCTTTTCTTCTTGACATTTACTGTGCCTCCATCAGTTAAGCAAATAAAAGGTGACATGGGTAAAAGAAAGGGCACCAGGGGCCTTGTTGCCACGACCGCTCTTCCCCCATCTACAATGAGTAAGATGCGGCAGCGCCCTGTGGGGATCATTTCAACAGAAATTGCCTTCATAGAGAGGAGGTTGTCCCTGGGTGCAGTTATGAATTCGCCCTCCGGCGGCGCCTTACTTCACTGACCTTCTAGTGCTACCAGAGTAGCAGAAAAACAAGATGATACTGTCTCTCAAATCCAAATCCCTAGGTGCTACACTGGTGCTTCAGCTTCCGGAGCACGCCAGAAGGATTGTCTCAGCCTTCTAAGTAATTCAAACAGACTAGAGGTCGTCCTATGGCAAAAACGACCCTTCGTATGAACAGACCACTGCCAGCCTCTGCTAACCAAGACTCTGATTCCCTAGTCCGAGAGGAGGTGTGGCCCACTCTACCATGGGCTACTGATTTAAGGAAGGCTTGACTAGCGAAGGCCAGAGATATTATGGCGACTGAACTTTCTCTGATACTGGCTCGATTGGCAGCCATTGAGAAGGGGATTACTGACATTAAGCTAACAGAGTGAAATACAAAAAACACCCACTTCAGTTTTGGAGGTCCCCCTGGACAAAATCTCATTTTGCTTTTCTAAATTAGCCAAAAAGGACCGACTCTTTTGCAGCGTCAGGCTCCAGATACCCGGCGCACTTCAGCTGCATCTAATAGTGCTGTGCAGGCAGAGGCTAATGGTCCTCAAAGAACTGCCTCTGTTGTTGCCCCTGTTTTGTCAGGTCAGGGGGCACAATGAACTGTGTGGGGAGGGGGTGGGCTAATCCTTCTGTGATTAATCTTACAGGTGTGCCTCGTTTACATAAGAACCAGCTTGAGGACCAGGAAGAGCTTACAAATGCCTGAACTGGCTGGCCAGGCATAGGAACTTTCCTCTTACTAAGTCGAGTGAAATCCTTCTCACACTTAGAGTGGGTTGTCTGTGGACAATGACAGTGGATTGGCAGGGTGATTGTATTGTGGGGTATTTTTATAAACTTGGCCATGCCCGGAGGCAGGCCCGATCACACGCAACAGTTATTTGTACCCTAACCTGGTGTTGCCGGAGGGATCTAATGTTTTCCCAGTCGAATAAGCATGTTTGGAATCCCTGTATCTAACTGCTTTGATGTACTGGAAACGGTTGATTGACTTTCACTACTTTAAAGGCCACTCCTCTAAGAGCATGTTCTGTTGGCTTAGGGGTGGGGCTAGGGGAGCAGTAACAAACAAGGTTGGGGGGCAGGGGCAAAGCGGGTTATGAGTCCCCAGGATAGGAAGCTCGAGGGCTCTGCGAGTTGAAGGGGCACTGCTCGCAGGGTACTTCCCCCTGCAGGTTGATGTCAGTTGCAGCACCAAATCTCAATGTGAGGCTGCTCTATCCCAGCTCCGTGGGTAGTCCTGATGCTATGATGGCTCGGGGAACTGGTGAACAGTGCTCCATTATTGACCTAACATTGAATAATTCTATGGCTCTAGCTACTCGAGCAACTGTTCTAATCTCTCCGCAAGTTCCTCTTCCTATAGTTGGGTCTGTGTCATCTTCTTTGGTCCCCTCTGCTGACCCTATAGTTAAATCCACTGTTATCCAGGTTAGATCACTTTTGTGGAATGTTTCAGTGTTGGCGAACAAAGTTAAGTCCCTAGATTGGGGCAAGTTTATAGATACAAACTTGATCTGCCTTTTCAAGGAAATGTGGTCCACCATGCTAGTTCATCACTCTTGTTATGCTAACTTCAGTAAAGTAGCTGGTACAGGAGGCAGGGGCAGACCCTCAGAGGGCTTAGTAACCCTGGTGAGCACTATACTTAATTGCAAGGCCCAAAAAATAATGATTCCCTCATCTGACATTTTTTTGTGTCTTGTTAACCTTTTTATCACTGTGTGTTTATATCTATAATACTTACCTAAGACCGGGAGGGACTAACGGTAACTTAGAAATCATTGAGCTATTGAATGCAAATATGACTAATTTCCTGGGAAAGTGCTGAAGCTTGTAGGTGGGGATTTCATTTGCCAGTACAAATCCCTGGATGTTTGTCCAACTGCATTTACACATGAAGAGGTTTATCCCTCCCATGGGAATTTCACCTATTAAAAAGTGGTCCACCGTGGCACTATAAATCAATGCATTAACATTGAACCAGAGTTTGAGGGCAGGAACCTGTACTTTCAATTGGATCCCAGCCAGCAGCCTTATTGATTACATCCTGGTGGATGTACAGGCTTATAAGAGATATGACAGTACTTAACAGAAGGGACAGTGATCATAATCCACTTGTTCTTGAAGTAGAGCTCCCTGAAGGGAGTGAGAGGTTTAATGGTGATGAGCTGCAGGTTGCAAATTTCCAGCAACAAGTGTAGCGTTAAGTGGGCTACTTTGGCTAGCACAAGTGAGCAGATCCAGGAAATATATAGGCTTGTTGCACACACCATTGAAAAGCTTCAGGCTCTGGATTGGGGCATGTTAGACTTTTCATCCTTGGCGTGGTCTCCCTTAACTTTTTGCCTCTGTTTCTCAGGTTGTTGATGTGTGCTGGACTCTGTTTTTGCTGTTTTTGTTACTGTGGGCACTTTACCACTGCTAACCAGTGCTAAAGTGCAAGTGCTCCTTTACAAAATGTGTATGTAATTGGTTCATCCATGATTGGCATATTTGATTTATTAGTAAGTCCCTAGGAAAGTGCACTAGAGGTGCCCAGGGCCTGTAAATCAAATGCTACTTGTGGACCTGCAGCATTTGTTGTGCCACCCACATAAGTAGCTCTGTAATTATGTCTGAGACCTGCCACTGCAGTGTCTGTGTGTGTGCAGTTTTAACTGTAAATTCAACTTGGCAAGTGTACCCACTTGTCAGGCCTCAACCTTCCCTTTTCTTACATGTAAGACACCCCTATGGTAGGCCCTAGGTAGCCCCAGGGGCAGGGTGCAGTGTATGGTTAAGGTAGGACACATAGGGGTCATTACAACCCTGGCGGATGGTGTTAAAGCGGCGGTAAGACCGCCAACAGGCTGGAGGTCTTTTTTTTTGTATTATGACCATGGCGGTTACCGCCATGGTCATCCGCCACTTCACCGTTCCGCACGCCAGGGCGGAGACGACCGCTGGGCTGGAGACCTGGGTCTCCAGCCCGGCGGCCCTCACAATACCGCCGCCGGTATTTCGACCCAGCTTACCGCCGTGGATTTCCAGCAGTAGGAACCGCCAAGAAATCCATGGCGGTAGTCCCTATCAGTGCCAGGGAATTCCTTCCCTGGCACTGATAGGGGTCACCCCCACTCCCCACCCCCACGACGACTCCCTCCCCTACACCCCCCACCACCCCTGCCACCCCCCAAAGGTGGCAGGGCCCCTCTCCCCACCCCGACCCCCAACATCACATAACTCACACACACACAACACGCACGCAGGAACCACCAACACACATACACGCACACACACCAACATACATGTCTACATCCACACACTCAGTCAGACACGCACACCCATATACAGACATACACGCACACATCCATACAGACATACATACAGACATACACACACTCATTCCCAACACACGCAACACACCTGCAAGCATCCACGCACTCACCCCCCCTCTACATACACACACGCACACCCCCATGCACCCACACAACACACAACACCCTTCCACCCCCCTCCCCTAATGGACGATCGACTTACCTTGTCCGTTGATCCTCCGGGAGGGGACGGGAGCCATGGGGGCTGCTCCGCCGACACCACACCGCCAACAGAACACCGCCGCGCCGAATCACAGGACGTGATTCGCTGGGCGGTGTTCTGTTGGCGTGGCGGTGGAGGTGGAGCAACCTCCACTTCCCCGCCGCCCGCCAAGTGTGGCTGTTGGCGGCTCTCCGTCGTAAAAAGGACGGAGAGCAGCCAACAGTCATAATACGCCGAGCGGCAAACCGCCACTACTGGCAGTCTTCCGCACAGTCGTCCCTCGGCGGTCTTGTTAAAAGACCGCCGAGGTTGTAATGACCCCCATAGTAATATGTTTTATATGTCCAGACAGTGAAATATTGCTAAATTCGTTTTTCACTGTTGCAAGGCTTGTCCCTCTCATAGGTTAACATGGGGGCTACCTTTAAAAGTGATTAAAGTGTAGATTCCCTCTGGGAGCGGAAAGACATGTGGAGTTTGTGGTCTCTGAGCTCACAATTTAAAAATACATCTTTTAGTAATGTTGATTTTAAGATTGTGTGTTTGAAAATGCCACTTTTAGAAAGTGAGCATTTTCTTGCTAAAACCATTTCTGTGACTCTGCCTGTTTGTGGATTCCCTGTCTGGGTCAGTTTGATAATTGGGCTGGTTGCACCTCTCACTAGACAGTGACACAAAGGGAGCTGAGGTGTAGTCTTCATTTTCTGATGAGCCATCTGTGCTAGGAGGGAGGGGATGAGTGGTCACACACACCTTCTGCCTGTGCTAGAGGACAAGGACTGGATTTTGTGTTGCATTTCTTCTTGTGAAGAACTCTCCAAGGGCTTGATTTAGAGCTTACCTCCTGTTGTTTGAATTCTCAGGGACTTCTTTCTGCCAGCACCTGGAGTCCCTGGAGAGACTCTTACTCTGCCAAGTGGTGCCCATCCAGTTCCTGGCACCCTAAAAGGAGAAGCTGACAGTCGAAGAGTAAGAAATCCACGCACCGACCGCCGTGCGGGGAAAAGATCCATGCAACTCTGATCTGCGGCTGAAAAATCGACGCGCCGCCAGCTTTGCAGCTGAAAAATCGACTCGCTGCCGGCTTCGTGGCTGAAAATCAACGGTCACCTGCAATGCGACCCCAAGATCGACGCCTGGGGCTAGAGAAACGACGCACAGCATTGCTGACGGAGGCTGGTGAGATCACAACCCACGCTGCGTGGTTTTCAGATCATTGTGCGGCTGAATTTCCGATACAAACATCGCTGGGTGTGTAAAAACACCACAAGGCCTGCCAGGACCCGAGAGTGCTGACTGGATCGACGCATCGCTCTCCTGGGGAGAGAAGAAACTACGCACGCCGAGCCGAAGAAAAGAGAAACGGCGCAAGGGCTCGCTCCTGAGTGATATCGATGCATCACAAGCCCTTTTTGATGCACGGTCACCCGTGCAGGGTTATTTTTGACGTGCCCAAGGTACATTTACATGCTAACAGCGTTAGTGTGTGTTTCAAATTACATGAAGACTCTTTTTGCATTTTTAGTGATGACTTGACTTGTGTATTGTGTATTTTTGTCGTTTTGGTCTTTTTTTGTTTAGATAAATATTTTATATTTTTCTAAACCTGTGTTGTGTAATTTTGTAGTTTTTTCATTAAGATACTGTGGGGGCCATTCTGACCCTGGCGGTAAAATCCGCCAGGGCCAACGACCGCGGGAGCACCGCCAACAGGCTGGCGGTGCTCCCTTGGGCATTCTGACCGCGGCGGTACAGCCGCGGTCAGAAACGGACAACCGGCGGTGTACCGCCGGTTTTCCGCTGCCCTGGGGAATCCTCCATGGCGGCGCAGCTTGCTGCGCCGCCATGGGGATTCCGACCCCCATACCGCCATCCTGTTCCTGGCGGTTTTGGCTGCCAGGCACAGGATGGCAGTATGGGGTGTCGTGGGGCCCCTGGGGGCCCCTGCAGTGCCCATGCCCATGGCATGGGCACTGCAGGGGCCCCCGTAACAGGGCCCCACCAAGATTTTCAGTGTCTGCCGTGCAGGCACTGAAAATCGCGACGGGTGCAACTGCACCCGTCGCACCCCTTCCACTCCGCCGGCTCCATTCAGAGCCGGCATCCTCATGGAAGGGTGTTTCCCGCTGGGCTGGCGGGCGGCCTTCTGGCGGTCGCCCACCAGCCCAGCGGGAAACCCAGAATACCCGCAGCAGTCTTTTGACCGCGCAGCGGTATTCTGGCAGTTCCAGCCAGGCCGGCGGCTTCCGCCGCCGGCCGGGGTCAGAATGACCCCCTGTGTGTGTTGGTACAAATACTATAACACCTAGCACTTTGAAGTTAAGCCTACTGCTCGTGCCAAACTACCAAGGCGGTAAGCAGGGTTTATCTGAGGGTGATTCTCTTTTACCCTGACTAGAGTGAAGGTCGTTGCTTGAACAGGGGGTAACCTAACTGCCAACCAAAAACCCCATTTATAACAGGACATAGGTTAGGTGGACCATTTAGATAAGATGTGCATTATTCACAACAATCTATTTGAATGTCTAAAAGGTTACTTTTAGGTTACCATCAAAAGATCTTTTAGGAGGTCCCCCCAATCTTGTTATAATAAAGCCTTTAAGATAGCCAGGGCTGCCCTTATGGCTGCAATACAATGGTAACAGAAGGGGGAAATAAAAGAGAAGAGAGAGGTATATAAGGGGAGTATTATCGCTGCAAAAAAACGGGACATGAGGAAGTGGTAAGGTTTACTTTACACAGTAAGGGAGTGTGATCAGCATCCTTTTTGGAGTGTGCTTACAATGGAAAGCAAGGAAGGATATTGCCAGATCGAGGTAAATATCCCCGTCACTGATTGGGTTGCCAACTTTTCAAGCACTGAGAGCATTCCATTATCTGTTTGGGAGCTTGGAGACCTAGTAGTGGGGCAGCGATATGGCAACGATAGACATGAGTGTCTCGAATAAAGCCCCTGATCTTGACAAGATCCTGGGAGACCTGTACAGTGGAGAGGTTGAGATCTGCTCCCCCCACCTTGTAATCCTATTTAACTCAAACCTATTAGGGGTCTCCATACCACCTACATAGGTGGAGGCTGATTTATTCCCATTCCACAAGAAAGGCTCCTTACTAAATCCATGTAATTATCGGCTAATTAGCCTGATTGACTGCTCGCAAAAGGTATTCAGCAGAATAATTCTTGAAAGGCTATTAACCTGGATTGGTGATAGAGTGGTACTATCTCACCTCCAGGCGGGGTTTAGGGAATGTACTAGCACAGTGGATCAAGTTTTCAGACTCCAACTTATCTTCTGGGAAACAGTGATCCTGGGAAGCAGCCCAATTTATGTCGCATTTGTCGACCTAGGGTCAGCATTTGATTTGGTACACATTGTGGAATGTTTTGGCAGACAGGGGGGTCCCCAATGACCTCCTTGTTGCTATATTAAAGCTTCATAGCCATAATTATGCACAAGTTCACTGTGGCAAGATGGGTGAGAGGATGGAACCTTTCACTGTCAGTAGAGGAGTAAGACAAGGTTGTATCCTTGCCCCAACCCTTTTTACGCTCTATGTCAATGATCTAATATCACTTTTGACCGAATGCAATGGGGATGCTTCTGGTCTGGCCAACATTATGGCTTTTCCCTGGATATTCGCAGATGACACTTTACTATTACCAAAATCACAAATGGGGCTCCAGTAGATTTTAGAATGCTTTATGAACTTTTGTGTGTTCAGAAAGGCTTAGAAATAAATATGACCAAAATTATATATATGGTTTTGAATGCTTGTCCCTGCACAAGACCGGTTCTGAAGCTCCTAGGAGTACCTTTGGAACAAGTGCAGATATCTGACTACCTAGTGCTGACACTAACAGAGCAGCTTGATTAGAGACATAACATGGATAAATGAAGGCTCAAAGTGATGAAAAAACACTGGGGCACTGATTAGAATACCGAAAAAGGTCATTCTTTCACCCAGCGTCCCCAGCGATTCAAATCTGCAAACAGCAGGTGCTAGGATCATCTCTCTTTGGAGCTGAACTCTGGGGCCACAAGGATATGGGCAACATGCTAGTTGTGGAGAATCACTTTTTACAACAGCTGGTGGGGCTCCCAACTAGCACACCCCTGCTCCAAGTTAGGCTGGATGTGAGTGTCAGGCCAATTTCAGAGGTGGTTTGTGTCAGGCCTATTCTCTATTGGAAGCCTATCTGGTCCACAGAGGAGCTCATGTCTTATTGTGAGGCTTTGATGTAAGTTTTGGGTATTCTGACCTTAGGTAGTATTCCCTGGGTATGTAAAAGAGACCCTGGTGAAGATGGGCTGTTGTATTCTCTGGGTTGACCCCGGGGAAGACTCTATAGTTAGTAAATCCCTCCTGAAGGTGAATTATAGACAACATAGTGGGCTGCAACCGCATGTCCTGCCTGGCACCCTGTCAGATACAATCCTCTTATCTAAAGATGATTTTACATTTGAGCACTTTCTTGATGAGATCAAGCCCAGCAAAGCCAGGAAGCTGTATGTGCAATTTAGGTACAGTATGCTCCTTCTTGCATCCTTCACTGCCAAGTAGGGGTGCTCTTCTGGGCAAGCAGGAAGTGGATGCCCTGCATGTGGGGCAATTGAAGAAACTGAAGGGCACATTCTGTTCCTCTGCCCTGCTTACCAAATGGGCAGATGAAAACGGATTATACCTGCTTGTTGTAATCTTGGTGTGAGGAAATATGCAGAGGGTCTCCACATTTTAAAAACAGATACCTAACAGAGCCCAGTCTTTGTTGTATCTTGTTATCTACTAATGATGTGGGGAACCTGGAAAAAAAATGTTTTTAAGCAAAATCTCCCTGCCCACCGGCTGTGGGGAATTGTAGATAGGAGGTAGTCCATTTGGTTCCGAATGGATTGGTACTTCCGTCTGACAGGTATGCACTCTTTTGGATACAATGTTGATTTTTTATTGTTTTAAATGTATTCATATTATACATTTTGCAAAGAGTTTATGTGATGTATTATATTTATGCTTTCATGGCAAATTGCCGAACTAAAGTATTTGATGATGATGATAGTTTTGTCTGTAAACAAATAATGTCAATTTCTGTGGAGATGAATTTGCTTTCCCATTCTTTTTAGGGTCAAGCGCGCAAGCATTCTAGCCTGCTGTAATCTCTCTGTGGGCTTTCAATCACGCTCAGGTCACACCCATCAGTTTGGTTGGTTTGCGGGTTTTCCCTTTAAAATTCACTTGATTTCATTAGTGAGAGGCATGCATACATAATGGCTTTTCTGGTGTTTAGCCCATCTCGAGCGCACTGGCCAACTACTGAAAACATACGAGGCTCCATGTTTTCCATAGGGTTTCTGGATTACCTTTTCTTTTTATTTACTAGGCAGCACGATCTTGCTGGACAGTAGTCGAGCGCTTTGCATGACATCGGCCCTCTTACATGCATAAATGCACTTTTGCTGATACGTTTCACTGAGAGCTAACTTCTGTTTCATTTTGTGTGTCTGCTTTGCGCTCATGGCGGCCGACGGCTTGCTTATGTTGTAGTGAATCCTAGTTTGTTTTAATGGGATACAGGAGTTAGCTTAGCCGTTGGCTTGCAGAACTCGTGCCTCTGTCACCTAGTGACTTTTAGCCTACTTAGCCTGCTCTGTTTTAGTGCATTTATTAAATTAATTCTTTTAAAATGGCTGCCTTGTTGCAACTTAGGCCTTTGTTTTGATTTCCCTTATCAGTGCCACCGCGCTAAGGTGTCAAGATCAGGCGTCAAATACAAACAAACTGAAGGTATCCGCGTTAGGGACGTTCTCTCTTCACGCTTTCAAGGGAATGTTTATACCAACTACCCTCCCAAGCACGCCTCATTATCTATTGTTTTGGAACTAACCGACGTCAGGGGTCTAAGCAGATCTGTATATATACTCCTCACTTTATCAGATTGACAGAGGGATTCCAACCAGATGCCATCGCTGCTATCGCTGCGGCACATTGCCTTGACACTGACCCAGTCTTCATGTTCCTGCGGAGACTGAGCCTGAGACCTCATTCCAAGGTAACGAGGGTGAGGGGCTCTTCTCATGGACATGGCATTGGCAGATTGAGGTTTAACATACCTAGCTCTTCTGGGTTAGAGGTTAGGCCTATGGACTGGGATATTAGGACATATCCCACACTTCATAACATCAAGTGATATTTTGAGATGGTGGGGGTCTTTGTACTAATGACTCTCGTCTTTTCCATTTTATTTCTTGCATTGTTCATAATCCTAATCATTGCAGCCCGTGCAATTTATCGTAGATTGCAGTTCTGATGAAATAAATATTATTGAAACATTTACTGCATCTTCTTCTCTGCCTGTGTATGTTTGAGACTTGTTGTTGATGTGAGAAAGGGGTACTCTCTGTTTAACCGACATTCCCTGAGATGTCACACTTTTGAGTCCATGCATAAAAACTGCCACAAATCACCTTTACCCCTTGGGGGTTTAGGTGAGGTGCTGCTCGTAATCCGGAAAGGTTAGTGAGACATTTCATTTTCAGTGTATGTGGCAAGAAAAGTCCGGTTAGGAGTTTCCAACGCTAATAACTCTAACTCGAACAAACTCGTGCGTGTTTATCCTGTTGTAGAAATATGTAGATCTTGCAGGAAAGGCATATTTGTGTCGAGTCACATCCCTGTATGGACGACTAAAAAATGAACATCTTACTTTGCCGTAGAAGGTCTTTAACCCCTTCTGTGCTGCGGACGTAGTGGTTACGTCCTGCGGCACAGTGCTGCTGTGCGGAGGACGTAAAAACTACGTCCTCGGCACACAGCCCAGAGGGAGCGCTCTCGCTCCCTCTGTGGGGTTCCCCCCCACCCCCCCAAGTCAGGGATGGAAGGGGAAGCCCTTCCCCTCCCACCCCCGACCCCCCCCAACCCCCCCCTGTGACGTCAGCGCGCGAGCGCGCGCTGATTAGTCACAGGGTCTCCCCCATCGCGCTGGAAGCAGAGCTTCCAGCGCGATTGAAAAAGAAATGCTTTTGCATTTCTTTTTCAATCCCATGGGGGAGGCCCCGAGAGGCTTCAAAGGGAAGGAAATGTATTTCCTTCCCTTTGAAGTCTCTCACAGGTTTCAAAAGCTGGATTGCTTGCAATCCGGCTTTTGAAACCCCACTAGACACCAGGGATTTTGTTTATTTCTTCTTGAAATTGGCAAAAGGGAGCGACCCCTTGGGCAAGGGTCGCTCCCAGGGGGGCATTTTTTTAGGAAGGCCTTTTCTGCCCCCCCTGGGGGCAGATTGGCCTATTATTAGGCCGATCTGCCCCCAGGGGGGGCAGAAACCTCTAGGCACCAGGGACCATTTTTTTTTTGTTTGTTTTTTTGTGATGAATTCTTTTTTTTTACGTGGGGAGCGATCCCTTAGGCAAGGGTCGCTCCCCTACGGGGCAATATATATTTAGGCCATTTCTGCCCCCCTTGGGGGCAGATTGGCCTATTTTGATAAGGCCAATCTGCCCCCAAGGGGGGCAGAAACCATTAGACACCAGGGAGTTTGTTTTTGCGCGCGAATGTCACGCAACAAAGCGACCCCTTTGGCAAGGGTCGCTCCCAGGGGGGGCAATTTTTTGGGAAGGCCTTTTCTGCCCCCAGGGGGGGAAGAAACCTCTAGGCGCCAGGGCAAATTTTTTTTTTGTGTTTTTTTTTTTTGTTCTTTTTTTTTTTTTAGAGATGGGGAGCGACCCATCAGGCAAGGGTCGCTCCCCTGGGGGGCAAATTGTATTTAGACCATTTCTGCCCCCCTGGGGGCAGATTGGCCGATTTTAGGTCAATCTGCCCCCAAGGGGGCAGAAACCACTAGGCACCGGGGATTTGTTTTTTGGCGCCAATGTCACGCAGGGGGAGCGACCCCGTAGGCAAGGGTCGCTCCCGGGGGGGGGGTGGGGGGGCAAATTTATTTTAGGCCATTTCTGCCCCCCCGGGGGACAGATCGGCCTATTATTAGGCCGAACTGCCCCCGGGGGGGGGCAGAACACTCTAGGCGCCAGGGCAATTTTTTTTTTGTGTTTTTTTTTTTTGTTGTTTCTTTTTTTAGAGATGGGGAGCGACCCATCAGGCAAGGGTCGCTCCCCTGGGGGGGCAAATTGTATTTAGACCATTTCTGCCCCCCTGGGGGCAGATTGGCCAATTTTAGGTCAATCTGCCCCCTAGGGGGCAGAAACCACTAGGCACCGGGGATTTGTTTTTTGGCGCCAATGTCACGCAGGGGGAGCGACCCCGTAGGCAAGGGTCGCTCCCGGGGGGGGGGGGGGTGTGCCGGTTGGAGGGGCAAATTTATTTTAGGCCATTTCTGCCCCCCCGGGGGACAGATCGGCCTATTTTTAGGCCGAACTGCCCCCGGGGGGGGGCAGAACACTCTAGGCACCAGGGCAATTTTTTTTTGTGTTTTTTTTTTTTGTTGTTTCTTTTTTTTGAGATGGGGAGCGACCCATCAGGCAAGGGTCGCTCCCCTGGGGGGGGCAAATTGTATTTAGACCATTTCTGCCCCCCTGGGGGCAGATTCGCCAATTTTAGGTCAATCTGCCCCCTAGGGGGCAGAAACCACTAGGCACCGGGGATTTGTTTTTTGGCGCCAATGTCACGCAGGGGGAGCGACCCCGTAGGCAAGGGTCGCTCCCGGGGGGGGGGTGGAGGTTGGGGGGGCAAATTTATTTTAGGCCATTTCTGCCCCCCCGGGGGACAGATCGGCCTATTATTAGGCCGAACTGCCCCCGGGGGGGGGGCAGAACACTCTAGGCGCCAGGGCAATTTTTTTTTTGTGTTTTTTTTTTTTGTTGTTTCTTTTTTTAGAGATGGGGAGCGACCCATCAGGCAAGGGTCGCTCCCCTGGGGGGGCAAATTGTATTTAGACCATTTCTGCCCCCCTGGGGGCAGATTGGCCAATTTTAGGTCAATCTGCCCCCAAGGGGGCAGAAACCACTAGGCACTGGGGATTTGTTTTTTAGCGCCAATGTCACGCAGGGGGAGCGACCCCGTAGGCAAGGGTCGCTCCCGGGAGGGGGGGGGGGGGGGGTTGGGGGGGCAAATTTATTTTAGGCCATTTCTGCCCCCCCGGGGGACAGATCGGCCTATTTTTAGGCCGAACTGCCCCCGGGGGGGGGCAGAACACTCTAGGCGCCAGGGCAATTTTTTTTGTGTGGTTTTTTTTTGTTGTTTCTTTTTTTAGAGATGGGGAGCGACCCATCAGGCAAGGGTCGCTCCCCTGGGGGGGGCAAATTGTATTTAGACCATTTCTGCCCCCCTGGGGGCAGATTGGCCAATTTTAGGTCAATCTTCCCCCTAGGGGGCAGAAACCACTAGGCACCGGGGATTTGTTTTTTGGCGCCAATGTCACGCAGGGGGAGCGACCCCGTAGGCAAGAGTCGCTCCCGGGGGGGGGTGGAGGTTGGGGGGGCAAATTTATTTTAGGCCATTTCTGCCCCCCCGGGGGACAGATCGGCCTATTATTAGGCCAAACTGCCCCCGGGGGGGGCAGAACACTCTAGGCGCCAGGGCAATTTTTTTTTTTTTTTTTTTTTTTTTTGTTGTTTCTTTTTTTAGAGATGGGGAGCGACCCATCAGGCAAGGGTCGCTCCCCTGGGGGGGGGCAAATTGTATTTAGACCATTTCTGCCCCCCTGGGGGCAGATTGGCCAATTTTAAGTCAATCTGCCCCCAAGGGGGCAGAAACCACTAGGCACCGGGGATTTGTTTTTTGGCGCCAATGTCACGCAGGGGGAGCGACCCCGTAGGCAAGGGTCGCTCCCGGGGGGGGGATTGGGGTTGGGGGGGCAAATTTATTTTAGGCCATTTCTGCCCCCCCGGGGGACAGATCGGCCTATTATTAGGCCGAACTGCCCCCGGGGGGGGGGGGCAGAACACTCTAGGCACCAGGGCAATTTTTTTTTTGTGTGTTTTTTTTTTTGTTGTTTCTTTTTTTAGAGATGGGGAGCGACCCATCAGGCAAGGGTCGCTCCCCTGGGGGGGCAAATTGTATTTAGACAATTTCTGCCCCCCTGGGGGCAGATTGGCAAATTTTAGGTCAATCTGCCCCCAAGGGGGCAGAAACCACTAGGCACCGGGGATTTGTTTTTTGGCGCCAATGTCACGCAGGGGGAGCGACCCCGTAGGCAAGGGTCGCTCCCGGGGGGGGTGGTGGGGGTTGGGGGGCAAATTTATTTTAGGCCATTTCTGCCCCCCCGGGGGACAGATCGGCCTATTATTAGGCCGAACTGCCCCCGGGGGGGGGGGGGCAGAAACCTCTAGGCGCCAGGGGAATTTTTCTTTTTTTTCTTTTTTTTTTTCTTTGTCTTTTTTTTTTAGAGATGGGGAGCGACCCATCAGGCAAAAGTCGCTCCCCTGGGGGACAAATTGTATTTAGGCCATTTCTGCCCCCCTTGGGGGCAGATTGGCTGAGTTTAGGTCAACCTGCCCCCAAGGGGGCAGAAACCACTAGGCACCGGGGATTTGTTTTTTGGTGCCAATGTCACGCAGGGGGAGCAACCCCGTAGGCAAGGGTCGCTCCCGGCGGGGGAGGGTGGGGGTTGGGGGGGCAAATTTATTTTAGGGCATTTCTGCCCCCCCCCCGGCTGAGCTACAGGCCAAACACCACAGGTAGGCACCTTGCAAAAAACACCTCTGTTTTCTGTGAAAAAATATGTTGTGTCCACGTTGTGTTTTGGGCCATTTCCTTTTGTGGGCGCTAGGCCTACCCACAGAAGTGATGTACCATTTTTATCGAGAGACTTAGGGGAACGCTGGGTGGCAGGAAATTTGTGGCTCCTCTCAGATTCCAGAACTTTCTGTCACCGAAATGAGAGGAAAAAGTGTTTTTTGGGCCAAATTTTGATGTTTGCAAAGGATTCTGGGTAACATAACCTGGTCAGAGCCCCGCAAGTCACCCCATCTTGGATTCCCCTGGGTTTCTAGTTTTCAAAAATGCACTGGTTTGCTAGGTTTCCTCAGGTGTCGGCTGAGCTACAGGCCAAAATCCACAGGTAGGCACTGCTTTTTATAAAAAAATGTGATGTGTCCACGTTGTGTTTTGGGCCCTTTCCTTTCGTGGGCGCTAGTCCTACCCACACAAGTGAGGTATCATTTTTATCGGGAGACTTGGGGGAACGCTGGGTAGAAGGAAATGTGTGGCTCCTCTCAGATTCCAGAACTTTCTGCCACAGAAATGTGAGTAACATGTGTATTTTTAGCCAAATTTTGAGGTTTGCAAAGGATTCTGGGTAACAGAACCTGGTCCGAGCCCCGCAAGTCACCCCTCCTTGGATTCCCCTAGGTCTCTAGTTTTCAGAAATGCACAGGTTTGGTAGGTTTCCCTAGGTGCCGGCTGAGCTAGAGGCCAAAATCTACAGGTAGTCACTTTGCTAAAAACAGCTCTGTTTTCTGTGATATGTCCACGTTGTGTTTTGGGGCATATCCTGTCGCGGGCGCTAGGCCTACCCACACAAGTGAGGTATCATTTTTATCGGGAGACTTGGGGGAACGCTGGGTAGAAGGAAATTTGTGGCTCCTCTCAGATTCCAGAACTTTCTGCCACAGAAATGTGAGTAACATGTGTATTTTTACCCAAATTTTGAGGTTTGCAAAGGATTCTGGGTAACAGAACCTGGTCCGAGCCCCGCAAGTCACCCCTCCTTGGATTCCCCTAGGTCTCTAGTTTTCAGAAATGCACAGGTTTGGTAGGTTTCCCTAGGTGCCGGCTGAGCTAGAGGCCAAAATCTACAGGTAGGCACTTTGCAAAAAACACCTCTGTTTTTTTCCAAAATTTAGGATGTGTCCACGTTGCGCTTTGGGGTGTTTCCTGTCGCCGGCGCTAGGCCTACCCACGCAAGTGAGGTATCATTTTTATCGGGAGACTTGGGGGAACGCTGGGTGGAAGGAAATTTGTAGCTCCTCTCAGATTCCAGAACTTTCTGCCACAGAAATGTGAGGGACATGTGTTTTTTTAGCCAAATTTTGAGGTTTGCAAAGGATTCTGGGTAACAGAACCTGGTCCGAGCCACACAAGTCACCCCTCCTTGGATTCCCCTAGGTCTCTAGTTTTCAGAAATGTACAGGTTTGGTAGGTTTCCCTAGGTGCCGGCTGAGCTAGAGGCCAAAATCTACAGGTAGTCACTTTGCTAAAAACAGCTCTGTTTTCTGTGATATGTCCACGTTGTGTTTTGGGGCATATCCTGTCGCGGGCGCTAGGCCTACCCACACAAGTGAGGTATCATTTTTATCGGGAGCCATGGGGGAACGCTGGGTGGAAGGAAATTTGTGGCTCCTCTCAGATTCCAGAACTTTCTGCCACAGAAATGTGAGGAACATGTGTTTTTTTAGCCAAATTTTGAGGTTTGCAAAGGATTCTGGGTAACAGAACCTGGTCCGAGCCCCGCAAGTCACCCCTCCTTGGATTCCCCTAGGTCTCTAGTTTTCAGAAATGCACAGGTTTGGTAGGTTTCCCTAGGTGGCGGCTGAGCTAGAGGCCAAAATCTACAGGTAGTCACTTTGCTAAAAACAGCTCTGTTTTCTGTGATATGTCCACGTTGTGTTTTGGGGCATATCCTGTCGCGGGCGCTAGGCCTACCCACACAAGTGAGGTATCATTTTTATCGGGAGACGTGGGGGAACGCTGGGTGGAAGGAAATTTGTGGCTCCTCTCAGATTGCAGAACTTTCTGCCACAGAAATGTGAGGAACATGTGTTTTTTTAGCCAAATTTTGAGGTTTGCAAAGGATTCTGGGTAACAGAACCTGGTCCGAGCCCCGCAAGTCACCCCTCCTTGGATTCCCCTAGGTCTCTAGTTTTCAGAAATGCACAGGTTTGGTAGGTTTCCCTAGGTGGCGGCTGAGCTAGAGGCCAAAATCTACAGGTAGTCACTTTGCTAAAAACAGCTCTGTTTTCTGTGATATGTCCACGTTGTGTTTTGGGGCATATCCTGTCGCGGGCGCTAGGCCTACCCACACAAGTGAGGTATCATTTTTATCGGGAGACGTGGGGGAACGCTGGGTGGAAGGAAATTTGTGGCTCCTCTCAGATTCCAGAACTTTCTGCCACAGAAATGTGAGGAACATGTGTTTTTTTAGCCAAATTTTGAGATTTGCAAAGGATTCTGGGTAACAGAACCTGGTCCGAGCCCCGCAAGTCACCCCTCCTTGGATTCCCCTAGGTCTCTAGTTTTCAGAAATGCACAGGTTTGGTAGGTTTCCCTAGGTGGCGGCTGAGCTAGAGGCCAAAATCTACAGGTAGTCACTTTGCTAAAAACAGCTCTGTTTTCTGTGATATGTCCACGTTGTGTTTTGGGGCATATCCTGTCGCAGGCGCTAGGCCTACCCATACAAGTGAGGAATCATTTTTATCGGGAGACGTGGGGGAACGCTGGGTGGAAGGAAATTTGTGGCTCCTCTCAGATTCCAGAACTTTCTGCCACAGAAATGTGAGGAACATGTGTTTTTTTAGCCAAATTTTGAGATTTGCAAAGGATTCTGGGTAACAGAACCTGGTCCGAGCCCCGCAAGTCACCCCTCCTTGGATTCCCCTAGGTCTCTAGTTTTCAGAAATGCACAGGTTTGGTAGGTTTCCCTAGGTGGCGGCTGAGCTAGAGGCCAAAATCTACAGGTAGTCACTTTGCTAAAAACAGCTCTGTTTTCTGTGATATGTCCACGTTGTGTTTTGGGGCATATCCTGTCGCGGGCGCTAGGCCTACCCACACAAGTGAGGTATCATTTTTATCGGGAGACATGGGGGAACGCTGGGTGGAAGGAAATTTGTGGCTCCTCTCAGATTCCAGAACTTTCTGCCACAGAAATGTGAGGAACATGTGTTTTTTTAGCCAAATTTTGAGGTTTGCAAAGGATTCTGGGTAACAGAACCTGGTCCGAGCCCCGCAAGTCACCCCTCCTTGGATTCCCCTAGGTCTCTAGTTTTCAGAAATGCACAGGTTTGGTAGGTTTCCCTAGGTGGCGGCTGAGCTAGAGGCCAAAATCTACAGGTAGTCACTTTGCTAAAAACAGCTCTGTTTTCTGTGATATGTCCACGTTGTGTTTTGGGGCATATCCTGTTGCGGGCGCTAGGCCTACCCACACAAGTGAGGTATCATTTTTATCGGGAGACATGGGGGAACGCTGGGTGGAAGGAAATTTGTGGCTCCTCTCAGATTCCAGAACTTTCTGCCACAGAAATGTGAGGAACATGTGTTTTTTTTAGCCAAATTTTGAGGTTTGCAAAGGATTCTGGGTAACAGAACCTGGTCCGAGCCCCGCAAGTCACCCCTCCTTGGATTCCCCTAGGTCTCTAGTTTTCAGAAATGCACAGGTTTGGTAGGTTTCCCTAGGTGGCGGCTGAGCTAGAGGCCAAAATCTACAGGTAGTCACTTTGCTAAAAACAGCTCTGTTTTCTGTGATATGTCCACGTTGTGTTTTGGGGCATATCCTGTCGCGGGCGCTAGGCCTACCCACACAAGTGAGGTATCATTTTTATCGGGAGACGTGGGGGAACGCTGGGTGGAAGGAAATTTGTGGCTCCTCTCAGATTCCAGAACTTTCTGCCACAGAAATGTGAGGAACATGTGTTTTTTTAGCGAAATTTTGAGGTTTGCAAAGGATTCTGGGTAACAGAACCTGATCCGAGCCCCGCAAGTCACCCCTCCTTGGATTCCCCTAGGTCTCTAGTTTTCAGAAATGCACAGGTTTGGTAGGTTTCCCTAGGTGGCGGCTGAGCTAGAGGCCAAAATCTACAGGTAGTCACTTTGCTAAAAACAGCTCTGTTTTCTGTGATATGTCCACGTTGTGTTTTGGGGTATATCCTGTCGCGGGCGCTAGGCCTACCCACACAAGTGAGGTATCATTTTTATCGGGAGACGTGGGGGAACGCTGGGTGGAAGGAAATTTGTGGCTCCTCTCAGATTCCAGAACTTTCTGCCACAGAAATGTGAGGAACATGTGTTTTTTTAGCCAAATTTTGAGGTTTGCAAAGGATTCTGGGTAACAGAACCTGGTCCGAGCCACACAAGTCACCCCTCCTTGGATTCCCCTAGGTCTCTAGTTTTCAGAAATGCACAGGTTTGGTAGGTTTCCCTAGGTGGCGGCTGAGCTAGAGGCCAAAATCTACAGGTAGTCACTTTGCTAAAAACAGCTCTGTTTTCTGTGATGTGTCCATGTTGTGTTTTGGGGCATATCCTGTCGCGGGTGCTAGGCCTACCCACACAAGTGAGGTACCATTTTTATCGGGAGACTTGGGGGAACATAGATTAGCAAAACAAGTACTATTGCCCCTTGTCTTTCTCTACATTTTTTCCTTCCAAATATAGGAGTGTGTGTAAAAAAGACATCTATTTGAGAAATTCCCTGTAATTCACGTGCTACTATGGTCACCCCGGAATTCAGAGATGTGCAAATAACCACTGCTCCTCAACACCTTATCTTGTGCCCTTTTTGGAAATGCAAAGGTTTTCTTGATAGCAATTTTTTACTCCTTATATTTCAGCAAATGAATTGCTGTATACCCGGTATAGAATGAAAACACACTGCAGGGTGCAGCTCATTTATTGGCTCTGTGTTCCTCGGGTTCTTGATGAACCTACAAGCCCTATATATCCCCGCAACCAGAGGAGTCCAGCAGACGTAACGGTATATTGCTTTCGATAATCTGACATTGCAGGGAAAAGTTACAGAGTAAAACATAGAGAAAAATTGATGGTTTTTTCACCTCAATTTCAATATTTTTCTTTTTCAGCTGTTATTTTCTGTAGGAAACCCCTGTAGGATCTACACAAATGACCCCTTGCTGAATTCAGAATTTTGTCTACTTTTCAGAAATGTTTAGGTTTCTGGGATCCAGCATTGGTTTCATGACCATTCCTGTCACTGACTGGAAGGAGGCTGAAAGCACAAAAAATTGCACAAATGGGGTATGCCCCAGTAAAATGCCAAAATTGTGTTGAAAAATTGGGTTTTCTGATTCAAGTCTGCCTGTTCCTGAAAGCTGGGAAGCTGCTGAGTTTAGCACCGCAAACCCTTTGTTGATGCCATTTTCAGGGGAAAAACCACAAGCCTTCTTCTGCAGCCACTTTTTCCAATTTTTTTGAAAAAAACGAAATTTTCACTGTATTTTGGCCAATTTCTTGGCCTCCTTCAAGGGAACCCACAAAGTCTGGGTACCTCTAGAATCCCTAGGATGTTGGAAAAAAAGGACGCAAATTTGGCTTGGTTAGCTTATGTGGACAAAAAGTTATGAGGGCCTAAGCGCGAACTGCCCCAAATAGGCAAAAAAAGGCCCGGCACAGGAGGGGGAAAAGGCCTGGCAGCGAAGGGGTTAAGTAAATAATGTGGAATAAAAAGGCAGTGTGGTTGCAAAACGCACAGTCCTCACAAATGTGAAATCAAGCAGGTCAATTAAAAATCAGGACTTGATAAACAGATGGTTCAAAGGTCAACATTTTAAAAGAGTAACTCTGGGGGCTCGATGACAGGAGGGCGAGTTCATTAACACATGAGACTGATTATGGAAGTGTCTGATTTTTAGAATACACTGACCTGTCCAAATGTTTACAAGCTAACTATATCGGAAGTGACCCTGACTTCCTGTTATCTCCTACGTTGCAAGCACTGCATGTTTACATTAATAACAACAAAGGAGAAAGTGCAATTTTATTATTTTCAAAATAAGTAACTAAGACCTAGGCATACGATTTGGTTTCATAACCACAATTACTCTACTGCGATTAATGTCAATAAACTCCGTCCTAATCAGAATGCGCCTATATTACAAAAATCACAAAACGGAAATAAAGGTAACCTGGCTGTTGTTTTGGTTGTGCTGCACACATTATAACATTCGACGAAGGACATGTTTATTCATGCCGAACATACAACAGTGAGGAGAGAAACACTTTTGTGGCTGATTACCATACAGAACAAACATTTCAGATTTTGCTTACAGCACTGAGCCTGCATTTTGACAACATTTTCTTTCAAATTGTCCTAAAGGGGATTCAGATTCCCCTGAGGTTTGGTAAATTTCCTTTTGAGTGTGTACATTGTTCACATCTGTCTGGTTACCAAGACAGAGGATACAGGCCATGGAACAGAAAGTTGAGGCCCCTTGTCAGTCACTGCTTTATTCTCCTATCATGAAAAGAATGCTAAGTAAAGAACACCAGCCGCTACTTGCGTTGCTGCTGGGCATTTTTTTGTTCTTCTGATCTTAAGTCCACCTATTGTGTTGTCTGTTATTTGGAGGTCACTAATCTTTGATCACCAGGGGGTGATATATGACGCCCCCTTCATCTTCTGAACCACAGTAAATACTATGACACTTCTTAGAAAGGAAATCCGAGTTAATTTTTGCATCCAAGATCCTTAATTTACATTTTCGTACAAGTGATAAAACACTTTAACATCAATGTATTAACACCGAAATTTGAGACTCCAGTTGGTCTGCAGACACAGAGAGATATTGGGGCACTTCTCATAAAGTGAGTACACGAAGTGCTATTTTAACGCTGGTATGGGCCACAGTTTTAGGATGACTGGTTTCTAAAATAGAAGACCTGGGGTAGCGTTACTTTACCATTTCAGACACTGGTAAATGCTTGTTTGTCACAAGAATTTTAATAGCATGTGTTGCTTTTGGACGAGAAGCAGTAATAACTACAAATCACAGCAGAATACAACACTGTAATAAAAAATAAAGCAAACTAATAGTGCAACTAAAACGTAACAGGTTGCAACACAGCAAAATCTTCAAAATGGAACACAACACAACTACGATACAAGAGAACAATAACACAATGCAATGACACAATCACACAAAAAACAGCACATCTCCACTACACCAGAATGCAACACAACAAATATGCACAACTATTCTTCTCACACATTACCACCACCACAAATCTGTTTTTTTATGCATGCTAAAAGGTGGCCAGTAAGAACAAACTATGCCAGTCAAAACTATTTTGTTATACAGTCCATTGTGTGTGTTTTTTGTAACCTGTACACCTTGTGGCACAACTTCATCTCATGAAATCTGAATACATCTTTCAGAATGACAATCAGCTTGATACTGAGCATTCAGCTTTATTGGCATTAGAAAATAGTATCCAGCCCCCATTCTGATAATATGGCAAACTGTTGGATACACAGACTATGTCACTGTGCCCTTAGTGAACACTAAACACAAAACATGGTGTTAAATTTTGCAACCTAAAACATGATAAGTAGGTGTTTTTACACTGCATTTAATCTGGCTTTGTAAACAAACTAACACAACGATGCACAATATGCTAATATGATACTCAGTATATCAGACTGTTTTCAGTAGTGTGAGACTGTTCCTAGTAAATCCAGAGAAAGTGGAGGGTGTTTCTCAGTTACTGGATGTTATCGAATGTTTTTCAAAACAAGGGGTCTTCTCCATATGCCGGAGGTGCTGACCAGTTATCTGGGTGGAGAGTGTATTCGATGTATTGTGGTGCTTCACTTTGGGGTGCAGATTAAATCCATCATCCCCTAAATACATTGTTACTGTTATTGTTCATCAGCACTTGTATAATGTACAATGTGCTGGCTGGAAAAACAGTAGAAGTCTGATTCCTTATGAGGACTTAGTACCTGCTCAGTTCCCCCCATTTCTTCCTATACTTCCAGTTATTGGAAGTTCATTGAAACAGCAGCCCTTATCGTATCTTATACCTTCTATCTTCTACCTGCTCCAGGCTCTAACATTGCAGCAACTGAGATTTTGGTATGCCTTATTGTTAGAAATGGGGTCTCTAGTTGTCAGTCAGTTTACACCCTGTCCAAGTAGGAACCCTCACTCTAGTCAGGATAAGGAAGATACACACCTCAGATAATCCCTGCTCACCCTCTTGGTAGCTTGGCACAAGCCGTCAGACTTATCTCAGAGGCAATGTGCAAAGTATTTGTATGAGCACACACAGTAACTCATTGAAAACACCACAAAAGAACTCCACACCAATTTAGAAAACTAGCCAATATTTATCTAAATCAAACAAGACCAAAACAACAAAAATCCAACATACACAAGCAAAGATATGAAAGTAAAAAGAGTCTTATTCCATAGAAATCAATGGATACATTGTTTTAGCACAAAGTACCTGGTAGGCATGAAAAATAAAGCCACATGGTCGAGCGTGTGTCAGAAAAGCAAGCGATGCAGCAATTACTTACTCACAAGTGAGGCCGTACAACAATTCTTTCTCTGCTTGTTAAACGTTGCACTGGACCAGAAACCTCGGGTCTGTGCGGTGATGTTGAAGGTTTTGACCCCCAGGGGCGTTGCGTGGGAAACCCAGACATACTGCAGCAATGAATCCTCGCTGAGCTGGTGATGCATTGATTTCACTGGGGATGTGTCAATTTTTCAGCCAAGGTGCAGGAGCTGCAGTGATTTTTCTGCCGCTCTGCTCTGGCGAGTGGGTGTTCTCTCTGGTGGTTCTGCCAGCTTCTCCTTCCATGGGCCCAGGGACTGGATGTGGCACCACTTGGCAAGTCAGGGGGTCTCAGCAAGAGAGCCCAGGTGCTGGCAAATGAAGTCTTTTATGTTGTTAAGACTTCTTAACAGGAAGCAAACTCAGTCCAAGCCATTGAAGAATCTTCACAAGCAGGATATACACCAAAGTTCAGTCTTTGTCCTTTTTAAGGCAGAAGCAGCAACTGCAGACCAACCCAGCAAAACACACACAGCAAAGGGGCAGTACCCCTCTTCCAGCTCTTCAGCTCTTCTTCTTGGCAGAGGCTCCTCTTGATACAGATGTTTTCTAAAAATCTGGGGGTTTGGTCCACTACTTATGTTCATTTCTGCCGTTTAAGTGAGCAAGCTTCAAATTAAAGTCTCTGTTGTTCACAAGAGCCTGCCTTGCCCAGGCCTGGACCCATACACACACTGGGGGGGTTGGAGACTGCAATGTGTGAGGTCAGGTACAGCCCTTTCAGGTGCAGGTGTCAGCTTCTCTCTCTCCCCACTCTAGCCCAGGAAGACACATCAGGATATGCAGGACACACCTCAGCTCCCTTTGTGTCACTGTCTAGAGGGAATCCACAAACAGCCCAACTGTCAGTCTGACCCAGATGTGGATTCCGCAGGCAGGCAGAGGCACAGAATGGTTAGGCATGCAAGTGCCCACTTTTTAAAAGTGGCATTTTCAAACAGACAAATTGAAAACCAACTCTACCAAAATATGTATTTTTAAATTGTGAGTTCAGAGACCCCAAACTCCAGGTCTCTATCTGCTCCCAATGGGCAACTGCACTTAAAAACATTTAAATGCAGTCACAATGTTAACCTACAAGAGCAATAAAGCACACTAGTACATGTCCCACCTTAACAATACACTGCACCCTGCCCAAGGGGTTACCTAGCGCCTACCTTTGGCGTGTCTTACATGTAGTAAAAATAAGGTTTGGGCCTGGCAAGTAGGTACACTTGCCAGGTCGAATTGGCAGTGCAAAACTGCACACACAGACACTGCAGTGGCAGGTCTGAAACATATTTACAAGGCTACTCATCTGCGTGGCACAATCAGTGCTGCAGGCCCACTAGTAGCATTTGATTTACAGGCCCTGGTCACCTATAGTGCACTTTACTAGGGACTTAATATTAAATCAAATAAGCCAATCAGGGATGACCAATAATAATCACAATTTACACAGGGAGCACATGCACTTTAGCACTGGTCGGCAGTGGTAAAGTGCCCAGAATACCAAAAACCAGCAAAAACAAAGTCCAGCACACAGTCAAAAATACAGGAAGCAGAGGAAAAAAGAAAGAGGTACCACGCCAAGGATGCCAGGTCTAACGCTTATGCTTTTGCAATTTAATCTTGTCCGGTATTATAACTCACCTATGTTGATTCTGTACATATAAAATATGTTTCTGAGACTCATTTACATATGTCTGCCTTTGAATTTGTAATTAACCTTTTGATCTTTAATCTGGCCACCGAGATTCCATATGAGGGCAAATGAGTTATACAGCAATTGATGGAATTGTATTAAAGTGTTTCTCCTTACCTCTCGGAACTCCTAAAAAGATTAATCAGGCCTAGAAAATTCTTGAATGGGCCAGATGCTAGATCACCCTTATAGGGTTTCTCAAACTCAAACTTCTATCATGTGACATAGGCCTGGTATCAACTACAGAGTTACAGACATATAACACTATTGATTAACCAGGTCACAATCAGGGATGTAGGTTGTACTGTAGAGGCATGCCAATTGTATGTGAAGTCATGCCCAGAAGAGAAAAAATGTAACTGGTACATTTATTGATCTTTCCTTTCTCCTTCCCCAACAACAAATAGCCATGAACTGGAAAGGAAGACTGCCTCTTCCTATATCTAAGTGGTGACTGGACCTGTCTGCATGGGCAGGATGCAAGATCTCCCTACTATATATGGAATCTAAAAGAGGTATGAGAAAGCTGGAATACAATAAAACCTGAGAAACACTGCCCCTGGAATTTGGAAGCAAGAATGCCAAAAGGTATGAACTGTAAGGTAAATGTCCCCTCCTCTCTGACCCATGTTTTTGTGCCTAAATCGTACCCCTGACATGGTTACTGTTCACTAGTAGGGTTTTGTGATATGCTGTTGCTTGCTCCTCTTCCCTCCACCCCTCTTCTCACTCACCCCCACTGACAAAAATGTCTGTTGAAATTTGTGTCTTGCCAGGAACTATACTAGTTCTTTCTTTGTGACTTTGGAATTGGAATAGTTTGCACGTTTCCTTTCTCCTTACTTTTTCTTTGTTTTATTAAATAGTTTCTAGCACACTGACCCAAATTAGCATATATTGTCAACCAATTGGCTTATATACGATTATTGATGAGACAGTTCTGTTATGTATGGTAACTGCTGTGCTGCTATCTGTGTGTCCTACATTGACCATCTGCTACACCTTTGGCCATTGAACGTCATTTAATTGAAAATTGTTGCCATATCTTTGTATCTTAGGCAAATCCAGCCGTGGGGGACATTGCTTATAACATTATGTAATGTTTACTTTGCATAAAACAATACAATTAATTTAAAAAACACAAAGACTAAAGGCTACTGGGAGAGAGTGTTTAGGGTATTAAACTGTATACTGTAAAGAACATTATTTATTCAAAACACTGCTCTTACCAGCAAGGGATACTGACTATCCAAACTTCTCAGCAGTCCCATGCAAGGGAGTAGCCAGAGAACTGAAATATCCCTTGCTCCACATTTATCCAAATGTCTAATGTCTTTGGCCGAGTGAAATAAGTACACCTCCCCAACCTAGGAGTTTACCCTTCACCTTCATCTTTTCTTCCATCTATCCGTCCATCTGTTTCACCTTCCATTCACCAATCCATCCTTTTACCAGTACATCCAGTCTTCCTTTACCATTCAGTACATTTCTCCTGTTATCCATACAGTCTTCCACCGAACTTTCCTTCAAACCATTCACCCTTCCAGCCATTCATCCATAGTTTTACCCATCCATCCATTCACTGTTCACTTTATCTGTCAATGCACCTACTCATCCTTTAACCTTTCCATCCATTCACCTATTCATCGTTTTACTCTTACATTTATTCATCATTTCATCCATCCACCATACACCCTTTCATCCCGCTTTTCACCATTCCAGTCACTTATTCTTACATCCATCTCTGTATTCTTTTACCGCTCAAGCCATCCTTCGATTCTGTCATCCACCTACTTGTTATCTTTGCTTACTTTCAGTTTCTTCCTTCTTTTCATGTTTTCTTCCTTCCTTTCACTCTTACTTCCTACCTATTCTCTCTCTATCTCTCTCTCTCTTTCCTCTCTCTCTCATCTCTTCTCATTCTGGGTCACCTTCACTTTGCTTGGATCCGTCTCCCTCAGCTGTCTTGAGTTTTCCTTATATTATTTTTATGTGTTTTTGTTTGCCGAAAGAACAGGCCCATAAATAACTCCAGAGTTTTAGGGACAACTTTAAAGCCCATTGCCCATTATGATTAACGATGCCACTGGTTCTCTGAAATAAGCTGTAGTCCAGTGCTTAATTTGTGCTTGTTGTTTCCGGTGCTGAGCACCGGCACTTGTTTTTGAGGGCTGGCGCTTAGTCTTCTGCCTCAAGCATTTACTGCGAGCAAAAGACACATATGGGAAAGACGGAGGAATACAAAAAACAAAAAAGTGTCACAATGGGAGAAAGCAGAAAGCTGCAAGAGTGAGCTGAAGGTGCAGGAAGTGGTTTTAAATGTATTGAAGAGGCCCGAGATGGCTTTGGGATTACGCTGCCCTCAGTATTCTGTGTTCACACATTTAAATACAGCATCTGAGTGCTTCAGAGGAGGGCTTTGGGCACCGGCACTTTGTTATGTACAGATTAAGCACTGCTGTAGTGATGCTATGTTTTCAAACTGTATATCATTTGATTCTTACTGTGACAATGCTCGTTAGCAGCAGACTGGACTACGACAACGCTCTCTACGCGGGAACCACGGCCAAACTCTAGAAAAGACTGCAACGTATATAGGACACCTCCTCACGCCTCATCCTCTGCATCCCACGCCACAGTCACATCTCAGCCCACCTGAGGTACCTACACTGGCTCCCCGTCAACAAGAGGATCACCTTCAAGCTCCTCACCCATGCCCACAAAGCACTCCACAACGCCGGTCCAGTTTACCTCAACGAACGATTCACCTTATACAACCCCAACCGACAACTCCGTTCCACCAACCACGCCCTTGCCACCCTTCCACGCATCCACAGGACTACAGCCGGCTTGTCAAGAAGCTGGAACCTAAGGTTCAATGCAATCAAATGGAGGTCTTTTCAGAAAACAGAGTCACAGAGAAGGCATGCAGTATAGGAGAGGACCTTTTAAAAGGAGCTCACATGGGATAGAACTTCAGTTAGTGAGCATTCTTAATATGCTAAAACTAGGTGCCTTGGGGATGGAAAAAGGAGAGCATCAGAAAAGAAAAGGAATACCATACTGTGGTTGTTATACTAACGGACCTCACTGAAGGGAGAATGGAGCCATGAAGATGTATAGTGCAGGAGGCAGTAATGTTCTTGTTAGTTGGAGGTTGGTATACCCTTACCGATTGCATTTTACACATATGTACACATATGAGATACATTAGTCTAGGGACTGGTTAATAAGAACTAGGCAAGAAGCACCAATCTACTTGAGCCAGGAAAGGTATGAGGTAGTGGAAAATGACCCTCTTTGAAGGGTCACCCCAACCATTTGCTGCTGCTGAGGATGAGGATTTTGCATCACTGACTGCGCAGCTCAGGGTCATTGCAACAACGCCAGCACTAGCATATCGCAGGCTGCATGGCTCAACAACAATGCATCACCTTCATTGCAAAGGGTTCGACACCGCAACTCGAGGACATTGCATTGGTGACTGTGCAGCTCGAAGGCGACAATGCATCCCCTGGCTGAGCGGATTTGAACCAATGCATTACCTTTGCATTACCTCCTTGAGGTCAACGCAACCCTCCATCCAAAGTACTTTTTCAGTGCCCCCTGTGAGGGTCCTGTATCACCCTCTCTATCATGGTTTGGCCGAACTTTGTATTTACCATGGCCTAGCATGACCTCAAGTAACCGCTAAGCTCTTTTGACTTCTACTTTTTTATTTGTTTTTTAAATAGGTATAACACCTCTGCTTATTGGAATTTTGTCATTTTGGTCTTATTTTACTCATATAAATATAATCTGTTTTTCTAACCCTATGTGGAGTATTTTTTGTGTTGTTTTCATTGTGTTACTGTGTGAGTGTGTGAAACAGATACTTTACACATGGCGGTGGGCCCTACCAGTGACAGGGAATTCCTTCCCTGTCACTGATAGGAGGCCCAACCACCCCATGAAATGGCACAAAAACCATGGCGGTAGGCAGGGTCAAAATGCCACAGGCGGTGCATTAGCGGCTGCGAGACTGGAGATTCTTATCTCCGGCCCGGTGGCTGCTACCACCATGGCGGTCGGTGTGGTATATTGGTGCGTTGGATTCAGCCAACCCGCCAATGTCATAATGTGGCGGTATGTACCGCCAGCCAGTTGGTGGTACTACCGCCACATTATCACCGACCACTCTGGTCATAAAGACCCCCAATATTTTTAACCAATGCTTTCCTGTGAGGGAAGGGGAGACGTTTTATTGCATAGGCAAAAAGCAGAGGAGACAGAAGACAATACTTTCTGGAACCCTTGGCTCCCCCCAGAGTTTTAACATGACCTTTGCTGTGCTTCACAAGGGTTCATGGTACAGAAGGCAAATCAAAGTTAGCATTCTTAACTTTAAAATACAAATCATGTTCTCCTGAGCAATGAGGCACCCACCAAGATAAACACAGAATCCCATCTTTAATCTACAAGATAGAAGAACCTCCTAAATGTACTGCTGGCACCTTTCCCTGAATGAGTCCTGATTGACTGCAATAGATAAGACAGTTTTCTAGATTCTAGGTACCCTATGGTGCTAAGAAATCTAATATCTAAATTAATCATTGAGAGAGGCTAATAAGCTTCAGAGAACTGAGTCCTTACAAGATTGGGGTATAAGTCTATGACTGCTTCTCCCAATAATCTTGACAATAACCAGTTTCAAATACTTCAATGGACTCACCAGGGAGTTTGGAAGAAGGGTGCTGTCCACAGTAACTGTACAACTCAATTGGAATCTTGTCATTACTTGCCATCCAACCTACTTATTACATCTTCACTTGCCTCTCAGGGTTCTTAAAACTTCAGAGTCCTCTTGTAGGAATGGTTTGTCTGCCTATAAGAGTTGTGTTAAATCAGCAATGACTGCCAGTTCAGTCACATGCTCAGCATCTAATAACGGTAAATAACTGTAAATGTGGTGAATAGACATGAATATCATGACCTTATAAGACCTAGTTCTGTTCTGCAATCTAGCAAACCTCAGTTATTAATTCTTTTTAAAATATCTTTATTGACAGTATAAAAACCAAGCCAAATATACAAAACATACTTGAGCACTGACATTGGCATGAGAACGTATACATTATGATACCAGGCTTTCCAGACAATACCTCCTTACCACTACTTGAATCGATCGACAATAATGAGGGACACAATGGGACTCCGTCGATATTCCTTCTGGCCAGTGGAGGCAAAGGCATTACAAATGTTTCCTCTGTACACATTTGTTTTCCCCCAGATTTTCCCCAGTTTCTGAGGGCAGCCCTGGCCTTCATACACCACATGCTCAGCCAACATACACCAATCCATATCCCCTTCCCAGTCTCCCAACCATAGTGTCTGTTTTGTCCTCCCATAGTCTTGCTATTTTATGTTTCGCTACTGATAGTCCCAAGGTCAACCACATCTGCTCCATGCAGTTAAAGTCTGTTGCACCCCCGATGTTGAGGAGACACCATTTCCCCATACATTGGTATTTCTGAAATCATTGGCCTTTACCCATTAACCAAAAGGTTATTAGTAATGAAAATTAATATAGGCAAGATGAACGTGGGCCCGTGTGGTAGACTCACTAAGAATGGATTTGAAATGCAGTCTGTTTTTGACATTCAGGGGGGTCCGGGACCATTTATACACCTTGATGTATACATATGTTGCAAAACACTTCCAATATATGTGAACCTCCTTTTACTCAGACAAGGTGACCAGTTCATGTTACTATTGAGCAATGCTGAATCACAAGTGTTTACCTAATAGCTAAGGTGAGGTAATTATATGGTGTCCCAAATAGGCCCAAATTACCACAAGTTACTGGGGTGTACTGCATGGCCAGGGGGGCATTTTTCTACTAATGGTGGATACAGGAACTGTGACAACAGCATGTGTGAAGGACGAATGAGTGGTATGTCTCCTCCATGCGAGCCACAGTACTACACTTGCCACCACACTTACACAGAGGGGATTGCATGATGCATGCCCAGATGGCATCCCAACCCCCATGTAAGGAACATAGTAGGTCCAACAACAAGAACCATGAGGGGCCGCTAGTAGTACAAATGGTGATTTCTCAGGGAAATAGATTTAACTTATTTAAAATTATGGTGAAATAAATAGAGCGAACATGGAGATCATGTCTAGAATGTCGCTGTGAGATGCCTTCAGCTTTGAATGTGTGATTTACGTACCTATAGGAACATTATGATTAGACCGATCATTGATTTGCAGACACTCTAATAGCATAGGTGACTCTGAGTGAACTAATTGCCTAGGAACACTAGGGAAGGAGATTTGTGTTTTTATGTAACAGATTCATCCTAAATGCATTAGACAGTGACACTAATTAACGTAGTAATGGAGAGATATTATGTAAAGGGGCCATGGGTGGAGAGATGCCCTTGTCAACACACAGTACTCCCAATAATCCTCCCAACCATAAGAGACTTCACTTACACATTTAATCCCAGCTAGCAACACTCTAAAGTAGGTTTTTAATTGTTTGGTCCCAATGTGTGACTACAGGTGAGGTTCCACCCCCTAGTGACTGACGGAGCTAATCCCTGATGGCTGCAGGGTAAGTTTGGGACTGACTTTGCATGGAGTTCAGAGTGCACTGTGAGCACTGAGGAATGCAAGAACTTTTTAATAGAGACTGTCTATGCACATGTGTGTTGCACTGAGTACCTTGTGTTTTCACAATGTGATTTCATCACCACATATTCCAATGTGTGATGTGTGCCTTTTGTGTCCCTTTATTTCCATTAATGGTTTTATAATTTTCCTTCATGTGTACTTTGATTAGTTTATGCAAGAAGAACTATGTAAGAAATAGTCTAACCTCAATGCATGTGACTTTGACATGTTAGACAGACAGGGGGGACTCATTTAGATAACGTGCCCTGACGAAGGCTGGGACCCAGGTCCTGGGAGTTTAAACTAAGTGTAGAACCCTAGGAAGGCATTCCTTTTGGAAGGCTGAAACATGTTGCCAATAACTGTAGTGTTGGTGTATTGATTCCTTATATCCCTACCCCCCAATAGTTGCTTCACAAGGCAGGAGCAACGGTATTTTTACCCTAATCTGTGCAATCCATAATAAAGGAGACATTCTGGATATGGAATGAGGCAGTTTTTTTATAGCAATAACTGGTTCCCTATGTACCAGGACATACTTTATTTTGAGCTCCCTTTACCAATTGGAGATTCTTTTCTGGGTTTAAGGTTGAGACCACCAGGTTAGTATTATCTCAAACCGAGGGGGCAGACTGGCCGATGAGGAAGCATCCCACAATTCTGTGGGTGAGGCCTTGCTGCCCATAAAATAATATACGTTTACCGTTAGGGTAAGGATCGTAAATTAGGGAATAGGAGAACACTAAACTTGAACTTCTATCAGTGTGAGTAATGTGATAAAATGTGCCAATCTGGCCACATCATTGCTGACAGCTCTCCGCCATTGCTCTACCCATCTTAACCAGGGTTGCCTCTGTGTGTAATAAGGCTGATGTAGGGTTTTTAATTGGATTAACTGGAATCCTGCCCATATGGCCACTTCCCTCAAAGATGCCGAAGCTTCTGCCCATTCATCATTTTGCAGCTCTAAAAGATCATGGGCACATTGCTCCCTTAGGTGTTGCAAGGTATCGGGTAAGTTATTAATGAACTGTTTGTGTGTCAGAGACATGGTTTTTCATGGCATGTATTCATCCAATAGCCGATCTTCTGGGGAGAAAATTTGGCAACAGCACCTTGATAGCATGTCCCACTTGCAGGTAGCGGAACAGCTCGGTGGGGGCTGGTTGGTAGACATGCTGTAAATCTACCCCTGGGTGGACATTCCAGTGAACCCACAGCTCTCACAATTGGGAAAGGCTACTTAAGTCCCATTTGTCAAACCCCGGCTGCTCTCCTAGGGTACCCCACCGAGCTGTGTCCCACAAGAGTGTAACTTGTGTGAGTTTATCTTTCAAACCTAGGGTCTTCGCGTCCGTGTGCCAGAGAGCAAACATGATTGCCATCAGGCCGTAGAGAGCTGTGTTGCTAGCCATACTGTAGAGTGACAAGAAGTAGCCCCCCCAGCTGCATTATCAACCTATCTATTCAAATCAAGGGTTCATCAGGGGGTAAAAAAAGACTCAGTTATTGATGGTGGTGAGTTGTGCAGCCAAGTAGTATTTCTGTATATCATGCATGGATGTCCTCCCATTGTACAACCCCATAGTGTGTTTTTCTGGCACAATCCTTGCTGGGACCCCCATCCCATAGCAGTGTTATGATTTCCCCATCAATGGCTTTGAAGTATGAGTCTTGTACCGGGTAAGACGTGTTTTGTAGGGCGTATTGGAAATGGGTCAGGGACATCATCTTAAAGAGGGCAGCCCTTCTAAGGAGCAACAGGGGCAGAAAATGCCAGTTCTGCATGTTTCGTCTCAGCCTATCTAGTGGTGGTAAGAGTTTTCTTTTAGAAGAACAAGCCTGGATCAGTAGTGATGATTATACCCAGGTAGCAAACCTAATCCATTGCCATGGGAGCCTTGTAGTCACAGGGTGCACCCGGCCCTTCAGGAGATAAATTAGAGATTTTTTTCCAGTTAATAGTATAACCAGAATAGAGGCCAAAGCTAGTTATGATCTGCATCAATATATCTAATGTAAGAACTGGATCTGTGCATAGAGCAGAATATTGTCGACATATTGTGAGATTTTGTCCTCCCTGTAGTCATTTCACTGTAACCCACTTACCAAAGGATCCTGTCAGACCCAGGCCATTAGGGCCTCAAGTACTAAGGCAAATATCAGCAGCAATAGGAGACAGCCCTGGCGGGTGCCTCTCTGAAATTCAAATACAATGGAGTGCTCCCATTTGACTTTCGCCTGTGTCAGCGGGCCTGTGTATAGTAACCTAACCTATTTGATGAAATGCAGGCCAGAGCCCAGCCTGGCTGGGACCTCGAGCATTTAAGCCCATTCTACCATGTCAAATGCCATTCTGGTGTCTAATGAGATCACCAAGGTGTCTTCTTGAAGCTTGTTTGCCTGATACCGGACACTGTGAAGGCGTCAGAGATTCAGAATAGTGCAGGAGCTGGGCATAAAGCCCTACTGGCCTGGGTGAATTAAGGTTGTGAAGTCTTTAAGGAGACAGGAGGCCAACACCTTGGCCAAGATTTTGACTTCAGCATTAATGAGTGAAATTGGCTGGTATAAAGCACAGTCATCAGGTGGTTTCCCTTCCTTAGGAATAACTACAGTGGTGGCCAAGAGCTAGTTGCTTGGCAGCAACCCTTGTTTCAGACTCTCTTTAAACATATGCAGCAAGTGTAGAGCTAGCTGTGGGGCCATAAATTTGCCTGTGTTGAGATCATGTATTGCTAGTACTATTTCAACTTCCGTGAGCTCTCCCTCTAGGAGGGCACAATCGGATTGATCAGGTTGTGGGGACGAATGTCATAAGAACTCCCTTGAGTCCTCTGCAGTGGCTGTGACAGCTGGGGAATATAGGTGTGGGGAGTAGACTGCAAGGGTATCAGCTATGCTTTGTTTATCCCTCACCAATGTTCCTGGGTCTGTGTGTATCTCTAATACCCAGTGACTACCTTGTTCCTTGTTCCCGTCTATCTAGCCAGGCCAAGAGTTTACCCACCATGTTGCCCACTTCATCAAGGCAGTGTTGTGTGGTTCTATGACTCACCGTGGCCTCATTGATGGCCTCATCTTTATAGACCTGCTACTTTAGTTTCAGATTATGGTGGGTGTCATTGGTATCCCACATGACAAGATGCTTTTCTTGTTCCAGTACCCCACCTTCAAGAGTTTCTAGTTTGGTCCCTTCATCCTTTTTTTGTGACCAACTATCAGAGAGAGGGCCTGTCCTGTGATAGATGTTTTTGTATGCCTCCCATGGAGTCTAGAGTGAGGCAACCAAGGCCTTGTTCTCAGTGAAATAATGATTTGTGGCCACTTTGATGCCTAATCAAATATGTGGGACTTTGAGTTTCCAGGGGTTGATCAATATTTTGTGGTGCTCAGGGCTCTCGTTGGGACCAAAAGATATCCAGAGTAGAGAATGGTCTGAAATTTCCCTGGCCAAATGTTGGGCATCTGACTAATAGTGCAGCTGGTGTGCAAGAGTGAAAAAGTGATCAATGAGGGAGAGACTGCTGTGTGCCCTGGAGTGTAAAGTATAATGTCAGAGCTTAAAATTGTGAGCGTTCCAGAGATCAGCTAGACCAAAGGCTGAAAGGAAGTCGCATAAAGGTGGCAGTATGATCCCAATGGTCTGAAAGACCAGCGACCACATTTGAAACTCAGCCCCAAATTGAAGCCCACCCAGCAGCAATGTGCCATCTGGCAGTTGAAGCAAGAGGGCACTCAGGTCGGTTATCATTGAGTCATGGAGGCATGGCGGGACATAGACTAAGCTGATATTAATTGTTACTCTCTCCCAACTTCCCACAGGGGCTGCATATCTATCATGTGTATCAACCAAGGCCCAGATTTATGGTGACCTAGAGCCATTCCAACGCCACATTAGCATAAATTTTGTAATGCTAATATGGAGATGGAAGGGCAAAAATGCTGCGCCATATTTACAAAGTGGAGCAATGCTTACATTGTGCAACTTTGTAACCCCTTACACCACATTATGCCTGTGCCAGGCATAATCTACGCAAGAGGGCGTTCCGGCACAAGGGGGGGCCCGTAAAAATGGTACAAAGGAATCTATGAGATTCCTTTACGCCATTTTTATTGGAATTTTTTAACACCTGCTAAGTGAAGGCGTTAAAAAGAGCCGCCCGTTGTGTTCAATAGGCCCCTGGGTGCTTTGCAGGATTAGCATAGAAAATGTTGACGTTAATCCAGACTAACGGAAACAATTATGAAGCTAGTTCCCCTGACTACCGCCATGGTTCTCCGTATTTCAAATATATGGCGGCATTAGGAGGCGCTAAGGGGTGCAAGAAAAGTAGCACTGCACTAGCTGCAGGTGCACTTTTCATAAATCTGGGCACAAGCCTGTAGAAGGGTAAGCAGGAGCGATTTCTTGACAAGAATGCCAACCCCTCTGGATCCTGTAGTGTAACCAGTGGGAACTGCATTAGCATACCCCCAGCTGCTTAGCGCTTGATATGCAGTGTCCCTTACGTGTGTCTCCTTAAGGAGGACTACATCAGGGGCTCGATGTTTGATATATTGCATCACAACCCCTTGTTTGATTTTATCCCCTATGTCTTTCACATTCCAGGATAGGATTTTGATCTTTGATCCAGTCACACAATTGTGGGCTTAAGCCAGAGGCCTGTGTTGTCCATCAATTCACTCCCATGTTTCAGGGTTAGTGGAAAGGATTAGGAATGGGCATTTCCTTGTAATGTCACTGCTAGTGTTGCATATATTAGATAAATGTCCAAAACAAAAAATGAAAAGTAACACACCTCCAAAACCCGACCCCTCTCCCTGCCTCTCCGCATTGCAAACTCACAACTGCCCACACCCCTAACAGCGCAGTGTGCCTGTTTCCCCAAAATAAGACTGGAACAGGAGGTGACAGTGTTGACCACCAACAATAGCAAGAACAATCCCCCCACCTACACCCTTCTCATTTTTCACGTGTTACCAAGAGTCATCTCTTGTCATTAATAAACTAAACGTCCATCACAACATTTATCATCTGGCTCATCCCTTTGGAGGTCTGCATCAGAACAGAATCTGATCAACCGCTGGACTCATCCCTCTCCGTCAAACCAGTCTTTGCCCAAGTTCTGTTGTGACATCACCTTCTCGTTTTGTTGTTATGGTGAATACAGGCCATTCCTTTGCTTCCCAAGCGTCATCTCCATGCTCCCCAGTACGAGGGTCCTGTCAGTGTCTGTGCGTTAGGTTTCATGACATCGGACCTCCAGCCCATCTCCATCCATCAAGCCAGTTCCATGCCACCTCTGGGATCATGAAACACAAGGTCTTCCCCTGCGCAACAACCCTCACTTGTGCCAGAAACATCATGGAGCATTTCAGGTCTCAGTCCCTCAGGGCTCATTTTTTTCCATGAAGCTGCAGTTCAGTCGCCCTACCGGCAGCGTGAATTCAAGGAAAAAGCTGATAGTTACATTTTAATATTTGACTGGAGAGGCACTCTGAGCTGTTTGAAGAATGACAACACGGTCTCTAAAGTAAAAGAGCCAGGCATTGATTGTGCAGGGTGGTGTACCTGGTTTAGGCATGTACCCAGGATCCTGAGCGCTGTCTCAACTGAAAAGTACTTAGACAGTTCTCTAGACTGTAAATGTTTAAGGATGAGGTCTTCCACAAATAGGTCAACAGCCGGGCCCTCTGCCTTCTCTGGGAACACCAACACGTGAATGTTGTTTCTTTTCAAGCAATCTTCGTAATCTTCAAGGTTTGCCCCTAAGGCCTCCATGGTAAAATGCATTTTTTTACTTGTTTTTGCAAGATTGTGGCATCAACTCTGCGAGTCACAAGGGAGTCTTTTGCTCCTTCAGCTGGGTAACAATGTTGTGGAAGTCTGACGGACAACTGTGACCTCTGTGAAAACTGTGTAAATTGTTGTCTCTAGTGATTCTGGGATTTCCTGAATTGCAGCTCTCGCTGGGGCCACCTCGGTATACAAATTAACTTTTCACTGTTCCATCGGGTGCCTAGCTGTTTCAAAATCCATGTGGGGCACTCATGTCAGGATGTGTAGTCGTGGGAGGGGTGGCTCTCCCCCGGGGTCCTCTCAATGAGTTTCAGTGGTGGGTGCCCTTTAATCAAGCACAGGTCTCGGTAGGGCCACCTCAGCCCACAGGTCCATGGCTTTGCAAGCCAATGCAGGTATCTGTGTCGGTCAGAAGTGGGACTGCTCCATCATGCTTGAAAGAAGTCTCTCTGGTATCCCCACAGCTGCAGGATTCCTTAATCATACATAGAAGATGGACTAGTATGCCGATTTTAGGGGATGCGGCTGGTGGGTAACGGGAGACGTTCTAACAAAAAGCCATCTTGATTCTGAGGTATTAATTCTTAATCACAGGAAAAGTTCTCAAGTAGGATATATTGTCAGCCCAGCTAATATTTTCCCTTATTTGTCCTTCGCTTTATGCTGCTTTACAATGCATTCTTAATGCTCAAAATTGTCTAAGTCCTTTAACCTGTTCTGTGCCTTGGACGAGTTGATCTCGTCCAAGTCTACAGTTCCCCTGTGCCTTGGACGAGATCATCTCGACCATGGCACAGGGGAACTTGGGGGCGCGCTAGCGTGCCCCCCGTGCATCCCCCTCCCCCCCAAGGCGGGGATGGAAGGGGAAGACCTTCCCCTTCCACCCCCGACCCCCCCCACCCCCCGTGACATCAGCGCATGAGCGCGCGCTGATTTGTCACAGGGGCCTCCCCAATCGAGAAATGCAAAAGCATTTCTCTTTCAATCACTGGGGAGGCCCGGAGGGGCTTCAAAGGGAAGGAAAAGTATTTCCTTCCCTTTGAAGTCTCTCCGAGGGTTTCAAAAGCCGGATTGCTTGCAATCCGGCTTTTGAAACCCCACTAGACACCAGGGATTTTTTTTTTTCTTCTGAAATTGTCATAAGGGAGCGACCCCTTGGGCAAGGGTCGCTCCCATGGGGGGCATTTTTTCAGGAAGGCCTTTTCTGCCCCCAGGGGGGGCAGAAACCTCTAGGCACCAGGGACCATATTTTTTTTTTTATGTTTCATTTTATTTTTTAGGTGGGGAGCGACCCCTTAGGCAAGGGTCGCTCCCCTTGGGGGAAAATTATATTTAGGCCATTTCTGCCCCCCTCATTTTGATGAGGCCAATCTGCCCCCAAGGGGGGCAGAAACCACTAGACACCAGGGAGTTTTTTCTTTGCGTGAATTTCACGCAAGGGAAGCGACCCCTTGTGGTTTTTTTTTTGTTTGTTTGTTTTTTTTAGAGATGGGGAGCGACCCATCAGGCAAGGGTCGCTCCCCAGGGGGGCAAATTGTATTTAGACCATTTCTGCCCCCCTGGGGGCAGATTGGCAGAGTTTAGGTCAATCTGCCCACAAGAGGGCAGAAACCACTAGGCACCGGGGATTTGTTTTTTGGTACCAATGTCACTCAGGGGGAGCGACCCCGTAGGCAAGGGTCGCTCCGGGGTGGGGGGGCAAATTTATTTTAGGCCATTTCTGCCCCCCCTGGGGGCAGATCGGCCTATTATTAGGGGGAGCGACCCCGTAGGCAAGGGTTGCTCCGTTGGGGGGGGGGGGGGAATTTATTTTAGGCCATTTCTGCCCCCCCCTGGGGGCAGATCGGTCTATTATTAGGCCGATCTGCCCCCGGGGGGGGCAGAAACCTCTAGGCGCCAGGGGATTTTTTTTTTTTGTTTGTTTTTTTTTTTTTTTAGAGATGGGGAGTGACCCATCAGGCAAGGGTCACTCCCCAGGGGGGCAAATTGTACTTAGACCATTTCTGCCCCCCTGGGGGCAGATTGGCAGAGTTTAGGTCAATCTGCCACCAAGGGGGCAGAAAGCACTAGGCACCAGGGGATTTTTTTTTTGTTTTTTTTTTTAGAGATGGGGAGCGACCCATCACGCAAGGGTCGCTCCCCTGGGGGGCAAATTGTATTTAGGCCATTTCTGCCCCCCTTGGGGGCAGATTGGCCGATTTTAGGTCAATCTGCCCCCAAGGGTGGTGAAACCGCTAGGCACCGGGGATTTGTTTTTTGGCGCCAATGTCACGCAGGGAGAGCGACGCCGTAGGCAAGGGTCGCTCCCGGGGGGGGAGGTGGGGGTTGTTGGGCAAATTTATTTTAGGCCATTTCTGCCCCCGGGGGGGGGCAGAAACCTCTAGGCGCCAGGGGATTTTTTTTTTTTTGTTTGTTTGTTTTTTTAGAGATGGAGAGCGACTCATCAGGCAAGGGTCACTCCTCTGGGGGGCAAATTGTATTTAGGCCATTTCTGCCTCCCTTGGGGGCAGATTGGCCGATTTTAGGTCAATCTGCCCCCAAGGGTGGTGAAACCGCTAGGCACCAGGATTTGTTTTTTGGCGCCAATGTCACGCAGGGAGAGCGACGCCGTAGGCAAGGGTCGCTCCCGGGGGGGGGAGGTGGGGGTTGTTGGGCAAATTTATTTTAGGCCATTTCTGCCCCCGGGGGGGGGCAGAAACCTCTAGGCGCCAGGGGATTTTTTTTTTGTTTTTTTTTTTTGTTTGTTTTTTTAGAGATGGAGAGCGACTCATCAGGCAAGGGTCGCTCCTCTGGGGGGCAAATTGTATTTAGGCCATTTCTGCCTCCCTTGGGGGCAGATTGGCCGATTTTAGGTCAATCTGCCCCCAAGGGTGGTGAAACCGCTAGGCACCGGGGATTTGTTTTTTGGCGCCAATGTCACGCAGGGGGAGCGACCCCGTAGGCAAGGGTCGCTCCGGGGGGGTGGGGGTTGGGGGGGAGAAATTTATTTTAGGGCATTTCTGCCCCCCCCTGGGGCCGGCTGAGCTACAGGCCAAACTCCACAGGTAGGCACCTTGCAAAAAACACCTCATTTTCTGTGAAAAAATATGTTGTGTCCAAGTTGTGTTTTGGGCCATTTCCTTTCGTGGGCGCTAGGCCTACCCACAGAAGTGAGGTACCATTTTTATCGAGAGACTTAGGGGAATGCTGGGTGGAAGGAAATTTGTGGCTCCTCTCAGATTCCAGAACTTTCTGTCACCGAAATGAGAGGAAAAAGTGTTTTTTGGGCCAAATTTTGATGTTTGCAAAGGATTCTGGGTATCATAACCTAGTCAGAGCCCCGCAAGTCACCCCATCTTGGATTCCCCTGGGTTTCTAGTTTTCAAAAATGCGCTGGTTTGCTAGGTTTCCCCAGGTGCCGGCTGAGCTAGAGGCCAAAATCTACAGGTAGGCACTTCGCAAAAAACACCTCTGTTTTCTTCCAAAATTTTCGATGTGTCCACGTTGCGCTTTCGGCGTTTCCTGTCGCGGGTGCTAGGCCTACCCACACAAGTGAGGTATAATTTTTATCGGGAGACTTGGGGGAACGCTGGGTGAAAGGAAATTTGTGGCTCCTCTCAGATTCCAGAACTTTCTGCCACAGAAATGTGAGGAACATGTGTGTTTTTAGCCAAATTTTGAGGTTTGCAAAGGATTCTGGGTAACAGAACCTGGTCCGAGCCCCACAAGTCACCCCTCCTTGGATTTCCCTAGGTCTCTATTTTTCAGAAATGCACAGGTTTGGTAGGTTTCCCTAGGTGCCGGCTGAGCTAGAGGCCAAAATCTACAGGTAGGCACTTCGCAAAAAACACCTCTGTTTTCTTCCAAAATTTTGGATGTGTCCACGTTGCGCTTTGGGGCGTTTCCTGTCGCGGGCGCTAGGCCTACCCACACAAGTGAGGTATAATTTTTATCGGGAGACTTGGGGGAACGCTGGGTGGAAGGAAATTTGTGGCTCCTCTCAGATTCCAGAACTTTCTGCCACAGAAATGTGAGGAACATGTGTTTTTTTAGCCAAATTTTGAGGTTTGCAAAGGATTCTGGGTAACAGAACCTGGTCCGAGCCCCGCAAGTCACCCCTCCTTGGATTCCCCTAGGTCTCTAGTTTTCAGAAATGCACAGGGTTGGTAGGTTTCCCTAGGTGCCGGCTGAGCTAGAGGCCAAAATCTACAGGTAGGCACTTTGCAAAAAACACCTCTGTTTTCTTCCAAAATTTTGGATGTGTCCACGATGCGCTTTGGGGCGTTTCCTGTCGCGGGCGCTAGGCCTACCCACACAAGTGAGGTATCATTTTTATTGGGAGACTTGGGGGAACGCTGGGTGGAAGGAAATTTGTGGCTCCTCTCAGATTCCAGAACTTTCTGCCACAGAAATGTGAGGAACATGTGTTTTTTTAGCCAAATTTTGAGGTTTGCAAAGGATTCTGGGTAACAGAACCTGGTCCGAGCCCCGCAAGTCGCCCCTTCTTGGATTCCCCTAGGTCTCTAGTTTTCAGAAATGCACAGGTTTGGTAGGTTTCCCTAGGTGCCGGCTGAGCTAGAGGCCAAAATCTACAGGTAGGCACTTCGCAAAAAACACCTCTGTTTTCTTCCAAAATTTTGGATGTGTCCACGTTGCGCTTTGGGGCGTTTCCTGTCGCGGGCGCTAGGCCTACCCACACAAGTGAGGTATCATTTTTATCGGGAGACTTGGGGGAACGCTGGGTGGAAGGAAATTTGTGGCTCCTCTCAGATTCCAGAACTTTCTGCCACAGAAATATGAGGAACATTTGTTTTTTTAGCCAAATTTTGAGGTTTGCAAAGGATTCTGGGTAACATAACCTGGTCCGAGCCCCGCAAGTCACCCCTTCTTGGATTCCCCTAGGTCTCTAGTTTTCAGAAATGCACAGGTTTGGTAGGTTTCCCTAGGTGCCGGCTGAGCTAGAGGCCAAAATCTACAGGTAGGCACTTTGCAAAAAACACCTCTGTTTTCTTTCAAAATTTTGGATGTGTCCACGTTGCGCTTTGGGGCGTTTCCTGTCGCGGGCGCTAGGCCTACCCACACAAGTGAGGTATCATTTTTATCGGGAGACTTGGGGGAACGCTGGGTGGCAGGAAATTTGTGGCTCCTCTCAGATTCCAGAACTTTCTGCCACAGAAATGTGAGGAACATGTGTTTTTTTAGCCAAATTTTGAGGTTTGCAAAGGATTCTGGGTAACAGAACCTGGTCCGAGCCCCGCAAGTCACCCCTCCTTGGATTCCCCTAGGTCTCTAGTTTTCAGAAATGACAGGTTTGGTAGGTTTCCTTAGGTGCCGGCTGAGCTAGAGGCCAAAATCTACAGGTAGGCACTTCGCAAAAAACACCTCTGTTTTCTTCCAAAAATTTGGATGTGTCCATGTTGCGCTTTGGGGCGTTTCCTGTCGCGGGCGCTAGGCCTACCCACACAAGTGAGGTATCATTTTTATCGGGAGACTTGGGGGAACGCTGGGTGGCAGGAAATTTGTGGCTCCTCTCAGATTCCAGAACTTTCTGCCACAGAAATGTGAGGAACATGTGTTTTTTTAGCCAAATTTTGAGGTTTGCAAAGGATTCTGGGTAACAGAACCTGGTCCGAGCCCCGCAAGTCACCCCTCCTTGGATTCCCCTAGGTCTCTAGTTTTCAGAAATGACAGGTTTGGTAGGTTTCCTTAGGTGCCGGCTGAGCTAGAGGCCACAATCTACAGGTAGGCACTTCGCAAAAAACACCTCTGTTTTCTTCCAAAAATTTGGATGTGTCCACGTTGCGCTTTGGGGCGTTTCCTGTCGCGGGCGCTAGGCCTACCCACACAAGTGAGGTATCATTTTTATCGGGAGACTTGGGGGAACATAGATTAGCAAAACAAGTGTTATTGCCCCTTGTCTTTCTCTACATTTTTCCCTTCCAAATATAGGAGAGTGTGTAAAAAAGACATCTATTTGAGAAATGCCCTGTAATTCACATGCTAGTATGGTCACCCCGGAATTCAGAGATGTGCAAATAACCACTGCTCCTCAACACCTTATCTTGTGCCCTTTTTGGAAATACAAAGGTTTTCTTGATAGCAATTTTTTACTCTTGATATTTCAGCAAATGAATTGCTGTATACCCGGTATAGAATGAAAACGCACTGCAGGGTGCAGCTCATTTATTGGCTCTGGGTTCCTTGGGTTCTTGATGAACCTACAAGCCCTATATATCCCCGCAACCAGAGGAGCCCAGCAGACGTAATGGTATATTGCTTTGGATAATCTGACATTGCAGGGAAAAGTTACAGAGTAAAACGTAGAGAAACATTTATGTTTTTTTCACCTCAATTTCAATATTTTTCTTTTTCAGTTGTTATTTTCTGTAGGAAACCCTTGTAGGAGCTACACAAATGACCCCTCGCTGAATTCAGAATTTTGTCTACTTTTTAGAAATGTTTAGGTTTCTGGGATCCAGCATTGGTTTCATGCCCGTTTCTGTCACTGACTGGAAGGAGGCTGAAAGCACAAAAAATTGCAAAAATGGGGTATGTCCCAGTAAAATGCCAAAATTGTGTTGAAAAATTGGGTTTTCTGATTCAAGTCTGCCTGTTCCTGAAAGCTGGGAAGCTGCTGAGTTTAGCACCGCAAACCCTTTGTTGATGCCATTTTCAGAGGAAAAACCACAAGCCTTCTTCTGCAGCCACTTTTTCAATTTTTTTTTAAAAAAACGAAATTTTCCCTGTATTTTGGCCAATTTCTTGGCCTCCTTCAGGGGAACGCACAAAGTCTGGGTACCTCTAGAATCCCTAGGATGTTGGAAAAAAAGGACGCAAATTTGGCTTGGTTAGCTTATGTGGACAAAAAGTTAGGAGGGCCTAAGAGCGAACTGCCCCAAATGGGCCAAAAAAGGCCTGGCACAGGAGGGGGAAAAGGCCTGGCAGCGAAGGGGTTAACATGTGGACATGTGCCAATAAACACCTCTCTTTATTTATCTAGGTACATCATTTCCTTCTCTGGGGACTGCATTTTTCTAACAAAAGCACTCTTGGTCCCTACTGACAAACTTATTTAAATCCCCCTGATTACTACCTTGGTGGCCTCCTTTGTGGCCTTCTGTCTGCTGCAGTTTGAGTTTTTGTAATATAAAAGTAATATTGTTCAATCTCTCTTGTTGCCCTTCAATGGAGGCACCCAGAAACACTCAGTTCCTCATCATCTAGTTTGTAAACACTATGGGATCCTATAGGTATTAAACAAATTAAGACGATTGATCAACCAAAAATCTGTGCAAGTAGTTTGAGCTCTTAAAGTTATGACAGACAAGAAGCTATCACTCAGTCATCTAGCCCTGCTCAAAATCTATGTAAATTCAAGAAATAGGAGCACTTCCTATTATCCCTATATTGCTCTCTCTAAAGATCTCCAAGATGTCACTCTCACATCAAATCTCAAAGTACCTCTAATAACTTGGACTTAATTTTCAGAAGAGGATGGCCTAATCTGTAATACACCTGGATCTACGGTGCAATGAAGATCACCTCCAAAATAAACTAGTAACTAATGAACTTAGTGCACGGACACAGCAAGGGTGGGAAGAAAGCACTAGTGTCCTGGGTACAGGCACACCATTTAACCATGCAATTCTGCTTTGTCTTGAGTTTCTCTTGCAAAATGATAAAGCAGCTTTCCTCATCTGCACTCACTTTGAGCACCTTAAAGAATTAGAGGCATAATTCAACTCACTCCTTAATTGCTTACCAACTTGAGATATACTTCCTTATTGAGACGTGTTTCCTGGAGGAATGTAATGTTCACTTGTTGTCAGTTATGGTATGGATGTGTTGCCTTGGAGAGGAATTGTTCATGCCTTTAACATTTGACATAAGCAAATTACCCCCCTTTAATGCTTCTGTCCCAAAACAACCACCTAACCTTCCTCCGGCCTCATGGCACACCCTATCTCCATTTTTATCTGCATGTGGTCTAGTGAGATTTCCTCTCTGGGAGAAAGAGAAAAAATCTTTAAAATCATTGCGACTACACAGAGAAGTATCCCCCAAACAGCTTCATGTATCTAAGATTCCCCACCTACCCCCAGGAATGTAAGAAAATAGAAAAAAAAAGAAACCTGGTACCTCAATCACCCCTGATATGGCCAACTAAATGAAGAATTGAGTAGCTAAATGCCACACAGATGGAAAAAGCACCATCAGAGGCACCCTTGCCTACCAACCACCATGATGATGAGCCAGCTTCTGCAACGCCATCCCAGAGCTCATAGCTACAAATGCAATCGACTCCAAGCACTTCATATTCCTAGGGGACCTCAACTTCCACATCGATGATCCCAGCAAAGCCAACTCCACCGACCTCCTGGAAAGCCTGAGCAGCATCAGCCTTAAGCAGGTCATCACCAACCCCATCCACCTCGCAGGACACACACTCGACCCCATCTGCACCTCCAGCGACAGAGTCAGATACATCCACACCACTCACCTGATCTGACCACCACAGCACACACTTCACCATCTCCACACCCACATACCCCGGCACCGCACCCCCTAGATCCACGCAAAGAGACTGGAAAAAGGCTTCACAAGGCTAGTGGAATGACACACCCCAGTCCCACCTCCCGGACTCTACACACGACCCTGAACAGGGAGCAAAGAGCTTCTCCCAGTGGATCACAGAATGCACCAAGACAACCAAGGTCAAAGAACAAAGCAAAAGAGCAAGCCAGTTCACCAAGGAACAGCACTCCTCCAAATACAACGGCCAAAAAACAAGAAAGGAAGTGGTGCATCAGCAAAAAACAGAAGACCACACCACCTTCAGGATGGCCCTCAACCAGTACCACCCCTTCCTGAAAGAAACGAAGAAAAGAGCACTAGCAGACCGCATCAAAGCAAGCACAAACCACAGCCAAGAAGGAGTTCATCAATCCTGTAGTCACCGAGAACGACATCACTCCCTCCCTGGAACTGTGCAACAACCTCATGGACTTTTCCATGACAAGATCTCAGCTATCAATGAAAACTTTGAACGCCAACCCTCCGCAGAGTATTGATGCTTTGCCCATCAATTTCAAAGACACGTGTTCCGATCTCTCTCTCCCTTCTTCATGCCTTTATTTTTGGAAGATGTGACAGGGAGTCTAGATTCAATACAAACCATTGAATCTTGAGAACAGCCTCAAAAACTGTATGTGCTTCAGTCCTGAACCTGTACTTTTTACAACTTTTTTCGTGAATTTTGTCTGAAAAAGGAACATATATTTGAGCTTATCACCCGTGAGGGTCTCAAGGTGCTGTCCATGGGCACGGGGAGATTAAGTGATTTGCCCAGAATCACAGGAAGTTGCACTGAAGCCTAAGCTCGAACCCAGACCTCCATCCCCTGAGGCGGCCGCTCTGACCACTACGCTACATCCTCTCATGCAATCCACAAACCATATGGATTGCATGTGGTCATGTAATCAATCAGTCCATTCTTCTTTGCCTCCTAAAGAACTGTATCTGAGCCTTTGTAGTTTAGAACTTGGAATACCATTTCTTTCTGAGGAGGTCCGGGTGGATGGTTATGAACCAAAGCTTGTTGAGCTCTTTGTTACAAAACATTGCAAGAACTTCTACTAGGGAAATTACATTACTGTCTGTACAAAAAGCTCAACAATACTGTTTCATTCATAATTTATCAGTTGCAAATTAATATTCACTCCCCCAAAATTTGATAGCATGAATTGTCAAATTGTGTTGCTTCAAACACCAAATTGTAAGGCATTTTAGATAACTTTTTGTGCCATTTTGTGACATAATTTAAGCATTTTATTTGCCATCATCCTATTCACAAGCACACCCAAGGTTCCATTACGGCCCCAGGACACTTGAAAACCAAGTTTTGAGTCTTGTACGTCTCTTTAACAATTAGCATTTGATTTGATTGGAGTAAACCAACAACTACAACTACTGTAATACAATGTTTTATAACCAACAGCTTAGAACTGGAAACAAAGGCTCCCAGTGAGAGAGTCATCTGGTAATCTAAACCCTATCCAATTCTAACCACATTAATCTGAAGTCTGGCTCCCCATGTCTCAAATGTAATAATATCCGTTGTCCTGCTCTATGACCTTCAAACCTCTTACCATGCATTCTGCATCTCCACCACCTGACAGATTCACACCTTACTTTTTTCAACTTTAACTTCCTGACATTCCCCCCATATGGATATCGTGGCGGCAGTGAAGACCTGCAAGATATGACTATAGTATACATGAGATAAAGCATGCCTAAAGCCCATAACACCAGAAAGGGGGAACCTTAAGCACCCCATAACGTAATTGCCACAAAGTATGTTATGTGTGACAGAAAGGAGCAGATAGAGCGGGATATCAGTGATAATTCCCCTAAAAGTTAAGTTCTGTCTTGGCACTTGGCACACTGTGGCAACGGTTTTTGCAACCCATGGGATCAAATTAATTTCTCCCCTCCAAAGTAAACCCCGATATCTAGTATCCCACACACTCACAGCACACAAATATGGCATCTTACTCTTTCTCCCCTTTCACACATACCACATATTGCTCATTCCTGGCACATAGATTCACTTTCCACCCTCTACTCCCTTCCTCTGTCTTGCCTTCCTCGCTACTCTCCTTATAGCCTTCCTCTCTCAATTCCTCCTCGACTTGCTACTATGTCCTTAGCCAATCTGAAGGATGCAACATTCAGCAAGTCATAGGAGAGCTTTGGTGCATGTGTCCTATGCTTTCTCAGCTGGACCACAGATAGAATGACCACACTGATAGACTTGATAGCTGATGTGGCTGACCAATGCAAAAGTGTATTGGTGCCTGGACATCAACAATGTGCTCTTGAGACAAGAAATATATTGCATGCCACAATAACTGTTTTTTTAATTCTACACACCCTTCGAGGCAGGATTCCTGGGATTCTTTTTAATTTTGCACGATGATCTTATATTTTTATAGTTATTACAGATAGTCACATTGTTACGCATTCTATAGCAATTGCAAAATCTGGAAAAGCTGAAGGGCTTGGTTAATATGCACTCTACCTATTGTCTCCTGAGCTCTACTCACAAGCACACAGTTTCTCTCAGTTAAGGAAGATCTGCAGCTTCTGTGTTGCTTCTTCTCACTGTATATCATTTGGTTTGATTAAGGACCCTGTGTTCAATTTATAGAAGGTCTCATAGTGTAAATCCACCTCCATGCCCTCATTGTTAACACTTCATCCAGTTATAGATTGAGAGTCTGTCAACACTTTTAGAATGTCACCTGTTATTTGGATAGTGGCATCACACAGGATCACTTAGCACAATCAATGGGAGCTTCTGGTGTTAACTCATTTTGTGATAACAAGGTAAACTCTTCAATCTAAGGTTGGACTAAAGAGATGTGTGGACTCATGTAGCCATCAGTGGGTCAGTCACTGTAATGCTTGTGTGGCTGAGACACTGCCTCCTCTCTCTTAGCCATGGTCAGTGCACTACATTATAGGGGTACTGCTATGTTGAGTACATCATATGTTTACTGGTTTGGTAATCACTACCTCTTTGGCAGCAACCGTTTCAGAGAAAAACAGTGATTGTAAGTTTGCCAGTTCATGATGTACCTTTTTAAAAGATAGACCAGCAAAGCAGCTGTCTGGATTTGAGGAAAATTCAAATATTCCTGATCCACATGGAGTTTTTTCCAGTACATATGGGATACTTGTGTACTGCTGAGGACCACCAAGTTACACGTGGCATACCTGCAAAATTAATAGGTTTAAAGACATGGCTTTAAAGGAGACACCTTAGATATGGAAGGCCTTGAAATGCTATAATTTCTAGCAGCATCTCTGCGAAGAGGGTTTCCTACACAACAGAATCGGTTGTGGCTCCCATGTAGAGAAAATTGCTATCCAACACTTCAAATCAGGTCAGAGATGTGCAAGAGGTGGGGGGAAATGGACAGATAACCATTTGCTGGTCATCTTACCATCTACAGGTTGTTAGAGATATTATTAAAATTTAAATCCATGCAATTAATGACTCATATGACTGAAATCCAGGCCTAATCAAAAGATGCATTTAAATGTGCACTCTCCTTTCTAAACTTTGCATGATGTGTATTTGTATGACTAGCTTGATTTGCTAACATTAAATTCCAACAAACATTAATTTCAGCAGCAACTTTTCTATCATAACTTTTGCTTGGTCTTTACATAAGGCAAACTTCCTAAGCTACCAAAAAAAGCTACAATATTTTATTACTTTTAACTGCTTGACCTGGAATGGAATTTCACAACTTGCTGAACTAATCTGAAATGGACGTCTGTAAGAATACGCTTTAGTGTGGAGATCTAGTAGAACCAGTACGACACAACTTTATTCATGCACAATATTTGCATGAGTGTTTTTACTTTCAGAGACCAAGACGAGTGAGAAAAATCCTTAGTACTGCAAATTTGTAGAAATGTCATTAAATGCTGTCTTTGTTAGAAGTTACCATCTCTGCGGAAGCTGAACTCATTCTATGATTTCTATTGCTTCTGATTGGATGTCTAAAATATTGAATGAAACACATGTATTAGCATTTGTATCTTTGTATTTTGTGTATAAATATGTCCCAGGGAAAGAACAGATTGCAACAGCAGCAACAATAGAGGTAGAGACGGTGACAGCGACTGCAGTGATTCAGATTCCTTCACTCTGCAAGACTCAGACAGACTTTGCTTTCTGCCCAGACCATTTTCAATCAGAGTCTGTTACAGTATTCTTCATAAGTTGCCTCTTAAAATTGTTCCTTTTTGCTACTTCTGACTAAAATGATTTGCTTCTACTGACTTAGATTACAAGAATCGGGACAGATTGTGAGACATGCTTTATGCAATGTTCTTTAAACTGTAATTGAGTAATAAAAAAAAATAGCACTCATGACAAATAAAACTTTAAAATAGAACTAAACTCTCATTATTGACTGGTGAAAGAATATTTGATGTCTTTGTTAATGTATATTTCAGCTTTTAATTTCTAGTCCATACCCAAGATCCCCTTTTGAATATCTAATAGTTGCAGAGTATTTTGTAAATGTAGGAATCTCTGTACTCCCAAAAAGTTGGATGCGGAGGTAAGGTTAGTATGACAAGGGAAATAAGGTGCAATAATAAAAAGGTGCCCAAATTTAGATAAAACACAAGTTCCCAGAACCTGGCTGCAAGGACTTATGAGGTGTGGTTTCTGAAGGGGTTGCAGATTACGGTTGAAGAATTGGTGAAATCTACGGGTGTGAGTATTAATAGGGTGATGCGTCAAAATTGTCCATATCATGATTTCTCATTTTCTCTGAGAAATGCTTTTATGATGTTTTGACTTACAATTGCTATGGCCTAGGCTTCATGTGCTGTGTTAAAGAGATAAAGAGCTTATCAGACTAAGAAGTAGTTTAAGAGCCCAGGATAGAGATAGAGTTGTACAGACAAAATAAGAGGTTTTCTTGTCTGCTAATAGAAGTGTGAATCGTGAAAGATTGTTGACCTTGCACATAGCTAGGGATGTAATAATCTTTTGTGATTGTACTATGTTATTTGATGCTTGTGAAACCTGATGTGCAAAGATGACACAACACTGATTAGGTGATTTCCCGCAAGTTGAGGAACTCATCACAGTGAGTGAGGAATTATTTTCGATTGGGAATCGGAAGGTGTAAAACTTAGTCCGATTATTGATTTATACTATTGGTTTTCATTAGAAGCAAAGATTGTTGAAATTATATGTTGCTTAGTTGTTAGATTTGTCTTTGGTTCATTGAAGAAGAAAATTGTACAGTAGGGTGAACCTCTGCAAAGAGTGAGTTGTTGCTTAAAATCTTCCATTGCTGGTATTGGTCAGTTGGTGCAAAACAGTGCTGTGATTGGTTGAAATTCAGGGAAAGTTGCAAGGTCATTGGTTGATTGAATTATTAAGCTGCATTATGATTTGATAAAAGGGGGTTCTATGCTCTGATGCATAATGAACAGATTCAGAACTTTTGAAATGCTATAGTTCTGATTATTGGATTTATTGAATTTATCTTTGACATCATAACATTTTTCAAAGCTTCGAGAGGTCTAATGAAAGGCAATGTAATTGTTCCAGTTAGGGAGAGCGAGGAATCACCTCCCAAGGATCCGCTAGAATATCATATGATGATTGATGAAGGCTTACATATATGTGTTTGGCTCCGCTACTGGTGCAAGATTGCTGAGAAAGAAGAGGGGTTGTGTTTTCCTACATGGGGAACATTTAATATAGGAATTATTGCTAAATTATGAGAAGTTTTACATGAAATTAAGCCACCTCCTACACCTACACAATTTGAAGCACTTAGTACATGGGCCAAGATGGCTTGATATAGGGACAGAGAAAGATTTAAAAATGAACTAAGAGAGCAATGAGAAATTATGTAGCTGCAGTTTGGAATGAACGCAGTGCTTAATTTGTGCTTGTTGTTTCCTGTGTGGGGCACTGGCACTTATTTCTGAGGGCCAACACTTCTTTTTCTGCCTCAAGCATTTACTGCGAGCCAAAGACACATGAGAAAGACGGAGGAAGAGAAAAACGAAAAAGCATCACAAAGGGAGAAAGCAGAAAGCTGCAAGAGTGAGCTGAATGGGCCGGGGGTAGATGTAAATGGATTAAATAGGCCTGACATGGCTTCAGGACTATGCTGCCTCAGTATTCTGTGCTCTCACATTTAATTGCAGCATCCATGTGTTTCATGGAAGAGCTTTGCGCACCGGCACGTTTTTATTTACAAATTAAGCACTCGATGAACGAGCACAGGTATGGAGGAAAGGTGTAGTGAAAGGTACTTGATTATATCCTGTACTTACAAAGGAGGAAAATACAAAGGCTAAAGACACTGAAAAACCTGTAAGGAAAAAGATTAAAAGCAATCAAGAAGTGAAAACTGAAAGAAAATTCGATTCAGATACTGATTCAGGTGATGATATATTAGATCAACTCTTGGCTAGAAGTCTGCCACCATATGTGGACCCAATGCCAAATTATAGACCTAAATTAGTAAATGATGTGGCGATAACTACAGCTCCAATAGATCCAAATGTTTCCCAAATTATGAATTTGATACAAGCAGTACAGCCTGCAACTATGGAACCTGTATTTACTCAGCTGATTGTACAATAGACAGTAAAAACTCAACTGATTGTTGCACAGCCTGTTATTACACAGCCTGTAACTCATCAAGCAGTTGTGAGCACTACAACACCAACGAGTACATCTCAAGTGGTGACATGAACAGATGCACCAGGCTACAACTCCAGCACAGCTTACTGAAATGATTACACCGCATACAGTGCTGCACAGATTATTCATGCTCCAGCTACAGTGGTTCCAGACACAACTGGGAATACACCAGTAAATTAGTTTATCCTGACAAAAAATTCACAGATTGTAGTATGGACACCACCTCAGACTATTTAAGCATTAGGAGACAGAAGGCAATTTTTTTTCACGACACAGACTGTACAAGGTGAATGTAATTTAGAAGGTGGTTTATTTCCTCCTTGGTTTGAAGAAGCTGCCAGAAATGGTACAAAAGTTGAGGATGCAGAAAGACCGAGTACTGGTTCAAGTTCAGATATCAGCCCAGCTCTTGAAAAGGAGAGACCTTTAAATGTGCCAAGTTAAAAGAAAAATTTGAAGAAATTATTAGAGGATGTTTGAATCCTGGTTATGTAAACCAATATAAAGAAAAATAATTTGTTTACTTATGCAAAGAAGAGATGCAACTGTTCATGACAATTTAACTGAATTGGCAAATACATTTGAGGTTGATATTTCTAAAACCATACCATTACAGATAAGTTTCAGGCTCAAATTAGATGATGAAGCAATTGAAAACGTGTGTTGTTCAGGAATGTGAATTCATCTCACTGAATTAATAAAATGTGTATGCAAATGGAGTGATTTCGACAATTTTTTTTTAAAAAGCTATATAAACATGAAAAGATAAAGAAACAGGTAGGCAAGGCTGAAGAGAAAATAATACAAACAGTATGTTTAGAAAAAACAGAGACAACTACAGCATACCATTTAAGGGGGAGCTACCAGGTGAAGGGCATGTACATGTCACTTGAAGTAGGGGAGACCTTGCATCATTTACAAACAACTTTCCAAAACTGAAAGAAATCCCAATGCAGTGGTAAACAGAAGTCAAGAGACTTGTTAAGATTTCAACAGGGTTTTGGGTTGATTTAAATTGATGCTGTGGTTCCAGTGATTTGAGGGCAGAATGTAAGATTGCTGTTCAATGGCCAGATGCAGACCCAGCAAGAGATCCTGTTACAAAAGCACCTACACCTGTGGTGATGACTACGTTTTACACAGGTGATAACATTTTGTGAAGGCAGAGTTCTTCCTAAGGATTAGAATTATTTAAAATTGAACCGAATACAGCAGGAAGTGAAAGAAACTGTGCATGAATTTTATGAAGGGTTGATTAAAGCATTTCAGCAGCATACAGGACAGATGCATCTTGATCCAACATATATTGTATTTTTCATTACACAGTTTGTGTTTGGTTTGAGACCTGAGATTTGTCATAACAGACAACAGAATGTGATTTGTTGGCAAACAAAGTCTTTTGATGAGATATTGAAACATGCACAGATGAGCAGGAGATGAAGCAGCATAACAGTATAAAGAGGTTTATGTTGGCTCAGAGAAAGTTTGCCCAATGAGGTTTTCAGAATAAGCCTTTTGTTGGAAATGGTGGTGCAGTCCAAGATGTGAGTGGAATGCAAACTGTGGTTTCCAAGCAGGGATTCATGGTGTGCAGGGAGGAATGAAGGTGTCTCAGGGAAGAAGGAGAGGTGCTCTATTTGATTTGTGTACAGGTGTTGATGTTGTGACGCTGAAGAAGATGACACTTTGTCATATGTGTGACAGGGTGGGGCATTGAAAGCACAAACGTAGGCTCAGTCCAGAGAGAACTGTCCATCAGATGCAGGGAGTAAACCAAATGCAGATTCCGAATGTTCCTATGTGAAAAACACAAGTGCCAATGCAAAATCAAACTGAAATTTTAGCTATGCCACAAGCACTTATGGTACTGTCAAAAATAAACAGTGCAAGATTAAATCTGAATCAGTTACTGAAAAATGAACTGAAATGTGATGCAGGATCAAAACCAAAATGCAGTCGAGCAGTTTCCCATGTTTGATAACATTGAGATGTTAGACTCAGGCATGTCACAATGATGGTGCCTGAGAAGGAAGGGTAGGTTGTGTGCTTGGTGCAGTCTTAGAAGTGGACCAGAGTGGACCATTTGTGGAAGGTGGGTGAATGGCCACCAAGTGTCATTTCTGATTGACACAGGAGATAACCATTCTACTGTGAGATCAGCGGAAGTATCAGAACTACCCCTCTTGGGAAAAGAAATCCAATTTGCAGGAGTTACAAGCAGACAAATTACTAATCTGTTTTTAAGAAGTACCTGTAAAAATAGGTTATTTTGAGGAAAATCTTCAATTTTGGTGTGCAATCCAAGTCCTGTTAACTTGTTAGGGAGAGATGTATTGTCAGGTTAAATTGCACCATCTATTGTACACCACAAGATTAGAATTTCAAACTCATGATGAGTACGTAGATTTCAAAATAGTTCAGCAAGAGACAGTAGGGATTTACCCAATGTTAATGGCAAAATATTTACCTGCAGATTTAATTTGAAATGTTAATCCTGTGAAGTGTGTGATTTCACAGGAAAGGCTATCAGACTAATCAAAGGAGCTGAACCAGACAAAATAAACATAAAGCCAAATTAAGTTTCCTAGAATACCACCTTATCATATGACACCTGAAGTGATAGAAGGAATAACTCATTTGATAAACACCATGCTGGAAAAGGTAATTTTAACCCCTTCGCTGCCAGGCCTTTTCCCCCTCCTGTGCCAGGCCTTTTTTTGCTATTTGGAATAGTTCTCGCTTAGGCCCTCATAACCTTTTGTCCACATAAGCTACCCACTCCAAATTTGCATCCTTTTTTTCCAACATCCTAGGGATTCTAGAGGTACCCAGACTTTGTGGGTTCACCTGAAGGAGGCCAAGAAATTAGCCAAAATACAGTGGAAATTTCATTTTTTTCAAACAATTGGGAAAAAGGGGCTGCAGAAGAAGGCTTGTGGTTTTTTCCCTGAAAATGGCATCAACAAAGGGTTTGTGGTGCTAAAATCACCAGCTGCCCAGCTTTCAGGAACAGGCAGACTTGAATCAGAAAACCCAATTTTTCAACACAATTTTGGCATTTTACTAGGACATACACCATTTTTATGATTTTTTGTGCTTTCAGCCTCCTTCCAGTCAGTGACAGAAATGGGTGTAAAACCAATGCTGGATCCCAGAAACCTAAACATTTCTGAAAAGTAGACAAAATTCTAAATTCAGCAAGGGGTAATTTGTTTAGATCCTACAAGGGTTTCCTACAGAAAATAACAACTGGAAAAAAAATAATTGAAATTGAGGTAAAAAAACAGCAATTTTTCTCTACGTTTTACTCTGAAACTTTTTCCTGCAATGTCGGATTTTTGAAAGCAATATACCGTTACGTCTGCTGGACTCTTCTGGTTGCGGGGATATATAGGGCTTGTAGGTTCATCAAGAACCCTAGGTACCCAGAGCCAATAAATGAGCTGCATTCTGCTGTGGGTTTTCATTCTATACCGGGTATACAGCAATTCATTTGCTGAAATATAAAGAGTGAAAAATAGCTATCAAGAAAACCTTTGTATTTCCAAAATGGGCACAAGATAAGGTGTTGAGGAGCAGTGGTTATTTGCACATCTCTGAATTCCGGGGTGTCCATACTAGCATGTGAATTACAGGGCATTTCTCAAATAGATGTCTTTTTTACACACTCTCTTATATTTGGAAGGAAAAAATTTAGAGAAAGAAAAGGGGCAATAACACTTGTTTTGCTATTCTATGTTCCCCCAAGTCTCGCGATAAAAATGATACCTCACTTGTGTAGGTAGGCCTAGCGCCCGCGACAGGAAATGCCCCAAAACACAACGTGGACACATCCCATTTTTTTACAGAAAACAGAGGTGTTTTTTGCAAAGTGCCTACCTGTAGATTTTGGCCTCTAGCTCAGCCGGCACCTAGGGAAACCTACCAAACCTGTACATTTTTGAAAACTAGAGACATAGGGCAATCCAAGATGTGGTGACTTGTGGGTCTCTCACCAGGTTCTGTTTCCCAGAATCCTTTGCAAACCTCAAAATTTGGCTAAAAAAACTGGCTTTCCTCACATTTCGGTGACAGAAAGTTCTGGAACCTGAGAGGAGCCACAAATTTCCTTTCACCCAGCGTTCCCCCAAGTCTCCCGATAAAAATGATACCTCACTTGTGTGGGTGGGCCAGGTGCCTGCAACAGAAAAAGGCCACAAACTTGTAGAGATTATGGGGATAGCACAGCGAGTTGATAAGCACATATTCTTCTTTTATACATCTTTAGGTTGACTCTGCTTTAGGGACCCACACAAGTGAGGTGTCATTTTACTTGGGAGACTAAGGGGAACGCTGGGGAGTAAGAATTTTGTGCTGGAGCGGTGATCGTACAAACGAAAGTCAGGAAAATATGCTTTTTTAAGCAAATTTTGAGGTTTGCAGAGGTGTCTGGGTAAGAAAATTTTGGGGGATCCACGCAAGCCACACCTCCCTGGACTCCTTGGGGTGTCTAGTTTTAAAAAATGTCTTTGTTTTGTAGGTTTCCCTAGATGAAGGCCGCACCCAGGACCAAAAACATGGGTGCCCCCTCCCCCCAAACACAGGTAGTTTTGTAATATATCATTTTGATGTGTCCACATACGTCTGTGATGTGCCAAACACTAAAATTGTGAAAAGAAACGCACTTAGGTTATGTGAAAAAGACCCCTCACCCACCAACCAAGTTGGTGGCATGCTTCATCATCGGGGTCCCACCTGAGATACCTGGTGTGTCACAAGTGTGCTGCGACGCCTGATTACAGCGGAGCAGGTTTTGTCATTTGTACCACACATACTGGTTGGATTTGGCACGAGGGTGAGTGATGGTTCAGTAGATCAAATTTTATTAACAAGAGATTTCGCAAAAGTGAAATGCACTGGTAATAACTGAAAAGCCAAAAAACTGAAACAATGACTCACAGCTCATGAGCTGTAAAGCCACGGCAAGGCACCAACCGCTTTACAGTCCATTCACACACCTTTCATACATGACATGCACAAGACCATTCACGCTGCCAGCCATGGGCCCAGCACATTACAACACTTGCATCGACAGACAGCACCAGTCAAGGGCCCATCACTTTCATACGCCCACATGCCTGATACAGCAATCACACCAGCTGATGAGTGTGTGGACTGGCGTTTGGCTGGCACCGCTAGCCAAGCGCCACCCCACCCATACTGCCAGCCAAGTGCCACCCCAAGCACACCGCCAGCCAAGCGCCACCCCACCCATACCGCCAGCCAAGCGCCACTCCACGCACACCGCTAGCCAAGCGCCACCCCAAGCACACCGCCAGCCAAGCGCCACCCCACCCATACCGCCAGCCAAGCGCCACCCCACCCACACCGCCAGCCAAGCGCCACCTCAAGCACACCGCCAGCCAAGCGCCACCCCACCCATACCACCAGCCAAGCGCCACTCCACGCACACCGCTAGCCAAGCGCCACCCCAAGCACACCGCCAGCCAAGCGCCACCCCACCCATACCGCCAGCCAAGCGCCACCCCACCCATACCGCCAGCCAAGCGCCACATCAAGCACACCGCCAGCCAAGCGCCACCCCACCCCTACCGCCAGCCAAGCGCCACCCCACGCACACCGCCAGCCAAGCGCCACCCCACGCACACCGCCATCACTTTTTTTCTGTTTCTAAACAACAAAGAAACCACTAATTATAAAATAAGTACAAAACTATAAACACAAAAGCTCTAACTAAATACATGACAGTAATGCCAACAGTGAAAATGAATATATGAAAATATAAAACAGGCAGTTTACGCTCACGGTATTTCCCAAAACAGTTTCCTTGTGTGGTAACTTCTAAAACAGCCGGGCACACACAGCCCAGGCTTTAAAGGGCATTCGGGGCAGTACATCCGGCTCTCCCTCCGGATTGATCTCCGGGCACATACTCTACATTTCTTTGTGGGCAAGTCTTTTTTGGTAATGGGAGCCACTTTCTCCACCACTTCTACTCTAGGATCTCTTGCCCGTTCCACCACAATAAGGCTCTCTATCACTGACTCTCGAAATTTAACAAATGTCATCCTTGACTCAGGTGAACAATCCTTGAACACAATAAAAGCGTTAAAAGTTGCCAAATGAAATAAATGTAGGGCCAACTTTTTATACCACACGTAAGACTTACGAAGAGCAGTGTAAGGTTCCAACCTCTGATCTACTCTATCAACACCACCCATGTGCCTATTGTAGTCCAAAATGCACGCACTTCCGCAACCTGTCCCCAAACAGTCACAGGGGAAGTACTCTCATCATGGATGGTAGATAGCATGTGCACATCCCTCCTGTCTGAAAATTTCATAGCTAGCAGCTTATTATTCCGCAAGGCACTGCACTGTCCCCTCTCAAGTTTTTTACAGACAAGTTCCCTTAGATAGCCTTTCCGGTTAGAACGGATTGTGCCTCAAGCTACAGTGTCCACTCTAAACAACTCCTTGAACAACTGCACTCCAGTGTAGAAATTATCTACGTACAAATGGTGACCTTTGTTAAACAATCGTCTACTAAGTCCCCAACACAATTGGTTCGCTAACTCCAAAAGTGGCCGGACAACCAGGAGGGTCAATACTGGAATCCCTACCAGTGTAGACCTGGAAATTATACACATATCCTGTACTGCTTTCTGACAGCATATACAATTTAATCCCATACTCTGCCCTCTTACTAGGAATGTACTGCTTAAAAACTAAACGCCCCTTGAACAGGACCAAAGACTCGTCCACACTTATCTCTTTGCCTGGAACATAGACCTCTGAAAAACGATCTACAAAATGATCAAGGACAGGCCTAATCTTAAAAAGACGGTCACAATCAGGGTGAGCTTGTGGCAAGACTAAAGCATTGTCTACAAAATGCAGCATATAAGAAGCAGGTGACGGCTTCCTGATCAACCCCATCAAAAAAGTCAAACCTAAAAACCTTTTCATCTCTTCCAGATATGTGAGAACCCACTGAGTAGCTCTAGACTGAGGCCTAAGTCTGGCAGCGTTGTCCCTCAAATATTGCTCTGAATACAAATTAGTCTGCTCCACAATCTCTTCCAAAAATACATCGTCCATAAACAAGTGAAAGAAATGGACAGGCAAAAAGTTTTCTGTATTCACTCTACACCCTGGGAGACCAGTAAATGCAGGTAACTGTGGCTGCTCCATGTTTGGGGCAATCCAGGTGTCAGGTATTCTAATGGGAAACCCTTCAGCCCCAGGCTGCTGCACTCTTGGCACATCAATGTCCTCCTCTAAAACAGGCCCTTCATCTGCACTGAGAGTAGCTTCCTCATCAGAAGAATACTCTCGGACAGAAAACTCACTGCCAGAATCTCTCACTTCCTCCTCTACCTCAGATGCAGAGTCAGTCTTGTAATCATGGTCTGAAGATGACTCAAAGAGCATGCCAACAACCTGCTGAGCGGTCACTCTGCAGCTAGCCATGATCCTCACTAACAACAAATGGATTGCCAACAACAACTAGCACTAAAATAAGTAATAAACAAAGTGTAGCTTTATCACAAAGGGTTATGTACTAAAAAACTATACCACTAACTTGCCTGAAAAAGCTACTCACCAGCAACTACTCTGCACAGACACAGCAATCACCAATGATATCCCACTAAAAAGAAAAAAGCAAATTAGACATATGACAACACAAATATAATTGTGCTCAAATCTAAGATCAATTTCACACACAATACTGCATTTAGTACACCACCAACAAACATGTCATTCATGCATGTCAACAATACTCCTTTGGAGTAAATTGCTTTCACTTACCTAAAACATGCAACTATGCAAACCGCAGGACAACTACTGCCAAAACCACAAGGATCCACAGCAAAGGAAGCAAAAGCTTTGAACTTGAACAAAAAGAAGAAATAAACAGTTATAATCACAAATACAAATACTTCGCCAGTTGACAAACACCCCACCACCAAGAACTTAGAAATTGTCCCTGGTGCCTAAGTGGCTTCTGCCCCACTAGGAGGCAGATGGGCCTAAAAATAAATAGGCTGATCTGCCCCCAAGTGGGGCAGAAATGGCCAACAGCTCTGTACCCTGTTTGGAGGGGTGGGGGGGCCTTGCCAAAGGGGGTGAATGGGGGTGCCCCCAGCACAAAAAAAACAAAGGGAGCCAAAAGAAAAATCTCTGACATCTTGGTGCCTTCTGCCCCCTTGGGTGTAGATGGGCCTAACAAAAATAGGCTGATCTGCCTCCAAGGTGGGCAGAAATGGCCATCACTAATGAGCCCCCTTTGGGGGGGTGACCCTTGCCAAATGTGCCGCCCCCCCACACACAAAACACACACACACACAATCCCTGGTGTCTAAGTGGATTCTGCCCCCCTTGGGGGCAGATGGGTGCAAAAAAAATTGGCCGATGGGGCAGAAATTGCCAACAGCTCTGTGCCCCCTTTAGAGGGTGACCCTTGCCAAAGGGGGCCCCCCAGCACAAAACAAAAAAAGGGGAACAAAAAAAAACTCCCTGGCGTATTGGTGGTTTCTGCCCTGCCTGGGGGCAGATGGACCTACAAAAATGGGCCCATCTGCCCCCAAGGGGGGCAGAGATAGCCAATACGAAATTTCCCCACTTTGGGGGGCGACTCTTGCCCAAGGGATGCCCCCAAACACACAAAACCCACACACACGCCACACAATCCCTGGCGCCTAGTGGGATTCGACCCCCCGGGGGCCAGATCGTCCAAAAACATGGCCGATCTAGCCTCAGGGGGGGGCGAAACATATCAAAAATTATTGCCTCTGGGGCAGCGACCCTTGCCTAAGGGGTCGCTGCCCAAAAACATAAAGAAAAGAAAATCCCGGGGTGGGGGGTGCCTAAATAGGATAACAAAAATAGCCCCCCCATGGGAGCGACCCTTGCCCAAGGGGTCGCTCCCAAAATAATTGTCCAAATGTAAATTCCTGGTGTCTAGTGGTTTTCGCCCCCCCCTGGGGGCATATCAGCCGAAAAATCGACCGATCTGCCCCCGGGGGGCGGCCAAATAGGATAAAAAAATAGCCCCCCATGGGAGCGACCCTTGCCCAAGGGGTCGCTCCCAAAATAATTGTCCAAACGTAAATCCCTGGTGTCTAGTGGTTTTCTCCCTCCCCGGAGACAGATCGGCCAAAAAAATGGCCGATATGCCCCCGGGGGTGGGGGGCGAAATACAAAATAAATTAGCCCCCCAGGGGAGCGACCCTTGCCCAAGGGGTCGCTCCCAAAATAATTGGCCAAACGTAAATCCCTGGTGTCTAGTGGTTTTCGCCCCCCCCCCCAGAGGGGCGAAAAACAGAATAAAATAGCCCCCCAGGGGAGCGACTCTTGCCCAGGGGGTCGCTCCCAAAATCTAATAAAATAACAAATCCCTGGTGGCTAGTGGGGATTCCTGCTCCACGATCGTGGGCCCTGCCCACGATCGTGGAGCAGGAATCTAGTGAAAACAGGCACAGGGGGAAAGGAAAAACCCTTTCCTTTACCCGTGTCTGTTTCCTCCCCCCAAGCCCCCAAAAAGGGAAGGACTTACCTGAAGGAAGTCGTCTTCCCTCGACGAGCTGGAAGCAAATGGCTTCCAGCGCATCCCGGCAATACTTGATGACGTTGGCGCGCTGTGGAAATAATTGGGAGTTCATGCAACTCACCAATTGTGGAAATGTGAAAGCCCAATGGTAAGTTTAGGATAGTGCAGGATTTAAGAAAGGTGAAAGACATCATAATCCCATATCTTCCTGTGGTACCAAATACAGCCACCATATTTTATCAAATTCCATGCACAGCTGCGTGGTTTACTGTGATTGATTTCTGCCAAGCTTTCTTCTCAATTTCATTACACTACAACATCAGTACTTGTTCTCCTTTATGTTCAGAGAGAAAGTCAAGCATGGTGTTGTATCTCACGAGGGTACATTGAGAGTCCATCTATTTTTAACCAGATCTTGAAAAAGAATATGGAAACATGGAAACTGGCCCTAAGTTCAGTCTTGGTGCAATATATAGATGACTTACGTGCCGCATCAAGGGGAAAAGAGTCTTCCAAAGTTGCCACCATTGCATTGTTGAATCATTTGGCAGAAAATAGACGTAAAGGCCCTCATTACAACCCTGGCGGTCGGTGTTAAAGCGGCGGTAATACCGCCAAGAGACCGGCTGTAAAAAAAATGGGATCACGACCACGGTGGAAACCACCAACACAGACAGCCACTTTCACACTCCGACCGCCACTGCGGTAGCAATAAACACTGCAGCGGTCACTGCCAACAGACAGGCGGAAGACAATGTACCGCCCACACTATTACAACCCGCCAATCCGCCAGCTTTTCCGGGGCGGTACCAACACCATCAAAAGCATGCCAGAAACAGTCTTTGGAAGGGAAACCACTCACCTTCCGACAATCAACGAAGAACCAGGACGAAATGCAGCCCGAGTTGCAGGTCCTGCCGATGCTGGTGTACCTCCTCATGGGGAGTGCAAAGCCACAGTCTCTCTAGTGGGTGGGTCTCCTACTGCTTGCTCCTGCGGAGTGCAAAGTCACAGTCTCTCTAGTGGGTGGGTTGCCCACTGCTTGCTCCTGGGGAGTGCAGGGCCACAGTCTCTTAAGGGGGTGGCATCTCCACTGGTTCTGAAGGGGGCTTTGCGCCTAGTCTGCTTCATCCTGCCAAGGATAGGGGAGTGGATTCATTTCTCCACTGGTTCTGGAGGGGGCTTTGTGGCCAGTCTGCTTCATCCTGCCAAGGATAGGGGGAGTGGATGACTTTCTCCACTGGTTCTGGAGGGGGCTTTGTGCCACGTCTGCTTCATTCTGCCAAGGATAGGGGGAGTAGATGCATTTCTCCACTGGTTCTTGAGGGGGCTTTGTGCCCAGTCTGCTTCATCCTGCCAAGGATAGGGGGAGAGGATGCATTTCTCCACTGGTTCTGGAGGGGGCTTTGTGCCCAGTGATGCTGCACTTGGGGTGTGACAGTTCACATTCCCTCACCTGGGTGTCTGAGGCACGAGATTTGCATGGAACAGGTAGCATGATACTCCATGGAGACAGGGCCAAACTCCATCCTGTGGCGACTAAGGCTGCAAACTGGTGGTAGTGCCGGTGCTGGTGGGGGTGCTTCCAGTGGTGGTGGGAGGCTCCAGGCCGTCTCCTGCAGCCTTGTAGGCTGCCCACTGGGGATACTGCTGTTGACAGTTGTTGTGGCAGCGGCGGGGCAAGTCGCGGTAGAGGTGGCAGTGCTTGCGGCAGTGCCTGCAGCTGGGATGCTGTCCGTGGTGCAGGTGCTGGTAGTGGTGGAGGGAGGCACCAGCCCGTCTCCTGCAGCCTCGGACGGCTGCCCACTGGGGATGCTGCTGCTGACAGTTGTTGTGGCAGCGGCAGGGCAGGTGTGGTGCAGGTGGCGGTGCTTGTGGCGGGGCTTTCGGTTCTGATGGTGGGCAGCAGGCCCTCACCTGGAGCCTCTGAGGCCTGAAGTGCCTTGCCTTTGGCTTTTCTGCCCCTTCCTCACCTTGGCAGATGCTACTGGGATCGTGGCACTGGCAGCTGGAGTTTTGGAGGAGGCCTTGCTGGGTGGGTCGTGCTCCTTGGACGTGCTGCATGCTGGCTCCTTCTTCACCTTGGCAGGTGGTCCTTTGCAGGGGTCGGTGGCACACTGACTGGCCTGACGGGTGCCCACCTTTGATGCTCTGGGAGTTGCAGGTAACACAGTGGACGCCGACTTGGTGGCTGAGGTGCTGGCCTGGGATCTGGACACCCTGGCCCAAGGGGAAGGACGGGGGGAGGGGTAGGGAAGAGGTCAACGTTAGCCAGTAAAAGTTTTTTAGACACACTGGGACGGGAAGATGGAGAGGTTTTGGGAGTGGAGGAAGAGGGAGTGGTTGTAGGAGGTGTCTGTCTGCTGAGTTTGGGTGAAGGTGCATGGGCTGGATGCTTTTGTGAGGTGGATGCCTGTTGGGTGGGTGGGTGCGTGCGTTTGTGTACTTTGGGAGGAGGAGTCACAGACACACTGGGAGAGGACACAGGGGACGTGTGCATGGTTGTGGGGGTGGTGACTGCCAGTGAGGGGTGTGTTGTGATGGGCGTGATGGTGATGGAAGTAGTGGATGAGGATGTAGTGCATGCAGGTGTGAGTGGAGGCGACACTGGGAGCGAGGTGGATGAAGAAGAGGAGGGGGACACAGTGGAGGCAGTGGATGTTGGTGTGTTTGCATGGGCATGGTGCTTGTGTGAGATGAAGTGTGGTGCTTATGTTTGCCTGAGCCACTTTTGTGTGTTGATTTGGGTGAATGCTGGTCTGAAGGTGTGCTTGGGATAGGCTGAGGTTGAGGGGATTGGGACTGGGTGGAGGAAGTTGGAGGGGGGAGGCTAGACACAGGGACAATGGCTGCCATCAGTGCTGAGACTAGAGCCTGAAATGCTCTCTTTTGGACTGCCACACCAGAGTGAATGCCCTCCAGGTATGCATTTGTTGCAAATTGCTCTCGACACCCTGGATGGCATTCAGAATCATTGGCTGTCCAACAATGAGGGATGTCAGAAGGTCAATAGCCTCCTCACTGAGGGCAGCAGGGCTAACTGGGGCAGGGCTTGAGGTGCCTGGGGCGAAAGAGATGCCCACCCTCCTGGGTGAGCGGGCATGGGAAACACGCTGAGGGACTGCTGGGAGGGTGGTGCTGGTAGAGGGGGTGGCGGCTGTAGCTGTTGTTGGGGTGGGCACAGAGGTGTCCGCCACCGCCAGGGAGCTGCCATCGGAGGAGGAGTCGCTGTCTGTGGTCTCCCCTCCTGTTCCCATTGTGGTGCTCCCCTCGCCCTCCATCCCAATGGTGCCTTCACCCTCTGTGGATTCGGCCTCCAGGCCCATGTGGGATGCAGCTCCCTCCTCCACCAGATGATGCTAATGCACACAAGGACAGAGTGACAAAACAAAAAGGGGGGGAGACAGAAGATACACTTGGTCAATGGCAGCAACAACACCATTATTGGGGTAGGAGTGCTCTAGAGCCTGCCCAACAAGGGACCTACCCTGCCATGTTCGCCCTGGCCTACGGGCACCCACAGCCCACATCCCCCACCCAGGTAACACCTTAACGCGTGCAAAGTCATGATTCTGATTCTGTACTCACCCCCTTGTGGCTGCTGTGATGCCCTCAAGCGCCCACCCCACTCCAGATAGGCCACCGCCAGGATGTGGAACATTAGGGGGGTCATTGTGCGACGGGCACCCATTCCACGTTGGGAGGCCAGACCCAGCTGGGCCTCTGCCGTCTTCTTTGACCAGCAGTGCAGGTCCTCCCATCTCTTGCGGCAGTGGGTGCTCCACCTGTGAAAGACCCCCAGTGTCCCCACCTCCTTGGCGATGGAACACCAAATACCCTTTTTCTGGTGGGTGCTGACCTGGAGGGAAAAAACTGCAGAAAAGGAAATTACTCACCAGTCCGGACCATCATACTCATTGCCCACCAGTTCCCACCCATGCCCTGATGCACGTACACTGACCACCTTACATGCTGCACTCTGGCCAGGACGCCTCAGCACCCCCAACATGTGGCTTACATCCACAGCACTCCATACATTCATGGCCCATGCATCATGCTCACAGTGTACTCACTAGTTTGTCTGGAGGACCGTAGAGTAATGCGTACTGGGGTAGGACCCCATCCACCAGTTTCTCCAACTCCTCCGCAGAGCAGGCAGGAGCCCTTTCCCAGACACATGAACCACTGTCCCTTCCAGACACAGGTCACAGCAGCACTTGCAGTGTAGGTCCTCTCCTGTTGAAGGTCAGGTAGCAAGTGAGTGAATAGTTAGAAAATGGCAGTCACGTCCGCTGCGGTGTGCACCGTCACTGCCGGCGTACATCACCATTGGCTCCTGGAACCCATAGGGCCCAATAATAACAAATGCAAAGTTGCGCGGCAGTCATCGACCGCCTACCGCGACGGCGCACAATGCCAGCCAAATTACCTCATTTCCACTTGTCCCTCCTCAGAGGTCAGGCAGCCACCATTTCAGGGGGGCACAGGGCATGGAACCTAATTGCGTCACAGCAGACATTGGCACATCAACTGACTCTGTAGTTCACATACTGCTTCTGTAAAGTAAATTATTCAACATTACTGCAAAAGATGTGTAAATATGACCCTTTGATCACCGTTCTCTTCTCTAGGCTTCAACCACTGAGGCAGCATATGAGATGGCAGCATCGTCCGGTGTATGGATCCCTGGTGTACCTTGCGACAATGGAGGACAGACACATTATCATCACATACAGACTTGATCGTGCCACAATCCAATAACTGTGTGCCCAATTGGAGCCAGACCTGATGTCAGCTATCCGCCAGCCCACAGGAATCCCCCCTCTAGTGCAGGTCCTGTCAGTGCTCCATTTCCTGTCAAGTTGTTCCTTCCAAACAACAGTGGCAGTGGCATCAGGGATGTCTCAGCCAATGTTCTCCAACGTGTTGACTAGAGTTTTGTCTGCCCTGCTGAAACACATGCACAGCTACATCGTGTTCCCCCAAGTGGAGGATTTGGCCACAATAAAGGCTGACTTTTATGCCCTGGGACATATCCCCAATATCATCGGTGCCATTGATGGTACACATGTAGCATTTGTCTCCCCCCCTCGGAGAAATGAACAGGTTTACAGGAACAGAATAAGCTATCAATCGATGAATGTGCAGATGGTGTGTTTGGCGGACCAGTACATCGCCCATGTAAATGCCAAATATCCTGGCTCTGTGCATGATGCCTTTATCTTGAGGAATTGCAGCATACCCTATGTGATGGGCCAACTCCAGAGGCACCGGGTGTGGCTAATAGGTGAGCCAAAGGTCCCCACCCAGTATATGTTGATGTCTGGGTATGTGATTGCCCCTAAGGGCTAGTGTGTGTCTAACAGTTGTCACCCTATATTTACAGGTGACTCTGGTTACCCCAACCTCTCATGGCTACTGAACCCAGTGAGGAATACCAGGACAAGGGCAGAGGAACGTTACAATGAGGCACATGGGTGTACAAGGAGGATTATAGAAAGAACCTTTGGCATCCTGAAGGCCAGGTTCCGGTGCCTCCATCTGACAGGTGGCTCCTTGTACTACTCACCCAAGAAGGTGTGCCAGATCATCGTTGCATGCTGTATGTTGCACAACCTGGTCTTGAGAAGCCAGGTGCCTTTTCTGCAGGAGGATGTGCCTGGAGAAGGTCTTGTGGCAGCGGTGGAGCCTGTGGACAGTGAGGAAGAGGAGGCAGAGGAAGAAGATGTTGGCAACAGAACAAATATAATACAGCAGTACTTCCAGTGAAACACAGGTAAGACACTGTAACTCCAGTTAACATTTCAGTAATCTGTTGGACATTGTACAAGTCTTACCCTATGTCTATGACCACTGACTATTCCCTTTGGATTCTCTGTTTTCAGATCTCTGTGTCCCATTCTGGCTCCTGCTATATGTGCTGCTGCCCACCAAAGGTCATCCTGTAGTATATTTCACTGTACATATACGTTGCAATGCTTGGATAATGTTGTACTAATACATTTGTGAATCATTAGACTGACTCCAGATTGGTATTTGTTTCAAGGGTGTTTATTTAGGTGCTAATAAGTATAGGTGTATGTGCAAGGGGCTAGGCTGATGGTGGAGGAAAGTCCAGGGTAGAGTCCAGTCTCTTGGTATCACAGGTGCATTGTCCAAGGTGGACAGGGTAACAGAGTGGGACAGAAGGGTGACTATCATGAGAGTCCTATTTTCTGGCGGGGGACTTGGCAACATTCTCTGTATTCTGCCTGGATCGCAGGTACCGTTTGGGGGGTGGTTATCCTTCTGCAGGGGGTGCTGGTGGCCTATTGGTCCTGTGGCAGGGGCTCCTGCCCACTAGCACTGGCGGAGATGGAAGGCTGTTCCTCGGTTTGGCTAGTGTCAGGCGCCCTTTGTTGTGCCACTGCCTCCCTCATGGTCTTGTCCATGTCAGCCAGCACCCCTGCAATGGTGACCAGGATGGTGTATATTTTTGTTAGGTCATCCCTGATCCCCAGGTACTGCCCCTCCTGCAGCCGCTGGGTCTCCTGCAACTTGGCCAGTATCTGGACAATGGTTTCGTGGGAATGGTGGTATGCCCCCAGGATGTCTGAGAGTGCCTTGTGGAGAGTGGGTTCCCTGTGCCCGTCCTCCCCCTGTCGCACAGCAGTCCTCCCAGCTTCCCTGTTGTCCTGTGCCTCTGTCCCCTGAACCGTGTGCCCACTGCCACTGACCCCAGGTTCCTGATCGTCCTGTGTTTGTGGGGTTGCCTGGGGTCCCTGTAGTGGTGGACACACTGCTGACTGATGTGCCCTGGGGACAGTGACATGGGCCCGCTGGGTGGGTGATGTGCTGGTGTTTCCTGAGGGGGAGGCTCAGTGGTGGGTTGGGACTGCGACAGGGGAACCGACTGTCCAGAGGCCCAGGATGGGCCAGGTTGGTCATCCTGATCCAGGTGTGGAGAGCTGCTGTTGTCACTGTGGGCCTCTTTGGGGGAGGACTGAATGTAGCTGGCACCTCCTCTCTGGTGACGTTGAGTAGGGGTCCTGTTGGGATGCAAATACATTGTTAATGTATCTGTGTGGGCCATATTGTGCATGGGTGTGTTTTCATCTATGATTGTGATTTCCCTGTCGGTTTGCCCTTGTGTGAGTGGTGATTTTGTGGGCTGGGTGAGTCTCTCTACTGCACATGCTGGGGTGATGGGTGTCCATGCAGGTCTGTGATGTGGGTCCATGCATTGGTATGGCATGCAGGGCTTTGAATTAGGATGGGTGGGTTGTGATAGTGGGGTATATGTGAGGTGTTGGAGTGATGGGGGTGAGGGTAGGGGTAGGAGTTTCTGATGGCATGCAGGTAGGGTGGGGGGATGAAGTAGTAAAGATTTGACTTACCAGAGTCCAGTCCTCCTGCTACTCCTGTGAGGCCCTCAGGATGCATGATCACCAAGACTTGCTCCTCCCATGTTAATTGTGAGGGAGGAGGTGGGGGTCCGCCGCCAGTCCTCTGTACAGCAATCTGGTGTCTTGCTACCACGGAACGCACCTTCCCCTGTAGGTCATTCCACCTCTTCCTGATGTCATCCCTGGTTCTTGGGTGCTGTCCCACGGCGTTGACCCTATCCACTATTCTCCGCCATAGCTCCATTTTCCTTGCAATGGACGTCTGCTGCACTTGTGATCTGAATAGCTGTGGCTCTACCCCGATGATTTCCTCCACCATGACCCTTAGCTCCTCCTCAGAAAACCTGGGGTGTCTTTGGGGTGCCATGGATGTGGTGCGAGTGATATGTGTGAGGATGTGTGGGGTGATTTGTGGGGTGATGTGTTCTAGTGTATGCTGTGATGTGCGTGAATGGTGTATGGGTGATGGTGTTCTGTGCCTCTGATTGAGTTGGTGCTCCTTGCTTGTCTCTCTCTGCTTGCTATCTTTTTTTTCGCTGTAAGGGGTTGTGGGTGATGTGGGTGTGTGTTTTATATTAGATTCGGTGTGTGGGTGTGGTGTGTGTATGTGTGTCAGGTGTGTGTAGTTTGAATTGTCTAATGTGGTGTGGTTTTGTAAGTGTGTGTGTATTTTGAGCGCAGCGATAAGTACCGCCAATGGTTTACCGCGATTGAAAGACCGTCGCGGTGATTCGTGGGTCGTGATACTGTGGGCGTATTCCTGTTGGCGTAACAGTGTGGGTTTTGCTATCGCAAGTTTATCACTAATCTTTGGTCTTGCGGACTTGTGTGGGTGTCTCTATAGTGGCGGATTTCTATGTGTGGATCATAATACCCGTGGCGGATTACCGCCGCGGTAACGGTATGTTGGTGGCCGTCAGTATGGCAGTAGGCGGCATTTACCACCAGAGTTGTAATGAGGGCCAAAGTGTCTCCAAATAAACTGCAGTATTGTCAAAAAGTAGGTAAATATTTTAGACATATCATTTAAAAATGAATGAGAAAAGTGTCAAGAGAAAGAGTCGAAGCTATCCTGAAATTGAGTAAAACTCAGAGAGAGGTCAGGATGTTTCTGTGACTAGTTGACTACTGTACACCATTGATACCCAAGTTTTCCTTGGTGGCAAAACCTTTACTGAGGTTAACACAAAAAGATGTACCAGATTCAATTCCATGGGTCAACAAATACATGAATGCATTCCTAGGGATGAGAGAAAGTCTCTGTCATGCCCCGGCACTGGCAATGCCAGATTATACAAAAGATTTTATATGGTTTTGCAGTGAGAGGTCTGCACTCTCTCAGTGCTAACCCAAATTCATGGATACTGCAAAAAGGCTATGGCATATTTTCCTGTAGCCACCGCTTTGTCTGGTTATCTCAAAGCAGTAGCTGAAGTTAGTGTAAGCTTCGACAAGTGTGAAAACATTGTGATGGGACATTCTTAAATAGTCATGGTCCCTCACTCAGTTGAGGTATTATTTACCAGAACTAAAACACAGCACCTAACTAATTCGAGACTAACCCATTATGAAAAGAAGAGTCTGGCGGAAATAAATGTTGTGATGAGCAGAAGTCAAGTACTGAATTCTAGCACATTGTTATCCATCCCAGAGGGAGAAGAAGCTGATTATTTTGAACATATTTGCTTTGATGCTATGGAGCTATGCACCAAACCCAGACTAGACATAAAAGATGAGCCTTTAATAAGTTGACTATGTTCTATTTGTGGATTTTTCATGCTTGAGAACAAGTGACAGTTCTTTGAGAGCAGTTTACGCAATCTGCACAATTCAAGAAGTAATAGAAGCTTCATGGCTTCAAGGAATTTCTTCAACCCAAGTTGCACAATTAATTGCCTTATTGGAGCTTGCAGCTTGACAGCACAAATAAGAGTGACTCTATTTACAGATAGTACGGAATTGGTGTGGTCCATGATTTTGGGCAACTGTGGTCACTGCGAGGTTTTATGACCTTATCCAGTGTGCCCTTTAGAAACGGTTAACAGGTTAAACATTTATTGGAAGGCCCACAATTCCCCACTGAAATTGCAGCTGTGAAGTGTGTGGCACACAATAGTGATAACATTAATGTCACAGGTGCCAACAGGTATGCTGATGAAGTGGCACGGTACTGTACAATTCTGGCCTGCACACTTAATGGCTCATTCACAAATGAAAATACAGGAGAAAATGTCCTTTCCATGATGTTGAGAGTGGCTAATAATTGGGGTGGGTTGAGACAAATGCAAGAAAATGCACTTGAGCTAGAGAAACAGGGTTACGGGATAGACAAGCACAATATTTGGATTTCAGTGGATGGAAGACCAATTTTGCATGACAGTCTGCTATCTCCAATGACAAGACATTTCCATGGCCCAACACACTTAAATAGGAATACCATGATTCGTAATTTCAAGCAGTTCTAGTTTAATCCCAGATTCAGAGCCCAAGCAGAAGAATTGTGTCATTGATGTGTAACATATCAGTAAATTAATGTAGACAAATGAACACGCATTATGTTGAGTCATGTAGGAAGATCAGGAGGCCCTTTCAAAAGGATGCAAATGGATTTAATAGAAAAGTCCATTTGCAGAGGGTTGAGATATGTCTTGGTGATTGTCTTCATCTTCTCCAGATTGGGAGAAGCTTATCCAACCAGTAGAAATGATAGTCTCACTGTAGAGAAATTACTGTTGCGAGAGTTAGTCCCAGGTATGGCATGCCTGTCTCACTAGAAACAGATCGAGTTACTCACTTTTACAGTGAGAGTATAAAAATGTTGTGTACAGCATTGAAAGTCGATCAGAAGCTCCACTGCAGTCAGCATTCAGAAGCTTCTGGCACAGTGGAACAACTCAATGGGATGATTAAGTCAAGATTGGCAAACGTTTGTGCTTTCACTTCTCTGAAATGGCCTGTAGCTTTGCCTTCTGTATTAGTGAGTCTAGATGGTACACCTGATAAAAAACTGGTTTCTGACCCCATGAGATTCTTATTGGCAGAGCAATAAGATTACCTGCAGTTTGAGCAAATGCACTTGCGACTATTACAGATGACATGGTACTTGATTACTGTAAAGGATTTGCTGACGTGGTAAGTTCTGTCTCTCTGCAGGATGAAGCTGTTACCGCAAATCCAAATCAGGAGCAGTGCCATGACCTTAGTCCTGGTGACTGGGTCTTAGTTGAGAAGCATATGAGAAGGTCCTGTCTAGAGCCACGCTGTAAAGGCCCCATCAAGTAATTCTGTTCACAAGTACAGCAGTTAAATGTCCTAGAATCCCATACTGGGTACACACTTCACATACTAGGAGAACAAGAGATCCTTATGAAGAAATAGTGTTCTATGAGCAAGAATCAAAAGCACTGGTGCACGTACCACCATACTTTGTACAAGAACAAACTCGAAAAATGAAAAAAAAACTGTGATCAGAGACAACACAAAGAAGTAAGGGGTAAAGAATCTCTGACAGGTGAAAGGTCCAACTGTCAGGCATCTCTCAGAGTGGCACTGGAGAAGAGCTGGTGACACAGTCTAATGAAGTGAATACTGAAACTGTTCTGGAACAAGCAGAGAATCGTGATGATCCAGGAGAAGGAACAAGTTCAAGGAACAAGTTCTGGAATAGAGACAAGAAGTGATCCACCAAAGAAAAGATGGCCAAAAGCTTACAGTAGAAAGCAATCAAGACTCTGTGTGTCAGCTTAATCAATACCACCAACAATCAGATACGAAGCAGCGTCAAATGGTATGAGTGACACAGAGGAAGAAACAAACACACTTAGAAGATCCAAAAAGATCTAGAGTGCCTTGTCAAAGATATTTGTCACCTTAATGAACATATTAGGTTTTGAACAATCCAATATTTGACTTGCCTGATTGAAGAAAGGAACTGCCAGAGCCACCTTAAAAATTCCTGATTATAAAAAAGAACGAAAGATCTGAAAATTCTAAAACTGAGAAATAAAAGACTGAACTATTATTTGAACTATTTATAAAACAAAAAGACAAATATAACTGACTGAAAAAGAACATAAGAAGAGGACAGGGGTCTTAAGGAATAGCTGAAGAGCAGGGATAGCATTTTAGAAGAACACGGAGTTGGGTTAAAGATTATCTGTTTGGAGATATTATCACTAACAAGGCCAAAAGATTTAAAGAAAAAGAAAGGACACAAGCAAATAGAAAACTAACTTGAAAAAGAGTGCACCGATACTTTTCAACTTCAAGAAGAGATCATTTTCTTTCTCAAACAAGTTATTGGTAGTGGTTCCTATTTTAAAGACAACATGTGTAATGCTAATAAACCTGGTGCAAAATATTTTTAGAGACTGTTGTAGCATATTTTCCTTTGCAGGATTTATGCTAGGACGGGGTTGATGCATCTTTTCACCCAGCATGTAAGGGTGTGAAGACACTAGTCATCAAAACTTCAATGATCATTTAAATTTACAGTATGACTCATTTAGGACACAAAATGATACTCCAAGCTGAAGTAAAGTTCAGGGTTTTTTATTAAAGGTCAATGCTTATAGTCACATAGTTGATTCTCAAAACAAGACTATGAAGATACAGAATCATAATAGGTTGCCCAAACCTCTGAAAGAAGTTCAAACAGACAAACATCAAAAATACTAAGCACTCAATGACAGCAATGCACAAGAGCAACACAAAAATCTAAAGAGGAGGAAACGTGGTGCCTAATCCTGTTACTCATTTACCTGTTCTAAGCTTGCAAAGTTTAGTAATCTAAACAAGGGGAAACCCTATAAATTAGCAAATCCATTTAGAATGTGCTGGGACAAACACAAGTGGGGAAAAAAGACAAAAAAAAAACATTAAAAGGACAAGAAGAATTTGAAAGAAAGGAAATCTGGAGAATTAGAAAAACGAACTAAGGTTGCCAAAAAGTAGATAAAAAGGGAATGCATCAGCATTTCAGAAGCTCAGTCAAGAATCTTCTTCTCTGGATCAGGGCAAACATCTATCTTAGCCTCAGCGAGTTATTTCAAAGGGAGAAGGGATAGAGAGGGCCATAACTTCCAGGGTCCAGTGGGTTCAGCAAATGGAGAAGAATGTGAGGGATTATCTTCTGACCAAAGTCCAGTTGGGGAACGGTATATTAAAGTTTATTGGGAACGATTATTCATTCATCCATCACTCCATATGACGCAAAAGGTGTAAATGTCCAATGGGAAACAGTCATAGGATTCAGACTGCAACATTAGTGAAAATTCTCAGGATGTAAACAGCTTCCAACAGTACTCTTCCATGTGAATTTGAAACATTTTATATATATATTTATTCCGCTGTTCCTGAATGTACGGGTCTCAAGGTTTATCTCATAAACCTGCTATGCATAAGACAAGCAAATATCTATTTCCAACCTGTCTTTCTCATGAGAATAAAATCTGAAAGAAAGGTTCATGTTAACAAGAATGACTAAACATTTTCTGCACAGTCACAAAGCAGGGCCGTGCAGGCCTTACATAGGCGAATGCAAATGAATTAAATCAGCACATTCATTTATGCATTTAATATACATCTAACATTCTAAACCATAAAATCATTATGAATAAGCTACCAGAGTTGTTCAGATTACAATAAATTCTAAATGGAAATACTCTGTTAACCTTCTCATATAACTATAGGGTGGTACTAAAATGCCTACATTTGCATGTTACATTTAAAACATTTCTTTCTGTAAAATGTACTACTGTTTTAATGCAGAATGTTAGTTTTCATTATGAATTGAAACATAAAGGCAAAATAATTCTTTAAACATGATGTAAAAAAGCTATACTATATGGTTTTCGACTGCTGACTTAGAGTGAATGCATGTTACTATGGCTTTTCAGTGGACTACTTTACAACTAAATACAACTAATACCTTAATTAACATAATGTATAGACTGTCATACATAGATAATCAATGTGTAATGAGGGAGGGTACTAAAATTTCTGCCACATCATGACTTTACTTACACTTACAGTTTTAGTAGGAATGGCAATAGTATTAGTTATACATTTCACATCTGACACAGAAACGGCTGTAGTAGAATATGTAAATGTACCATCTAAGCTAAGTATTGATGAAGGTGAGCTGAAGACATCATTTGTAGATGACATGCATGAAGATTATTCAATGAATGTTTAATCTAGACTAATTCAAGAATACAATAAAGCTACTGATGTTAAAACCTGCTAAGTTTGTGCACACATGCCATCCTTGGCAGATGAACAGGTTTCCTATCCTCTTATTCTACTTTCCTATGCTATTCCTGTAGTATATTTGTTAGTATAGCATTTAGGCACCCACATTTTAAATACTATTACTCAGACACTGTACTTTCCAAAGTTCCACTAATGAAAAGTATGAATCTACACCCACAAGCTAAGGAAATGGAGACTGCATGGCATTACTTTAGAATGTTTCTTCCTGTAAATACTGTTCACACACATAAGACAAACCTAATGTGCTTGATGAACTCACAAAAAGCTTTTATCTTAATGTTAGAAGAGAGAAATGAGCAATTTGCAAAAAGGGCATATAAGAAAGAAGATGCTCAGAAGAATGTCTGGAGAAAAGAAGGAGAACTTGGAAGAAAAATGTTTGTTCCTAAACTCAAAATAGATAAAAGACACAAATGGAAAATATGCGAGTTTAAGAGGAGAATTAGTAGTAGGAAGACACCAGTGGGAAATAGTAATTGTGAGCATGGTTTGAATTGTCTGGAGGAACATGGCAAATGTCACATGAAGATTATCCTACAATAACTGGAGTATACTTTATATGCAGAGAGAATGCATACTTTAGATTGCCTGCTTAATGGGAGGATATTTGCTACTTAGGCTTACTTTTTCCAAAAATGTATCACATATAGAATTTAGATACATCAACAATAACACCAACACACAAAAGATATGCACTTAGTGTAAAGGAGGGAACACAGTGGGAGACATATTTGGAGTGATCATACCTGCTGTAGGAGTAATCTCGAGTGATTAGAAAATCAGAAAACTTTCAATAGTAGTTGATAGATTAGCAGCTGGTACCTTTGGAGCTTTATTAGTAGAAACCACTGAGCTTGTAGCAGTTAGATCTATGGTTTTGCAGAACCGCTACGCATTAGGGCCCAGATTTATGAGGGCCTAATGTCATTCCAATGCCACATTAGTGTAATTTTTTTTATGCTAATGTGGTGTTGGAAGGCCAAAAATGCTGCCCCATATTTACAAGCATTGAACCACTTTGTAACCCCTTGCGCCACAGTATGCCTGTGCTAGGCTTAATATATGCAAGGGGGGCGTTCCACGACTAGGGGGGGGGGGGGGCAAAAAAATGATGCAAAGAAATCTAAAAGATTTCTTTGCGTCATTTTTATCCCCATTTTTAACGCCTGTGCTAAAAAGAGTCTCCTATTGTTTTCAATGGGCCTCTGGGTGCTTTGAAGGATAAGCATAAACATTTTTGACACAAATCCTGCAAAGCGCCAGACTAGCGTAAAAATGATGACACTAGTCCCCCTGACCACCGCCATGGTGCACCATATCTTAGATACAGCGCACACATGGTGGCATTAGGGGGCCACTAAGGGGTGCAAGAAAAGTGTTGCTGCATTAGGTGCAGTGCCACTTTTCATAAAACTGCCCCCAGACATCTTATTAGCGGAGAAAGGTGAAGTCTACAGGATGCTGAAAATTGAGAATTGTTGAACATACAGGCCAGACAAGAGTAGAGTATGCAAATAATATTTCTGATATAAAGCTTGATCTTGAACCTTTAAAAACCACACGTATAGTACAAAGCTTTGCAGAATAATCCACTTCAATAGCTAGTTGATTTAAGTCAATAGGTGGGTGAGTTCTTAAAACAATATTAGGGCCATATGTAAGAACACTTTTTCCCATAGACACAGAATGGGCAAAAACCTTTGCTACATCTGGCTCTTAGTTCCTATATTAACAATTGTAGCTTTATTCCTTTCTACATTAGCAATAAATAAGGTAATAAAAATGATTTTGATAAAGAAGAAAACTAGACACATGAATAAAAGAATGAAGAGAGATTTAGAATTGAGTGACAGAGTGAATGAAGAATGTAAGAGATTGAAAGAAAGAGAAAACTTGAAAAGGAAAAGGCAGCCTACTGAAGATGTAGATGAAAGTGAACTTTAACAAATACATTTGAAATGAAATGTTGTGATGGTATCAAATCATCAGATGGGGGAAGTTGTTAGAGATTTCATTGAAACTAAAATTAATTAAATTAATGACTTGCATGAGTGAAATCTGGGCCTAACCAAAAGATGCATTTAAATGTGCACTTTCCTTTCTAAACTTTGTATGACCCATATTTGCTTGACTTGCTTGATTTGGGAACTTTAACAAATTCCAACAAACTTTATTTTCAGCAGAAATGTTTCTATTGTTACTTTGTATGGTTTTACATGACACCAACTTTCCATGCTGTCAAAGAAAGCTACGCTTACCTACATTGGAATTTCAAAACTTGCTGAACTAATCTAAAAATAGCTTCTTTATGAATAGACTTTAGTGTGGAGATGTATGAGCCTCAGAACGACATAAGTTGGAGTGTCCTTTCTTTCAGAGATCAAGACGAGTGAGAAAATACCTTAATATTGCAAATTGTATAGAAACAATATTAAATGTATCCTGATGTAGTACTGTCCTTGTTAGAGGTTACCATCTCTGCAGAAGCTGACCTTGTTCTAAGATTTCTGTTGCTTCCGATTGGCTGTCTGAAATCTTGAATGAAACACGTGTATTCAAATGTGAATCTTTGCATTTTGTATGAAATTGTCCAAGGGAAACAAAAGTTTGCAACAGCAGTAGTGACAGCGATTGAGACAGTGACGGTGACTGTAGTGATACAGATTAATTATTTCTGCGAGACAGACAGACTTTGCTTTCTGCCCAGACTATTGTCTATCAGAGTCTGTTACAGTATTCCTTATGAGGAATGATGGCTTCACCGACTAGATTGCCTCTTAAAATTGTTCCTTTTTTCCTACTTCTGACTATAATGATTTATTTCTAATGACTTAGCATACTAGCAGAGGGATAGATTGTGGGAATCACTTAATGCAATACTCTGTAAATTTTTGTTCACTAAAAAAGAAAACGATTTGAAACTCAGTTACAAATCTAAGTAAAACTCTCATTACTGACTCTTGAATTAATATTTGAGGTATTTGTTATTGTAAATTGCAGCATTTAATATCTAGCCCCTCCCCATTATCACATCCTGGGTGTCTAAGAGCAGCGGAGTATTTTATACATTTCGGATTCTCTGTACTCCAACTCTAAATTATGAGTTTGGACTTGCTATGTGCCATTATATTAAAAACAAGAAGTACAAAATGCACTCAGGCAAAGCAGATCAAAATACTGACATAACTCAAGTTCAGAAGACCCTCTGCTTGTTGTTCCAGTCAATACAAATAGTATACCAGGAGAATCAGCGTGTGAACTAGGATAATTAACCAATGGCACCCTTTTCAAGTAGCTTTGGAGGGAAGAACTATTACACAACCATGATGTTGTGGCCCCAGCAGTTAGTTAGATGCTCGTAGGGAAAATTTAAGAAATTGAAGTAGATGGAGACAGGACAGTACCCAGCGCTCTCATCATTTTGCCACTCTAAGTCATACTACTTGAAGGACCAATCTTTTATTGAGATCATAACACCCTACAGATTATCTAGGCTAGGGACAGAAGTGGGAGATCAGGTGATCAGAAATTATGGTAGGTGGGTTTTATGAACTGACACCCAACTCAAGCTTATGATCAATCATCAGTGTGGGAGACAAATCATAGCACCCCAAGAGCAGTCAATTGCAAGAACAAGCTCTAGGGACTCAGAAGTGTAGGGATGATAGCAGGCAGGGACATGTTGTTGAGCTCATGGATGAATCATGCTTTTGATCAGGCAGCGTTTCAGCTTGAAAGCTCAGGAGAAACTGTCCTGACTGCTGTAGATCAGCAAAGTTGGGTAGAGCATTGGATGAGTAAGTCTGTTCCCTATCTCTATTTCAGTCATTTACTGTTCGCTTCTGTCAGTACCCAGTGCAGGAGTGCTTCAGAGTACCTGGGTGTGCTGTCAATGCTTGTGATAATATGGAATGTGGAGATAATTGGTAGATGGAAGAATATGTGGGAGTTGGAGGATGTCTATCACCTCCAAATGTGGTGATGTTTTTCTGTTTAAATCATTTTTCTAAAGATCCATTAGCAAGTGTCTGCACAGCATTTCAAGAAGCTGGTTGATTCTAAATGTACATGCTGTTAATAAGACTTTAGTTGTCGCACACGTCATTTTGTGAATACTACATCAGCAGGAAGAAACATGTTAGTAGTCGTGGCCTTTTCTTTGAAATTTAAATGCTGATTCAGTGAGATGCAAAATGTGTTTGTGGCGCGGCTGATCGTGAGTGGGTCAATGTGAAAATAAATCAAAAGGGGATTAATAGAGAACGAATGAGTCCATGTGTGAATGGATGGTTAAAAAATGATGGGTGTTGGGAAGAGTGAGTGCATGGATAGATAAATGGATGAGTGATTGCGTGTTAGACCTGTCAGCTTTTGGTGTGGTTCCCCCTGCCTTTTTGGCTTCTGACCTACTGTTATGATACTGTGCTGAATTTAATTTTCGCTGGTTTTAGGACTCTGGGCACTTTACCAATGATGACCAGTGCTAAAGTGCAAGTGCTGCCTGTCTAAATTGTATTGTTAATTGGCTTTTCCATGATTGCCATATCTGATTTACTGGTAAGTCCCTAGTAAAGTGCCCTAGAGGAGCCCAGGGCCTGTAAATCAAATGCTACTGGTGGGCCTGCAGCTCTGATTGTGCCACCCACAAGAGTAGCCTTGTAAACCTGTCTCAGACATGCCAGTGCAGTGTCTGTGTGTGCAGTTTTAAACTGCCATTTCGACCAGGCAAGTGCACCCACTTGCCAGGCCCAAACCTTCCCTTTTGCTACATGTAAGTCACTCCTAAGGTAGGCCCTAGCTAGCCCTATTGGAGGGGTGCAGTGTATTTAAAAGGTAGGATATGTACTGATGTGTTTTACATGTCCTGATTGTGAAATACTGCCAAAGTCAGTTTTCACTATTGCAAGGTCTATCTCTCCCATAGGTTAGCATGGTGATTGCCTTTAAATATATTTTACGTGCAGTTTCCCATGAGGAGCATATAGAGTTTCGGAGTTTGGGGTCTATGAACTCACAAGTTAAAAATACATCTTTTGGTAAAGTTAATTTTTAGATTGTCTGTTTGAAAATGCCACTTTTGTGCATTTTCTTGCTTAACCATTATGTGCCACTGCCTGGCTGCTGAATACACGTCTAGGTCAGACTGACAGTTGAACTGTTTGAGGATTCCCTCCAGACAGTGACACAAACGGAGCTGAGGTGTGCCCTGCATATCCTGATAAATCTTCCTGGGCTAGAGGGGGAGGGAGGACCTCACACCTGCACCTGAAAGGGCTGTGTCTGCCCTCACACAATACAGTTCTCAACCCCCTAAAGTGTGTCTGGGGCAGGGCAAGGAACAGGCAGGGTCTTACTCACTACAGAGACTTTCCTTTGAAGTTTGCCTACTTCAAAGGCAGAAATTAGTATAGGTATTGGACTACTGACCCCGCAACTTTCGATTACTTCTCAATGCTTGAGGAGGACCGCTCACTCTGCTTGTTGCTTTGATGGTCTGGCCTGCTGCTTCTGCCTTAAGAGGGAAAGGACTGTACTTTGCATTCTGAAATCCTGCTTGTGAAGTTTCTCCAAGGGCTTGGACTGAGCTTGCCCCCTGTTCTGAAGTCTCAGGGCCATCGAAGACTTTACCTGCCAGCACCTGGACCCTCTTGCTGAGACCCTTACCCTGCCAAGTGGTGCCACATTCAGTCCCTGTGCCCTTAAAAGGAGAAGCTGGTGAACCTATGGTGAGAATCCACGCACCGGAGTCAAGTGGCAGAAAAATCAACGCATCCCCTGTTCCGCGGCTGAAAAATCAGCACAGCCCCGGTGAAATTGCCGCATCACCAGCTCAGTGTGGATTTATCACTACCATGAGTCTGGATTTTCCACACATCGTCTATGGGCATCAAAATCTTCAACATCACAGCAAGGACAAGAAGCTGCTTGTCCGCAAATCGATGTATCCCTTCCCTGCGAGGAAAGAGTCAATGCATCGCTTTGACCGCGAAGAAAGAATCAAAGCATGGCCTCACTTGCAAGCAATGAAGCAATGTAATGCTTACCCACGCCCGCCCGTGCAGCTTTATTTTTGACACATACCTGGTACTTTGTGCTAAAACAACACATCTATTGATTTCTATGGATTAGACTCTTTTTACTTTAAAAATGTATTTCTCTGCTAGTGTATGCTAGATTTTTGTTGTTTTGGTCTTGTTTGATTTAGATAAATATTGGCTATTTTTCTAAACTGCTGCGTGAAGTCCTTTTGTGGTGTTTTCACTGTATTGCTGTGTGTGCATGTACAAATAGTTTACACATTGCCTCTGAGATAATCCTGACTGCTTGTGTCAAGCTACCATGGGGTGAGCAGGGGTTGTCTTAGATGTGTGACTCCCTTACCTTGACTAGGGTGAGAGTCCCTACTTGGACAGGGTGTAAACGGACTGCCAACTAGAGTTCCCATTTCTAACAGTGATTAAGTGCAGGTACGAGTAAAATGAGCGAATGGATGACTGAATAGATTGATGGATGATTTATTGAATCAATTTAGATGGATGCTTAAATAGTTTGGTTCATTGATGAATAAACAAATGAATTAGTGTCAGAATGGATGAATGGGTGAATACAATGAGTAAATGCACGGATCACTGTGGCTAGAGTGCTGGCAGAATCTGTCCCAATAGTATGAGAAAGCTGCTCTGTCCTCCAGATGTTATCCACTAACTTACCCATCTATGCAATCAGTAAACCGTTCATGCACATGCCACTCACCCATTCAGCCATTCATCCATCCATGCACTCAGTCACTCACTCATTCAAATGCCCATGCACATTTTTAACTGTTCACTACTGATGCATTCTCATTCACCAAAAAAAAAACAGTATCACGTGGGTACAAAATGGAATTAAATTGTACTGGACCGTATATCCACAGTCGGATTAGGTGCGCCAGCGAGCATCACCCTTTGGAGTAATTGTGACTATAAAGGGACACTCCCCCTCCCATAGACCAGGGGTTACTTGCCCTATAATCACAGGGCCCCCCTGTTAAGCAATCCACAGGTAGGCCCTTCACATTATATTATATATATTTAGACATCTCCTATTGAGGTAGGCCCCCCTGTTCTAAACATGACTTTTTAGTGCATGAACTTAGGGATCCCAGGCCCTGACGATGCTCCTTTGGTTCTAGTTAGTGGGAAGAAACATGTTGGCCAGTGATTTATTGGTGACTCTTCAAGTCATTATTCTCTAGAAGCTTCCCTTTCTGTTTTTACCCTCACCAACAATCACCACAAATTAAGGTGTACTATTACACAGGTGATTGATTAGGTGATTTTAGACTTTCTAAAGTACAACTGGATCCCGATCTAATCCAGACAAACTTTATCTCTGCACTCCTTCCAAGTTCTTTTAACCACGAGGTTGAGTCCGTCCAAATGGTACTGTCCTACTTGGATGGGGTAGGTGGTCATAAGATGAAGCATGACACTACATAGTATGTGAGACCACCTAGTCCGTAAGGAGAAATTCCCCTTAGCCCCATCTGACAACCACAGTCAGCACACATATAGCTCCCGAATTCCAGGAGATACATATGGTCCAGTACAATTTAATTCCATTCTGTACCCACGTGATACCCCATACTCTTTGTGTTTTCTGTTGTGCGCCCAGGGGAGGCAGTATGGGGTCACAGATTTTCTCCCCTTCTCTCCCGTTGTGTTAAGAGCATTCTCATTCACCAACAAGTCCATCGACATTCCGAGAACACAATGAAAGAGCACTTTAGGTCATTAAAAGGCCAGACTTTTTGGCTTAGTCACTTCTTCTCTGAACTTTAATTGATGATGATGCCATGGTTCATAACAAGCATCCTGCTTACCCAAAGTGCGGCCTTTAATTTCACCAATGGTCTTGCTAGTGATATTAAAACAACACAATGCTACGGAAACAAATGAGACAGAGGCGATTCTAGAGACACACTAACATCATGTGTAAATCAGAACCTTCTCTAGCACATCCTGCAATAGTTCATTCTACAGATAGAATTGGTGCTGTCCATTTGTGAACTGCCATTGCAGATTCTACAGCTGTGCGCCATCTATGGTACCATAGTGGTGCACAACTAGCTGGGATATCCTCTAAAACAGTCTGTGTATGCCTAACAGTAACATTGTAAGTTAAGCCAATTCTAAAGAGTGCAGCATGAACTGTGAATGCAGAGGGCCCATACTTTTTTAAGACCATAAACAGCTCGGATTCTGGGGGATAAAGTAACCGATTAAGTTCATCGAGGGTATGCATAAACAGGTCTAAGAACAGCAACAAAGAGACATTATGGGGCTTACAAGTGGTGATAGATATAGCTAGAAAAGCAAACGCCAAACATGCTCTTGTTAAAGCAGATTCATTGTTTTAGCTCCAGCCACAGAACTCGAAGCTTATTCAAAATTCAGTTCCCAGATAGGCACATGGCAACAGACCCAACTGGAAGACTTGATTCATGCAATGGTTATGGGCAAACAATCTCTTATGTAGATACATTTTATCAACATAAAAACAGATTTGGGCCACATTACATAATCAATCAAATTCGTCTATGGTAAAAAAAAAAACAAATAGAAAAATGCTGGAGCATGGCAAATTAAACTCCAACAAAAACACTATTTAGATGATATGTCAAAAACACTAAGGGACGAATTTAAGAAAAGTGGTGGTGCATCCACTGGAGCACCACTTTTCTTGCACCCACCTAACGCCACCATGTGTTACGGAGCACCATGGCGGTATTAGGAACAATAGCATCAAAATATTTGACGCTATTGTGGCGTTTTGCTCCTTAGCATCAACAATTATTACAATGGGTGTTTTCATTTAATTCCTGCTTTCAGCAGGTGTTAAAAATTATGCCAAAAATGGCGCAGTTAAATCTTGTGGATTTCATTGCGCCACTTTTGCAGGCCTCCTTGCGAGGGAATTTCCCTTTGCATACATTATGCATGGCACAGGCATAATGTGGCGCAAAGGGTTACAAAGTGGCGCAATGCATGCATTGCGCCAGTTTATAAATATGGCGCAGGGAAAAGGCCACCTTAGCGCTGCCTTAGCATAAACAAAAATGACACTAAGGTGACGCTGAAGTGGTGCAAGTAGCCCATAAATCTTCCCCTTAATGATTACGAGTCAACATATTAACGTCATACATGTCGGTTTTCACACTTCCAATAATTTCTTTATTATTTATCTCTCACTTTTTCATTTTGAAAGTTAGCTCTTGGTTTGGATGGCCAGTTTGGCTTGTGCTGTGATGCTAGAAGCTCATCCTTTGCAATGTGCGGTGGAAATCCTGAGTGCCGGCGAGATTTTAAATCAATATCGTAACTACAGGAAGTTATCTTTTTTCTACTAAATGTGCACATACCATATACATGAGATACGTAAGCCTGGCTTGAATGTGCGCGTACAGCAGAAAGAAGAATCTGATCCGCAGCAGGCAGCTCACCTCCCTAATCCCATTGGTGCATTGGTGTTCGGTCAAATGCCCAGAGTGATACGTCATCCATGTCCTGCGGGTCTAGCACACAGCCTTTGCTGTTTAGTTATAGGGCGTCTCTTTCTTCCTTGTCCTCATGTGACAGCAGCGGTGGTGACGGATCTTAATGTGAATGGTTGTCATCAGGCTTGACGGTGTTAGATTTAGGGGGTTATTCCAACTTTGGAGGAGGTGTTAATCCGTCCCAAAAGTGATGGAAAAGTGACGGATTTACCACCAGCCGTATTACGAGTCCATTATATCCTATGGAACTCGTAATACGGCTGGTGGTATATCCGTCACTTTACCGTCACTTTTAGGACGGATTAACACTCCTCCAAAGTTGGAATAACCCCCTTAGTGTGAACAGGGGCAGACTTGTTCAGTGTCCCGGATTCAGATATTAATAGTCCATGGCACATATCAGTGAAGGTGTTGAATGATACAACAGCTCCTACAGTGAAAGCGTTGTATCTTTAAAAGAACAGCGCCATGCATCATCACTGACAAAAACATATGCCAGTGTATCTAACGTAGGCAGATCCAAAATGTGAATGAAAGTTGCTTCAAGCAGTGGATTTGTTGCAGTGAATGTAAAAGTCCACGCACACTGCTAAAGCGGTCATTGGCCAGGCCTGGAACCGTAGATAGAATCAAGATGGCCCCAAACACATTGCATTGTTTAAAACAAATCACATCTGAGAGAACGTATGGTTGTGGTGGAACTACCTAACAAACTTGGAGCCATTCAGAACAAACCTCTGACCAGTCAGAGCAGTTATGGTTTATTTCAAAGGGCTGCTACAAAACCGTTCGTTCAAAACCCCTCATGTTCACTCTTACTGTTTTAAATGGAAGAGTTTCCTTTAGCCAACATAATTATTTTTGTACCTTTATATCTTATGTCATCTTCAGTTTGTGCATACACACACCTTGTTAGATACACTTTTTTCACTGTGTGATCTCCTTGAGTCCCTGACAGTTTATGGGAGAATGCCCATATAAGCACTTAGCCAATACATTTTTGTATGCATACAGTTTAAAACTACATTATTTACATTGATGTTCACATTAATGTTTATATTGATAGTTTTTATTGGAACATAACACCTGAAGGCTAATTGTATTACTAAAGGTATGTATTCTCCCAATTAAGGCCTATTCAAATGCATGGGTACATCTAAACAGGGTTCCTCTTTTTGCCACCTTCTTAAGGAATGAAAACAAGATGGCAAACATGTACCGTCCATCTGTACAATACTTACGAGTAAGCTTTTTCTAAATCCTCTATACATAACGTTTAATATAATTAGTTTTCAACAATTTACTAATTTTATAATGGCTCTACAGAGCAAATATGTATATTTTAATGTTTAAGTTGTTTTAATTACCTATGCATTGTTACTGCATATATGTTGAATATGGTTGTAATAGAATATGATGTTTCAATTGTTGATCTCTGTGGAGGTCAAAAACTATTGTTTAATATAAGATTAAAGTTTGTCATCATTACTTTGTGCACACCTCGTTGAATGGCACCTCTATCATTGTGAGATCCCATTAAGCACCTATCAGTTTATGGGGGAACATCTATACAAGCTCTTTGTCAATTATATTTTCTGCCTGCATATCGTTTGAAGCTGTATTATTTACTGCGATTGTCCTCATTAATTGCCATATTGATATTGTATGCTGACCATTCCATAAATTTGAAATGCTGTCTTGGTGCTAAACTATCTTATCCACCTTAGCTTCTTTAGATCTTCAAAATTACATTACTGAATCTACATTTACAGTGCAAACGAAGCATTAGACTTTTAGCCTTGACACACAAAAATGTCTCACCACACACCAATTCTCCATTAGCTTATTAATGCAGGACCAAGTCTAGGTAGACAAATTAAGGTGACTAATCATCGGATATATCGCTTTAATGTAGTAACATAAACAGCAAGGCAAGCTTTCTGCAAATTAGTCCTCACTTGGTTCAGCTGTCTCAGATGAATCAATTATCTATCATCTGCTGTCACCTAAAAAAAAAACATTCCATGCAATGCCAGAAAAACAGATAAGGTTGCTCAGTTGGTTTAAAAATAGTGTTTAGATAGTGCTATTTTCTAAGCATTCACCATCATCAAGCTACTTCTGCAAAATCACGTGATATTTTGTTAGCTTTGTTTTTATTACACAAGATTTTCACCATCACAGTCTTAACTGGATGAGATCCCTAACCTCGCATAGAAACATACAAAGTGCAAAAAAAAACTACTACTTTCAATACGGCGACTTCCCCTTCCTGTGACCTACAACAAGGAGAAGCCAGTCAATGTCACTTCCGGGAAAAACTAAAACTCAACAAACAAACTAGAAAACTCGGATTGTCTCTCCTCCTCTGGGCAGGGAAGGAGGGACTTAGGACTGTGATGGGGCTGACCTGAACCTGGAAAAATAAAGTTTACCAGTAACTCGGGTATTACCGCAAGGTTTGTCTATCCTGTCCTATGACTAACTGGATGAGATGTTACCCAAGCGAGAGAACAAGCAGAAATAGGAGTCACAAAATGATACTATAATCAACAGACATTTATTTACAGTGTGACAGCTCAACATTATATGGTATGATGTGCTGCCTGCAACACACGTTTACCATAGCAGATAAGAATCCCCCTCCCACCACCAAATGGTAATGTGACATAAGTTTGTGGGGGAAGACCATGTAGCCATCATGCAAATATCTCTCATGGAGGCTCCTTTAAGCAAAGCCCAAGATGCCGCCATGCATCCGGGAGACTTCCCTCGATTAGGACCTGACAGAGTACTCTCAGAGGTTTCATAAGACAAAGTGAACACTTGTTGAAATCATCTAATTAGAGTCACCAATGTTAGTTGTACACTTCGACCAGATAATCCACAAGTCACAAAGAAAGATTGCACCTTTTGGAAAGATGCTCTTCCTTGCATATAAATAGATAAAGCTCTATGCACATCAAGGGAATGTAAGGCTCTCTCTTCTTGGAAAAACACTGGTAGAACAAAGTCTCATGAGAAATCAAAAGGTGTGGCTACCTTTGGCATAAACAAGGCATAGGTTTCAACTCAATATTATCTGAAAAGAAACGAAGAAAAGATTCAAAAGATAGGATAGCCCCTAATCCACCTATTCTTTTTGCAGAACAAATTGCAACCAAAAAAAAAAAACCTTGTATGACAACAGTTAAGATCCACTGTGGTCAGAAGCTCAAAAGTGAAACCATGTAAAGACCTTAAACCCCCGGTAAGATCCCATGAGTGCACAAATGAATGAACTAAAACAAATTAAGCAAAAACGTTTTAAGTAATCTGGACATCAAAGGTTACAGTCTTCAAGGACTGATTTCCTAAATACCCTAGGAGCTTCCCATTGACTCATCAATTGAGATACCACTAAACCTAAAGAGAAACCGTCTCAAATGAAATCCAGAATCTTGATTTGATCACATTCTGCCAGAGACAAGGCTTTTGTTAGACACCAACCTGAAAAAGATCTCCAATGTGTGGCATAGACCTTGAGGGTTGCCAGATGTCTGGATTGTTGAATTGTTTCTGCCACTTCAACAGAAGAACCTTCAGGCCTTTGGTTCAACAGAACAATCCAAGACCTGGAGGTTCAACCCAGGCTGTCAATTTCAGTCGCTCTAGAGATTAGATGTGCTCTGCTCAGCTCTGGTGAAGCTAGTCGGAATTGAACAGCAGATAGAACCCATTGAGGAGCCAATAACAACTGCAAAACAAGGGAAGGCCATTCCCTCCTGCACCCATTCAGAATCACTAGGATAACCTGGGCCTGACCTAATATTACCTTCTGTATTACCCTGGAAATCAAAGGAATAGGTGGAAAAGCATACACCAGACCCCTTTGTCATTTCAGTAAGAAGGCATCCACTGCCCAAACCCCTAGACCTGGTGACAGGATGCAAAAGACATGGACCTGACACTGAATTCTCCAAAATAGAAAAGAGATCCTGGAAGTGACGTTGGTCGGTTCCTCCTTGTTGTAGACCACAGGAAGGGGATGCTGGATATATTAGGAGTAGTATTTTTTTTGTTGTACTTTTGTATGCTTCTGTGCAAGATCTGGGATCAGTTAGGAATGTCACAGTGAAGATGAATTTGGAGATTACTTACCGGTATTGTTTCAAAGAATAGAACCCTTCACTGACATTTCCTTCTGCAGTGCTGTGAACTTTATCATTTGGTTGGGTTACTTAATAAATGTTCAGCACATGTAATTAAGCAATAGAAGTACTTAGGGTACACCTGTGCATCTGAAAATGCTTTGCTGTTGCAATTTTTATCTCCTCTTTTTTTTAACATAAGGAGAATGTCAAACCTCCCTGCAATTTTAAGGGTGTTCCCAGTTCATTCCCCTTTAAAAGGATAAATATCTGAGAGTCTTCTGAGTGAAAATGGGTAAGAAATAACTTCAGAGTTTTTCGACGTTTCCAAATGTTCAGCCTATACCCATTACAACTGTCCTCTCCGCTCCCCGTCCTTGGACTAGAATGCATACATCTTCAGCATTACACTATTCTGTTTCCATTTAAGCATGTGTAAATCGCATTACACGGTTCTGTGAATACTAAATCTGGATTTCGGACTTTAAAAAAAGCATTTTTCAGGTGTAAGAGAAAAATACACTGACAATGGCTTTGAGAATTAGGCCCTTAAAACTAAATGGTCCTAATGTCCATAATCAGCACTTATCCTGAATAACTGGCGAGGAACATGAGCTCCTGAATCTGTTACGTTGGGCACAGTTGCACACAAGAAAATAGTGACGTCAATAAGTTGTTCCGCCAAAGGAGTCACGTGTTCCCCGTCTCTTCTACCCAGCAATAAGCACCTAAAAAAGACAGATATTTTTGGAACTGTGTTATTAAGTGGTTATCTTGAGCATTGTTTACACATATGTTAAAGTCAAACTAATTAGTTAAAACTGCTTTAACTCATTCAAGTGCTTTTATTTTCCCGGTGTAAAGGGAAGGACAACTAGTATTTAATTAGACTGTAAGACCTCAATTTCCACATTGAGAACACTTACAAATAATTAGCTATTCATACAATGTGAATAACGCTTATAATTATCTCATTTAAATGATTCAGCAAAATTCCCTTACTACTTTCCACACGATTTTATTTTTAATGCAGGGGGAACTTTTTTGGAAAGGGATTTTTTGCGTTTTCTTTTATTCCTCCGAGTCAAATACAGGAAGTCTTAAGATGCATGTCTATTCAGGTAACAGAATTACTGCTACACTCGCTATCTTTTCGGTGGTGTAATAAAAATGACCATATAAAGAGGAAATTAATTGTTTTCATGTAAAATGAATCTGACAGTTCTCTTCTATTACCGGGGTCTTATTAGGGAAAATTTCACTGACATCTGTTTATCCCCTGCAGCCAACCTTGAATTCAGAAAGCAGTAATTGATTCGCAGCGTCCACCGGGGAGCCGGCTGGCGCGTGTTCTCACACCGCACCACACAGGTACCGCTCCATACAGCTCATTCTGAATGTACATCGACATCGTTATCTCCCGGTGAACTGTGACCCTAAAGACTTTGGGGGCCCACATGAAAGTCGCTGCTCAACCCTCCAGTGCTAGAGGTGCAGTGGATTCCGCCGCGTGGCAATACACTCAGGACACCCAATCAGAAACATCCCCCTTTGAAGCCCTTCTCAGCTGGGAGAGCATGAATGATTCATTGTGCTCAGCACAGACTATCGAGGAAGTGCGAAGCCGCTGAGTTTTAGTCAGAACTGGGAGCTCAAGTCCCATCCCTGTTCAGTACATTTCTACAAAAGTGCCGGGCTATCTTTTATGTGTACCCAAACTACTTTTTGCGCGTGCCGTTTTTGGTTAAGTACAAACAATTCTACGGCCCTACTCAAGATTTTATTTTGTGTTCTGCTGTCAATATTATTAAGACGCATGTTCGGTTGACGTACAGTGACCATAACATGTCGACTGGAGAATGAGGGTTTACAATATATTTACATTACATTACATTACTCATTGAGCGGTGGTGGGTTAATGTAACAGGATTTGTTTTGGGAGACAGGGCTTCGACCTCCTTTTGTTTCCTAATTATAAATTGTAAAATATTGTATTTTATTTGTGTGGGAGGCACGCTAGTTCACAGAACAGTGTTTTTTTTAACTTTATCTGTCATAGGTAAGCTGATGTCTGCGACTTTCAGCGCCATTGACTATTTTCAGCCACTACTGCGAGTTATGGCAAATCTACGTAATATTTTAGCCTGTTTGACATACGAGAGCACCACAGGAGAGACCACATTAGCGTCACATTATAACGTTTTTTATATGTCGCATTCTTGTTCATGGAATTTTGGAACAGATTGTTTGTGGTTTTCTCAAAAGAGCATACTTTCTCTCTCCCAGTAAAACGGAGACTCTAAATCCTCTTCTATTACAAGGCACTTATGCCTTTATGTTTAAAGCTTCTGTCACAAAGAAATTGTCACACATGTAAGAGGGTGATAGTTAATACTTGTGTTGTACTCTAACAGGCAGCTGTGACAAGGGCAATGGATGGTGCAAGCTGCCGTGTTCCCCTGACGAGGGTCAAATGTAAGAAAAGCGGCGATGCATTAAATGCAGCACCGCTTTTCTTGCCCCCCTCAGCGTCCCCCTAATGCCACCATGTGTGAGCCGAATTAAACATACAGCGCACCATGGAGCAGGATATGGACAATAGCATCATCATTTTTGACGTTACTGTAGTACATTGCAGGCTTAGCGCCAAAAATGTTGGCGCTAATCCTGCATGGTACATAGGGGCCTATTTAGAATAACGGTGTGCTCCCTTTTAACGCCTGCTGTGTGCAGTTGTTAAAAATAGCCGCTAAAAATGATACAGTGTCACCTCGTACATTCCACTGCACCATTTTTGCAGTCCCCTTCACAGAGGAACACCCCTGCTTACATTATGCCTGGCGTAAGGGGTTACAAAGTTGCGCAATGCATGCATTGCACCACTTTGTAAATCTGGCATGGTGAATTTGGCCTTGTTGAGCCATGTTAGTGTCATAAAAAAATGACGCTAATCTGGCACAAGGAGGTGCTAGGTCTTCTTAAATCTGTGTTTTATTGTTTTACGAATCAGCCACTGGAGCTCTGTGTTTTGGTTAGTCACAGTTTTGACTCATAAAGAAGCAAAGGGGGTTAATGTGTCTCCTGTGAAGCACATCATGTAACATGCAGATGACATATTGTTATGTTATGTAGATAGATAAGTGGGTCACTGATTTTGACACAGAGATGCTTTTATTACTTGTAGTTTAATAAAGTGCAGTCCTTCTAACATAGCAGAGTGAGCTATGAACCGGCATCAAGGACCTGCATGCAAACTTCAAGACGGGGTTAGAATTTATATTGCTTTTTCTCTATCTTTTATTACAAGGCTGCTAAAAAGTTTTTTGGGATAGCAATCAAAGACAACCCCAAGCACCGTGTTATGTTTTCAATCCAGACTTTTTGTTTTCCCAGCTAGACAATCTTAACATGTAATCCCTACTAGTAAAGACTTTGGCCCTCATTACAACCCTGGCGGTCGGTGTTAAAGTGGCGGTAATACCGCCAACAGGCCGGTGGTTAAAAAAATTGAATCACGACCATGGCGGAAACCACCAACACAGATAGCCACTTTAATACTCCGACCACCACGGCGGTAGCAACAAACACCGTGGCGGTCACCCCCAACAGACAGGTAGAAGACAATGTACCGCCCACACTATTACAAGGAACCGATCCACCAGCTTTTCCGGGGCGGTGCCAACGCCATCAAAAGCACAGCGGAAACAGGACAAAGAACCAGGACGCCATGGAGCCCGAGTTACAGGTCCTGCCCATGTTGCTGTATCTATTAATATACGACGAAGTGGAAAGAAGGCGACGGTGGTGACGACGATGGTGAGTACTGCACCTAGCACACAGGGGAGGGGAGGAGGGAAAAGAGAGTGATACACACACGCAAAATGCAACATCCCCACCCCCACCCTCACACACAACACCATACACACAAATACATGCAACAACATTACATATACACCCTGTCACCCCCTGGAAGAACACAAGGACAAAAGGAATTGAGTCAAATCTTTCATATATTAGAAATAGGCAGATAAAGTAAACGATTGGAAAAAACAGTATATACAAATATTTACAATATATACAGAAGGCCGTACACTGTCCTTTGCAGATATCCATGGCCCAGTGGGCAAAAAATTCATGGGCTTAGCCCACACATGACACCTGCCTCAAAACGGAGAGAACACTGCAGGGGCATCAGGTCGAAAATTTTTTACAGGTACCTCAGGGGGAAGGGGAGGGGAGGCACCTCAGCCAGATGATGGTACGACGCCACTGCTCCTCGAGGGGGCTCCATGCCCACTGCTTGGTCCTGAGGAGTGCAAAGCCACAGTCTCTCAAGTGAGTTCACTGCCCACTGCTTGGTCCTGGGGAGTGCAAAGCCACAGTCTCTCAAGTGGGTTCACTGCCCACTGCTTGGTCCTGGGGAGTGCAAAGCCACAGTCTATCAAGTTTCTAAAGTGGGTGGGTTGCCCACTGCCTGGTCCTGGGGAGTGCAAAGCCACAGTCTCTCAAGTCTCTCAAGTGGGTTCACTGCCCACTGCCTGGTCCTGGGGAGTGCAAAGCCACAGTCTCTCAAGTCTCTCAAGTGGGTGGGTTGCCCACTGCCTGGTCTTGGGGAGTGCAAAGCCACAGTCTCTCAAGTCTCTCAAGTGGGTTCACTGCCCACTGCCTGGTCCTGGGGAGTGCAAAGCCACAGTCTCTCAAGTCTCTCAAGTGGGTTCACTGCCCACTGCTTGGTCCTGGGGAGTGCAAAACCACAGTCTCTCAAGTGGGTGGGTTGCCCACTGCCTGGTCCTGGGGAGTGCAAAGCCACAGTCTCTCAAGTCTCTCAAGTGGGTTCACTGCCCACTGCCTGGTCCTGGGGAGTGCAAAGCCACAGTCTCTCAAGTCTCTCAAGTGGGTTCACTGCCCACTGCTTGATCCTGGGGAGTGCAAAGCCACAGTCTCTCAAGTCTCTCAAGTGGGTGGGTTGCCCACTGCCTGTTCCTGGGGAGTGCAAAGCCACAGTCTCTCAAGTCTCTCAAGTGGGCTCACTGCCCACTGCTTGGTCCTGGGGAGTGCAAAGCCACAGTCTCCTGAGTCTCTCAAGTGGGTTCACTGCCCACTGCTTGGTCCTGGGGAGTGCAAAGCCACAATCTCTCTAGTGGATGCCTTCTCCACTGGTTCTGGAGGGGGTTTTGTGCCCAGAGTGCTTCTTCCTGCCAAGGACTGTGTTAGTGGATGCTTTTCTCCACTGGTTCTGGAGGGGGCTTTGTGCCCAGAGTGCTTCATCCTGTCAAGGACTGGGTTAGTGGATGCTTTTCTCCACTGGTTCTGGAGAGGGCTTTGTGCCCAGAGTGCTTCATCCTGCCAAGGACTGGGTTAGTGGATGCTTTTCTGCACTGGTTCCGGAGGGGGCTTTGTGCCCAGTGATGCTGCACCTGGTTTGTGGCAGTTGACTTTGTCTCACCTGGGTGTCTCAGCCACGCAATGTACCTGGAACAGGTAGCATGATACTCCATGGAGGAAGACCCACACTCCATCCTGCGGCGACTTAGGCTGCCAATTGCTGGTTCGTGTCAGTACTGGAGGTGGTGTCTCAAGTGGCGTGTCCAGGGTCCAGGACGTCACCTGCAGACTCTGACGGCTGCACACTGGGGATGCTGCTGATGGCCGACAGTGTGGCATCGGCTGTGCACATGGCGGCGCTGATGGTGGTGCAGGCGGCAGTGGCTGCGGCGGAGATGCTGCCAGTGCTGGTCGTGGTGCAAGTGACAGTTGCAGTGGGTGGAGACACCATACCGTCTCCGGCAACCTCAGATGGCTGATCCTGGGGAGGATGATGCAGACTGACGTAGTGGCAGTGGCGGTGCTGGTGGCGGTGCAGGTGACAGTGCAGGTGGTGGTCAGAGCGGCAGTAACTGTGGTGCATGTGGGTGCCATCCTGGATAATTTGGTGGTCACCAGTCTGTCACCAGGTGACATTGTGACCAGAGGTGATGTGCCCTTTGGCTTGTGGCCCTTCCCCATCTTGATATTCGCTGCAGAGTCCTTGGCATTGTCCCCTCGGTGTTTGGGCGAGGCCTTACTGGGTGGGTGGTGTGACTGTCCCCTGCTGGAAGCCGGCCCCTTTTTGACCTTTGCAGGTGGTGGAATAGGGTGGTCCTTCTTTTCCGTTGGTGACACACTGGCAGCTCTGACGGGTGCCCCCTTAGACCGTACTGGAGTAGCATGGACCACAGCGGATGCAGATGCGGTGGCTTAGGTGCTGGGCTGGAATCTAGACATTCTGGCCCTAGGGGAAGGACGGTGGGGAGGTGTAGGGAAGAGGACAAAGTTAGCTAGGAAACGTTTTTGAGACACACTGGGACAGGAAGATGGAGGGGGTTTGGGAGTGGAGGAAGAGGTAGTGGTTGTAGGAGGTGTACTTCTGCTGAGTTTGGGTGAAGGTGCATGGGTTGGAGGTTGTTGTGAGGTGGATGGTTGTTGAGTGGGTGTTTGCCTGCATTTGTGTACTTTGGGAGGAGGGCTTACAGACACACTGGGAGAGGACACATGGGAAGTGAGTGGTGTGTAGTGATGGGCGTGCTGGTGATGGAAATAGTTGCTGATGATGTAGTTCATGCAGGTGTGAGTGGAGACGAGACTGGGAGGGAGGTGGACAACGTGGAGGAGGGGGACACAGTGGAGGCAGTGGATGTTGGTGTGTCTGCATGGGTATGGTGCTTGTGTGAGTGCCTGTTGGATGTGTGGTGCTTATGTTTTCCTGTGCCACTTTTATGTGTTGATGTGTGTGCATGCTGGTCGGAAGGTGTGCTTGGTATAGGCTGAGGTAGAGGGGATTGGGTCTGGGTAGTGAAAGTTGGAGGGGGAAGGCTGGACACAGGGACAATGGCTGTCATCAGTGCTGAGGCCAGTGCCTGAAATGCTCTCTGTTGGGCTGCCATGCCAGAATGAATGCCCTCCAGGTATGCATTTGTTTGCTGCAAATGCCTCCCGACACCCTAGATGGCATTCAGAATGGTTGACTGCCCAACAGTGAGGGATCTCAGGAGGTCAATAGCCTCCTCACTGAGGGCAGCAGGGCTGACTGGGGCAGGGCCTGAGGCACCTGGAGCGAAGGATATGCCCACCCTCCTGGGTGAGCGGGCACGAAAAACACGCTGAGGGGCTGCTGGGAGGGCGGTGCTGGTAGGGGGGGTGTCGGCTGTACCTGTTGTTGCGGTGGGCACAGAGCTGTCTGCCACCGCAAGGGAGCTCCCATCAGAGGAGGAGACGCTGTCGCTGGTGTCTCCTCCTGTCCCCGTCGTGGAGCTCCCCTCGCCCTCCGTCCCACTGGTGCCTTCAGACTCTGTAGATTCACCCTCATGGGCCATGTGGGATGCAGCTCCCTCCGTCGCCAGTGCCTCTGCTCCTCTGCCAGATGATGCTAATGCGCACTAGGACAGGGGGACAAAACAAGAAGGGGGGGAGCGACAGAGGAGACACATGGTCAATGCCAGCAACACCACTACCGTTGGCGGGCACAACACACAGGGAGCAGCCCTATGCACTAGGCCATGCACTAGCAGTTAGTAGTAAAATCACCTGCCCATGGGTTACTATGCCTAACACCATTTGCTGCACACCTTTAACCCAAATGAGCCTGACTAGTTGTAGATGCCCACTAACACTATTGAGGTTGGAGTGCCTTTGAGCCTGCCTCACAAGGGACCTACCCTACCTACTTCGCCCTGGCCTAGGGAAACCCACAGCCCACATCCCCCACCCAGAAGCTTAATGACACTGTACTCACCCCCATGTGGCTGCTGTGATGCCCTCAGGCGCCCATCCAACTCCAGATATGCCACCGCCAGGATCCAGAACAACAGGGGGGTCATGGTGCGACGGGCACCCCTTCCACATTGGGAGGCCAGCCCCAACTGGGTCTCCGCCATCTTCTTGCTCCAGCGGCGCAGGTCCTTCCATCTCTTGCAGCAGTGGGTGCTCCGTCTATGATAGACCCCAAGGTTCTGCACTTCCTTGGCGATGGCACACCAAAAACCCTTCTTCTGGTGAGTGCTGACCTAGAGGAAAGGTACAGGATGAACGGAAATTACTCTCCCATCCGGGCCGTCATACTCATTGCCCACCAGTTCCCACCCATGCCCTGACGCACATACACTCACCATCCTCACATGCAGGTCTCAGCCCCTGCCCCCCAAATGTATCTTCCATCCACACCATTCCAAACAGACATTGCTCATAGTGTAGTCACCTGTTTGTCTGGAGGACCGTAGGGTAGCGTGTACTGGGGAGGACCTCATCCACCAGTTTGTCCAACTCCTCCGTGGTGAAGGCAGAGGCCCTTTCCCAAGACACATGAGCCATTGTCGCTTCCAGACACAGGTCACAGCAGCACTTGCAGTGTAGGTCCTCTCCTGTTGAAGGTCAGGTATCAAGTGAGTGAAGCAATAGAAAATGGTGGTCTCATCTGCGGTGGTGCGTTCCGTCACCGCCAGCGTACAGCGTCATTTGCTCCTGGAACCCATGGAGCCCAATGATAACCAATGCTAAATTGCGCGGCGGTCTTTGACCGTCTACCGCGATGCTGCACAACGCCAGCGCAGTTACCTCATTTCCCCTTGTCCCTCCTTACAGGTCAGACAGCCGCCATTTCAGGGGGCACATGGCATGGCACCTAACTTTGTCACAGCACTATTTGACAGATATACGAACAAACAACGACACACACGGATTTACTCACATTACTAAAAACATACTCGTGCAAACTATGTGGTACATGACCCTCTGCTCACCATTCTCCTCCATAGGGCACATCCGCTGGGGCAGATGATGAGATGGTGTCATCCTCCGGTGTATAGACCCCTGGTGGACATGTCGACAATTGAAGACAGACACATCATTATCACCTACAGACTTGATCGTTCCACAATCCAAGAACTGTGTGCTCAATTGGAGCCAGACCTGATGTCAGCTATCCGCCATCCCATAGGAATACCCCCTCTAGTGCAGGTCCTGTCAGTGCTCCATTTCCTGGCAAGTGGCTCCTTTCAAACTACAGTGGCCATAGCATCAGGGATGTCTTAGCCAATGTTTTCTAACGTGTTGACCAGAGTGTTGTCAGCCCTGCTGAAACACATGCGCAGCTGCATCGTTTTCCCCCAGGTGGAGGATTTGCCCACAGTGAAGGCTGACTTTTATGTCCTGGGACATATCCCCAACATCATAGGTGCCATTGATGGTACACATGTGGCATTTATATCACCCCGCAGAAATGAAGAAGTGTGCAGAAATCGAAAATGCTACCATTCTATGAATGTACAGATGGTGTGTTTGCCAAACCAGTACATCTCTCATGTTAATGCCAAGTATCCTGGCTCTGTGCATGAAGCTTGCTTTTTGAGGAATAGCAGTATCCCTTATGTGATGGGCCAACTCTAGAGGCACCGGGTGTGGCTAATAGGTGAGCCCACGGTACCCACACAGTATGAATAGGTGTCTGGGTATGGGGTTGTCCCTAAGAGTTAGTGTGTGTCTAACAGATAACCCTCGACATTTGCAGGTGATTCTGGTTACCCTAACCTCTCATGGCTACTCAGCCCAGTGAGGAATGCCAGGACAAGGGCAGAGGAATGCTACAATGAGGCACATGGGTGAACTAGGCGGATTAATGAGAGGACGTTCGGCCTCCTGAAGGCCAGATTCTGGTGCCTCCATCTAACAGGGGGCTCCCTATACTACTCTCCGAGGAAGGTGTGCCAGATAATCGTGGCATGCTGCATGTTGCACAACCTGGCATTGTGACGCCAGGTGCCTTTTCTGCAGGAGGATGGGCCTGATGATGATCTTGTGGCAGCTTTGGAGTCTGTGGACAGCGAGGAAGAGGAGGCAGAGGAAGAAGATATTGACAACCGAACTAACATCATCATGCAGTACTTCTAGTGACACACAGGTAAGAGACTGGCACTGCTCCTCTCATGTCTGTCTACTGTAGGACATTGTATAAGTCAGCCTCTTAACCTCTGTCTATGGACACTGAGAGTTCACTTTGGCTTTCCATTTCACAGATCTGGGTACCTCATTAAGCCTTCTGCTACATTTACTGCTGTCCAACAACTGTCATAGAATGGTATGACCAAATGAACATTTACATTGATATTAGTGGATGATGTTGTAATTATACATTTGTGAAAGACAGACTGCCTCCAGATTGGTTTGTGATTCAAAGGTGTTTATTTATGGGCTAATGTGTATAGGGGTATGTGAAAGGGACTGGGGTGATGGTGGAGGAAGGTCCATAGTACAGTCCAGTCTCTTGGTATCACAGGTGCATTGTAAAATGGGGCATAGGAAGTGGATTAATGTCAGTTCCAGGATGGACAGGGTGACAGAGTGGGACAGGAGGGTGACATTCAGGAGGGTCTTATTTCCTGGTGGGGGTCTTGGCAATGTTCTCTGTCTTCTGCCTGGATTGCAGGGACCGTTTGCGTGGTGGTTCTCCTTCTACAGGGGATGGGGTGCTGGTGGCCTTTTGCTGGGCCTCCTGGCCACTAGCGCTGGCAGACGTGGAAGGCTGTTCATCGGTTGGGCTAGAGTCAGGGGCCCAGTGGTATGCCACGGTCTCCCTCATGGTGTTGGCCATGTTTGCCAGCACCCCTGCAATGGTGACCAGGGTGGTGTTAATGAACTTTAATTCCTCCCTGATCCCCATGTATTGTCCCTCCTGCAGCCACTGGGTCTCCTGAAACTTGGCCAGTACCGTGCCCATGGTCTCCTGGGAATGGTGGTATGCTCCCATGATGTTTGAGAGTGCCTCGTGGAGAGTGGGTTCCCTTGGCCTGTCCTCCCCCTGTCACACAGCAGTCCTCCCAGCTTTCCTGTTGTCCTGTGCCTCTGTCCCCTGAACCATGTGCCCACTGCCACTGACCCCAGGTCCCTGATTGTCTTGGGTTAGTGGGTTTGCCTGGGGTCCTTGTAGTGGTGGACATACTGCTGATCGTCGTGTCGTGGGTACTGTGGCATGGGTCCGATGGGTGGGTGCTGTAGTGGTGTTTCCTGAGGGGGGAGATTCTGTGGTGGGTTGGGATTGTGGCAGGGGAACCGACTGTCCAGAGGTTCCTGATGGGTTGGGCTGGTCATCTTGATCCTGCCGTGCAGAGCTTCTGTCATCACTGTGGGCCTCTTCTGTGGGGGGACTGGATATGGCTGGCATCTCCTGTCCGGTGACGTTGGGTAGGGGTCCTGTTGGGGTGTAAATGCATTGTTATTATGTCTGTGTGTGCCATCTTGTGCAATGGGTGTGTTTTCCTCTATTACTGTGCTTGCACTATCGCCTTGAACCTTGTGTGAGTGGTGATTGTGTGCCCTGGGTGAGTCTCTCTCTTGGACATGCTTTGGTGATGGGTGTCCATGCATTGTTGTTGCATGCAGGGCTTGGTATTGGGATGTGTGGGTTGTGATGGTAGAGTATATGTGAGGTGTTGGAGTGATGGGGGTGAGGGTAGGGGTAGGAGTTTGTGATGGCATGCAGGTAGGGTGGGGGGATATAATAGTAAAGATTTGACTTTCACGAGTCCAGTCCTCCTGCTATTTCTCCGAGGCCCTCAGGATGCATAATTGCCAAGACTTGCTCCTCCCATGTTGTTAGTTGTGGGGGGGAGGTGGGGGTCCACCGCCAGTCTTCTGTACGGCTACCTGGTGTCTGGATACCACTGAACGCACTTTCCCCCGTAGGTCGTTCCACTTCTTCCTGCTGTCAACCCATGTTCTTGGATGCTTTCCCACTGCATTGACCCTGTCGACAATGCTTCGCCATAGCTCCATCTTCCTTGCAATGGACGTATGCTGCACCTGTGATCCGAATAGCTGTGGCTCTACCCGGATGATTTCCTCCACCATGACCCTGAGCTCCTCCTCAGAAATCCTGGCGTGTCTTTGAGGTGCCATGATCTGGTGTGAGTGATGTGTGAGGTGATGTTAGATGTGATGTGTGGGGTGATGTTTTGGGGTGTGTGGTGTTTTGTGTGTGGATGGTGTATGAGTGATGGTGTTGTGTGCCTCTGGATGCTGGTGTGGTCTTTGCTTTTCTCCCTCTCTGCTTCTTCAAAAGATTACGGTGTAAGGGGTTGTGGGTAATGTGGGTGTGTGTTTTATAGTGGTGTGAGTGTGTAGGTGTGGTCTGTGTATGTGTGTCAGGTGTGTGTATTTGGAATTGTCCAATGTGGATGGTTTTATAAGTGTGTGTGTATTTTGAGCGCAGCGGTGTGTACTGCCAATGGTTTACCGCGGTTGAATGACTGCTGCGTTGAGTGGTGGGACGTGATAGTGTGGGCATATTCCTATTGGCATGATGGTGTGGGTTTTGGTTCCACCAATTTATCACTGACATTGGGTGTGGCGGACTTGTGTGGGTGTCTGTATTGTGGAGGATTTCTCAGTGTGGGTCATAATACCCGTAGCGGATTTCCGCCATGGACCTGGTATGTTGGCGGCCGTTGGCACGGCTGTCACTGGCATTTACCGCCAAAGTTGCAACGAAGGTCTTTGTGTGCCTTCTTTTGTCTTCTTTTGTATTTTGCCTGCATGTGTTAGCACATCCCCACACATGCATGTTCTAATTTGGTTAGCTGTAGGGAAAACCCATGCCCAACCAAAATTTGCATATTCTGTTTAATTGAGCTTAACTAATGTTGATACAGTCTGATCTGAGATATGTTCTGTGTTACAAATGATTTCCTTAATGATATGTATTGTTCTTCTTGAATGCTTGTGTTGATATTAATTAGATTACATTTGTCTCTCCATTTTGGACAACCAATGGTGTTGATTTATCTTTACAATTTGATTTTACACACCATCATTATATTATAACATTAGCTTTGTGGTTATAAAGTAAAGCTTTGAAACGTTTCATTGATTGGAGTTTCCTTATGTGGCCACATTGGTCACGGGGTTTAAATTGTTTGGGTGGTGTCAATGTAGATTTGTGTATGGTTCATCATACCCTATCTGAGCCAAAAGGTCATTCAACCTCGGTCAATTGTTTCATTCCTGCGAAGGATGAAAAATCATGTAAGCATTCCTACACCTTGAAACCCTGTTTGTCTTATGTAATATCCTGTAAATTGGTTTACACTACATAGTTGTATGATTTATTGTCAACGTATAATGTGTGCGAGTGATGCAAGGTGGAGTATATGATTTAATAGAAAACGATTTAATGGAATACTGTTACTGAAAAACCATTTCATCGTACCAGTTTAATGGACATTTTCAAGATTAACAACATTAATCATTTAATATAGACCAATTCCACACAAAAAAAATCTAAAATTGGCTTAGGTATACCTATTTTCAAGGTGTAGGTGAAATAATTGAAGGCCTTACCTTAAAAAACATTTTTGCCCAGAAGCTATCTATTTCAATCTTTTACATCAGGGGACATTTTGTCAAGCAATTACTTTGGAGGTTTTCAATTAGCTGAACCCTCACCACTCATTAATACCATGTGGGATTGTCATGTGTATTATGTATTTGTCTTTGTGCTTTTTAGTAATGACATAATAAGGTTCCATGGTGACACATCCATGGTCCATGAGAATGTTGCAGTGGCAGAGAGAGAGAGAGAAGTTGTTGGAGTTAGATGTGTTCTCCTGTGCTCTGTTGTTCTGTAACTTGCTGTTATATTTATTTATGCCAATAAAACTACATTCCTTACCATTTACCCAACACATTTTGGTCACTCAAGGGTATCAATTGGAGCACCCAAGTGTCCAGTTGCTCGGAGCTTAGTCCCACAATCACGGTAACTTTCTTGTCTAGTCTGAGCTTTCTTTCAAGTCTCCTCGTGAGTCCTCTAAGGGCCTCATTCCCAAAGGTAAACTTACACTTTAGTGCTATTCACAAAACTATTTTACTAATAGCTGTCCTATCTTTTTAAATGCAGAGAATCCACAGCCGTGAAGCTAGTACTCATAAAATACCTTTGTGAGTAGCAAATAATCATAAACCCACACAATTGTTTAAGTTTATCATTACGAATCAAGCCCTACATTTCCCCAGCCTACTTTGTAACTGTGTTGTGTACTCTATTAGGATATTAGCATCATCCTTTTGCTTCTTCCAGGATTCTTTCATCATTTCCATCAACATGTTTGGCTTTGTGCAACCAGAAACTTAAAAGTGGAAAACTGTAGTGTAGCCTGAGTATGGCATCTGATAGCGATCAATGCTAATTGTGACATATTATCCCAATTCCTCCCTTTGGCTTTGCATATTTTTTAAACATTAGCCTCAAGGTAGCATTATAATATTTGACTAACCAGTTAGCCTAAGGGTGATAGGTAGAGGTGTGTAACTGTTTAATACTTAGTTCCTGACTGATCTGTTTCATTCGTTTTGAAACACAAGATGCGCTTTGGTCAGTGAAGATTTTGTTGAGTAGCCACATTCACAAGAAGACTTCAAGTAGATAAGTCTTTGAATGGTACTGATTTGCCTAAGGAGTATAGCTTCAGGATACTATCTGACATGATCTACTATAACCACAATATGGAGGCATCCCTTGCTAGATGGTAGTAAAGGCCCAACTAGATTCATCCCAGCCATTTGAAACTGAGTATTGATGAAGATGAAGGACATTCTCTGGAGCTTATGATGGTTTATAGAGGTTGGCCTTTTTGACAGAAAGGACATTCTCTACAGTATCATATTACCTGACTAAACATCCCCAGCCGGTAAAATTGATATGAGATGGTTTTCTCTATTTTCTCTAATCCAAAATATTGCCCTAACAAATAGGTAGTGTTGGGAAGAGTAACTGTTCCTGAAAAGATTAGATAGCAGTAAGTGTTGTGGTACTTGTGAATGAGCTTTTCAATCGAGTAGTTCCTCTTTTATGAGGAAATAGGGTCCTACATCTGAATCTGGGTCTTCTTTACCCTGTTTCCAGGTGTTTTGTAAGTTTGCATCATTTAACTGAGCTACCTTATAATTTCCGTCTTTGCTACAAGGTTCTGGGGTCTAGCAATTCAGAAGATCAGATGGACGCTTCATTTTCTTCTGCAATTCTTTTTTCCTACTTTGGTAGTTTTTAGGTGCAGAACAAGTCAATTTCTGTTGAGAAAAAGGAGGTGGCTATCCCAATCTAAGAATTCCTCATGCAATTGGTTAAGAAGGAATCAAATTAAAGGCCACCGTTCCAAATAATCTTTTTTTTTTGGAAGGTGGGGACCACACCCTTTCGGGACTTCACTGTAATTCAATTTGAGGGCCTATTAAGTTTCAATTTGGCCAAGGGATATCCCCTAATGTGCCTATGTAATACTTCATCAGGAGCTTTTGTTGAGGAGGTATTTGTTCAGGTGGAACAAAGGAGTCAAGTATTACAGACTGCATACAATCAATATCAAATAAGACCTGAAAGGAATACCCATTAGTGTGTATGGGTAGGTGATCTCTGGTGATTGGTAGATGTCTGTGACATTTGCATAATTTGCTTTTGTGTAACTATGCATAATTATGGCAAATTCATGCATGATTACACTACATGCAAATCTGTCATTTCCCTCTACATTTTAGCGTGAAATACATCTTTACATGAAAATTTGGTGCGAGGATGCATTTAAACAAATGCTCCATGAACAAAAGCCACCAGTGTTCTGTTTTTTTTTTTTTTACCACAAATGGTACATAACTTTGTAATGTGGTGAAATGTCATAATTTCTGGAATTTCTCGTAAGAAGCTTAATGCAAAACTCGTGGAAGTACACGAGTCACACCAGAGTAATTTCATCCAAGCCTTCTGATTGGTTCCAACATAAAAGACTTAGAGGGAACCCAAACTGACATCCAATGGCTCTTCTTCATCTTTATACGTTTAGGAGAAAAATGGGCTATATGGATCCATTCACTGCAGTCAGTGAGGGATTGGTACAAGGTTGTTAGGACCTTTCCTAAAATATACAATAGGCTTTGAGGCAGGAAGGTGCTTTAGGTTTACTGAAGGTTATAAGGGAAGCACACCATTTATAACCTATTCGGCAATCTACCTCCTGATTTCCAGCCTCTTGAGCTCCACTAAAGGTGTTAGCCATTTCTTTGACATTACCAACTACATTTAATTTATTATGTTGTTGCTCTGAATCTATTTTCTCAACTATTTGCTTTTTTATGGATTCATTAAGTTTGAGCCACTTATCCCCCAGGTCTTTCATTTTTAAAAGCACAGGGATTAACTCCAGGAAGACCATTTTCTAGTTGGAACCGTAGTCTATATGTTTCCCCATCTATACACATACATTCTAAGATGTTTTTCTTAATTTCAATGTGTAGGTTATTCCCTGATGAATTGGCTGACTACTAGGATGCTTTTATGTCTCCCACAAATAATGGACTCAAACAATTTGTCCACCTTTCTTGAGGCCAATAGGCTGCTTGGTTCTTGTTTTCAAAGTTACTGAAGAAGTAATCAGGGTCTTCTCCAAGAGCACATTTTTGTAGAGCCCCAGAGGGTATATAACTGTTGCTTCGGGTCAAACTAGTATATCAACCAGTTTAACCATAGTGACAGTCTGATGAAGATCCAATTGGTTATGTTGCTCTGCTTCAATCTGGATATTTTGCTGGAAGTATTTCTGATCCGGTTCAGAATTCTTATCTTTCTAAAGCCCATTTCAGTTTCTTCTGGCCTTTGCCTCGTTGGCAGACTAAGGCTTCAATTTAGATGCCAATTCAAATCTCACTTGTGACACCACTTTTGGGCAGTGGCAAATTAGTCTACTTAACTGAGGCCCAAAGCACCAATATTTTCTTCAGGAAAGTGGATTTTTTTTTCTTTAGGATTTTATGTCACCAAATAATTGTTCAAAAATATTTTCCATTTTCTTTCTGAAAGGTTCATTACAACAAGAGCCATCATTAAATCTTTGGGAAAAGGCAGGAAGTGACGACAGTCTCTACTTTCCCATTTCTAGCGGTTTCTGTTGATAAGTGAGGTTCTTGGGTCCCCCAATGAAGGGCAGAGAGAAATTTGCTGGCTAGGGCAGTGACCTAACTATTTGATTTTGCCTTTACTTTGGGCACTAGACGGGTACAGGCTATAATGAAACTCTATGTCGCTAATTGTTTGGTTATAGTGAGTTATAGTGGTGGACTATCAAGCTATAAGGAATGTGGTGGGATTCAGAAAGTGGAAAGTGCCTTTGCAAGAAGACTGCTCTGTCTCCTGCAGCCAGTTTCTATTTTTGTTGCCCACAAGGAACTGGGCTTGAACAATGTGTCTAATAAGCTGGCCCTTGCCTCTATAGTTAGCTGGATTAAAGTTTGCTCAAACCCTGAATTGGAATTAAATCAGACTATAATTAGAGATTGCCTTGCCCTGGATAAAGGCCTTCGTATCCCATGGTTGTGTTATATTAGAGAAGAAGCCAGGTTGTTCTGCTTTTTTGAAGAACCCAAACAAATTAAGGAAAAATACATACTGTGGATTAAACAGCAATTCATGAAATGAGTTAAATCTGAGAGAAAGGGTGAGGAGCTGCAAAGAAAGATTCAACTTTTTACATTGGCTCCTAGCAGAGCCCCAGATTTATCACAATAAGGATAATCAGAATCCCTGCGCTTGTAATAACTTTTCAATACAGAAAACAATGCACAATAGCTTTTTTGTGGTCACTATTACAATTTGAGACAGTGATATATATTACCTTTGTTAAGGGGGAAAGGTTTTTGCCAGGTTCAACCTGCTTTGATTTATTTACAAATGCTGCAGTCCCCCATAATTTGTCATATTATGGCCTTTTTCCTGACAGGAGCCCTCAGGCTTAGGAAGAGACACTAGAGTGGCCCACGATACGGGGATCAATTTCGTTGTCTGTCTTTTTTTTTGTAGTATGGAATGTCACTTTAATATTTTCAGTTTTTAAACTTGTCCTTTTATCTGAGCAATTACATTTGTTTCTGGATTAATACAATTCCATTATGGACCATTAGGGTCTATCTTTTTATAATCTTTTAATGGTGTTTATAAATGTGTATCTATATTTACTAGCTAGGTATTAATTGTGAATTGTTTAGAGGTTTTAACGCTTTGATATGTGTGGGTTGTCTGTGTTTTTTATGGCTTTGTATTAATCTGAAATAAAGAATAAAGAGTTATTTGAAACAAGAAAACTCTTTTGTTTTCTCTATTGCCTCTGTCACACCTTCAGATGCTGACTGGTCCTCCCTATTTACAGAGGCCCACCTTCACTCTGACAGCCCCTGTGGAAAAGTAAGGAATAAGGTACGTGAACTGAAAGAAGAAACACAATAAAAGAGAAGAAAACTCACAGCTACACCATGTAGTGCTTTAGGCTTTATTCTTTGTCTCCTTTTATTTTGATGGATAGTATATTTTCTTATTTCCTACTGTATGCTCTTCTCTTTGTTTATTTATTTGTGTTTCAATTCTTTGGGCCTGATTACGACCTTGGTGGATGGGATACTCCGTCACAAACGTGACAGATATCCCGCCCACCATTTTACAAGTTCCATAGGATATAATAGAAGTTGTAATATTGCAGACGGGTTATCCGTCACATTTGTGATGGAGTATCCCATCCACCAAGGTCAGACTCAGGCCCATTAGTCTCTTTTGATTGTCTTATCCTTTTCCTCTTTTCCACTGTTCTCTTCTTGTTGCTTTTCCACCTTTTTGTTGTTACCTTAATGTCACCCCCTCCTCTTTTGCTTCCTTTTGGTGGCTTTTCTGTTTTTTCTTCCTTTCATGTTTCGCTCACTCCTCCAGTCCATACCAATGTCTACAGGATTTTTATCCTGTTTTCCCCTTGCTTCAGGCCCAGTGATGCTGCTCTCCTTTTCACCCTTTTTGCCACTTCACGCACCTTCAATACTTTTAAATATAGCCCACTGAGATTTAGCAGCATTGTTTTATTTTTGTATCTCAAAGCTATCCTTTCATGTGCCTAAGGGTTGTGGTGGGATCGGGACATCCAGAGGTAGGCAAAAACCTCCTTCCCATCTTGCGTTTGTTCTTTGTTAGTCTGGTTCCCCCCTCTGGCTTGCATCTCCCTTTGCTGTGGTTGGATGACATCTGCTGCTTTGTTATGGTGTTTTGACTTCAGCACTCCAACTGCTGCTCTCCTTGGTGTTCTTGTGTCTCTCCCACCACATTTTCAGAGACTTTTTTTTACAGTCCCTTTTCTGTTTCTCTATCAGTCCTTCTATCCTGTCAATGGCCTTTCCTCCCCATAGTCTTTCTTCCTTATTTAACCCTCTTCCTGTTTCCTTCCTTATAGGTGGTGACAAGGTCAGAGCAGGTAGATGGCACCAGGGAACCAGGAATTCAGATAACTCTTTGTTACATCGTGGAGGGCTAGCTGATAGACAGAGTGTCAGATGTAAGTAATGTATGTCTTACAATCAGGTACTATCAAAAGAGAGTTGTCTTGGCAGTATGATGATCATCCTGAAGGTTAAAAAAGAGGGTGAGGCAGATGAAACGATTTAGACCCATCACAAGACCGATCATGATTCTGCATATTTTCTCTCAATGATAATGTCATTTGAGACATAAAGGCCCTCATTACGAGTTTGGCGGGCAGCCTGTGTGGCCTGAAACCCACCGGGCCTATTAGGAGTTCACTACAGGGCCGGCGGGCAGAAACAGTGTTTCCTCCCGCTGGCCATGAGGTGAACAGGGCCTTAACATTGAAGCCGGCTCCTAATGGAGCCGGCGCCAATGTGGCGGTGCGGAGGGTGCAGCAGCACCCGTTGCGTGAAATGCACGATGGGCTGTGCATGGGGTCCCCTGCACTGCCCATGGCAAGTGAAATCTTTGCAACTAAAGTTACGCTCCCATCACTATTGGTTTTGCCAAAGCCAAAAGAGTTCTACAATTATTTGCACTGTCAATAGTAGCAGTAGCAGATGGCAGAAAGAGGGCTGAGGGTAGGGAGACAGTGACCTTCGAGGGGAGAGGCAAGGAGGCACCAAGCATTAGCATTTTTTATTTTCAGTGGAGAAGAGATAGTCAGAGTTAGAGCATCAAAAATGACTGTGGAGTGGAGCGTCTGGACAGAGCTAATGGGAAGACAGACAAAGTGTTTGAAAGAGAGAGACAAACAGAGAATGAGAGAGAGTGAGAGAGAATGAGAGAGCAAAGGAAAGTGAGAGAGAGGAGAGGGAATGTGCATGGTGTGCACTTTTAAAGCTCCAATAGCACAGGAAAATACAATTAGAAAAATAGCTCCCTCGAATGATGGTGCTATTCCTGCCTTCAATAGGATTGGAGAACTGTCACAGTGATGTGGTAGCCTGTGGTGAATAGGCCATCAGGTCAAAGGTTTCCAATTGTATAGCCATCTAGAGCTCTGATGTTGGAAACCCAACAGTTTACATACCTCTAAATGGCTTGCTAGAGGGTCGAATCACACTTTGTTCATAGGTCTGTCCCAGTCCTCCTCAGTGCATCATGGTATATTCATTTCAAAATAGTCCTTCATTTACAGTTTTTCTTGTGGGTACTTAAGTTTTGACGTGCAGCGAGTGTTGTTACCTTATGACACCAATTTTTTGTTATTTTGACATCTAAATGGCATATGGGAATGGGAACCATGATTTAGGTGCAATGGAAGCCCTGCTAACGTATGGTGCATTTGCCACTCCACTTAATTCCAATTGATTTATGTGGCAGGCCTTGATATGACAGCTCATATTGGTCTGGTACCTATTGCCATAACTTGAGAGTGAGGCATAGAGTTTACAGGTACATTACAAACTCCTTCCAGACACATGTCTCATCCAGTGTAAATACTAGGCCACAGACCATCTCAGACTGGACTCAGCCTCTCCCCTAAAGTACTTAAAACCTTAATGTGTAGCTTTCATATGAAAGAGAGCATGTTTGCAAACACGGAGAATAAAAATAGAACCTCTAGTGCAAAATTAAACACATCAAAAACCTGTTAGATATTTGTTGCACAAAGATCTTAGAAAGAGTTCCATACATGTCAGTGTGTTTTTAAGCTGCAGTCGCTTGCAATGTGTGGAAAAATGCTGAAATATTCAAACTTTTCTATTATTATCAAAGGAATTAAAAAATGAATCAAGTTCACAACTGGGGCCACAAACGGGGGTGGCATGGTGAGCAAAAGAATGATGGATTTAACCCAAATCTTTGACTTGGGTTGAGTGCTTGAAAAGTTTCAACACTCTGTGCCAGATTACGACATTGGTGGTCCAAGGAGTGCCAAAGCCATGGTGGCTTTCGGACCGCTGCGGTTGTGGTGGTCCGACTGACACATTATGAGGTTTGTGGGCAGCCTGCCAACCTACCGGTGTCTCTGCCAGAATCCTAAATACCGACAGGCCGATGGCAGTGCAGGTTGTAATCAGCCATGGTGGCGTTGAATTCAGTGATGCCCTGATGATTACAACCTTGTTCTCCACCAACCTTTTCATGCCAGTTTCACTGCCAGGAAAAGGGTGGTGGAGAACAAGTGCAGGGGGCCATGGTGCACACCCTCAAAATATGCAGACAGTCCGCATTTCAAGGATGCTGGAGCCCCCTGCATGCGGCGGCATTGCCGCCGGATCTATTACAAGCCAGCAATAATGCTGCCACCACTTACTTACTGGGCAGACCTGCCGAAACCTTTGTTTCTGCCAGTCATCCCTGTGGGAAAGTCCTAATGGGGCGAATACCAGCAAGAACACAGCCCCCGGAAGCACACAGTGGATCTATTTTTCCAGGAAGGACTCAAGGGTATTTCCTTCTGCACTCTGTGGGAATTCCACAAAATGTAGGTTAATGTGGTAACATCCTCTGCTCTCATCTCCGAATTGTGTGTCTGAGCTGTCAGGGCAGCCACTGCAGATTGAAGACCAGCGACCTCCTGTTGCAGCTTGTGAACCTGGTGTTCCTTTTCTAAGGAGCCCTCCACCACCTTCTATGGTCAACCCGCAATACGTTCACCTCCTTTGACACAGTGTCTATTTGTGTTCTGAGACCTGCACCAGTGGTCTCAATTGCAGCAAGTATCTCTGCCCCTGTGTGGCCCTATGGTACATGCAGGTTAGGCACATGGTCTGGCAGCGGGTCTCGCCTTGACCCCTTCCGGCTGTGAATTGGTTCATCTTTGTCTGGTGGCCTCAGGTGGTCATTTACTTCTCGCAGTTAGAAAGAATAAACCATTAATAACTAGAGAACTCTTTATTTATTTGGATGGACTATGTGCCCCAGAACCACAATACAAAGAACAAATGGGGGGGGAGGGGTGGAGGAGATGGTGTCGTCCCAGCACCCACAGAGCTATTTAGTACCATCATCCACCGGACTGCACTTGTTTGCTTTTGTCTGGGACAACTACATCTCCCAGAATCACCATGCAAGGAGTAAGGAGGAGAAGGTGGAGGCAGGCTCCTACCAGCACTCACAGAGCTATATAGTGCCATCCCCTGATGCATGGGACACAAGTGAGACCCTTACTGGCAAAGTCAGGGACAAGGGTGATTCTGTCTGCACCCATTTAAGGCAGAAAATGGCAAAGAGGTGCCACCCCCTGGCTTCTCTTGATCCTCCATACTGATTAAGGCATGTCTGAGATACTGTTACTCCCCATTCACATTTTACAAGAATCCCTAGTTGTTGGTACTGGATATCACAAACTAATTTGCACTGCAGTTTTGAGCAAGGAAAATCGAGTTTTGTGAAATCTAGGTACGTTTTAAAAAATTTATAGCATGTTCTAAAAGATTATGTTAAAGTATGTTTCTTTTGATTGCATTCTGCCCTTTGATTAAATTTGTCATTTTTGCTGACTATTCAATCCATGTTTTCTAGTGGCACACTATGCCCCTTTAATTATGGGGAAGTGGAAAGCAGCCAAAAGCTAATTGAGCTGCTCAAAACCAAAAAGTACAAGTAAACATGCTGCAGAAAATTCCTTCAGTAAGACGGATAAGACTGATAATATGATTGAGGAACTTGAATCTCTGTCTATGAAAAAGAAAGTACTAAGGGGATTCCAAACGATAAAAAAAATATGTAAAATATTTGGAAAAACTCAGCTGACACACTTTGGGCCCGATTCATTTTATTTATTATTTTGTTTTATTTGTATAAAATGAGAAGGGATTTATATGGTGTTGTGTTTTTGACATTTGTAACTGGTTTGGTACTTCCAATGATTTTCACATTTTCTCTTAGTTAAGCCTGTTTTCTCTGTAACATAGCTACCATTTACTTGTGTAATATTGACTATATTGTGTTGCATCCCCGTTTGGCAATTTTTGATTGATATGGCAGTACATGCTAGATCGGAGAGCGATTGTGAACTTTGGTACTATCCTTGAGAGGTGATTTAACAAATTACTTGAGAAGAGCTTTGAATCTGAGTACACACTTGTTAGAAATTGTATTGTTGATTGACTGGGGTGTAAACCTTAGTCAAACAGCAACCACTATCCTAGTCAGGGTAGGTGTCAACCTTTGCTCAACCTCTGGTAGCTTGGCACAGAGCAGTCATGCTTAACCTAGAGGCAATGTGTAAAGTATTTGTGCAGCACTTCAAACAGTAAAACAGTGAAATGCCACACAAAATGAATCCACACCTGTTCAAAAAATAGAGCAGGATTTAATAAATAAAACAAGACCCTAATGACAAACACCCAAAAAGGAGAAATTCAGATATGCATTTTTAAAGATGAAACTGTAAAATAGAGCTTAGAAGCAAAAAGCGCCAAGTGACACTATCTGGTTGTCCTGGACCAGGAGAAAGTCAAATGTTCTGGTTGACAGCAATGCAGCATGTGCAGGCTGCAGGAACCCTTTTGAGTCCACTGAACAAAAGTACCTTAAATTCCGGTTACCGAGCACTGCTTTAGTCCCAAAATACGCTGTTAAAGAGATGTGTTGATTGTCCCCAGGCAGTAGAGGAGATGAGTCAATATTTACCATGCAGCGGCGTTGATGCTCAGTGCTGAGATGCAGTAGAGTTCGGGTTTGGGTTCTGGCTGCATCACTGTCGATGTGATGCATCAAGTCCGAACAGCACAGAGGCTGCGGTGCAGAGTGTGGGTGTCATTATTGAGGCTGTTGTCGACGGGATGTGGGGACCCTGCACCGAAGAAAGAACCGCAGTGACAGTTCTGAAGGCAATGCACCAGCTTTGTTTCATGCAACAGCAGCAACGTGGTGATTCTCCCCATGCAACTGCAGAGATGCATTGTTTCTGCCCATTCACCAGAGGATGCATCTTTTTTGCTTGAGCAAGCACCGTAGATCTACTTCAAAGGGTCCAGGGTTCAGGTGGCACAGCTTGGCAGGACGTACTCATGGATGGCAGAGTCCAGGTGCAGAGTTGTTGAAAGTCTTTTATGTCCCTGAGATTTCAGGTTAGGAGGCCAGCCGGCCTGCCCTTGGAGTCACTCTGTGTTTAAGTGATGGAGGTCCAGTCGTTCTCACTCAGGCACAGCAAACAGCAGACAGCAGGGAAGGACAGCAAGGCAGGAGTCCAGCATATCAACAGTCCAGCCAGAAAGCAGTGCAGCAGAGAGGCAGTCCTTCAGGAGCACAGCAGTCCATCCTCCTGGCAGAGTATTCAAAGATTCAGAAGTATACTGAATTGGTGATGTCAGAGGTCCAGTACGTATACCCAGTTGGTGCCTTAAGGCGGAGGAGACTTCAGAGACAGGCCTTTGAAATCCACATGCTAATATTACAATGTTTGGAGGAGCGAGCACAAGCATTTCGGTACTGGGTAGCAGTCCTAAAGCCATCAAAAACAAGGTCAGAAAAGTGGAGGAGATAGGCACACAATTGGAGGGGGTTAGGAGGTGAGTCCAACCTAAGGCTTTCATGTCTAATAAGACTCGTTTGTGGTCTCATACAAAAATAGAGTAAAGTGGATGGATATTAATTTCTCCCCTAAAAGCTCTTTCTAACATTTATGAAATAGTGAATATGGCCCTTGTCTCTCTTGGTCTTCGATCTAATAGTAATACGCTTGTGTCTGAAGTGTATAATAAATTATTTACATTATTGAAACAATGTTTTACTAAAGAATATAATCTACACCCTCTGGTTTATAAAACGCGTATGTTGATCAATTCACACAAAGAATTTGCTTATTAATGCAAATAAAACAACTATAAGTGAGAAACAGTCGAGCCATGCACAAAGTATAATAATTATACTCAGAAATAAGTAAATAAACATGGGAAGAAGCATTATGACAGGATTTACTGAGCGCTGCCATTTCTAACTATATAATGACCTTTTGGCCCGCATGGTATGCATAAGTAGTTATCAAACCAGAAGTTGGTATTTAATTAAGCGTAAAGTTTCAGTATTTTACTTTAAACCGCAGCATTGATAAGCTAGCTTTGAGTCTTGAACTTCCGATATGTAGTAGCTATTATTTGGTTATCTTTTCTCTAGATGCTACAACAAAAGCTACACGGGGAAGACCCAGGATTGGATGAGACCCAGAGGGATTTATTTCGCTCAAAAACACTTATCTGGAGACCCTATATTAACAAAATTCGAATGCTATTGCACAATGTGTACAGATTCCAGATTCTTGGAAGGGCGCTAAACTAGTTCCTATATACAAAGGAGCATTGGCAAAGCCAATAGTATACACTGTTGGGACCGATTGACTTTGCCAATTGTTTTTAGCCATGCTGCACAGTATTCACAATGTTGTGAACCATGTCTAAAGTTTACAAAATCCTTTGATACTGCTGGCTGTGTCATTATGTAGGCCCAAGAATGTATGGTGCTAAGCTGGATCGTTAACTAAAAAGAAAGTAAAACATGCACAAGTGTTTTTTTTTAAGTTGGCAGGTGGGGGATCGAAAATCACACAGGAGCATAGGTGTGAACGGTGAAGCAATATGGATAATGCTGAAGCAACATATTGAAGGCAAGAGAAAAAGCAACACAGGCTGGGGAAAGCAACGAAGAAGGCGAATGTGGAGGAAACAAGCACACAGGTAAGCGTAAGAGGGAGAAGGGCACGGAGAAACTATTGGGCAATAGAGAGCAAGCATGCATACTCAAATGGAGTGCTTCCCACAAAAGAAACACATAGTACTTGAAATGCAGGGAGTGGAAGCAACAATGCAGCCAAAGAGACTATGAAGAGCCAATGCTCCGTAGGAGGGACAATCAGTAGATCAACAAACTTGAACACGAATAAGAAGCAGGCAAATGAGAGTGACAAGGAAAGCCAAACAATTGTAAGCAATCGGCAGGTTCCAAGCACCTCTGTGTTCTTGGTAACCCACAATTTTTCTCGCAACAGGCAGCATTATCGCTTCCCTGTTGGCTCAACCTAAATAGGCTCCCTTGGCTTCCCTGGGAATTATCGCCTCATCAATCGTATTAACAATGTACAAAATATTTTCACAAAACAGATACTGGACAAGTTACTGCTGTGGAACATGAGAAACCAATATTTTCATTTTGAGGCTGGAGTTAGGTCAGAGGTTAGCACTGTAAATGCAATGTTCTGTTTCCTACTTCTTTTTTTGGACAATGGCAGCTATCGATTTAAACTATGGAAGGTATTATATTATCAAGGTGTTCCTTTGAGTGAACTTACAGTGATAATTCAATTACACTCTAACAGCTTTGCATAAGTGTACTGAGGACATTTTCTGAGCCCAAGCTGTTAGTGCTGCGCTGCATGGCTCAGAACTCTGGAACTATTGTGCCACGGATCCATTTGTTAAGATACAAAGCAAAATATTAAATCTCAGAGCACCCATACTATCCTGTTACAGCTCGATCTTGACTTAAAATGCATAACTCCTATTTCAAATCTTAGACCTCTTTTATATTGGATTCACATTTTATTAACCGGTGAGCTGGACCTAAATAGACGTGCTCTTGTAGATGTTTAAAAGAAGCCTAACGTTTTTAAGATTACAAGGGTGAAACATGTTGAAACCTAGTCAGATCATTTAGGCCTGAGCAAATATTGGTACAAACCGGTACTGATTCCCACCAATAGTGTTAGAATTGCAAAAACTGGATAGTAGGTGCTAACGTTCTGAAAACGATTCTCTGGCATGTCAACTGAAGGACTTATGGATTCCTTTTTAACAATCAAAAGTGGTGTAAAATGTGAGGATATTTTGGATTAAAATGAATCCCCCATTAGCAGCAGTCTTATATTTAAAATTTAGGCTTATCATTCTCCCCCTTGTTAATTATACTCATAAGATGCCCAATTCAGATACTTAAGTTAAACCTTTGCCTTGTGTGCAATCTTCCTAAAGAGAAAGAGAAACATGTAGCTGTAAACGATAACGTTATCCAAGGTAGGGTAAAGTAGGTTCTTGATTAGCAACACCTCACTCCTGCCACCTCCAAGCTCCAGGCTCTGCGGCCAACCCAGAATCTTCCAACACCGAATACACAGTACCTGGAATGTTGGTCAAACATTCTACCACCTCATTTCAGGTAGTTTCCTTGATACTACACACCTTTCCTACCAAAACTTAAACAAACAAACAAACATAATGTACACCATCCCATTAGGTTATAACAAGTGACACTGACCTGCTCCTCTGGTGAGCCATAGAGCTGTCCATACAGGGGAAGGATCTCATTCACAAGCCTCACCAGCTCCTTTGGAGAGGAATCTGGGCCTCTGTCACCCAATGGATGTGGCATGATTGCTCCCAGAGCTGGCTCAACTAGTGGAGGTGTTGCTGGCAGCAGTGCCAGGAGCCAAGTGACTGATTTTCCACTACATGGCAGTCACGTCCGCCATGTACGCGGTCATCATTGGGCTGCGACCACTACAGGCAAAAATGTTAGCCTATTGCTGTGTCCATCGCAGTTAGATCCGCCTACAGTGCAGATGACTTCCGCACCGGTCGCAGGCTATTCCTAATGTCCATTGGAGTAGGTCACGCGTCCGCCATTTTAGCATTCTAAAATACTTTATATGGTATTGTAAACTGCATCACACCTACAATATATGTATTGAATGGTAACAAACATCCTTATTCTGTCGTTATGTAGGTCCTACCGCACAATCACCAGTGTATTGTGTTGCAGGGCACAGATTGGATATGATGGCTGTGCACGTTCCACCATCGGCGATGGTATTTTTGGCGATCGGAAAATACAGTCAGATTTTGAGGGCAATTGCGTAGCAGACAGTTGGCTTTTGCCCAAATCTTTGTTGTGGACACATGTGTTGAAAACCGTCGGGTCACATGCGACCCTTGTGTACTTGCCAGCTGGGATGTGTACTGTGTGTCATGTCTACCCAGTCAGAGATGCTTTGTCACATGAAATGTTTGACATGCATCATGTATGTTGCTGTGGATACACTGACTAAAGTTACAAGTTATGTCTTGTCACACATAGGTATCCTGGGAGAGGGAGGATGTGACAACCTACTGCCTACCGTCCACTGCCAGACCTTCATGGAGGAACTCCACATCATCCAGTTATATCGCTTGGATAGGCAAACAATAGTGGACTCATGCCGTCAGTTGGAGCCAGATCTGATGCCAGCTAACAGTAATCCAACCTGCATACCGCCCATTGTACAAGGCATGTCAGTATTGCACTTCCTAGCCACAGGGTCCTTCCAACATATAGTGGCCCTATCTTCAGGTAAGTCCCAACTATGTTCAGTCTAATGTTGAAGTATTTCCTCTCAGGAATGTTGAAACACATTGGCAGCTATATCAGATGCCCCTAATGTGAGGAGCTGCAGATGTGAAAGCTAACTTTTATGGTTTTGCCCACCTCCCATATGTGGTGGGGACCAGTGATAGAACACGTTGGCTTGGATCCACCTCAGGCCACTAAATAACAGAGAGAACTTCCATTTCATCAATGTGCATGTTGTCTGATTGGCGGATCTCAAATGTGTGTGCCCTTTATCCCATGATTCATTCATAATGTGGAACAGCACCATACCCCAGTTGATGTCACAAATGCACTCAGAGAGAGCCTGCCTGGTTGGTACGTCACATCTGTCCTGATTGTGTGTGAGCTATATCAAGTGATACAGTCATGAAGTGAGTCACTCATTGTTGCACTTATGTCCTATTCCTTAACAGGAGACTCAGCATATCCAAACCATCCTTGGTTGCTGATGCAGCAGGAATCCAACTACACTAAGGGAAGTCCACCTCAATGAGACCCATGGAAGAACACAGCCGGCTTTTTGGCTCCTGAAGGCCAAATTTCAGTGTCTGGGCAGGACTGGTGGAGCCCTCCTATACTCACCTAGGAAAGTGTGTCAGATCATTGTGGCATGCTGCATGCTCCACAACATCGCCCTGTCGAGGAATAGCCTGTACATCCCAGAGTAGGGCAAGCCTGCAGTGCCACCGGGTGAGAATCCTGAAATGCCAACTAAGGATGAAAGCGGTGAAGAGGCAGGAGCTGACTTGCGAGAAGATCTCATCCACAGCTACTTCTCATGAGTGTTAGTATGTCATGTGATGTCATGGCTGCGACTATACAATGAACTGTAATTGTGAGAACGTGTGGAGTTGAGTGTTTTGGACAGAGCTAGGGAGCTGAGACTGCAATAGTCATCAGCCAAAGGCTGCTTGATAAGATAGCTTTTAATACCCCTCCCACCTTGATGATGTGTCAGTTTCCTTGCAATGCAGTTTGTTTTCCAGATGCTTGCTAGGTGACTTGTGTCATACGTACAGTTTCAATCCTATACTCCTTGTTTTGTTCATTTTACAGGTACCTTCACCATCCTTCATGTGGGCATTTCAGAGTTGTGACATTGACAGGTATGTGATGCTTTTCTGACGTATGAAGTGGACATGGATTCTTCCATGTAATGCAGGTCCCAGACTTTGGGTGTATCAGACCAGTGCCAAGACAGCTTGCACAGTGTTTGGGTGGAAGGTCAGAAATGTCTAGTGGACTAGTTTTGTGTGCTGTGGTGGGCCTGATGCATCATGTGTGTCATAGTGTTGTCATAAAATACGTAGTCCTAGCTTATGACCAAGTAATTTTTCCTTCACATTGCCTGAACACTCTTTTGGTATGAACTGTATCTGGCTGTAGATGTCTTTCATCATTGTAGGTCACGATGCTTATGCCACAACACTGACATATGTTTGTGTTATACCACCAGATGCACGGGCATTAGATTATTTTGGCCCTGTGATCAGAGACTGTTGTATGGCCATCTGTCGGTATCTTCGATTATGTGATTATGTGGTGTGGTGTGTGATAAGGCCAAGCTGATGACATAAAACACATCAATATTTGCCTAGTCTACACAGCAATGTCTGACAAATCCCTTCCTTCCGTGGTCTGGGGGTCTGTACCTGTCAATATGTTCATTTACACAGTATGAGTCAATCATTCATGAGTTCCAATAGTTCAGACATATTGGCAGCCTGTGTGCAGAACAATGTAATAACATTTATAGCTTGAGCAGACACTTCTATGTATGTGCTTGTGTGGGAGGGTTGTCATCCTGAGCTGGGCACTGTGTACATGCAACATGTCCCATCTTGAACAAGTACTTTGGATCATCATTGTATGGTTCACATGGTCTGACATATCTACATGGCTAAATATGAAATCAAAATCACAGACAATGAGTCAGTGAAGGATGATTTTATTGGGCAGGTAAGATTAACATAAAATATATGTGACATGACTTAACAAAAATTCAAATGTGAAGGGGTCGGTCATGGGGAATGTAATCATTGGAGTAGATGCCACACCATTGGGAGTCCAAAGTTCAGAGTACTCCTCCCACTGAAAATAGTAGTTGGTTCAGGATCAGTCCAGACTGAATGTATAACACACAAAGGAGGTCCTTAAGAAAGAGGTTTATTACTGGTAGTGATGGTTGTCGTGCCATCCGCACCTGTTGGATTCTTTGCTGGACATCCCTGCTGGCGTGGGGTGGGGGATATGCTGTTAAAGAGGCAGGGGTATCTAGAGCTTGTTGTTCCTCTTGTAGGGCCTCCCTTCCAGTGGCATGCACTGATGCTGATGGGCCTGCTGTTGATGAGCCAAAGGAAGGGGTAGACTGGTGTTGAAAGCCCTGCTCAGAGTGGTGTGTATATCCCTCAACACCCCTGTAAGGGAGGTCATGTTGGTGTTGTGGGCCTCCATCTGTTCCCGCATCTCCCTGTGCATGTCCCTCTGTAGCTGGAGTTTACATGAAGTTTGGTCAACATCTGGCCCATCACGTGTTGGGACTCCTGATAGTCCCCCAAGACGTGGCTGATTGTGTCCGGGCCAAGAGCACCCCCAGTGGCCTCATTCCGCTGGCCCACAGGATACCACCAATGAACCCTCCCCCCACGGGCCAGTGCCTTTGCCACAGGGAGCCCTCTCCAACTTGCTCTTGGACCCTCATTGCCTGAAGTGTTGCAATGCAACTCAGGATCCAGGACTGTGGGCCACGTGATGATGGACTCTATGCTAGGGACACAGGTAGGGGGGTGAATGGATGCCTGGGATGTTGAAGCAACAGGGCTGGGAGGTGACATTGTGTGAACAGTGAGGCTTACTGTTACCATCTCACCAGTTTGCCCAGATGGGCCATAACCGTCCTCCACATCCAGATGTAAATGAGTGCCGTCATTACTGAGGGCTTCATCCAGGGGGGTAGTGGCAGTCTGTTCCGTGGCCCCTGTGTGCCCAGCAACGGATTCACCTGTTGATGTAAAACATACATTTTTACTAGTTGTATTGTGACATCTACCTCCAACGGTTTAGTGTTACAATAGGCAGAGACTTTGGACAAAGATAAGTTGTAATTAATCCAATTGTTGCAAGGGACCATGGTATTGGGTGGTTTGACATGATATGTGTGAAGCATGCCAACCCAATTTGACACAAGCAGCTGCTGAGGTGTGCAGATCAGTTGCACTCTGGAAGATGGTCTGAAAATGACTTCTTGTCACCAGTGCAGAGAACACAGTGGAGAGTCAAAGTATGGCTTTATCATTTTGAGGATTAGTTGAGCATGATGCAGGCAGACACATCACTTTGTTGTATGTGACTGGAGTCATCATGTGCACAGTGCTGTGTCAATGTGTTTGCTGCTGCTGCCAAACTGATTTGCATCTTGAGGCCTTATGAATACTTGTTGTAAAAACTGGGTAAGGTGTCAATCCTGTCCTCAAGTCAAGATGGAGCTAGGTAGACAGAAGCATCTCTGATTGGAGCATGTTCTGTTCTTGATCACTTCCAGGTGAGTAAACTTCATTTGTGAGTTGACAAACAGTGCTAAATGGGCAGGTGAACACTGGGCTGATCGTTGGAGTTACAGAAACAGGGCCTGCTGGGAATTGCAGCCAGGTCACTCTCTCTACTCCCGACACTGTTGTGTATTACATATCTGCATGCAGTTTGCATTTATGTTTGAGCATACATTTTCATTTTGGAACATACCATGGATCCTGGAATGTGTTTTTGTTATTTTTAGATTTCCAGGCCTCATTTGGGCATATGGCATGTGATGGTCCTTAGGGCCATATGTACTAAAGCATTTTCCTATAGACACAGAATGGGTAAAATCCTTTGATACATCTGGCCCTTAGTAACTGTGAAGTAGGTTCACTGATACACATTCAGGGCCTGATTCACAAAGGTAAACTTCGACCTTTGCTATAAGTTTAGTCCAAAAGTCTAAGTTTACGACTTTTAGGTATTCACAAATGTAAGTTACGAGTAGTTTCTTTACGTTTGTAGTCAGGGCAGAACCTCCACCCTGAGTGTAGAGATTCCACCCGAGTGCGGAGATTCCGCCCCGAGTGCAGACATAAAGATACTACTTGTGACTTACCTTTGTGAATGAGGCCCTGAGAGTGTCAAAACTCTGATACTCTGGGGATTGAATGTTGGTGGGCACATGAACAAGACAGTGGAAAAAGATGAGCTGTGAGCAAGAATGACATTGCAATTTTGTGACATTTTTTTGTTGTAACTTACCAGACTCCACTCCCTCCGGTATTCCTGTCAAGCCCTTAGGATGCATAATGGCCAAGACCTTTTCCTCCCAGGGAAGGAGTATTAATGAGGCATTGGGAGGGCTCCACCAGTCTTCTTGGCCTGCAGCTGGTGCCTTGAGACCAGGGAAAGGACCTAGCCCCTGAGGTCATTCCACCTCTTCCTAATGTCCTTACTTGTGCGCAGGGTGGTGCCTACAGCATTCACTCTGTCAACGATCTCATCCCATATTTCAATTTTCCTACTGAGCAGAGTATGCTGGACTTGTGTTCCAAACAACTGCGGCTCTACTCTTATGATTTCATCCACCATGACTCTTAACTCATCTACCAAAAAATGGGGATTTTTCTAACGTGACATCGTGAAAAAAAAAGAAAAAGGGTGACAGGGACTTACTTAACAGGGTAAGTGCAATAGGGTGTGAATGGATACAATTGTGTGGAGGGTGATCTATGGAATGGTGAAAAAAAATGGATGCCTAATCTATGTGCACTAGAAAATAAGGTGCTCATACTTTTTTTTCTTCCAGTGGAACTGCAAAGGATTGTGGTGTGCAAAGGGGTTTGTTTTATAGTATCCTTTGCAGGTGTGTCCAGTTGACCAGTGTGTGTGTGTCAGCTGTGCTGTTTTTCAATTCATCCAATGTACAGTTGTTAGAAATGGGGTCTTTGGTTGGCAGTCAGATTACGACTGTCCAAGCAAGGACCCTCACTCTAGTCAGGGTAACGGAGAATCACACTCAGTTAACCCCCACTCATCCCCTTGGTAGCTTGGCACAAGCAGGTAGGTTTAACTTCAGAGACCAGGTGTGAAGTATTTGTACCAACACACAATAATATAGTAAAAACACCACAAAATGACTCAACACAGGTTTAGACGAATAGCCAATATGTATCTAAACACAACAAGACCAAAACAACAAGAATCCAATATATACAAGTCAAGTTATGAATGTTAAAAGATTAAACTAAAAAATAGCGCTTAGAAAAACGCTTCGATGAGGTGAGAACATGCATCGTAACAGAGTCGTTCCCAACAATCTAACGCCAATGGTGCCGGTTACAGAGTCACTCAAACCCCCAGGTACAGTACCTTAGTAAAATGTGAGAACAAGCAGGTACAAAAAGTCGGGGATCGCGGCGTCGCTGAATCTGAGGCAGGGTCGGTGTCTTTGGTGGGGTTGCAACAATGTCGGGCCTGCGAGGGTCGTCGCACCCCAGCGAGGACCACAGAGTTGATTGCAGGCAGTGTCACGGGATTCTGCAGCCGTGTCAGTCCGGAGTAGTCCAAAGTCGGTTTTCTTGGATTTTCACCAGCTTTTCCTTTCAAGGGCCCAGGGACTGGATAAGGCACCATTTGTCAGGGCAGAAGTCTCAGCAAAGAGTCCAGGTGCTGGTAGGGGAAGTCTTTGATGGCTCTGAGACTTCAGAACAGGGGGAAACCTCAGTCCAAGCCCTTGGAGATTCTTCTCAAGCAGGAATACACCACACAGTCCTCTTTGTCCCCTTTCAAAGGCAGAAGCAGCAACTGCAGGATAGCCCAACAAAGCACAGTCACAGGCAGAGGAAGCACTTCTACTCAGCTCCTCTCCTTGGCAGAGGTTCCTCTTGATTCCAGAAGTGATCTGATCTTCAGGGGGTTTGGGTGCTCTTCTTATACCCCTGTCTGCCCTTGAAGTAGCCCTACTTCAAAGGAAAGTCTCTCTTGTTTAAGGGATCCTGCCTTGCCCAGGCCAGGCCCCAGACACACACCAGGGGGTTGGAGACTACATTGTGTGAGGGCAGGCACAGCCTTTTCAGGAGGAGTGACCACTCCTACCCTCCTTCCCAGCACAAATGGCTCATCAGGATATGCAGGCTACACCCCTGCTCCCTTTGTGTCATTGTCTAGAGAGAGGTGTAAACAGCCCAAACAAACTGACCCAGACAGGGAATCCACAAACAGGCAGAGTCACAGAATAGTTTAAGCAAGAAAATGTCTGCTTTCTAAAAGTGTCATTTTCAAACACACAATCTGAAAAGCAACTTCACTAAAAGATGCATTTTTAAATTGTGAGCTCACAAACCCTAAACTCCATATTTCTATCTGCTCGCTAAGAGAGTCTGCACTTTCATAATATTTAAAGGCAGCCCACCATGTTAACCTATGAGAGAGATAGGCCTTACAACAGTGAAAACCGAATTTGGCAGTATTTCACTGTTGGGACATGTAAAACACTTAAGTACATGTCCCACCTTTTACATACACTGCAACCTACCCATGGGGCTACTTAGGGCCTACATTAGGGGTGCCTTACATGTAAGAAAAGGGGAAGTTAAAGCTAAAGCTGGATGTTGACACTACTAAGACACATTTTTTGGACTGTGGGAGGCAGTCTCCTAAGCTTAGGCCAATTAGCATCAAGGGGCAGTCTGTGACAAGGATGGCCTCATATCCTTATTTGGGGGTCACATTTGACCAGCAGAATAGTTGGACCCCATGCCTTGCCAACCAATGTGTACGTTTTAATCAATCATGTGGATCCCTTTTTAGGTTTGCTCTTTTGGTGGATAGCAAACCTATTTTACTGCTTCTCCAGATTTCTGAGATGAAATGCCTCCCAGTTGTATTATACGGGGCAGCCCTTTGGGGGAACCATAATTGCCAGGGCATTCAACTGGAAGAGAATCATTTTTGCAGAAGGCTGTTGTGTGTGGGCCCTCCAGCCTTAGCCGTTTTATGCACGATTATTTGCAGTTTGGTTATGCAAAAGATCTTGTTAAAGTTGCTCCGTTGTTGTTATGGATCACTGTATGGAGCAGTAAATATACTGCCTTTAACAGGAAGATAATTAAGGGCTGTCTTGGATGTGAGCGAGGCCATACATTCTCCTGGTTGGAATATATTAGAAGTACTGCTTTGTCTTTGGGGTGCCCTGAGTTATTTTATAGCCCGCATCATTTAACAAAGTCTGATAGAAAGCTTGTTAAGCAACAATTTATTTAGCAGGCCAGAGAGCGCAGAGAGAATCTGGCATTGGGCAGTTCATCTATGAGGGCGGTATTGCTTTAAAAAACCCACATAGGTCCGGAACCATATCGCTCCTTTGTCAGAAACCTGTGGGAGAGATCACTCCTTACTAGATTTAGACTAGGTTCTATTTGGACCAATTTATGTTTCCGCCCAGGGCAATATGAGCTATCTTCAATGAAAGCTTGTCCTTGTGATGATGGTTAACTCCAGACTTTAGAACACCTGGTTTTGTTCTGTGGGTATTATGATACTCCCAGGAAGAAGTATTTGCTGCCAGTCCTCAAAGCAAAGGGCTTCTATCAATTTCACCCTGCCTTTCTTTATCTACAAATGTTAAATGACCAAATCGAGGCTATGGCAGTTTGTCAATTCTTGAAGAGTGCCCTTTACTGGAATAAAGTGATGACTTATGGACCTTAATTGTATTGAACTGTTGCCCCTCCTTTTTTTGTAGAGAGATGGATGTTGTACCATTTTTGCTATTTATTGGCACTCTTATGCTTTTCACATATTTTTTTTCCTTTATTTTTTTAGGGTGATTTTGTTGTTCAATGAGCATGTTATTTATGTGGTTATACGCTTTTATGATTATATTTATAATCAAAGTAAAGAATGGTCATTCATTCATTCATTCATTCATTCATCCAATGTGCCATTTTAATTCACTTTGCTTAGCCTAAATGAGGGCTGCAGAGGCCTGACTGTGTTGAAAATGTTTAGTCTTTCTTGCTAAGGTGACTTTTTCTTTCAGACTTCGTTCCCATAAAATGTTACCTTGGAAATAAATGTCTTATTGTTTTACAAATAGTGAGCCTGCGAAATTAACCTTCAGCGCAGTACATTTAAGAACTGTGGTAGTAGAATGTCTACATTTGTTTCAACTCGCACAGATGGGCTAAGATGGATGCCTTTCCCATGTCGGTAGTGGGAATCTTTCCTGATGTTGCAATTTCATATCATATGACAGACTTTCATTGGTCAATTACACCTGCCGAGTCATGTGAAGTGATGGATGAGTGAATCATCTTGCATTATAGACAATATACTCTTCCCACCATGGATCAGTGGCAGTCTCTCTGCAGACCCCACTTGAGCATTCTGCTCCAGAGTCTGCCACATTCAACCCTTCTTTTTGTATCTCCCAGGACTCTGAGAGGTACAAACCTCTTTACCTTTACGCTTTATTTAAATGCTTTGCTGTGACTTATACATTTTTCCCCTAACCCCAAGGAAAAGACTCTCGACCAAGCTTCTGACATTCTGATGCCTTCCCTTTTTACTTGCTTTTTGCCAGCTTCAGTTAGTCACCTTCCAATTTTTCCAAATTCTGTTTTGCACTTTTTCGGTTTACTTTTTGTCCTCATGTGTTTTAGCCCAGCACATGTTAACTTGTGACTTGCTAATCTGTAGGGATTTCCCTTGCCCTAGCTAGCTAAACTTAGATGACTTTTGAATTGCCTCAATGTTTAAAAGAACTGAACAGTGCTTGTTTTCTATTCCTCAAGTTATCTTTTTGATGTTTTTACTGCTATTGTGGAATGTTTAGTTCTATTGATGTTAGTTGGTCTGGATCATTTCCATGCCTTGGTCAACCCATGGTGATTATGTGTATTTATATCTCTCGCTGGGGAATTGTCTACATGACTTTGAGCCTGAGCTTGTAATAAAACCCATCATCTTATTTAAGATTGGAGTTTTCCTTGTAGGACCACATGGGTTATAGTGTCAATTTAAACTGAGCTGTTGTAAAGTTTTGATGCCTCATGTCTCTACACCCTTATGTTGGGTGAAAAGATTTATTGACCTCTTTTAAAGCATAACCTGGAAATGCTTCCTTAAGTGCTAAGAAATTTCAAACTGCCAACCTGTAAGGCAATTTAAAGGATTAGGACGTGTGACTCATGACTGTACTGTCTATAGTGTACGGCTGGAATCTAGCACTAGTTGTTCTCTCAATTTAGACGAAGCCAGTCCATGAGCTTTGAATATAAAGCTGTGTGAGAAACTGGGGCTGATTGCAGAGGCCCCATAACTTTTTGCCCCCATTTTCCACTTTATGCTGGTGTTTTCCTGACTCTGATGGTGCCCTGGGTACTGCTAACCAGTCCCAGGGCCTGTGCTCTGTGTAAAATGGATATGCAAATTAGGCTAATTATAATTGGCTAAGTAAACCTACCTATAAGTCCCTAGTATATGGTAGGGCATGTAGGTTTAGGGACCACAGCATAGGTGGTGCACACCTAGGTGCATTGCTGAGGTGCCCAGTGTCATTTTAAAAGCAAGCCTGCCTTGCTGGCTGCTTTTAAATTAAAGTTATATGCAAATTCGACTTTGGAATTAAAGGTACTTCCAAAGTCTTAAACTACCTTATTTTTACATATAAGTCACCCCTAAGGTGTGCCCTATGTGCCCCTAGGGCTGGGTGCCATGTAACTATAAGCAGGGACTTTATAAAAATAGATTTATAAGCCCTGGTGAGGTAAAAACAGCCAAATTCGTTTTTCCCTCATTGAAGTAAATGGCCTTCATAGGCTAGAATGGGCAGACTTTATTTTAAATTTTAAAGTCTCCTTAAATGTTACATACCAAGAATTTGGTATCAAATTGATTGTTATAATAAATCCCACAACTTCCAGTTGTTGGATTTAATATAACTAGTGCAGGTAAAAAGTTTAGACTTTACCTAAAAAGTTGCCAATTTCAGCTCTGCATTGTTTTTGCTGCTGTGCTCTGATTGGCCAGCCTGCAGCAGCTTCTGCCAGGCTACTTTAATGAGGTGTGAAGTGGCCTGGCTTCACACAAAGGAATGTGCTTGGGGGAGAGAATCTCCCCTCAGCAGATGGTGAGGCAGGAAGGGGGAGGGCTGCCAAACTGGTCTTCAAAGGCAGAGAAGGACATCTGGAGCACCCAGCAACACCCCCACATCCTGCAACCCCAGACAGCTAGGTGCCCCCTTGATTAGATTAGGAGAGGGCAGGAGAGGGGTGTGTTTATGATTTTTAGCCACACCAGTGGGTGGGCTCAGCCAGATCTCTCCTCCAAAAATCAGATTCATCCATTTTGGATTTTTAGAGACTGTTGCCTTCTGGGATGGATTTTTGCCACACTTCCCAGGAAGTGGTCATCACAGGGGGACGACCCTGTCCCTGATTGGAGGACCAGGGCCCCCCTGCTTTTCACCCAGGAGCAAGGATAAAACTGGCATACCTGCACCCACGCCTCAGATCCCCACCAAATTTCAAGAAGAAAGAACTACAAGGAGAAGAAGGACTGCCCTGCTGGACCCCTGGCCTGCACCTGGACCCTGCACTCAGAAAGACTGCACCAGCTGCACACTTGGGCTTCACCACAAGAAGGACTTTGCCTGGCTTCCACTGGTTCAAGGAGGGACTCCCTGTTTGCTACAGGTGAAAAATTGCTAACCAGAGTCCCCTGCACCAACTCCTGAAAAAGTGACCAGCTGACCACTGTCCAGTGGCCAAAAAGGAGTTTGCGCCAGGTGCATTCTGGGAGTTGAAGTCCGCACTTCCCAAGGACCATCACAGAACTTCTGGACCCTTGGGGTGAGCTGTGGACCCCAAAAGAACCTTAAAAGAACATCTGGGTGAAGCCCCAGAAGTTTGGAAAAGATTGGAGAATTTTTGGAAAAAAGCTCCATAAAGTGACCGACCCGACACGGAAATTCTAGCCGGCTTGCCTCAACCGCGACCCGGCCTGACTTTGTGGTTCGTCCCGGTAAAGAAAAACATCCAAAAAAGAGACTAAGTCCGAACGTAAAAAGTTGACCGGGACCTTCCAGCCATCGTATCCGAGAAGGGCTCCACGGACGTCGGATCAAGATCCAGGTTTACCCCGGTCGAAGGATTTTCATCTCGAAAAAACGACTAAGTCCGAAGGTAAAAATCACCAACGAGGAAACCGACTTCGCGTATCCGGACAAGGGCTCCAGGAGGTCGGATTCAACTGGCAGGTTCGTCCCGGTGAAGAAAAACTTCAAAATAAAGACTAAGTCAGAAGGTAACTTTTTAACCGAGGCCTCCCGCGACCTGTAGCCGAGCAGGGCTCCATCGCGGTCGGCCTGAAAGTTTGACTTTGCCCCGGTCCTGGTGCAACCAGATGACCCGATTGGCGCTTTTTGTTTCTAAGCGCTAGAAAATAATAATACTTTAAAAATTCATATCTCCGGTTCCCCTGAACCGATTTTAATCGTTTTTGTGTCATTTTAAAGATAAAAATATAAGCTATTTTTATAAATTGGTTTTGGATTTTTAAACTGTTTCCTGTGTTTTATTTAATTACTGTTTTGTGATATTAGAATGCTTTACACTTTGTCTCCTAAGTTAAGCCTTGACGCTCGATGCCAAGCTACCAAGGGTAGAGCTGGGATTAATTTACTGAGACCTAACTGTACTTTTGTGGAGGTTTGTGGCTTGTTGCTAGGTGTAGGTACCTACCTGCCCTACCAATAACCCATTTTCCAACATAATTGGAAGCAGCGACGGGATCCTGTACTTGTGTTCAATATCACCTTACAGTTTTAGGTAAAACAAATTAAAAATCCTTTAAATTGTCCTAGTGCAAAAATTGTTTTTAATTTTTAATTTTTTTTTTTTTATTAATTTGGATTAATTTCAATTATTGAATTTTTGTAATTTTTCTAAATTCTTGTTTCCAATTTTTGCAAAAAGTTTTTGTTGACACAAAACTAGGGAACCATGGAGCTTGATCTGGCTAGCCTACCCACACTGACAGTAGTCCAGCTTAGGGGGTTGTGTATTGAGAGAGGGTTGCCTGCAACCCCTGATCTCAGGAAGAAAATCCTGATTAAATCCCTGACAGCATGGGCTGAGGCCCAAGAGGTAGAGACAGAGGAAGCTCCAGAGGGGGAAGAAAAAGGGGAAGATGCTAACTCTAACCACTCAGGGGAGGCATCCGAGCCTAAGTGAGGAAGAGGAAGAACGGTCCTCAGTGGATACAGTCACTAGGGGCAGACCCAAAGCTAGTGGTAGGAAGGGGGTCCTTTCAGGAGGAGAGAACCCATCCATCAGGGAAAGAGAGCTGGAAGCCCAGCTAGCCTACATAGCTTTGGAAGCAGATAAGCTTGCCCTAGAAAAGAAAAAGTGGGCAAGCAAAGAAAAAAAAGATGGAGGCAGCGATAAAGAAGCTGAGGTGTCCATGGGTGGGGGAGTTTGCCCCAGATTACCCAAAGGGGTGGTTCCTGCTTATGTAGAGGGGGATGACATAGATAAGTGGCTGGGGGCCTTTGAGAGGGCCCTCCAGATGAGGAGAGTCAAGCCTCAGTACTGGGGTTCACTTCTTTGGGAGTTAGTTCCCAACTCAGGGAGGGATAAGCTTCTGACCTTAAGGGGGGAGGAGGCAGACTCATACCCCAGTATGAAGAGTTGCTTGACTAAAAAGTTTGGTCTGACCCCACAGCAGTATAGGCTCAAGTTCAGGGACACCCAGAAGGTCAGTACCCAGTCTTGGGTTGACTTTGTGGACATTTCACTAAAGGCACTAGAGGGCTGGATTATTGGCAACAAAGTAAATACTTATGAGGGGTTATACAATCTGATCATGAGAGAGCACATCTTGACCAATTGTATCCAAGAAAGGTTACGCCAGCATCTAGTGGACTCTAAGCAGACCAACCCTAGAGAGCTAGGGGAGGCAGCTGATGAGTGGTTGAGAACCAGGGTGGTTGTCAAGTCCCAGGGGGGAGACTCCAAGAAGGGGGGGTCAGGTCCCCAAAAACCTAAGGAGGGAGGTGGTAAGCCCACCACAGAGACTCCCTCTGTACCCCAGAACCCTAAGGAGGAGGAGAGAAAATCCCACTCCCACTCTGACAAGCAGAGACAGGGAGACCCAGGGTTAAAAAAACTCTTGGACAGTAGGGCTTGCTTTGACTGTCAGCAGACAGGTCACTTCAGAGGAGATGCAGCCTGTCCAAAGAAGGTGGTTAGCACTGGGCTGTCCAGTGTAGCCATAGAGGAGGACTCCTCAGATGATGAAGTCCTCCTAGCATTGTGCTGGGAGACAGGACCAGATGGTAAGCTGGTGATCCCTGAGGGTGGGAGTAGGCACTTCCACCACATTCAAGTGAATGGGATCCCTACCACTGGCCTGAGAGACATCGGTGCCCGTCACACTATAGTGAGTGACCGGTTAGTGACCCCAGACATGTATGTCCCAGGAAAGACAAAGAAAGTCAGGATAGCCACAGGGGAGGTCACCTCCAAACCTGTAGCCATAGTGCCCCTAGAGAGGGAGGGTATCCTTGACTGGATTAGGGTGGTAGTCAGTGCTGACCTTCCCCTAGATTGTATCCTGGGCAATGACCTCCCAGAGGTGGGTCTGGTCACAGATGGGGTGGTCACCCAGGGCGCCCCCCCAACCCAAAGTCCTGGGGAGTCAGTCCCTACAGTTAGGAGACAGGGGTCCCCAAGAAAAGGAAAGAAGAAAAGGAAGGGTAGGCCACTCTTAAAGAGAGTTCCAGGGAGCCAAGGGCCCTCTGCCCCAGTAAGGGGGGAGCCCAGAGTTGGCACTGGTGAGGCCTCACCTGACCCCAAGGAAGTCCTGAGTAGTCAGGCAGCTGTCCAGATGCAAGGTGTTGCCCCTGCACTGACAGAAGGGAGAGTGGAAGGAGGGTGTCTGCCACAGGAGGTGGTAGCCCCCCACTCTAGACAGCAAGAGGGGTGCCAGGACCCCAAAGATGCCCCTAAAGCAGCTCAGCCACCTGTCAGTGGAGAGCTTAGGGTGTGGTTCTGGGTACTGACAGCTGTCAGTAGCCTCTGCTGGGTGCTAGCCTTCCAGGCAGCACTGTACTTGGCCTGGGAGGCAGACCCCAGGGCCAATAGCAAAGTAGGCCCCCTGACCCTGTTGGTCATGGTGGGGTTGCTCAAGTGTTGGGTGACCTCTTTGGGTAAGCTAGGTGTTGCCCTAGCAAAGTTAGGAGTAGGGGAGGTGGGCACCTCACTACCCAAGTTGGCAGAGAGAGAGGAGGAAGACCCCCCTAGAGGGAAGTTTCAGTTTGAAATGGGTCCTTTCATTGTTGGGGTGGGTTCACTACCCAGAGGGAGAGACCCTGACAGGAGGATGTAAGGCAGAGTAGGCCCTGCAAAGGGACAGCCAGTTTTCTTCACTGTCTTCCTCGCCTAACAAGCCAGGAAGACTCTCCCAGGGTTGGGCTGAGTCTCCTGGGCGTGTGGGCTGGGGGGGGGTTGTGTGAGAAACTGGGGCTGATTGCAGAGGCCCCATAACTTTTTGCCCCCATTTTCCACTTTATGCTGGTGTTTTCCTGACTCTGATGGTGCCCTGGGTACTGCTAACCAGTCCCAGGGCCTGTGCTCTGTGTAAAATGGATATGCAAATTAGGCTAATTATAATTGGCTAAGTAAACCTACCTATAAGTCCCTAGTATATGGTAGGGCATGTAGGTTTAGGGACCACAGCATAGGTGGTGCACACCTAGGTGCATTGCTGAGGTGCCCAGTGTCATTTTAAAAGCAAGCCTGCCTTGCTGGCTGCTTTTAAATTAAAGTTATATGCAATTTCGACTTTGGAATTAAAGGTACTTCCAAAGTCTTAAACTACCTTATTTTTACATATAAGTCACCCCTAAGGTGTGCCCTATGTGCCCCTAGGGCTGGGTGCCATGTAACTATAAGCAGGGACTTTATAAAAATAGATTTATAAGCCCTGGTGAGGTAAAAACAGCCAAATTCGTTTTTCCCTCATTGAAGTAAATGGCCTTCATAGGCTAGAATGGGCAGACTTTATTTTAAATTTTAAAGTCTCCTTAAATGTTACATACCAAGAATTTGGTATCAAATTGATTGTTATAATAAATCCCACAACTTCCAGTTGTTGGATTTAATATAACTAGTGCAGGTAAAAAGTTTAGACTTTACCTAAAAAGTTGCCAATTTCAGCTCTGCATTGTTTTTGCTGCTGTGCTCTGATTGGCCAGCCTGCAGCAGCTTCTGCCAGGCTACTTTAATGAGGTGTGAAGTGGCCTGGCTTCACACAAAGGAATGTGCTTGGGGGAGAGAATCTCCCCTCAGCAGATGGTGAGGCAGGAAGGGGGAGGGCTGCCAAACTGGTCTTCAAAGGCAGAGAAGGACATCTGGAGCACCCAGCAACACCCCCACATCCTGCAACCCCAGACAGCTAGGTGCCCCCTTGATTAGATTAGGAGAGGGCAGGAGAGGGGTGTGTTTATGATTTTTAGCCACACCAGTGGGTGGGCTCAGCCAGATCTCTCCTCCAAAAATCAGATTCATCCATTTTGGATTTTTAGAGACTGTTGCCTTCTGGGATGGATTTTTGCCACACTTCCCAGGAAGTGGTCATCACAGGGGGACGACCCTGTCCCTGATTGGAGGACCAGGGCCCCCCTGCTTTTCACCCAGGAGCAAGGATAAAACTGGCAGACCTGCACCCACGCCTCAGATCCCCACCAAATTTCAAGAAGAAAGAACTACAAGGAGAAGAAGGACTGCCCTGCTGGACCCCTGGCCTGCACCTGGACCCTGCACTCAGAAAGACTGCACCAGCTGCACACTTGGGCTTCACCACAAGAAGGACTTTGCCTGGCTTCCACTGGTTCAAGGAGGGACTCCCTGTTTGCTACAGGTGAAAAATTGCTAACCAGAGTCCCCTGCACCAACTCCTGAAAAAGTGACCAGCTGACCACTGTCCAGTGGCCAAAAAGGAGTTTGCGCCAGGTGCATTCTGGGAGTTGAAGTCCGCACTTCCCAAGGACCATCACAGAACTTCTGGACCCTTGGGGTGAGCTGTGGACCCCAAAAGAACCTTAAAAGAACATCTGGGTGAAGCCCCAGAAGTTTGGAAAAGATTGGAGAATTTTTGGAAAAAAGCTCCATAAAGTGACCGACCCGACACGGAAATTCTAGCCGGCTTGCCTCAACCGCGACCCGGCCTGACTTCGTGGTTCGTCCCGGTAAAGAAAAACATCCAAAAAAGAGACTAAGTCCGAACGTAAAAAGTTGACCGGGACCTTCCAGCCATCGTATCCGAGAAGGGCTCCACGGACGTCGGATCAAGATCCAGGTTTACCCCGGTCGAAGGATTTTCATCTCGAAAAAACGACTAAGTCCGAAGGTAAAAATCACCACCGAGGAAACCGACTTCGCGTATCCGGACAAGGGCTCCAGGAGGTCGGATTCAACTGGCAGGTTCGTCCCAGTGAAGAAAAACTTCAAAATAAAGACTAAGTTAGAAGGTAACTTTTTAACCGAGGCCTCCCGCGACCTGTAGCCGAGCAGGGCTCCATCGCGGTCGGCCTGAAAGTTTGACTTTGCCCCGGTCCTGGTGCAACCAGATGACCCGATTGGCGCTTTTTGTTTCTAAGCGCTAGAAAATAATAATACTTTAAAAATTCGTATCTCCGGTTCCCCTGAACCGATTTTAATTGTTTTTGTGTCATTTTAAAGATAAAAATATAAGCTATTTTTATAAATTGGTTTTGGATTTTTAAACTGTTTCCTGTGTTTTATTTAATTACTGTTTTGTGATATTTGAATGCTTTACACTTTGTCTCCTAAGTTAAGCCTTGACGCTCGATGCCAAGCTACCAAGGGTAGAGCTGGGATTAATTTACTGAGACCTAACTGTACTTTTGTGGAGGTTTGTGGCTTGTTGCTAGGTGTAGGTACCTACCTGCCCTACCAATAACCCATTTTCCAACAAGCTGAGTGTAGCTCTCACTAGGGATTGGCTAACACATTTCATGACAAAGATGAAATGTGCCTGTTTTTAATTCACCTACAAAGCAAAACTGAGCAATGAAACCTGCTCAACTTCTTTCAAAAGACAAACGTGATAAATGAGTGGATCAGAACCAAACCAACTGCCTGAATTGCCCATTAAAAGGGATTTTGATGATCCTCTGTGTACCTTGCTGTCCCTGTGACAAACAAACAGCCTTAAGACACCACCCTTGATGTATCACACGTAATTTAAAATATTCCAGAAAGCCAGACGGGTGCAAAAATCTTCCTGGTGCAATTATATTTATTTATATTTTAAATTTTATTTCTTGCCAGGTCTGGTGAAATCCCGTTCAGCGTTTTCTTCAGCAATGAAGAGCAAAGATTCCTAAATAAATTAAAATGAAAAAAACATTGCTTTTTTGACCTCCCTCTTCATTCCACTATCCACAATGATACTTTGCATGCCAAACCTAAATCAGTTCAACTTATTTTTAATGCTTTTAAAGATTTGCCGAACTTTGTCATGTTATTAGCAAAACACAAACTGGCATTTCAATGGAAACTCTGTCCTAACCATAACTATTCACTGGCTATCACCAGTGCCTGATATCTATCTGTCCGTCTGTTCATTCTACTGACTGGCTGTCCGTCCATCCATCTATTTATCCACACCCAAAACAGAAAAACAGTACACACAGCCACTGTTCATGCCAGTGCGAACTCCAGAGTGCTAGTTCTCCCCAGATTTTATTAAAAGTTCTGATTCCCAAACTTCATGAAGCCCTGTGGGCGAAATGCATTGGAAATTGCTATTAATTGTGTAGGCTGTAAGATTTTTTTACCATTTTCACTTTTTTGTGAATAAATGTTTAAGATACTAATTATCATGGTGTTCTGCTCACTACCTGTTTAGCCAGATATAAACTACATTGTGCCCGGAGATGTGTGTGGGTGTGTGTATGTCTATGAATTATTATCAATTACAAATGTTGTAGGAATAATAAGTATACGCCTGCATTGTGCGTCACTTGCATAACTCACACACTGTACTTTCACTGTCTTATGCATGTGTGTTTCTAATGTTTTCTTACACATACCTTGGAAAACAAGGAAAGAATATCCACATATTTTTATTCAGTGAAAGACTGTAAACGAGCTGCACTTACCTCAGATTGGTTAGAGGAGATACTGCCAGGACCTGGGGGCATTTCTAATGCTCGCATCCCATACACTACTCTTACCCTTGTTATAAAATGTTAGTTTTTTTTAACTCAGTCTTACAAAAATGGCATGTGCTTCTTATCATAACTATTATTCTATTCTATTCTTGGCATTTCTAGAGTGCATGACTAACCAACGGCCCTCCCAGTATTTGCGAACATACGGGTCACAGATTCCTATTGCTCAGAAGAGGAGAAATACTTAAAAAGAAAAATCTTCAATTGTTTTCTAAAGCTCAGTTCTACTTTATTCCTTCTCAAGTCAGGTGGGAGACTGCCCACCGCACTGTGCTTTCTTAATCCTGGGGATTGAAAAAGGCCCTTGGTCACCTAATCCCAATCATTTTCTAGGGCTGTAAGGACTTAGCAAATGCTGTTATCAGCTATACACATGGAGCCCGGTTCACAAAGGTAAACTTAGACCAAAAGTCTAAACTTAGACCAAAAGTCTAAACTTAGACCAAAAGTCTAACTTTACTATGATTAAAGTTAGACTTTTGGTCACAGTTTAGACCAAAAGTCTAAACTTAGACCAAAGGTCTAACTTTACTCTGAGTAAAGTTAGACTTTTAACTTTACTATGAGTAAAGTTAGACTTTAGCACTAAACTTAGACTTTTGGTCTAAGTTTACCTTTGTGAATCAGGCCCTCTGTTTTTTTGCAGCTATACACTTTTTTACTGTAGGTTAGTCTAAAATAATGATTTGCAAATAAACCACTATAGTTGTTAGACCTGGCATCTTTGGTGTGGTCTCCCCTAATTTTGTTGCCTCTACTTCTCAGGTTGTTGCTGTGTGCTGGACTCCGTTTTTGCTGTTTTTGTTACTCTGGGCACTTTGGCACTGCTGACCAGTGCTAAAGTGCAATGGCTCCCCATGTGAAATTTTATATGTTGCTGGCTTTTTTGTAATTGGCCTATTTGATTTACTAGTAAGTCCCTAGTAAAGTGCACTAGAGGTGCCTAGGGCCTGTAAATCAAATGCTACTAGTTGACCTGCAGCACTGATTGTGCCCCCACATGAGTAGCCATGTAGACATGGCTCAGACCTGCCACTGCAGTGTCTGTGGGTGCAATTTTAAACTGCCAGTCCAACCTGGCAAGTGTACACTCTTGCTAGGCCCAGACCTTCCATTTTCATACATGTAAGGCACCCCTAAGGTAGGGCCCAGGTAGCCCCATTGGCAGGGTGCAGTGTATGTTAAAGGTGAGGCATGGACTGATGTGTTTTACTTGTCCTAACAGTGAAATACTGCAAAATACGTTTTTCACTTTCTCAAGGCCTATCGCTCCCATACGTTAACAATGGGGCTGCCTTTAAATATCCTTAATGTGTAGTTTCCCTTTGAGAGCAGATAGAAATGTGGAGTTTGGGGTCTCTGAACTCACAATTTAAAAATACATCTTTTAGTGAAGGTGGTTTTTAGATTGTTAGTTTTCTTTTAGAAAGTGGGCATTTTCTTGCTTAAACCATTCTGTGATTCTGCCTATTTGTGGATTCCTTGTCTGGGTCAGACTGACAGTTAAGTTGTTTGTGCATCTCCACTAGACAGTGACACAAAGGGTGTTGGGGTGTAACCTGCATATCCTGGAGTGGTCACTTACACCTGAAAGGGCTGTGCCTGCCCTCACACAAAGTCTCCAACCCTCTGGTGTGTGTCTGGAGCCAGGCCTGGGCAAGGCAGGATCCTGTATAAAACAGAGAATTTTCTTTGAAGTTGAGCAACTTCAAAGGCAGAAAGGGGTATAAGTATTGGACCCAATACCCCAGAAGTTAGATTACTTCAAGGGTTCAAGAAGAACCATTGCCAGCAGAAGAGCTGAAGAGCTGAGAAGAAGTGCTGTACCTGATTGTGACTGTCGTTTGTTGGGCTACCTTGCAGTTGCTGTTTCTGCCTGAGATAAGGGGACAAAGATTGGACTTTGTTGTGTATTCCTGCTTGAGAGTTATCTCCAAGAGCTTCGACTGAGCTTGCCTCATGTTTCTGAAGTCTCAGGGACAGCAAAGGCTTCACCAACCAGTCTCTAAGTCTGCATGCTGTGGACTCTAGCTTGCCAGAGGGTGCCATTCCAGTTCCTGGGACCCTGGAAGTGAATTTCTGGTGAAAATCCTGTGAAATGATGCCGGACGACTCCGTGCAACTTTGTTAAGGACGGTGCTGCCTGAAGCCTGCAACGCTGCCTACTCCTGGATCCATGGACCTCACCGAGGCATGACGAACCCACTGTCAATGTAGGCCCACCATCAACGTAGGCCCAAGGTCGCTGCAGCTGCTGACGTCCGCACGAACCCGTGAATTGAAGTGTCTTACCCCCAACATTCGTGACACCTGACTCCGTCGGAAGTGAGTCTGACATGATCGCAACCCCATGAGATCGCCACGCAGCATTGTGACTTCCCCGGACTTCTACTTTGCCGGAGGTAACAAGGGACCGACTCCTCACAACCGACACCACCTCACCTCCACCGCCCTGCAGCAAGGACCTGGCGCCTCTTTGTGACACCTCTACTCCTTTGCCCCGCAGCACCAGAACCAATGCTGCATCAGATCCAGCGATGCCTCGCTCCCCGACTCCATGCATCGGCCTGTTTTCCACCCGTTTTGCTAAGGCACTGTACCTGGGGGTCTGTGTGACTCCGAAAATGGTGCCAGTGTCATCACATTGTGGGAAACAACTCCGTCACGCTGCCACATTAACATCAGATTGCAGCATTTGTGCCGCGAGGCACTATTTTTGTGCTTTTAATTGCTAAAGGTCCTATTTTTTATTGTGTATTGTGGATTTTTATCATATTTGGTCTTGTTGTATTTAGTTAAATATTTACTATGTCTCAAAACCTGTGTGGTGCCCATTTTGCAGTGTTTCTCTGTATTACTGTGTGTGTTGGTACAAATACTTTACACGTTGTCTCTGGGTTAAGCCTTTCCGCTCATGCCAAGCACCCTAGGGGAAGCAGGAGTTAACCAGGTGTTTCTCCTTTGCCCTGACTTGAGTGAGGATCCTTGCTTGGACAGGGGGCAACCTGACTGCCAACAAAAGACCCCATTTCTAACAGTAGTATTTACCCCATTCCTGAAATTAATTATAGGGCCCCACCTAAACAAGCAGTCTCCATGATGACTTGTTCCAGTGACACAGCCCAGAGGTAGGTCATTGAGGTCCTGCCCATTCTCTCCCCTATGCTGGTCCTCAGGCTGGTCCACAGGCTATCTACGTGCGTCAGAAAGCTAAGGGAAATATACTCGAGCAGACAAAAAACTATTGTTTCCCATCAACAAAACATTAAAAAAAATTAAATGCTTCACCACGAAAGCACCTCAAAATGATAACTTTACAAAATGCATCAAGTTTAAAGCACACATTTTAAATTTGCTTGCAAGCAAACAATATTAGTGATTCTGAATGTGTCTTAACCTCACAGTCACTTAGTGAAGGCTTTAGAATGTTTGTAAAAGATTCAGGTAGGCAGAGACAGAAAAAGAGAGTATGTTCAAAGTCGTGGGTTCCCCCATTTTCAGAGTCTTTCCACTCTAAAAGCCAGTTTTGCAGAGTCTTTCCTCACAAGGATTCTAAATCTCAAGGGTAGCTGCCCCTCTTCGTTTAACTAAGGTGAGCAATTACCCCATATACGAATGCAAAAGTATGTATTGTTCACCCCAAAATGTAAATTTACCTACATAAATTTATTTGGTGACACATATTATCACACCATACGCTTGAACAAATCTGCTCTACATGGCTCCAAGTGGCATTCATGGATTTCTATGAGGAGGTGGCTTGCATAGGCATGTAATACCCGCGGACTCGCAACTTTGTGGGTAGTCACAACATTTTTGCAAACATGTTTTCCCTATGAGAGTGTAGGAGGATTGCAGTTTGTGCAACTAATGATAAAAATTACATGGTGAAAATAAAGTGAGTTGAGGAAACTAGAACTTTGACTAAGAGTTTGGGACGAGGATTTTCCATCCATCACCTAAACGGAATCCTGTCAAATATAGGGATGCTTTTTTAAGAAGGTGAAGATCCTCGTCCAAAATTGCAGTATCGCACATGGGAGACGCTACTATGTCATAGAGACATTCCACTGAAAACTCTACCAATATTCGGCAATACTGGTGGAAATTCTGCCTGGGAATACCACGCAAAGTGGAATTACACAGCCTGTTTCAATATCTGTCTCCATACCAGTGTCATTAATATACCCTTGTGTTAGAAATGGGGTCTTTGGTTGGCAGTCAGGTTACCCCCTGTCCAAGCTAGGACCCTCACTCTAGTCAGAGTAAGTCACACACAATCCAAAACTTAGAAGGCAATGTGTAAAGTATTTGTGCAATAAATAATGCAATAACACAGTATAGCACCACAAAAATACACTACACACTGTTTAGAAAAATATATAATAGTTATCTGATAAAATGCAGGTCAAAACGATTAAGATGCAATAAGTATATGTTGAAACTATCACTGCAAAAATGATATAAAGTTTATTTAGTCTTTTAAAAGCAATAAATGTCTCTTTCAAGCACAAAGTACCTGGTTTGCATTCAAAATCTCCGCAAAGAACCGCAGAGGAGGAGATGCATGGAAAACAGGGAGGTGTGCGTCAATTTCTCAGGCCGCATATGGCGATGTGTTGTTTAGTGTTCATGCAGGGATGGCTTTGCATCGATTTCCGGTGCTCGGTCGTGGATCCTCTTCGGGTTGCGGGGTTTTTGGCCTCCAGGGGACGATGAGTGGATTTCCAGACCTGACAGGAAAAAGTCACAGGGGCTGCATCAATCCAGTGGGCGTCGCGTGGAAATTTCTACCGCACGGCAGGCGCTGCATCGATTCCTCTCTGGAAGTCGGGCTGCGTCATTCTGGCTCAGCTGTGTGGCGACCCAGTGGGCCATGTGTCAAATTTCCGGTCGCTTCTCTGGCGCTGCGTCGATCTTCTCCTTGCGAAGTCGGGCTGCCTCGTTGCGGTTTGCGTGCGGTTAATTTTTCACCGCAATGCAGGCTGTGCGACGTTTGTGGCAGGCTGGGTGTCAATTTTTGCCGCACAAGGAGTCCTTCTTGCAGAGATGAAGTCTTTTTGGTCCTGAGACTTCAGGGAACAGGAGGAAAGCTCTATCCAAGCCCTCGAAGAGCACTTCTCACCACAGCCAGGGAGCAGCAAGGCAGCAGGGCAGCAGCAAGGCAGCAGTCCTTCACAGAAAGCAGTCAGGAGAGTCCTTTGGGCAGCCAGGCAGTTCGCCTTGGCAGGATGCAGGTTCTGGTTGAGGTTCTCTTCTCCAGGAAGTGTCTTGATGAAGTAGAGTGTCTACCTCAGAAGTGTCTAGGTTGGTAGGGTCAGAGACCCTGCTTAAATACCCAAATGTGCCTTTGAATTGGAGGAGACTTCAAAGAGTGGCTTAGAAGTGCACAAGGTCCCCTTTCAGTTCCATCCTGTCTGCCAGGGTCCCAGTAGGGGATGTGGCAGTCCTTTGTGTGAGGGCAGGCTACTGTCCTTTGACATGTAAATGTCAAGCCCTCCACCCTCCCAGCCCAGGAAGACCCATTCAAAATGCAGATGTATGCAAGTGAGGCTGAGTAAACTGTGTTGGGGGTGTGTCTGAGTGAATGCACAAGGGAGCTGTCAACTAAACCTAGCCAGATGTGGATTGGAAGGCACAGAAGGATTTGAGTGTAGAGAAATGCTCACTTTCTAAAAGTAACATTTCTAAAATAGTAATATAAAATCCAACTTCACCATTAGCAGGATTTTGTATCACCATTCTGGCCATACTAAATATGACCTGGCTACTCCTTTCAGATCAGGATATACTGCTCAAACAGTATGTGAGGGTAGCCCGAATGCTAACCTATAAAAAGGAGCAGGCCTCACAGCAGCGTAAAAACAAACCTAGGAGTTTTACACTACCAGGAAATATAGAACACACATGTTCATGTCCTGCCTTTAGCTACATAGCACCCTGCCCTATGGGCTACCTAGGGCCTACCTTAGGGGTGACATATGTAGAAAAAGGGGAGTTTAAGGCTTGGAAAGTACTTTTAAATGCCAAGTGAAAGTGGCAGTAAAACTGCACACACAGGCACCGCAGAGGCAGGCCTGAGACATAGTTAGGGGGCTACTTATTTGGGTGGCACAACCAGTGCTGCAGCCCATCAGAAGCATTTAATTTACAGGCCCTGGGCACATGTAGTGCACTTGATCAGGGACCTACAAGTAAATTAAATAAGCCAACTGGGTATGAGCCAATGTCACCATGTTTTAAGGAGAGAGCATGTACACTTTAGCAATGACTAGCAGTGGTAAAGTGTGCAGAGTCCTACAGCCAGCAAAAATGAGGTCAGAAAAAGAGAAGGAGGAAGGCAAAATGTTTGTGGCTGACCCTGCAGAAGGGCCATTTCCAACACCTAGCATCTTATGAATATAGCATATACCTTTTCCAAAAAAATATAGTAGCCTGTCAATCATTCTATGCTGGGCGACTGACCATCAACATGTCTGGTAGATGAGTATGGTTCTCCATGACGAAGAGCAACATCACGTTTTCATTGGGAGTTATGCAGAAGGGAACTTCCACAAGTGCTGCAAAGAATTACCACCCCAGATGGTTACAAGTATCGCAGGATGTGCAATTGCAGCTGGTAATACAAGCGAGAGAGAGACTTTATTCGGTATGAAAAAATTCAACCATTGAAACAGGCAAACAAAACAATACATAGACCAATTAGCAATAAAAACAGTATATAAAATATCTATTAATTACAAATAGATAAAACCTCATTATTAAGAATTAAAAAAAACAATTCTTAAAAATACTCTGCATTACTGCGCCAAGTAATATCTCCCTTCAGGAACGATTCCAAGCCCTGCCACACCAATACGTCTGAAACCATTTGCAGCCACAAGAAACCAGGGCGATATTGCACAAAACCCTTGGGCCTCAGCAAAGGGAATAAAAAATGGCGTCTCAAAGGTGCATAAAACACACAGAATAAAGTAAAATGGGTCAAGGTCTGCAAAGACACCCCGTCACAGGGACACGGTCTAATAGATTTTTCACCACACCGACCTAACGGGAAACATAATTTGCTTCTAATAACCCCGAAACAAAATTGAGTAATAAGAGACCTTTCCCTCACATCATTTATCTCTAAGAGATAGGGCTCAGGGCCCGCCCCCATCTTTAACATGATAAAGTCCCTGACCGATTTTTTCCCTAAAACCTCCCCCTCTCTTTTGGCCCCCAGGATTCTCAAGAAATTATCCTTTACCCAGTTTTTATCACGGCTGGTCAGACCCTCAGGAGTGTCAAACAAGTCAGGCCGCCCCAGATCGTGGGCGCCTTTCTTATGTACCTCAGCCAGGGAATATTCTTTGCATGGTCACAGGCCAAGCAGTCCCTTAGAATCTCTCTACTAAAGGTGGCATGTTCATTACTCCAAATAGAGATCCATAGCAAGAGGGGAGCCAACTGAATAGTGTCTTGTACAAAATCGAGATCTAATTCCAGATGAAGGCAAAAACCAGAGGTATTTTGGATAACTCCCAATAGCCTTCTGCAGAAACGTCTTTCTTCTACAGTAAGGGCTTGGGTATCCTTATACCCCCAAAGTGCTGCACCATGCAGCAGGACAGGAAGAGATTTCCGCCTGTAGGTTTCAAGCAAAGACTTAATAGGTTTACTTCCTATTCTTGCAGAAAAATCATATGTAGCACCTGGTAATATCACTTGAGGGTCTGCTTACATATTCACCCTGCTAGAAGCAGGGGAAAAATGTGATTGGAAAAAGCCCCAGAATTTGGAAACGAACATCCTGTGAATCGCCCTATAATTGCAGGACCTGCTTGCTATTTCTCATTTGTGACTTAAAACTCACGATGGCTGGTAAATGCGATGGTAGTTCCACCTGGTAATGGTAATACCGAGTCCAGTATTATGCTGCCGTTTTACCATCCAACTCCTATAGGGATCATTTGTAGAGTAAGTTATACTGCAGTAGGCAAGGATGAGGAATCCACCCTTATCTTATGGTCTCCTTATTGTCACCCACCTGAAAAGTACGCTGTATCTCTTCTTATTAGTATTTTGTTATTGGGCTTCTGATGATGCTTGTATCCTCCGTTGGTGTTCAGAGATTTATGTGAATGTATGGATTAGTGTGGTTTGGAGAGATTTCAATTTAAATGTGGTTATCCTGCTGCTTTGTGCTCAGTATTTCATCATGTAGTAGGCGTTTTAAAGACCCGATATGGCATGAAAATCAAACATCACGCTCTTTGGAAAGCCATGCTCTATATTTCATTTGCACTCATCCTGATTTGAGAACAACAGTACTCCATTACAACCTCCTGTTTTGAAGAGCCCATATGCCGCGAATATTGTCATGTTTCTTCCTATTTGGACATTATCATTAGTTTGAATTTCTTTTACTTCACTTCAAGATATTTTTCACTATTAGATTGGGATAAAACTGTCAACAAGTGCTATAATCGAAGCTGGTATGCAGTGAAGCGGAATTTAGTGGATTTCCTTGTGCACTAGTGATAGTGAAGAAATTCTGGGTCAACTGCTTCCCACTCTGCCCAAACTGTGATTCTGTTGCTGCCCGGGATGCAACTATTCATGTATTCACATATTTATTTTGATTTATCTGTTTACAATCTATTTTACTATTGTAGTACTACAAAACATACTAAAAAAATGGATAACATGTAGGCCCTTCAATTTGGTGGAGACATTTAAATCACACCTTTGGAGTAAAGTGACACTCAGATTTTGTGAATAGCCAAAAAGTAGTAAACTTGCTCAAAAGTGTAAATTACTCAAAAGTGTGAAACATTGTGAAACAGGCCCCGTATAAGTGTACATTCAGGGTATGTGTTTTAGGAAGATTTCTTAACGAGAGAGATCAAGGGCCAGATGTAGGTACAAACAAATTTGCGACTTGCAAATTGCGAGTCCTTCCGACTCGCAAATTGCAACTCGCAACTCGCAAACTGGTATGCAGAAAGGGGTCTCAGACACCTTCTGCGACTCGCTATGGGGTCCCAAAGACCCACCTCATGAATATTTATGAGGTGGGTCGCAGTTTGCGACCCCATAGCGAGTCTAGGCACTCACGGGGATGGTGGCCTGCTGGAGACAGCAGACCATCATGTCCGTGACTGCTTTTAAATAAAGCAGTTTTTTTTTTTTCTCTTTGCAGCAGGAAAACGAGCTGCAAAAAGAAAAAATACCGAAACCTTTTTGTTTCGTTTTTTTCAGAGTAGGCAGTGGTCCATAGGACCATAGGACCACTGCCTGCTCTGAAAAAATATTTTTGTGAGCATTCACAAAGGGGAAGGGGTCCCCTGGGGACCCCTTCCCTTTTGCGAATGAGTTACCATCCACTTCAAGTGGATGGTATCTGCGAGTTGGTTTGCGACCGCTTTCGCGGCCACAAAACAACTCTACATCGTGATGCGATCGCAAATAGGAAGGGAACACCCCTTCCTATTTGTGAGTCGGAATCGCATTTTGCGAGTCGGTACCGACTCGCAAAATGTGATTCTGCATCGCGTTCAGCCTTTTGCGCCTCGCAAACGGCGTTTTTTGGAGTTTGCGAGGTGCAAAAAGCTTCCTACATCTGGCCTTAGGCACAAGGAAATGCGTGTTAGTCTTATTTTAGTATAGGTAAGTGTTCCAGGTTGTATTATTGATTGTTGTGCTTTCTAGTGTGAACTTTTTTAATTCAGAATGTATTGTAAGATGGTGTAAATGCTATGAAGTGTTTCATTAGGGAACATTTTAGGATTGACTGGAACTGAAGATAATTGATGATGTCATTTTTTAATCCTCTCTTGACTGTGACTGGAAGTATGTATGCAGGCAGTTGACTAGACCAGAGAGTTGGGATTTGGAGGAGGATTGGCAAGAAGTGTGGTAAATTAAAATACACCCACAATTAAGCAGATATGGTAATTCACCAAGAGTGGAAGAACAGACAATTTAGAGTTGTGACAATAAGTGTGAATTCCAGTGTGCCAGGTCTGCAGATCTAATCAATGATTCCACCAAAATGATATTGTAAGTTGTTAACTAAAGTAATAGTTATCGTCTTTCTCAAGAAAGGAAAAAAAGAATGATTTTGGAAGGTTTCCCTCTGAAAATAGTGGGCATAGCAGGAAATGGTTGAAAACAGCTATTCTCCTATTGGCCAGTGGTTTCAGAAGTATAACTACTTAAATGAAGAAAAGAAGAACATTGCTTCTCCATGACACATGGTGTCACCTCACTAGAAATACATGATCCACTGGATCAGTTGACCAGTTTACGGTGTGATAAAACCTAATTTGCAAGGTTCTGCAATTAAAATTTAGTTAAATCACCACCTTCCACCTAACTTTTTCCGTCATCCTTCTTTGGAGAAAAGTCAGGCCAGGGATGTGGCAGTCATTTTTAAAGATCACTTCTACCGCCACAAGATTTACTGTTGGGATGATCTTTACCTCCAAATCTCAGCCTTTATTTGCCAACTTTTTTCAGACCTTGCATTGACTTTTCTGTGGTGCGTCGGCCACTGGAAAATAGGAAGAGGTCACAAACCCTTTCTTCAAGGAAAGGAAAGTGTTAGTTTTAACATGCAGAGTGAACAGTGCTTCGAAAGCAGTGTACACAAGTTACCTGTTTATTTTGAAGCCCTTTCACAATCAGCTATAGTTTCAATCTACATATAATGTCATTATATCTATTTGCCATGGAGAGCATGTCACACTGGATAGTGTCACCCCGCTGTGCTGCTCTGAACACCGCATTATTGAGATTCAATAAAATCAACATGCTTAAAAGTTGTAGACCTGTCATTTGTTTGTGGGGACAGATGGATCTTACTATGACTGTACATACAATAGAAGATACTTTGAATATTACGGGCAGCCTGGCTAATCCCAATGATATGCTGGCCAAAGATTTCTCAGTTTTAGAGTCTGAAATGTGTCAACACAGTTACCAAGAAAAAAGATTGTCCAGACCCAAGAATGCTTGATACTCTGATGCTCTGAGAGCCACGGAAGTCAAAACATGGCAAGAGGAACATGCTTAACGGAAACAGTTTTGATTCTATGTGAACTGAGCTACAAGATAGAGCAGATAAGAATGAACTGAGATAGATGAGGGCTAGCTTTTTGAGTGGAAAAAACTGCTTACCCAACAGATTTTCACGTCAGATGTGATTGAAAGACCATGACAGGGATGAGGGCAGTGTCTTGCAGTTATTTGGTGGATGTATATGTGTTTCTGTATATTGTTTTGAGGTTCAAATCGAAGGAATTGCTTAGGCTGGGGTCAAACAGTGATTTGGTGGCTGTCCACAGAACTCAAAATTTAACACCAGCTGGGCCAAAGTTGCCAAGATATCAAGAGCAGAGGAAGCAAGGGAAGGTATGTGAGCCAAGGAGGATTGGAGGTTATGCAATAATAACGTGTAGAGTGTACTGAACTAGTAAATTAATTTCTGCACTATCCACCGTTGAAGAACTGGAAAGAATCCTTTTTTTTCTGCATGAAAAAGAAAGAAAAATTTACAAGCATTTACAGGGATCTTATAAATCCTTTGGGCACAGTGATTTTTTTTCGGCCATTCTATTACTTTGCTTCACTTCTTAAATTTCTATTATACTGGTTTTCCCTGTTGAATTGTCTTTTCAGATATTTGTCACCCACTCACAGTTAAGTTTTCTTCAATTTAACTGTGGGTTTAGGTAATCTTTGAAATGGGACAGGGAAAGAGCTAACATTTTGTATGCACGATAGAAGAATTAAGTTATAGGCAAAGAATGAAACCATTTGTGCACCTGTTTCTTTGTATTTCATTTCTTCTCACTAAACATTTCAATAACAAACAAAAAAACAAATACAGTTTTGGCTGTCTCAGTACACTTTGCTTTCAGGTGAAGGCTACTTTGTAGTGGTTCACTTAGTAGATATTGTCATCATATGAGATTCTGCTGAGTGTCCATTACGTGTCTACTGTTTGGATATGTAGTGGCACAGGGAGCAGTTTCTTTCATTCCCTTCCCAGGAGAAGCGTGTTTTTTCTCATGTCCACTCCGTGCAGTTTCCCTTTCCCTACTATTCCCTGAGCGCCATGCTGACAGATCTTGGAATCCAAGTGTGCGTCCCCTAACAGGATTAAAGGCAAGGCCTTGATTAAGCTGGCTCTCACTTATTTAGATGTTGTTTCTAATCTTTTAAAACGGGATTACAATAAGAGAGCACTAGTCTTGTTTCCCATTCAAAACAGATTTTTTCGTGACATATGATAATTGTCTCCTCTTTTTAACCGAAATCTTCAATATGATGTTGCATAATTCCGGATAACGACCTTTTATCACTTCCTACTGTACGTGAAATTTCCTACAGAATAACTCTGTGGAGCATACACGCCTTCTCCCTGATCCGCGCGGAAACTCCCTTAGAGACTGATTAGTACAGGCTTGTCACAAATAGGGGCTATAATTATGGGGGCTTAACTGTATGTTTTGGATCTTGTGAAAGAAGACGGGCTCTGTAGATCTAAGACTGCCTGGTGGATCAACCCTAATTTTCATTATTCCATACATCTTGGAGTTTTCATTATATCCCTAAGGCCCCTGTGATGACTTTTGCCATCTAATGACATCACATTTATGTCTGTGCAAGATGAATATTCCTCAGATTAGATTCACTTTAATTAGCGTCATCTTTGAAACCCTCCTGAAAAGGCTACGGTTCAAGTATAGAAAGCAAGCTCACTATCTCTGTTTCTATTGTAGGAAATTAATGTCACTAATCAGTTGCCATATTATGTATGCATTATACATAAGGCAGAAGCTGTTCATTGCCTAATAAACACCACGGTCTAAATGATGTCTATCATAAAAGTTTTTGTTGTAAATGTATGAATGTTAAAGCTTCTAAATGTCAAAGGGTGTCTGATAATGTTTCTCATTTATGAGTATGTTTTAAATTGTTTTAATATAGGCACTACGGAAGGCAAGTTGAATGGGCATTTTTACTAGGCATGGCTTATTGCCGTTTCTCTGTGTGTTCAGTTCTGTTATTGTGTTTCCCTAAAACATGTCTTTTTGCAAACGTGTTTCATCGTCCACTTAACAATGCTTTCAGGTGAAGTGCATCTTTACTTAGCTTTCATCATCAGAAAAAATAGACAAGACAGCAGATTGTATAAGGAACCAGAGTGTTGCCATGTATTGTCCTAATTACTAGTGCCCCCGAGGCGGATGAGATAGCTATTGCACCCAGTGAAATCCGATTCCCGGGGCTCAGAATTTATCCATGCGATACTTATCTCCACTTAGGAGTTTTTTTTCATCCAACATGTGGCATAAAGTATGAATTTTGGTACTTTCTGCATCAAAATTCACATACTGTGGTGTTTACCTGTAGTGACACCTGTTGTGTTGCTCTTCGCTGCTCTCACATACGCTCACTGGTTCGAACGCACATGAAATTAAATAATAGAGGGACACAATGACAGGTAGACATAAGACTGGTATCTCCACTCCCACTCCGCGCCTTTCACTACCTCTTTTATTGAATACATCATGTGACTTAGAAATGGCCCACATGGACACAAAAACACAGGGTCTTACTGAAGACCCGCACTTGGTTGAGTCGAAACATGGTAGCGTCGGAGCACTAGTTACGTCACTGGCCTGCGACACTACATTCCTCCTTCAATTTAGATGAAAGCAATAACACAACTGAATGTAAACGCCATGTTCTGTCACATACGCGTGCTGTTCAATGGATTGTGACCTATATTGGAGCGTTGTTTTGAATCTTCCTCATAGGGCTAGCGGGATGGATTGTCCATAGGCAAATACCCTGACTGAGGTGGGGGTCAACGCAGGACGTTGTTGCATCTCTTGGAAGGTGTCTGCTGACATTATGTTCATGGAGGCAACTGTGTCTACCACTGCTGTGGGGTCTTGTCCTCCTACCTGGATGTTGCACTTTGGTACTTTACACATGTTCCTTTGAAAAGTCTGACTGCTCTGAACCACTGCTACCCAGGTCTGAGATAGGGTCTTGCGAACTAACCTGATAAGGCATTGCGTCTTTATTAAATGACAGAGGTCGCACAACCACACCATTTAATAAACCATTTTTCTCACAAGTGTGTTCTACGTTATCCAGTGGAAAATCAGAAGAAAGGCTTTTTCTCATTAGAGAGAAGACTGGAAAGCTTAAAAAGCTTGAGCAGAAACTTGTGTCTAGAGCAATGTTTCCCAAATTCTGGGTCACAACCCACTGGCAGGTCACAAGCAGATTTTTGGTGGGTCGTGAAAGCCTTTTTTAAATTACTTTTTTCTATTTTTATTGAGATCCAAAATTACAATAAAAACATTGGAACATAACATTCATACTCGGACAATAATACATAAATACATCAGTAGATCATATTTCATCACAGAGTACGTCAACAAAGCAGCAATAAAATATCAGACTTCATGATATCAGCAAAAAGATCTAAACAAAGCATTTTCCCGGCAGCCCTACCAGCACCTTTAATATCCTAAGGTGTCTTCCATAAACTTCCCCTAGACTTTATCAAATCTCTTAGTCGCACCACATCACAGAGTATAAAGCTCCTCCTTTTTTCTTACTTGCTTAATTTTTAACACCCATTCCCCTATTGTGGGGAATAACTGAGTTTGCCACTTTTGAAGAAATAAAGATCTAGCCACCACCATTGTGACATATGATAGTTTTACGAATCTGGGAGCTAATCTTCTGGCAGGATCGTATCCCAATACTTTCCACCAGGTACAAGGGGCTACTTTTATCTGCCAGACCCTCTTTAAGTACTTGAATATTTATTCCCAAAATTCTTGAATAGGGGCATATAGACCTGTAACATGTGTCCAATGAGTAACAACCCTCGCATTACATCAAAAACAATGCCCCCAATAGTTAGAATTAACCTGGGCTAAACATTGTGGAGATGTATAAAGAAGCCATTTACCAAAATGTAGCATTCTGCACCAATCGGCTCCTCTCAGAGCATTAAAACTCAACCTATTAATTTCCTCCCACGTCTTTTTTGTTAATTCGAATCCTTCATATTTTTCACATTTTTTGATAGCTTTCACACAAAGGTCCAGACCCTTCAGAGATGCAAGCAGCCTTTTCTATTCTCCTGCTTGCTAATAGTCTGGGGCTTCCACCAGTTCTATTACCAGTTTTTGAATATCCTGAATCTGCTCACAATCAAGGTTACTAAATATTTTGAACTTTGTTCTAAAGGAGCCCAAGAGCAGGAAATCACCTCACACTACTTCCCTAATTTCCAACAAACTCTTCTCCCTAAGGCCTGCCAAAAAGTCTGCTACCTTCCTAAATCTGACACTCCCATTTTCTTACTACAGCAGGATTCAGCCAAATAACAGAATCTTCCGCCAATTCTGACAGAGGAGTAGCAGGGTTGATATAAGGAATTGCGTATATCCAATAGAGATCGGCCTACTTCCTGAAAGACCACCGTAGGCTCTTGTAACAAACTTTTTTGGGTGATTTTGTTAATTTTACCACACCATGTATACTATGCTCCATAAGAATCAGCTCCAACAAATCCTGCTGAGAAGTGATACCATATCTCAGTTTTGCATTAATTCTGGACAGATACTGTGCAAAATATGCAAAATAATAATCTTTCTCCAATTCCTCATATAAAGTGCTTAGTGCTACTTGGGAAGTTTTATTTTGCCAGATAAATGATATAAACACAGATTCCACTTTCATAAAAAAGGATGTGGTTAAAACACATGGGATAGCTGAGAACAAAAATATAAACAATGGCAAAATTGACATTTTGATCAAAGCAACCCTCTCTAAAATAGTTAAAGGAAGTGATTTCCACAGTGCAAGCATAGCCTGTACTTTAAAAAGCAAAAGGGCAAAATTAAGATCATATAAATCCTCAATCTTTGAAGAGTATCTAATCCACAAATATCTTTTGGGCTGAGCATTTACACAGGGCACTATTTCAGGGAGTAATCTATCTGAGCTGCATCCGCAAAGAATAATTTCAGATTTTTTCTTATTGATTTTATAGCCCCCTACCTGCTCAAATTGCGAGAATGTCTCAAAGGCTTTTTCCTGTAAGGTTTTGTTGCTGTTGAGAAACAACATAATATTGTCGGCATTTAAGTTAATCTTCCCCATCAGCAAAATGGGAGGCCGAATCTCAGTATTCTGCCTAATTGCAATCGACAATAGTTCAATAAAAAAAAGCAAACAAAATTGGCAAGAGAGGGCACTCCTGCTGGGTTCCTCAACAAACTTGTAATTTACCCATCTCTGTGGCGCTTATTATAATACTGGCTTCAGCATTCAGATACGTACTATGCCCATACCCCGTGTTCTGGGAGGCACCCCAAATTTGGCTAAAATGTCAAATACCATTTAGCAGACCATGAAGTGAAAGACTTTTCTGCATCGAGTAAAAGAACTATAGCAGGAATATTATTGACAGAAAAATAGTCCAGCTCTTAGGCTAGGTAATGTGTATTTGTTCCCAGCTGACAACTGGTAATAAAACCTTTCTGGTCATGATGGATTAATTTGGCTGCTATCAGATTAAATCAATTGGTCTGAAGCCTCATGATTATTTTATTATCAGAGTTTATTAGTAATTGGGCGTTACGAGTTTGGATCTTCCCCATCATTTTCTTTTTTAAGAAGCCAACCACATTCCCCACATGAAACGATGTTGGAATAGCTCCACCCTTCAGCATTATGTTGTCTACCAATAAAAAATAATCTGCCAATACATCAAGAAAAGGTTCAAAAAAATCAGCAGAGGAGCCATCAGCACCACAAACCTTACCATTTGGGAGGCTTTTAACCACCTCCATCAGGTCTTCCTTGGTAAAAGGGTGAGTAATTCTTTCCATGTCTTCCCAAGGCAAAGTAGGAATAGTGAGTCCTGCTAAAAATGTCTCCAATGTATCTGTATCTACTGCTTGACTCTGACTATATATCTTTCTATAATGCTTTAACATAATTCCCCCTACTTTCCTTTGTTCCGTACTCCTAGACCCAGAGACCAGGCATTTCAGAGCATGAATCGTATTACTAGCAGCCTTTTCATGTGCCTGCCATGCTAGGAATCTCCCTGTAAAATAACTTTTCTCATAAACTTTCTACATATAGGCATGATTCACCACATCACACATAGAATAATACAGATCATTTAGTGCCTGCCTGGCCCGGTTCAGCACTTTCTTATTTACCCTGGAAGTATGCCTTAAAAATGTATATAGACTGTGATGAACACTCTCTTCCAAAGTCCCCTTTTGTTTTCTGCTCCTAATATCAGTAGCATCTTTTGCTCTCACAATCCCCCTCAAGGACGCTTTTAAAGCATCCCACTCTATACTAGAAAGGGCTGACCAAGGATTCCTGCTTAGAAACTCCCTAATCTCCTCTTCACATATCCAAACCCATCCTTCTTCCTATAGGTACTGCTTGCTAAAAATCCACTTCCTAGCTCAGGACATACCCCTCTCTACCAGTACCTCAAGAACAAGTATTTCGTGGTCTGAAAAACCATTAGGGAGCATCCACTGGCCTTTAAAAAACCAAGGTTTTTGAAAGTAAAAAAATCTATCAGAGATAACCTATGGAATCAACTGGGAAAAACATGTATTTCTATCTTAGTTAGAAAAGCCACCCTCCAGAGATCAATAAGTGTCAAGGTTGTTTGATAATTCTTCAAAACCTTTGCAACTCTAGGTTTTAGATGTTTTTTTCCTTTTTACTGAGGAGTTTATACTGGGGTTCTGGAGAACGTTGAAGTCCCTCCCATAAACATTTCACCCTGGAAAGACTGGAATAGCTCCTAGTAAGGCCCAGAGTTATCAACTACAGAACATACAGGATTATGAACAAAACTTGTCTAGAAAGCACCAAACAATTCACCCAGCACCAGCATCCATTTTTATCAATAGCAAAGTCCACTACTTCGGCTCTTAGCCTTTTGGCCAAAACAATTGTGGTGCCACTATGCCCATGTTGGGCAGAAGAGAACCCTCTGTAACCTGCCCAAGTTTTAAACATAGAAAATTAAAAAATCTTCTTGGCTAGAATATGAGTCTCTTGCAATAAACATCCTGAAGGATTCTCAACCCTAACCCATGCTTCTATTGCACACTTCTTCTTCTTATTAGTTAGGCCACTGGCATTCAAAGAGACCTCCTTCAATATGCAATTAGACATTGTCCTTTTCTTTGCTTCTCCGAAAAGCAACAAAGAACGGACCAGAGAAAGTGCAAACATGCTTGAAAGTGCCAAGTGTGCATAAAGTGACCACAATACAAAAGTGCAAACATATGGCCCATACATGACCGATATCTAAAGTGCAATTGTTAAGTAAAGTGCCACCTAAGCTGTCCATTACCCTGGACTTCCATTTCCCCATACCACATAAAGTGCATGTGTGCTGAATCTGACCCATGGCTAGCCGGATGTTAAAGTGCATATAGTGCCTAAAATGCATCTCTATCCTTGTAGCTTGCACCTTTTCTGCCCATGACTCATCCCAAGCATCCCATGCACAGTCAGTCTGTCACCTCACATTGGAGTCCAGTCAACAAATCTATTCCCACTTCCCAGCCTTTCATACAAGGATATAATCCAACAATTTGTGTTTTAGATCAATTTTTTTTAAGCATTTTGCCCAGCCCACCAATCACCACCCCACTCTGTGCACCACCACCCTCCTTACTCCCTTGAGCGACCTTTACCTGAGACCCCCTGCATGGGGACTCTAAAAAACACCCCCCTAGGTCACACACCCTAGATGAACCCACCACCACCTGTCCCCCTACCTACTCACCCTGGCCCCACAACCTCTAGAGCTATGCCTTGACATGGCACCCTTTGTCACCGACAGCATTCAAAGGGGTTTTATTATCATCTAAACTAAATATTGTATATTAACTAGTGCCTGCCTTCAGCCTACCTGTTCAACCCCAATTACCCATTCTGTTGACGGGTACAAAAAAGTTTTGGCTGCATCAACCATATGAAATATATTTGACTGTCCCTTAAAGAGAACTTTTAGTTTGATTGCTGCACCCCTGCAGTAGCACCAGCCTTTTGAAAATTAGATATCAGTTCTTTAAATTTGCTGTCAGTACCATGTCAGAAATGTCTAAAAGGTCTCAACAATGCTGAGTGCTGGCCAAAGAGTTATGTGTAATGAGCACTGAATTATGCCTGTCCTACCTGCTCCCTGGTGGATTTTCGATGAGTTTTCTCATCTTTACATGTTCCTTAGTCCCAGCCACAATGAATAATGGGTATTTCTGGCAAAGCGTAGTTCCTAGGGGGTTATTAACATATTCTTCACCTCTGCCTTCCTCACCTTCCCGTCTGCTGATTGCCACAGAATAGACATTTGACTGGGGACCATATACAAGGGGAGCAGAATCTGCGAGAAGCCTGTAGATTCTTCTAAGGTCCTAGTCTCATTCCCTCCTGGCCACCTACTAAAGCCTCATGTTCTATCTCCTGGCCGGAGAATAAAGGCATTGTTTGGGGGTGGAGGCCATGGAGGCGGAGGCCAAAACAATCTGTACAGCAGACCCTGATCCTGGTAACTTGTCTTGTGAGTTCCAGACGTTTACACTTCAAATTAAGTACAGTTTTGGCTGAGGTGCGCACCTTAAACTGTGAATCTTGTGTAATCCTCTTCCTCATAGTGGCAGGCACCATGCACCATACACCATATGCACCTTCTTCAGGCATTGCTTCAGACGTCACAAGCGGCACCCGCACCTATGTGAGCTGCTTCTGTGTAAATCCTAAGCATACACCTATCCAGCATGAAGCCTAATGCTACCCTCACTGGGGGTGTACAGGTACTTAAGGCACCCAAGTAATGTCTGTATGAATTGTATATTTTTATATTTTTGTAATTTATAAGCTCAAACAAATTCTGCACATATATAAATCAGCAAATCAGCAGATTACATAAGTCACTAAAATATGCTTACAGCCAGGCTCTTCCCAACTGAATGTACGTCCGTGCCTCGGGTGATTGCGCATTAATTCCACAAATTTCCTCTCACCCACGGTCTGCCGCACATTTTGTAGCCCATCTCCACAGGATAAGCAGGGCTGAGGTGAATACAAGCCAGACCTAAAAGCAGGGAAGGCCGAAATCCATGGAGGGAAGGGGGATGGGGTATCACAAGTCACGTATCTCCTTCACAGCACAAGCAGTGAATGAGAAAAACACAAAAAAGCTGCAAGCAGGATACAGACCAACTGCAATTGCAGCCAGCTGATAGGTGTGTAGGGTGATTTTCAGCATGGCTTGTTGCAGGCCCCACAAGTTCTGGGGTGGCCGGTAGAGCTGCTTTCATTAGCAGCACATCTCCTCACAGCAGCACGCCATTCCCACACCCATAGGACGCCATCGGTGACTAGCCATGGAGCATGACTAGAGCTCCCAATGCAGCTCGTTCCTATGTTTTGTGGTCATGAATGTCAAAGAAAAAAATTGAGATATCTTTAAATTTAAAGTCTGTATTTATCTTGTCACCATTTCTTTGCTTCAAAGAGAGAGGGCAAATAAAAGGTTATGTCTTCTGACAAATTGCTGCTTTTTTAACTTGGGGATTGGTGTTTACAAGCTACTTTAGTTTTCTAGTCAAAGAAAAAAAGTGCAGAGTGCATGGGCAGTGCAGGGGCCCCCAGGGGTGCCCCGGGGCACCCCCTCTGCCAGCCTTTTCCTGGCAGGATATCCTGCCAGGAAAAGGCTGGTGGCATTTGAAACATTATCCGCAGGGTAGCGCAGCTACCCTGGCGGATGGTGTTTCATCCCGCTGCCAGGTTGCCTGGTGGCGGGAGCATGGCAGTGGGTGACGGCTGCCACTGGCGGCTGTCACTCTGTTCTTTATATGGCAGTTCGGCCCGCCACGCCGGCTGGCAGCTTGAGCCGCCACTGCCGGTATGGCAGGCCGAACCGCCATGATCGTAATGAGGGCCATAGTTGTACATCACTGTATGTATGGCTACAGCAAAATACCAGTAAATAAAACAAAAAAATCCAACATCCAGATATAAGCAAACAACTTTATGGCAGAGGATGAATCAAAACTGCACCCGCTGCATAAAACAATTCTAGCTCTTGCTTAAGAAAAATGTACCAGACTCCTAACTACAGCATAGTAATGACCCAAAGCATTTAAATTAATTGATCTCCAGGTTTGTTTCTACTAGAAAAATGCAGTCCTCCATTAAGAAACACTATGGGCCCTTGTTAGATAAGGAGTATCTAGTTGGCAGAGGTATACAACCTTTTCCAAATAGGGACCACAATCCTAGTCAGACACAATCCAAATGATCCTGGGCCCACCCTCTGGTAGCGTGGCACTGAGCAGTCAAGTTTAACTTAGAAGGTAATGTACAAAGTATTTGTGCAATAAATTACACAATAACACAGTGAAAACACCACAAAAATACACCACCCAGGTTTAGAAAAATATAAGATATTTATCTGATTAAGTTAAGGTCAAACCGATAAAGATTCAATATGCACAAGTTGAAGTATCACTTTTGCAATGTTAAGCAGAGTCTTAAGTTTGAAAAAATCAACAATTGTCTCTTGTGTGCACAAAATACCTGGTTTTCATCAAAATCACATGCACGGAGACTGCAGAGGAGGAGATGCGTGGAAAAAGGAAGGTGTGCGTCAGATTTTCTGACGCGGCACAGACGATGCATTGGTTCTTCCCATGCTGCAAGGGCATTGCGTCAATTTCCGGTGTGCAGTCTTGGATCCTCACTGCGATGCAGGGTTCTTTTGACACCCAGGGATGATGCGTGAAAATCCTGGGGGTGCGGAATGAAGTCACAGGTGCTGCATCAATCCGGTGGGCGATGCATCAGAGTTTCTGATGCACGGCAGGTGCTGCATCGACTTTTCACTCAGGAAGTCAGTCTGCGTTGATCTGGCTCGCAGTGCGTCAATCCAGTATGGCTGTGTTCCGAAGTTCTGGTCGCAACGTAAGAACGGCGTCGATCTCCACTCGGGAAGTCGGGCTGCGTCATTCCGGCTCAGTGATGCAGTGATTTTCTCATCGCAGTGCAGGCTGTGCATCGTTTCTGGCAGGCTGTGCATCGATTTACAGTGCACAAAGAGTTTCCTTGAAGAGAGGAAGTCTTTTTGGCCTTAAGACTTCAGAAACAGGAGGCAAGCTCAATCTAAGCCCTTGGAGAGCGCTTCTCAGCAAAGTCAGAGGGCAGCAAGGCAGCAGGGCAACAGCAAGGCAGCAGTCCTTCAGAGCAAAGCAGTCCAGGTGAGACCTTTGGACAGCCAGGTAGCTCCTCTTGACAGGTTACAAGATCTGGGGCCAGATATATCCAGCTCCCGGTTTGCATTTCTTAAATAGCGAATTTTAAGAAATCGCTATCTACGAAATGCAAAATGGGATGTATCAAAATTGCGAGTCGGTAATAGCGATTTCTTAAAATTCGCAAATGCAATTTGCGAGTTGCAAATACCGAATCGCAAAAAAATAATGAATCAGTATTTGAAAATCACAAATTGCATAAACGGCAAACCGGAACAGCCTGATGACATCACAACCAGGAAGTGAGTCAACCCATGCTGTTTCCAGGAGATACTCCCACAGGAGCAGGCAGAGAGACACAGCCCAGCACCAGGGAGGCAGCACTGTGAGCCAGCCAGGACCAAACAGCAACATGGCCAATGATGGGAATGTGAAGGAGAGAGGAGACAGTAAGCGCAAGCTCAATTTCAGTGAGCAGGAATTGGAGGTGCTCACTGAGGAGGTGGTCAGGAACCACAACAAACTTTTCAGGAAGAACTCACTCCAGGTGCCTGAAAGTGAGAAGAGGAAACTGTGGTCAGACATCCAGACCAAAATATGTGCAGTGGGTGTTGCGCAGCGCTCTGTTGAGGAGATGCGCAAGCGATGGTACGACTTGCATTCCCGTGCGAAAGAGAGGGTAGCCAGCAGGCTAACGGAGGCAAGGAGCACTGGAGGAGGACCACTCACCCAGACTGCGTCCACACCAATGAAAGACATGGTGGAGTCAACACTGCTTCCTGAAGCTGTCAGTGGTGTCACTGACATTGACACCTCAGGGACACCCAGCACCAGCAAAGGTAAGGGCAGTAATGATGTGTATCCCCATATATGCATGTACAAATGCCTCCTAGAAATGAGCAATTAGCTCGATGCAGCATGATAAGTAGTCCATGCCACATCTTACATTCAGTGCAACAATGCCTTCTGGCAGTGGTAGTCCACACCCCTGAAGTGCAAATACCACATAAATATCAAGTTAGTGTTCAGCTACATAGGGAAACAACACAAACGACTCATAGTGATACGATGTTAGTGTACACTTATTACTATTATGCAACATTTTGTGAAATATTAAAAAATGACATGCTGCACATTGTCTCTGTAGATGTCTCAGGCCCTACCGCAGCAGAAGGTGGAAATGTGGGGGATAGCTAAACACAGCCACAGTCCCACTCAAACACCAGTGAGTCCTTCATTATTGCACCAACTAGACACAGAGCAAGTGTGTTACCTCTTCCAGAGTATAACCTGGACTCTGATGAAATGTCTGATAAAGTACCCACACCACCCACAGGGGCTAGATTCACAGGAAGACAGCAGTCCTTGCCCCAGTGTCAGTCCACTCCCCTCAGGAGGCGCCATGATGCAGGCAGACAGTGCACTGGTGAAGGAGAGGTCCCATCACGTTTTGGCGCTTCCATGCTGAAAGTGCAGTGCCTGCAATGCAAACACATGAGGTCAATGCACAGCAGTTGGTGTGTCACAATGACAACATGGGAGTACTGCACAAGCAGTTGGATGCACTCAATGTCTCTGAATGAAAACATGTGCAAGCTGCATGAGAGACAGCAAACAGCAGCAGAAAACACAAAGGAGATGACAAATGCCATTAGGGAACTCTGCACTGAGATTCAGCAGGAGCGTGTCAGCCACCGTAGGCCCCATCACCAATTTATGGGCAGGTTGTATGGCTTCTGCAGATCGGTCAATCGGCTCGCTAGCACAACTGCCTTGATATCACTACGTGCTGTGGGCATATAGGTGGAGATGGCACATTGCAGTCGGGACGTTGTACAGGGATTGGTGCAAACCACCAATGTTCTGAATGCAATGCAGACAGCACAGAGTGATACAAACAGCAAACTGGGTGGTGGGGATAGTGAGAAGCTCTCTAGCCTCAGCAGTCTCACAGCCCCTGTGATGGATCCTACTTGTCGCAGTACCAGACACAATTCTTCCGACGACATCATCGCCCCGCACCTCCAGACCGTCATCAACTCTTCTTTTTCTTCTGCTACCTTCCCCGAATGCTGGAAGCACGCTGAAGTCAACGCCCTACTAAAGAAACCTACGGCTGACCCAAGCGACCTGAAAAACTTCCGCCCCATCTCTCTTCTACCTTTCCCAGCCAAGGTAATAGAAAAGACCGTCAACAAACAGCTGACCACCTTCCTGGAAGACAACAACCTGCTCGACCCTTCACAAACCGGATTCCGAACCAACCACAGCACGGAAACCGCCCTCATCTCAGTCACAGACGACATCAGAACCCTGATGGACAACGGTGAAACAGTCGCCCTCATTCTCCTCGACCTCTCGGCTGCCTTTGACACCGTCTGTCACCGCACCCTAATCACCCGCCTACGCTCCACCGGGATCCAAGGCCAGGCCCTGGACTGGATCGCCTCCTTCCTCGCTAACCGCTCCCAAAGAGTTTACCTCCCTCCGTTTCGCTCAGAACCCACCAAGATCATCTGCGGCGTACCTCAAGGCTCATCGCTCAGCCCGACACTCTTCAATGTCTACATGAGCCCCCTCGCCGACATCGTACGCAAGCACGACATCATCATCACCTCCTACGCCGACGACACCCAACTTGTACTCTCCCTCACCAAGGACCCCGCCAGCGCCAAGACCAACCTACAAGAGGGTATGAAGGACGTCGCAGATTGGATGAGGCTCAGCCGCCTAAAGCTGAACTCTGAAAAAACGGAAGTCCTCATCCTCGGCAACACCCCGTCCGCCTGGGACGACTCCTGGTGGCCCACGGCCCTCGGCACCGCACCGACCCCCGCAGACCACGCCCGCAACCTCGGCTTCATCTTGGACCCTCTTCTCACCATGACCAAGCAAGTCAACGCCGTGTCCTCCGCCTGCTTCCTCACTCTCCGCATGCTCCGCAAGATCTTCCGCTGGATCCCCGCCGACACCAGAAAAACCGTGACCCACGCCCTTGTCACGAGTCGCCTGGACTACGGCAACACCCTCTACGCCGGGACCACCGCCAAACTCCAAAACCGCCTGCAACGCATCCAAAACGCCTCGGCCCGCCTCATCCTCGACATACCCCGCAACAGCCACATCTCCGCACACCTGAGACACCTGCATTGGCTCCCAGTCAGCAAAAGGATCACCTTCCGTCTTCTCACCCACGCACACAAAGCCCTCCACAACAAGGGACCGGAATACCTCAACAGACGCCTCAGCTTCTACGTCCCCACCCGCCCCCTCCGCTCCGCTGGCCTCGCACTTGCTGCCGTCCCTCGCACCCGCCGCTCCACGGCGGGTGGGAGATCTTTCTCCTTCCTGGCGGCCAAGACCTGGAACTCCCTCCCCACCAGCCTCAGGACCACCCAGGACCACTCCGCTTTCCGGAGACTCCTAAAGACTTGGCTGTTCGAGCAGCGATAACCCCCCCTTTCCCCCCTAGCGCCTTGAGACCCGCACGGGTGAGTAGCGCGCTTTATAAATGTTAATGATTTGATTTGATTTGAATTCTGTCTTGGAACCTGCTACAAGAGGTGCCACCTAGGCCACTGAGCACTCAAGTGAAGTGCATGGACGTAGGAAGTAATGTTGAGAGGTACAGGAGACTAGCGTAATATGTAGCAATACAGTTATACTTTGATGCTAATAGTGTGACAATGTTACTCGTACCTGTTTGTCTATAGTGCATAGCTATATCCTATTCACACATATGTTGCCTGAAGTTCGGGTAATAAAGATGCTACCTACAGCAATACAAATAATAGACGTAGTATTGTCATTACTTACATCAGAAATGGTTGCGTGTGATGTCAGCATGTCTTTGTCTGCCCTCTGCTGCACTGCTCCTGTCTACTGGGTGAAGGGGTGGTAAGGGATCACCATCCTCATCTGAGTCCGGCTCAATGGGTTCCACAGGTATGCCCCTTGTTGTTGCAATGTTGTGCAACATAGCACATGTAGCCACGATTTTGCAGGTTGTTTCAGGGCTATATTGTAGTGCACCACCACTCTTGTGGATGCACCTGAAGCAGTACTTCAGCAGTCCGAAGGTCCTCTCCACAACACTGCAGGTTGTCCTGTGAGCAGCATTGTACCTCCTCTCGGCTGGCTTTGCGGGACTCAGGTAGGGCGTCAGTATAAAGGACCGCACTGCATAGGCACTGTCTCCTGGAATGAAATGAGAGTGAACATTGTCAACTATTACATTACCCAGTAGATATCCTTCACAAAACTCCCCAGCTAGTAGTCTTGTGTAAATTCCACTGTGGAGTCATGTGTGCTACCTGGATATCTGGCCACGAGATTGGTTATGATGTTGGAGGCATTGCTAATTACCTGTATGTTCATGGAATGTGAATGGTTACGGTTCTTATAAACATACTCTGTGGCCGATGGTGGACAGATAGCTACATGTGTCCCATTGATGGCACCTATGACATGTGGGAATTGGCAAATCTGGTAGAAATCGATTTTTGTCTGTTGTAATTTCAGTGGGGTGTTGGGGAATCTTATGTGCTGTTGAATTTTGCTCAGCATGGCATTGAGAAATGCATTGAAATATCATGAGAGGGCACTCTGTGAGACCCCTCCTGCTGCTGCTATAACCCCTTGATAGCTCCCTGTGGTTAATAGGTGCAGGGAGCATAATACATCCACATGGGTGGGTATACTATTGGTCCTATGTGTGGTCCGCTGCAATATGGGTTGTAGATCACCTATCAGGTCAAGTATCATGGCTGAGCTTAACCTGTACTTCTGATATATCTCCTCCTCTGTCTTGTCAAAAAGGGTTATGCGCACTCTAAAAATACACTCCTGTCTCATCCTCCTCTCAAAACTTGTTGTTTTTGCTTCATCCTCCTCTCAAACCTGCCAGGATTCTCATCCTCCTTGCCATCACGTAGAGTGCAGCCATTGTGGAAAAGATGCTAAGTCATTCTGGACTTCTTTATATAGGTTGCACCTGGTTACCACCTGATTTCAATTTGTGGTAAATCGCATGTGCAAAAGGACATTCTGCGAATATTCGGTATTTACATTTTTTGATGAATAGCATTGCAAGACGGAATTTGCGAGACGCTATCTACGTTTCGCAGATAGCGACATGAATATGCGGATTGCTATTTGCCAATCGCAAATCTAGGTCACAATTTGTGTTACGCAGATAGCGATTCGCTAAATCATGTAGCTATTTTTGATACACAGTTTGCGACACACAAATTAATGTCGCAGTTGCAAGGAATCGCTAATTTTGCGATTCCTTATATTTGCACTGCGAATGCCTTTCATGCATCGTGAAAGACATTTTTCCATTTGCAAATTGCCAAATTGTGCGATTCGCACCGTTTGCGAATGCAAAAAAAGTTTGATACCTCTGGACCCTGGTCCAGAAGTCTCTGATTTGGTGGGGTCAGGAACCCAGTTTATATACCAAAAATGCATTTGAAGTGGGGGAGACTTCAAAGAGTGGTTTTGAAGTGCACAAGGTCCCCTTTCAGTACAGGTCTGTCTGCCAGGGTCCCAGTACGGGGTTTGGCAGTTCACTTTGTGAGGCCAGGCCACTAGCCTTTGAAATGTAAGTGTCAGGCCCCTCTACCCTTCCAGCCCAGGAAGACCCATTCAGTATGCAGATGAGTGCAGGAGTGACTGAGTATCCTGTGTTTGTGGTTGTCTGGGTGAAATACACAAGGAAGCTGTCATCCAACCCAGCCCAGACGTGGATTGGAGACTGGCTGTAAGGCACACATGGATCTTAAGTGCAGATACATGCTCACTTTCTAAATGTGGCATTTCTAAAATAGTAATAGAGAATCCAACCTCACCAATAAGCAGGATTTTCTTTTACCATTCTGGCCATACTAAACATGACCTGTTTACCCCTTTCTGATCAGAATCTACCACTCAAACAGTATATGAGGGTACTGCTAATGCTAGCCTATAAAAGTACAGGCCTCACAGTAGTGGGAAACAAATTTAGGAGTTTTCCTCTACCAGGACATATAAAACACAGAGGTATATGTCCTGCCTTTTACCAACAAAGCACCCTGCCCTAGGGCCTACCTCAGTGGTGGCTTATATGTAGAAAAAGGGGCATTTAAGGCTTAGCAAGTACTTTTAAGTGCCAAGTCGGGTGGCAGGGAAACTGCACCCACAGGCCTTGCAATGGCAGGCCTGAGACATGGTTAAAGGGGCTACTTGTGTGGGTGGCACAATCAGTGCTGCACTCCCACTAGTAGCATTTGATTTACAGGCCCTGGGCACATGCAGTGCAGTTCATCTTGGACTTACAAGTAAATCAAATCTGCCAATTGGGAATGAACCAATGTTACCATGTTTAAGGGAGAGAGCATATGCACTTTAGCAGTGATCAGCACTGATGAGTCCTAAATCTAGAACCAGCAAAAACAGTGGCAGAAAAGTGGAGGGAGGTAGGCAAAATGTTGGGGGGTGACCACCCTAAGGCTGTCTGGTCTAACATGTGTCCCCCCCCCAGCTGAAAGTGGGGAGAACTACCCAACCCCGTGGGAGCTCTCATCGCTAAGGTGGAAGTATGTGGAGAGACCATCAACATTGCGTGGTCAGTCCCCGGGCGATGCTCTACCATAAAATCCATCCCTTGTCGGAAAATGGGCCACCTCAAGAGTTTAGGATTTTCACCCCTCATCTGCATGAGCCATCCGAGGGGCCTGTGGTCTGTCTGAACCCGGAAGTGAGTCCCAAACATGTATGGTCTCAGCTTCTTCAGTGCCCAGACCCCAGCAAATGCTTCTCTTTCAATAGCACTCCACCTCTGTTCCCGTGGTAATAGTCTTCTGCTAATAACGACTACTGTTTGGTCTAGGCCCTCCTCATTCAGCTGTGCTAGAACAACCCCTATGCGATGCTCTGAAGCATCTGTCTGCATGATTAATTCTTTGGAGAAGTCAGGGGCCCTGAGCACAGGTACCATGCACATGGCTTCCTTCAAGGAGTCAAAGGCTTTCTGACAAGCCTCTGTCTAATTCACCAACCTAGGTTGCTTCTTAGATGTGAGTTCTGTTAAGGGGGCCACTATGGTGCCATAGCCCTTATTAAATCTGCTGTAGTACCCGGTGAGACCCAAGAAGGCTCTCACTCCTGACTAGGTTCTGGGTGGTTGCCGGGCCTTGATTGTCTCAATCTTGGCCTGAAGGGGCTGCAAGTACACCACGGAACCCTGCCCAAGCTGGCACTTGCTGGCCTTGTTGGTCAGGCCTGCCTGCTGCAGAGCCTGAAGCACCTTCTTGAGGTGGAGCAGGTGTTCCTCCCAGCTGGAACTGTAGACAGCAATGTCGTCCAGGTAGGCTGTGCATGGGAACTTCTTGGACCGGTTTCCAGTGCCCCTTGGCCCTCTCCTTGGGAGCTGTCTGGGACATTGTTCCAGGCTCCAAACGCCCTTGACTCCTTTCCGGGCAGCCATGGACCTTGTGGTCATGCAGACCCACTCAGGCAAACCTAATATCTCCAGGTGGGACCTTAGCTCTACCTCCTTCCATGTGGTAGGCTCAAGGTTGTTGCCTATAAGATAATCTGCATGCATGGCAGGACCCACAGCTGCTTTCAGAGCACCAGAGACCCACCCCCACTCAAAGGGAACCACAGCTACCAGTAGGTGGCTTTTGCGATTGTCAGTGACTATGACCTAGTGGAATGTATTGGGGATGACCTGCTGTGCTGACACCAGCTGACCCCTGACAGTAGTCATGCTGGCTCCTGTGTCAGGCAGAGCCACCACCCTTTGTCCAATAATGGTAACCCACTGTCTATACTTGGAAGTATTAGCAGGCATGTGGGCTTTTGCCACCATTTCCTCATCTCCCAGAGACACTAGGGTTACCTCTATCTGCTCCTCCAAAATATCTGGGACTACCGCCTCCCCGAGTGCTACACTAGCCAACCAAGTTGTCTGCCCTTCAGTGGGGGGCTGTGCCCTCCTTGGACACTTGGAGTCGCCCTTGGAGTGACCATACTTGGTGCACTTTATGCATTGGTGAACAAACCTCCCTTTCTTATGCTCAAAGCATCCTGGTTTCTTTTCAGAATCAGGTTGGGATTGGTTACCACTACCTCCCTTGGAATTATTCTGGTGGCCTTTAGAGAACTCCTTATTTTTAAGTTTTTCCCCCCTCTTTCTTCTGATGGGAACCCTGACCACCTCTGTGGGTGTCCCCCACAGATACCTTTCTGGACACTCTGGTGCTAGCCCAGGGGTCCGCCTATTCAGCAAGCTCCCTAAGATCAGTCAGCTTACTGTCAACCAAGTGCTGGCGCAACTCTGTAAAACAAACACTGAGCATATGCTCCCTCAGGATAAAATTATACAAACCCACATAATAATTTACTTTACTGCCCGCACCCATCCATTCAGTGCCTTGCTAGAAAAATTAAAAAAAGTCTACCCAAGTTTGTGTGGAGAGTTTGGTGCTGTCCCTAAATTTCTGGTGATACTTTTCAGGGGTCAGCCCTTCTCTTACAGTGTGAGAAGTGTGTCCCTCCCAGTTGCAGGTACATGTTTCCACAAGCCCGCCCTCCATTAGTCTTCAGAAACCCCATGGGCCCTTAGTGCAACTTCATAGGCAGCAAACCATTTGTCAATGTCATCTCCCAACACATAACTTGGCACCACATCTTTAGGTATACGAACCTTGTTGTCTCCAGCAGGTCCTTTATGTATGCTGCTGCCATCACTGCTGGACTCAGACTGCCTAGACTTGAGGTCCAGCTCCTTTAGACTCAGTTCATGAGCCAGAAGTAGTTTCTTTTCAGCCAAGGCTCTCTCAGCCTCAGCTCTCCTCTCCTCTGCCACTCCCTCTGCTCTCCTCTCTTCCAGTTTTATTCTGGCCAATTGCAGTTGGAACTCTTCTCCTCCCTCCTTTCCTTTGCGGTCAGGCTGTGGCTTGAGATACTGCTCCCTGGTTTGGCAGGAGGCACACATCCAGGGGTGTCACCCCCCCTGCTTTTGGTGAATCTTCTCGGGAGCCATCCTGTGACCCCTCCACCTCAATATCCTCTTGTGAACGAGCTTCTGCCCAGGCCCTCAGCACCTTTTGGTACTCCCCCTTCCTGGAAGCACCCCGGGTAGGTACTCTCATCCTCTTACAGAACCCTTTCACCTGGCTGACAGTGTATGACTCCAGCTTAGCTAGGTCAAACTCTCCAGCTCCTCCTTGAGACCGAGCCAGAGACATGTTGTTGAAGAATAGATAAAAAATGACAAGCAGAAAGAATTTGCAGTGAAAAAGCAAAAATTAACTAGGTAGTGTACACTTAGCTAGTTACTGCACAAACACAAGTCCTTTCCTCACCACTGAACACCAATGTTAGAAATGGAGTCTTTAGTTGGCAGAGGTATAAACCCTTAACCAAGTAGGGACCACAATCCTAGTCAGGGTAAATCACACACTATCCAAATTATCCCGTGCCCACCTTCCGGTAGCTTGGCATTGAGCAGTCAGGCTTAACTATGAAGGCAATCTGTAAAGTATTTGTGTAATAAATCATGCAGTAACACAGTGAAAACGCCACAAAATACACCACCCAGGTTTAGAAAAATATAAGATATTTATTTGATTAAATTAAGGTCAAAACAATAAAGATTTGATAAGCACAAGTTGAAATATCACTTTTGCAATGTTAAGCAGAGTCTTAAGTCTAAAAAAAAAATCAACAATTGTCTTTTGTGTGCACAAAGTACCTGGTTTGCATCAAAATTACACGCACAGAGCCCACAGAGGAAGAGATGCGTGGAAAAAGGAAGGTCTGCGTCATATTTCTCGACGTGGCACAGACCATGCGTTGTTTTTTCCTGCACTGCAGGGGCTGTGCGTCAATTTCTGGAGTGCAGTCTTAGATCCGCACTGCAATGTGGCGTTCTTTTGATGCCCTGGGACAATGAGTGGAAATCCTGGGCGTGCGGGATGAAGTCACAGATGCTAAGTTAATCTGGTGGGCGATGCGTCAGAGTTTTTGTCGCATTGCAGGCACTGTGTCAATTCTTCACTCCGGCTCGGCAAAGCAGGAGTGGCGTTGATCTCCACTCTGGAAGTCGGGCTGCATCATTCAGTTCGGTGATGCAGTGATTTTCTCATCGCAGGGCAGGCTGTGCATTATTTCCGGCGATTTTCGGTGCACAAAGTTTTCTCGAAGAGAGGAAGTCTTTTTGGCCCAGAGACTTCAGAAACAAGGAGGCAAGCTCAATCCAAGCCCTTGGAGAGCACATCTCAGAAAGGTCATAGGCCAGGAAGGCAGCAGGGCAACAGCAAGGCAACAGTCCTTCACAGCAAAGCAGTACAGGTGAGTCCTTTGGGCAGCCAGGCAGCACCTCTTGACAGGTTGCAGGATCTGGTCCAGAAGTGTCTGATTTGGTGGTGTCAGCGACCCAGTTAATATACCAAAAATGCCTTTGAAGTGGGGGAGACTTCAAAGAGTGGTTTTGAAGTGCACAAGGTCCCCTTTCAGTACAGGTCTGTCTGCCAGGGTCCCAGTAGGGGGGTTGGCAGTTCATTTTGTGAGGACAGGCCACTAGCCTTTGAAATGTAAGTGTCAGCCCCCTCTACCCTTCCAGCCCAGGAAGACCCATTCAGTGTGCAGTTGAGTGCAGAGGTGACTGAGTATCATGTGTTTGTGGTTGTCTGGGTGAAATGCACAAGGAATCTGTCATCCAACCCAGCCCAGACGTGGATTGGAGACTGGCTGTAAGGCAAGGATGGATTTTAAGTGCAGATACATGCTCACTTTCTAAAAGTGGCATTTCTAAAATAGTAATAGAGAATCCAACCCCACCCATAAGCAGGATTTTCTATTACCATTCTGAGCATACTAAACATGACCTGTTTACCCCTTTCTGATCAGAATCTACCACTCAAACAGTATATGAGGGTAGTGCTGATTCTAGCCTATGAAAGGAGCAGGCCTCACAGTAGTGGAAAGCAAATGTAGGAGTTTTCCACTACCAGGACATATAATACACAGAGGTATATGTCCTGCCTTTTACCAACATAACACCCTGCCCTAGGTCCTACCTTAGTGGTGACATATATGTAGAAAAAGGGGAGTTTAAGGCTTGGCAAGTACTTTTAAATGCCAGGTCGGAGTGGCAGGGAAACTGCACCCACATGCCTTGCAATGGCAGGCCTGAGACATCGTTAAAGGGGCTACTTATGTGGGTGGCACAATCAGTGCTGCAGGCCCACTAGCAGCATTTGATCTACAGGCCCTGGGCACATGCAGTGCACTTTACTAGGGACTTAGAAGTAAATCACATATGCCAATTGGGAATGAACCAATGTTACCATGTTTAAGGTAGAGAGCATATGCACTTTAGCACTCATGAGCAGTGGTAAAGAGTGCAGAGTCCTAAAACCAGCAAAAAGACTGTCAGAAAAGTGGAAAGAGGCAGGCAAAAAGTTGGGGGCCTGACCACCCCAAGGCTGTCAGGTCCTATATAGGGCTTAGCGAAGCAAGAGGAACACCATAACCTATGGTCCTCCAAACCCACCAAAACTTCTAGTTTCACTGCGCTCTAGAGAGTTCTTGATTACCTACGCTGGCTCAGTCTTTATTACTCTTTCACCCAGCAGTATGTTTGCCACAGGAATGCTGTATCCCAGTGACAGTTGTCCTCCCCTGTTAAGGGCTGTACTACAATCACTTATTTTCACCTCTATGTGTTTGCAATGCAAGGCATGGTGGTTGCAGGTAGGGAAAATATTAACTGACCCCCAAGTACAGTGAAAAAGGACTCAGGGACGGCTCCTTCGCAATGTTTTATCTTTCAGCTCCTGGCTCAGTAAGCAGCATGTTAAGGGAGGGGCGGGGCTGTGCCACAGGAAGTGTGGGGGAGGAGAGAGTGCACCTAAGAGCGCATGTGTGTTTGGACGGTTGTCTCAAGCCGGCCAAACACGTATGCGTACTAAGGTTTCTTGAGCCCAGCTGTGTTGAACAGCTGGGCTGGAGAAACTGCACAGACCCCAGGGTTGTGTCTGAGCAGCAGTCAAAGCCACTCAGACCGATCATGACGCTGCATTCATGCAAGGTTTAGCATGAAAGCAACACCAGGATTGCTAGGGAGCCTGTGCTGGGACACAACATTTGAGGGAAGGAAAAAGAGCAATGCAGCAGGAGGCGGGGACTACAGCAAAAGTTAAGTTTTTATTTTTTTATTTTTTTTTAATCCCCCACACTCATCCCTTCCCCAGCCCGCCCCACCCCTTGAAATTTGCAGTGGCTGCTGCTGAAAGAGGTCACTAAACTTTGGGGCCATTTCGCTTTTGTTTAGAAAAACAATCTCCAGATTTGGGAGTTTGTTTTCTTTGAACAAAAATGGTTTGCTGCAAGGGTACTTTAAACATGATGCTTGCTTGGCCAGCTTCACTGTTGTGAAGGGAGCTACCATAACTGTGGCGCCTTTCCCTGAAGAGAGATCCCCGCTGGGAATCTTTAACTGCAGCCAAGGCCTAAATAAGCCAAAACTTCCCCATTGAAAAGAAAAATAACCAGATAAAAGTTTCCTACTACATGTGACAAACTGCTCAAATATTTTTTTCCAACTCTGAGGAATTAATTTGCTATTCCTACTTCACAACACTCTGCATCTAATTTAAAGGCAGAAAGCTGAATGTTTATTACTGACTGGTGAATGTTTGAATATACATTGAAAAAAACAATAGTTCTGGCACTGTGTTTAGAATGAAAATATTACATATGTTGAGAGTGAAGATTACACTATACAACAGTTATGATGGCAAAGGCTTACATGGTTAGCCATTGAAGGTATTGTGGATAAGAGACAAGTTATGTGTGCTTTTCTGGGACATGACCATTATTATTATACAGCCAACAATAGCCAGCGAAATATCACATTTAGAGAAGAGCTGCAAGGTCCATTGTTTTCCTAGAGGTTAATAAATTACTTACATATAAATACAACATTGCATGATGGTCTACGTGACACATTTTGCAGCAGCACGCCCTATAAAATAAAATTTTCTCAATATATTATGATCTATTGTTCTGTAGTATGTGCGTGTAAACTTGGCTTACATATGCAAAATAGGGGCAGTCAGTGAGGGGGTGGATGCTCCAGGGCCAAAATGCCTTGTGAGTTTGTGTACACTACAGACATATAGTTTATGAGTAGTCTCCTCTCAAATTCCATTCAGACTAATATCCACCATGGAACAAGCTAAAATTAACACATGACGCTTGCAAGATCAAACTCCTTTCGAGCGATAAGGGGACCTGAACATCCCCAAAATTTGTAGTTTTGTCAGAAATTTGCAATTATTTTCTATTTGTTGAAAACACTGTTTGAAATATGATTGCACAAGCGAAATGCCATTTCGCTGGTTCTATGCATAATTGCACATACAGAAATGTCTCAGCATTCTGAATATTACTAGTTCACACATTTTGTCCAAAAGTACAACTAAATAACAGGAACTGTTACAGGTCTGTAGATGTAACCTGGGAAATGATTGTGAGTCATTAAAATTAATAAATCCATACCAATGGAAGACCATAGACCTCTGAATCCAGACTAACACATTTGTCCAAGATTACGTCCAGAATACTTACACGGCTGTGAAAGATGTGTGCCCATTCATTATATTTATCTTCCTAAGATTTATTGTATGAAGCAGCAGATCAGGATACAAGCAAAGAGTCTGGAGGACAGCCTCCACCTGTGCTCTGATTCAGAGGTGCTGGAGCATTTTCATCCTTTACAGGAATACCTGCTCAATGAGGTCAATGGATCTTTGTACCCTGCATATGGTGTGGTAAAACCAAACACCACAATTTCAATACAAACCAATTACATTACACAGTATGACCAATGTGGACATACAAGGAGAACTCCAGTCAGGAATAAAGCTAAAGATTTTATTGCAAAGTTAAGCTCAGAGTCATGTAGACAGTCCTCAAAATAAAGTTATAGATAGAGAATCACCAAGGGTTGACCAAGGCACCAAAATAAATGTACACAAACTAACATTAAGAGAACTAGGCACTCAACAAAGACAATACAGACCATCAGTAAAATAACTGATATATGGAAGCAACAGTTGCTTAGTTTTAACACACATTAAGGCAGTTCAAATTATCACAGTTCAATTTAGGTGGGCAAGTTTATACCCCTATAAATTAGCCAATCAAGGAAAAATATGCATGGAGTGGAGCACATGCAGGCAAAAGAGAAAAAGGACAAAAAGGTCAAAAAGGATTTGGAAAAAGATAATCTCGGGCAAACAGATCATTAAATAGGGCAAAAGGTAAATAAAAAGGAAAAGTGTCAGCATGTCAGAAGCTCGGTCAAGAGTCTTCTTCTTGGGCTAGGGAGAAATCTCTAGGTCTCAGCAAGGTATTTCAAAGGGGCAAGGGTAGAGAGGGCAGTACCTCACAGAGTCCAAGGGCTCCGCATATGGGGTTTTTAATCTCAGATCTGCTACTATATTCTCTGACCAAAGTCCAGCCTTGTAATGACATAATAAAGGTCATATGGCAATATGATTCATTGATGCAAAAGTTCATTTGACTCTGAAGGGGCACCATCCAATCGAAATAGGTCATGCAACCCCAACTTAAAAAATCCACATGCTTTCCCTGGTTTGTCATGAGAACAAATTCCATCTGTATACTTCCATACAAGATTGAAACAAATGTTTTAATTTCCAGTCGACAGTTCAGGATGTTCTCCTTTCAAGGACATTTTCTTACACCTCTCTAGGTATAGAACAATAGACATATATTACAAAACTAGCATTCTCCTGGAAAATGGAGTCCGAAAGATAGGTACACGTTAGCAAGATGACTTGACATTTTCTGCACAGTCATGAACACAGAGCCTACCAAGCCTCACACAGGCTAATGCAAATGAATTAAACAGCTCTTTAATACATTCAAATAAAACACATTTTAATACGCAAACTATACATTCAGCATTAATGGTTCTCCATTATCATTCATGTTACAGAAACTTTAAAAAAAAATAACTGTCAATACATTTCCGTCGTTGTGGGGTAGAAATGCATGTTTCTATTTTTGCACACATATTTAAAACAATATTTATTATAAATGCAATATTGTTTCAATGCAGACTATTAGGTTAGACTCTAAAATAAAACATAATAGCAGATTAACCCTTCAAACATACAATATAATCTCAAAACCACCTATGTTTCAGTCATTAGTCTAAGACGAATGCACACTAAAATAGCTTCTCAGTGCATCACTCTACAGTCAAACTATTAGTACTATGGTTCACATAATGCATAATCTGTCACATATAGATGATCACTGTGACATGAGGGACAGTACTGAATTTCTGCTACATCAAAGGCAATCATTATACATTCTAATAGAGAACACATAAATAGTGAATAAATACCATTCTACTACTATTACATCATTCTGACACAGATAGCCCATGAATACACAGAAACCAAGACACCACATATCTCCCCATTACAACAAAATAGCCTACATGAGGAATGACAACAATATAAAGAAAAGACTATAACAAATACAACTAATTCAATAATAAGATATAAAATTGACTAAGGACTGAAATGTATGTAAACATAAGTAAATAAATTGATATACCACCAATCATTGAACTTAGAGGGAATCCTTCTACTTTTATTACTTTTATGTAGATCAACGCTTGTCTTCCTAAAAAATCTTTGTCATTACTTCTTGCTTTTAAATCATTTTGAATGTATTTCTTACTTAAATCTTCCAACAATGTTATTCCATTACTTTGTTTCCACCATTGAATTGACCATTAGATACTTTTACTGCTTGACCTCTAACTTCAATTATACGAATGGGATCTCTGAACTTTGAGGCACCTTTTCGCAACTTTACTGTATCCTTAAGGCGTACTTAATCACCAACACTAAATTTGATCCTGGCACCACTTCTGTTACATCTTGATTTCACTTGTCTCTCACATTTCATATTTTTTTTTTATCACTTTTCTTTATTTATCTTCTTGTGAATGTTTTCCCACATCACATATCTGATCAAGGTCCTTGACTTTCCAGAACGGACTAAAAGAGAACATGACTTTTCTCCCTGTCATAAGTTCAAATGGTACAATACCTGTCACTGAATTTAGGGTAGTTCTATATATCAACAAAAATTCCCTCATAGCATTTTCACAATTAATCTTGGACTTGATAGCACTTTGGATGCACGCCACCAGTACCATATTAACCCTTTCTACTTTACCGTTAGCCTAGGGGTGATGTTAGGGTGTACATAAATGTTTTAGCCGTAATCTTCTTAGCAACTCAGATATACTGGAAGAACTAAATTGAACTCTTGTCAGGAAGTATTTCTTCTAGTATACCTTCCTTGTTAAATATCTCTTGGAAAAAACAAATTACTGTAATTGTGTTTGGTTCAGATACCTCCATTAACTCCACCCATCTTGACAAATGTTCTACCAATATCATGAAATATTTCGTGTTGTTAGGCAACACATGAAAAGGACCCAAAAAATGCACAGCAACTCTTTGCCAAACTCTTTCTGGACATTTTACAGGAATAGGATGTGCACTTGTGATCAATTTTCTATCGCTGTAACAGCATTGTGTACATTCTTTTACAATTGACTCCACTTCACGATCTAAATCAGGCCACCAAAATTCATATCTTGTCCTACGTTTAGTGGCTGTTACTCCCAAATGACCTGAGGGGGCATTCTCTAAAATTCTTTGTCTGAAACAATTTGGAGGAATTAGTTTGTCTCTTCTAAGTAACAAATCATTGACAATTAATCTGCTACCTTGCAATATAGCTGCAAAGAACAATCCATAGACCTTTTTTTGGCCAATCAGTTGTCACAATTTTCATAAGTTGAGTCAAAACTCTATCTCCTTTGAGAACATCATGCCCAGTAGCCATACCATGACAACCAAAACAATCTTCCACACTAGCTATAATGAATTCCTCAACTTCATCATGCACCTCCTTTTCATCTGATTCTACAAAGACTGGCATCCTTGACAAAAAATCTGCTCTCATACTTGTTCCTCCAGCAAGGACTTGAATCACCAGTCTCTGGACGATGGCAGGAGTGTTCTTTAATCCAAAGTGAATCACTACTCTAAACTGATAGTGGCCCTCTGGAGTGGAGAAGGCTGACCTCTCTTTGGCTCTTTCTGTTAGGGTGATCTGCCAGGACCCTGGTGTAAGATAAAAGGTACTTAAGTACTGGGCAGCCCCTAACTTGTCAATGAGCTCATTTGCCTAGGGAATGGGGTGAACATCAGTAGTTGTTATAGAGTTTTGCCCTCTATAATCCACACAGAACCTCAGTTCAGGTATGGTGCCCAGTGGGACAGCTTTTGGTTCCAAAACCACAGGAATGGACCAGGGGCTACTGGAGGGTTCTATCACCTCAACTCCAGCATCTTAGAGACTTCGCTCATGATGCTGGCCCTCATCTTAGCCAACAACGTGTAAGATTTATTCTTGACAGGGAGGTTGTCCCCGTGTCCACATTTGTCCCCCATGTCCACATTATGGGTAAATAGGTGGGTAATCCCAGGAGTAAGGGAGAAAAGAGAGAAATACTTGGCAACAGTACCTCTGCTGTTCAGAAGACAGAGTGGGAGGGGGAGGAGTTCTATTTCCACACACCCATTCTTGTCCTTGGAGGCTTAGAGGTCAGGGAGAAGCTCATTCTCCTCCTCCTGCTTAGCTCCATCAGTCAGCAAAAGCATGGTGAGCTCAGACCTCTCAAAGTGTGGTTTGAGGTGATTGATATAAAGCACCCTTTGGGGTTGCCTGGTGGTCTTCAGGTCCACCACATAGGTGGCCTTACCATTGTTCTCGATCACCTTGTAGGGCCCAGCCAAGCGGTCCTGGAGTGCCCCAGGTTCCACAGGATCCATAACCCACACTTTCTGTCCAGGCTGGAATTCCACAGCAGTAAAGCGTTGGTCATACCACTCTTTCATCACAGCCTGGCTGGCTTCTAAGTTGTCAGAAGCTTGCTTCCACAACAAAGCCATTTGGCTTCTGAAGGCCAGCATGTAGCTTACTATATCCTGAGGAACTTTCCTGGGGGCTTGCTCCCACCCCTCCTTCACCAAACTGAGAGGTTCTCTGGCAGGGTGCTCGTGCAGAAACTCAAAGGACCCGAAGCCAACTCCCTTCTTTGCTACCTCCCTGTAGGCAAACAACAGGCATGGCAAGAGGATATCCCACTGTTGGATGGTCCTTAAAGTGGCAATGCATCGGCGTCAAGAGATGCATTGGTTCTAACTAGTGCAACAACATCAATGTGTGGAGTTTGGTAGTTGCAGCACAGAGAATTCACTTCCAAGAGCCCAGGACTGGATGAGCACCACTTGGCAGGGCAAGACTCACAGTTGGCAGAGATCAGGTGCTGTAGCAGGGTTGTTAGAAATATTTGATGTCCCTGAGATTTCAGAAGAGGAGACAAGCCAACAAGTCCTTGGTATCACTCTGGGTTTGGGTTCAAATGTTGTGGGTCCAGTCCTTCTCACCTAGGCAAGCAGTGCAGCAGGAAGCAGGTCAGCACAGCAAGAAAGCAGTTCTTCCAGAGCAGCTGTCTGGCAGTATACCAGTCCTTGTAGCAGCACAGCAGTCCTTTTCTTGACAGAGTATCCACAGGTCAAGAAGTGTACTGAGTTGGTAGGGTCAAAAGTCCAGTTTCATACCCTGTGCCTTTGAAGTGCGGGAGACTTCAAAAAGGGGATTTGAGGTGTGCAGTGGTCCTCTCTTCTTGCCCTGGTTCCAGACTCATTACAGAGGGTATGCAGCCCTTTGAGTGGGAGCAGGACACTGCCTATTCAGGTGTGAGTGTCAGCTCCTCCCTTCCATCCTGTCCAGGATTGCCCATCAACATGCAGATGGCCACTCAGTCACACCTACCCTTCCTTTGTGTTAGGCAGTCTAGAGAGAATGGAGGAAACTAGCTGTTACCCCAGCCCAGAAGTGTATTGGTAACAGGCTACAGGCACATAGGGCTAAGAGTAACAAAAAAAAACACATTTCTAAAGGTGTCTTTTTCAAAACTGTAATCATAAACCCAACTTTACCATTAAATGGGGTTTATCATTATGAATCCAAAACGTACTAAACATGACAGGCCTACTCCGTCTTAATTAGGAAATTTCACTTTATTAAATGAAATCAGGAATCCCCAATATTATCCTATGAAAGGGGTCGGTCTCACAGTAGTGAGAAACAAATCTAAGGGTTTTTCACTACTAGGACATGAAAACTTGAAAGAATATGTCCTGTCTTTGGGCTATTTAAGGCCTACCTTAGGGGTGACTTACATGTAATAAAAGGAGAGTTAAAGGCTTGGCAGGGGATTTTGAATGCCAAGTCGATATGGCAGTGCAAACTGCACAAACAGGCTCTGTAATGGCAGACCTGAGACATTTTTTAAAGTGCTACTTAAGTGGTTGGTACAATCAGTGTTACAGGTCCACTAGTAGCATTTAATTTACAGGACCTGGGCACATGTAGTACACTTTACTAGGGACTCATATGTAAATTAAATATGCCAATTGTGGATGCACCAGTCAAACCATGTTTTAGGGGTGACAGCACATGCACTTTATCACTGGTCAGCAGTTGTAAAGTGCTCAGAGTCCTAAGGCTAACAAAAGGAAATCATCATGAATTGGAGGCAAACAGGCAGAGCATTCGGGGGAAGAGCACCCTAAGGCTATCAGGTCTAACAAGAGGAGAACAAATAAACTCTGCTGTTATCGTTTAACTAGCACCGCAAACCTCTCAGGCCATCCACTAAATTACCTGACAAACCATATTGACAGCATTAGTTGTACTATGGGGATTAGAACTGTCTACAATGAGGTCTAATGTTAGGTTGAAGTCTCCCACCCTTTATATTGTTACCATCTTTATGGTGTGTGCAGTGGTGAATAACGTTGTCAAAGAATTCCTGGGAATCAGTGTTTGGCGTGTTTATGAGTGAGATTAGAGAGTCTTCCTACACACCAGACATGTATTTGCATCTACCTAATGGGTTGGAATAAACAGAAGCAAGCTTGAAGCATAGCGTGTTACAAAGCAAAAATGCTAACCCTCGTGCACAGGAGCTATAGGAAGCAAACTAATTCAAGTGACCATTTTGTCCTCCAAAATTGGACGTCTCACTGTGATGTACATGAATCTCCTGTAGGAGAACAAACTGAGCATTTTGATGTTTAAGATATGCCAGAACCAGCTTTTTCTTCTCGGGGTTTCTCAGTCCTGTTATACTCCAAGTCATCATCTTGATGGCACATACTATGTGCTCAGATTATAAAGTTACAAATGAAAGGGTGAGTGCTGCTGCAATGTCAAGATTAAGGCCCCCATTATGACATTGGCAGTCTATTCCAGAGACCGCTGTGGTGATGGCTGCCAACAGACCACCGCGGAGGCGGTAATCCACCCGCCAGATTATGACACACAACACAAAACTGACAGAACCCAGCCACAACCAGAAGTCCGCCAGACCCAACAAACGCAAAAAACTGTCGGACACACCACCCTCCATGCTATGCCAGCAATACACCACCCTCCAAATTATGACCCACGAATCACCACAGCGGACACTCAACGGTGGTCTGCCATTGGAGGTGCAGATCGCTGTGGCGGAATCCGGCATCCAAACCCACTTGAAGCCAACATAGACCAGACCCAAAAACCCACACCTAACACATATACACACACCCTACACACCCAACAACAGCACTATAAAACACACCTCAAGATAACCCACAATCCTTTGTGAACACGAAAAGACTGCTACACCTTGCCAGGCCAGTCCCTTAGAGAACTTCTCACACACACCACATCTACCTATATATCCATCACACATCACAGACCACACACCCTACCTCAAGACTGAACACCCTCTGCACAACATACACAACACGAAATAGGCAGGTCCCCACAAAAGCACCCCAGTTTCACAGGTGAGGAGTTGCGGGTGATAGTGGAGTAAATCGTAAGGGGGGAGTCACATCTGTTTGGTTTACAGGTCCAGCAGATCTCCATTGCCAGGAAGATTTAGCAATGGTGGAGGATCGTGGACAGGGTGAACTCTGTGGGACAATATCCATGCACAAGGGACGACATCCGAAATAGGTGGAGTGACCTAAGGGGGAAGGTGCATTCCATTGCAGCAGGGCACCAGGTCACCATCATGAGGACTGGCGGTGGACCCCCACGTCCTGCCCCACAGTTGACAGCATGGGAGGAGCAAGTCTTGGCAATCCTGCATCCTGAGGGCATCATTGAAGTCACTTGAGGGCTAGACACTGGCAAGTCACCATCACTAACTTACCTCCGCTGATACCTGCATGATATGTCACCCCAGTGCTACAAACCAACTGGGCCACTACACTGAAGTTTTCCTCCACCATCACCCCACTCTATTGCACTATCCCTTCCTTATTGCCACTTTAATAAACAACCTTGAACACAACTGGAGTATTTGTGCTTTATCATACAGAAATGTGCAATGTATTAAACTGTATTATCCTGTGCAAATGCCCTGTAGTGTGTAAATCCATCCAACAAATGTGTTTAAGCAGTCTGAAGCCATCACATCAGTACACAGTTGTGACCACACTAACATCTGCAAAAAGGAAAGGCTTAAGTGGCAGTCAATTGAAATGTAAAGGCAGTGATTGGCACAACACAGTTGGCACACAGCACTTAACTAAAATGGAGATATGAACAGAATTACAGTCTTACCCGAGTGTCATTAGAAGTACTGCTGTATGATATGTGTCCTGTTGTCCTACTCCTCCTCCTCCTCCTCCTCACTGTCTTCAGTGCCCACTGCTGCCACAGGTAAAGTGTCTCCCACCTCCTCCTGCAGGTAGGGCACATGGCGCCTGAGGGCCAAATTGTGCAGCATGTGGCAATCCACCACTGGCAGACCTTCTTAGGGGCGCAGCATAGGGACCCACCTGTTAAATGGAGGCACCTGAACCTGGCTTTCAGTAGACCAAATGTGTGTTTTACAACCCTCCTAGCACGGCAATGTCCTTCATTGTACCGATTTTCAGCCCCTGTTCTCGAATTCCTCACAAGGGTCAACAGCCAGGACAGGTTTGGGTAGCCGGAGTCACCTGGAAGTAGTGAGAGACACACATTACCCATGTACAATGGCATGGAGTAAAACTCCAGTTGGCATATACTGACATACACTGTATGAAGACTCAAGCTCACCTATGAGCCACACTCTGTGCCTCTGTAGTCATGCCATCTCCTGTGGGGCACTGCTATTCCTCAAATCATAGGCATCATGCACAGATCCAGGAAACTTGGCAGTGACGTGGGAGATGCATTGATCAGTAAGGCACACAATCTGGACATTTAGAGTGTGGAAACTCTTCCTATTCCTTTAGTCCTGCTCATTTACCTTGGGAGGGACAAAGGCAATATGGTCCCATCAATGGCCCCAATCACATGTGGTATGTGTCCCATGGCCTAGAATCCAGCCTTCACAGTGGGCAAATCTTCGCTCTGGGGGAATAAGATGTAGCTGCTCACGTGTTTGATCAAGGCAGCCAAAACCTTTGGCTGTGACATTTCTTCAGCCAAGCCCACTGTCACCTGGAATGAACCACTTGACAGGAAGTGGAGTACTGAGGGTATCTGTACTACAGGGGGAATTGCTGTAGTGCTACAAATAGCAGGAATTAGATTTGGCTCCAGTTGTTGACACAGCTCAGTAATTGTGGCCCTGTCCAGATGATAGGTGAGTATGATGTGCCGGTCCTCCAGTGTAGCCAAATCCACTAGGGGTCTGTACACGGGTGCTTGCTTACTCCTCCTCTGCAGTGGTTGGTATCTAAGTGAGCCAAACATTAGATGTGTGTGACTACAGGAAGTATGGACACACAATATCACAGTACACAGAACATGTATGTATGTAGAAGACTGGAATTGTCTAGGTGCGTACAATCAATATCAATGACTCACATACATTTTTCCAACATGAGTACTAGCAATAGGAAATTACAACTGCCTGTCCTGTATGCAGGGACAGGTGGAAGTGACCTCACTCCACTGGCGTTTGTGGTCATGGCAGAAGGTTGTCTGCACCACTGTGCAAATCTTCATTGGCTAACATGGAGCTCTATAGAGTACAGGAACAAATGATGATCAAGGCTGGCGGTGATGGTGTTCACCGCCGTGGACGTGACCACCATTTTCTCTGTATCACTTCACTTGATTCCTGACCCTCTCCGTTAACATTTCCACTGCATGTGCTTCTGTGTCCTGTGTCTGGAACCTGAGATGGCCTGTCTACAGGGAAAAGGGCCCCAGCCTTCACATCCGAGGAGTTAGAGAAGCTTGTGGATGGGGTCCTACCCCTGTATGGGTAGTTGAATGGGCCTCCAGACCAACAGGTGAGTACATAATGGATACTTTGGATGCAACATGGCTGCATTAAGATGATGAAGATGTATGTGTGTGCTGGCAGTGTGTCATTGGGGGGGGTTTGGCTGCATGCAATGTGTAGGCAGAGATGCAGGTCATGTGTGTGCTTAATGTGGGTCATATGTAGTAGGTAAGCCATTTATGTAACAGAATGGATTTTTGAGTTCATGATGTCCTTCTGTCTGTGTCTCCTCTGCAGGTCAGTGTCCATCAAAAGAAAGGGTTGTGACATGCCATCGCCAAGGACGTGTGGACCCTGGGGGTCCTTAGCCAGTGGAGCACCCACTGCAGGAAACAGTGGGAGGACCTGAGATGCTGAGCCCGAAAGACCGCAGAGGCCCAGCTGGGTACGGACTCCCAAAGAGGGAGGGGTGTCCGTTGGAAAGTGAGCCCCCTAATGGCCCGCATACTGGCAGTGGCCAATTATGAGTTGGATGGGCGCTTGAGGGCAGCAAAGCAGCCACAAGGGGGTGAGTACAGACAATGTGATATTATTTTTTTGTTGCCTACCATGGGGTTTGGGTGCAAGGTTTTAGTCAGTGGATGCCCCAATATGATGGTGTAGCTTTTCCTGTGTGGTCCTGCTTAGCTATGTAGGGTGATATGTATATTTGGTATTGGTAAGTAGCTAGCATACCATGGCAGACAGGGCTTAGTGAGTCCCAGTAGGTGTGCAGATGGTAGTGTTTGGGTTCTTTACTGCTGTTGTACCCGGGTAATGGTTTGGCATTGTGGTTCATACCGCATAGTGTTGGTCCCAGTGAGTGATTGTGAAGTGTATGCCATATGTGCTGTTGGTGCTGTGATTGACCCTGTGCTCTCATTTTCTGTCCTTGTGTGCATTAGCATCTTCTGGCAAAGGAGCAGGGACACCGGGGAGTGGAGGAGCCACAGCCAACGAGACCCAGTGGGGACCAGTGGGTTGGAGAGCGAGGGGAGCACCACAGAGGAGACAGGAGCAATGACTACAGTCTCTGATTCCTCCTCCGATGGAAGCTCCCTTTTGGTGGCGGAGCCCTCTTGGACCAACCCAGCTACGTCAACTTCCAGCACCCCCTGTACCAGCACCGTCCTCCCACTAGCCCCCCACCCAGTTGCCTGTGCCCGCTCACCCAGGAGAGTGGGCGTCTCCTTTGCCCCAGGCACCTCAGGCCCTGCCCCAGTCTGCCCTGCTACCGTCACTGAGGAGGCTATTGGCCTCCTGTGATCCATCTCTTTAGGGCAGTCAACCATAGTGATTGCCATCCAGGGGCTGGCATCCCAGATGCAGCAATGCAATGACTATCTGGAGGGCATTCACGGTGGCTTGGCTGCCCTACAGAGATCGTTTCAGGCTCTGGCTTCCTCTTTGATGGCAGCCAGTGTCCCAGGTTCTTCCATGCCCCTCCAACTACCTGTTCCCAGTCCCAAAGCCCTCTCCCCCAACCCATCCCACGCACACAATCTGACAAGTATGCACCCAAAACAACAGACAGGACTCACACATACAAACAAAGGCACCACACTTCACTCCACAAGCACGCAAACAGCCAACACAAAGATGCACATACTACAGCAGCCACTGCATCCACTATCGCCCCCTCCTCTTCCTCCCTCACAGTCACATCAACACTCACACCTGTATGCACTGCATCATCAGTCCCAGATCCTGCCACCTATACAGCCTTGCCTACAGTCCCCACAACAGCAGACATGCAGACAAGCACCCCACACACCACATGCATAGTCACCACCACCACCATCACAACCTCATGCAGCACACCCACCTCACTTGCAGACACCACCACAACATACATACACACATCCTGTTTGTCCTCTTCCACCCTGTCTGCCCCCTCCAGTAACACATAAACGCTCCCACTCAGACACTCAACAGCCATCCACCTCACACTTGCACACTGTCCATGCACCTGTACCCAAGTTCAGCACACCTACTCCTCCTACAACCACTCCCTCTTCCTCCACTCCCAAATCTCCTCCCACAACCCGCCCCATTGGTCCTAAGAAGCTTTTCCTTTCCCACCCAGACCTCTTTCCTTCCCCATCCCCCCTGTCCTGCCCGTAAGAGAAAGATCCCTCCCCCTGCCCAGTACCTCCAGCTCCCAGTCAACTCCTGTTCCTCCCCCTAAAGCTACACCTGCCACTAAGGGGCACAAGAGTGGCACTCCGACCCCCGGCCCCAAGCCCACTCCACCGCCCCCTAAGCAGAGGGGTAATGACCCGCCCCTCCCAAACCGAAGTCCAAGGACCCCCCTCATAAAAAGAACCCCCCTACTGCCACCCCGCCTCCTGAGATGTCTGCCTACCATCACCATGATGCCCCTGCCCAGTGGAGTGACTTGGGCTGTCAGGAATCAAGTTGGGCCTTGGACATTGCCCTGTGGCCATTTTTGACTACGGCCGGGCCACATATACACCGCATTCTGATGCAGCAACCTTGCCGGTAACTGAGGTTCGCTCCTTACATACTGAGCTTATGGAAACATACAGACTATTAGTACAGTTTGTAATGCAAACATTAAATACAAACTCAGCATGTGCTGCCCCGATGCACCAACATGCAGCAACGCCAGGCATTAATCCTGCAACTGTACATTCGATCATTTGTAAGGTTCCACTTTGGTTCGCTCAAAAAATAAATGCACTGGAAACAGTATTTCCCCATACGGGGCTTCATGATAAGCATAGAATATTAACTATGTGCTTCCCATTTGGGATGGTTCTCACAGTAGATAACTGCAATACTTGGCGCACGGTATTTGCCTCGCTCTATACTACTACACATGGTACACCAACACTTGCAAATCTACCGGAAGTGTTAAAACAAATTCAAGATGAAAATGGGGCTGCCCCGGCCCTGCACTTGGGATGCAACTTATGGGCAATTTTGCCATTGTATTTTCCATTATTCTGAGTAACCTTAAAGGGGAAGCAGTTGTACTAGCAGTGCGCATGCAGCTCTGGGACTTCCTCCACAGGATCAAGAACGTGAGTTGCCAAAGATTTTTGCAGAGACCTACTCTAGTATTGGTTGAGATAGTCTGGGGGCCAAACCCACAAAACCACAGTTTCAGGGTAAATCTAAGAAAGGTTCTATTAAACAAGCACCTGAATGTTCTAAAAAACGCTGGGATAAAAACACAACAAACACCTGAAAAAGAAAGGGGAGAATCTCCGCATACGGAGACCCCTCACAATAGATATAATCTCAGAATTAGAGATGATATAAAAATGCCTGACAGATATCAATATACTGGTACCCACCAATCTCGTTCCTTTCAGGACTCACTGGAAAAACGCAGTGAGAGAGGTGGGCGGTCAGAGCAAAGAACTGAGTACGTGAAACTGAGACAGGAATCACAACGTTCTACAGAAGTTTCTGTTGAAAAAGAAGAGAAACTTCCCCAACACAAACCCCAATTTAAGAAGAAAAAAGTGGCAGCAGTTGCAATTCGTCATGCCACTCAAGAAGAGGGCTCTATTGAAGAACAAGATGTGGGCGCTAGCTCTGCTACACAGCGCAGCAGAGGTCACAATAGTTCACCCGAATCTTCAAGAGCATCTGGAGGTGAAAGCAACTGATGACTCCTCACAAGTTGAAAGTGCAGACATGCGTGTCTCCACACCTGGTAGGGTGTACAAAGTAACAATACATTTAGAAGGATACATTGAACGTACAATAGGCGCAATCTTTTGGGACCTCGTAGTTAACATCTATGATATTTTACCTGCCTTAAGGGATTGGCCACCTGGATTTGTCCGTACTTGCCCATATGGGGAAGAAGTTATCAAGCAATCTTTCTCGCCCCTTGTTCCCGATGAGCTCGCACAATCCTACGCCATTGATTGGGCATTGGCGCAGGCACCTGCGCTATACCGCAATCACGTAGGGTGGGATAAAGATTACCCCTATCATGTAATTCCAATTAAAAATCAACCTCAACCCCAATACCCAATGAAACATGATGCTAAAGCACCTATGAGTGAAATCCTCACACAACTAGAGTACCAGAGCGTAATCGAACCCTGTGTGTCACCAATGAGTAATCCACTATTCCCTGTAGCTAAACCGGACCATTCATACAGAATAGTCTTAGACTACAGAAACTTAAACAGTCATACACGCACATATGCTATAAAAAACTCTCATAGCACAGCACTTATGAACAACTTAGTGCGCAAAAAATACAAAACAATATTGGATATTTCAAATGGCTTCTTCTGCCAAAATATAGCGCCTGAGAGTAGAGACCTCACTAGGCTCCCAGAAAAAATTCTGTCATTTACCACAGGGGTTCAAGAACAGTCCAGGACTGTTTGCGGCTCGTGTGACTTCAATATTGCATCACATTGACCGTGAAGCATTGTCCTATGTAGATGATATCTACCTTACGGATGATGAATTACTGCAGCATCTAAGACGGGTAGCCCACATTGTTGTAGGATTTGCTGAGTTCGGCTATAATTTCAACTTCCAAAAAACAAAACTAGCCTTCCTTAGTGTCCTGTTTCTGGGATACGAATTATCAAGTGAAGGAATGAGCCTAATGCCACAATTCTTAGAAAAATTCACACAGTTACAACCCCCAAATACCATAAAAAAACTCCAATCTTTTCTAAATTTTGGCAGAACCTGCATTCCAGATTAGGCATCACGCATAAAACCCTTAGGTGACTTAATACGTCCTGACTTTTCCAGTAAATTCTGGACAGTTGAACGTACACGCATTCTCAGAGCATTGTAACAAGACATACTTGCAGCACAACATTTACACACAAGGGACAATAAAAAACATCTGGTCATCAGAGTAATGGCTGGTGCTATTAGTTTCACCTACGTAACATTCAATGAGGGCGCGACAGCATACAAATCATGTTTGAACTCAACAGCAGACCAACATTTTGCTCACACAGAGAAAATACTCACTGCTGTTCAGATGGCTGTCATTAAAGAAAGACCGCTAGCCCAGGGGAAACCCATTATTTTATTTCTAATCCCAGCCCTTGAGGATATTACCAAATCCAGCATTCCAAATGCTAAAGCACTGCATCCTCATTGGATCCAATGGACAACGCCTCTGACTATATTTTTGAGTCAAAGTTACAAACTCAAGAATTTTTGCAATATGAAGTAGAATACCCAGTTTGGGCAAATACGCTGCCTATTGATCAATATCAAAGAGTCATCTATAACAATAGCTCGGCACAACCTGCAATAAGCACAAAGCATCAATACTCAACTGCTTGCGCAGTCGTAAGCGGCTATATGGAGGGTAGTAAATTCTATCCACAACATACCTTTATGCAAACCCCAGGGGATTGCACTGCCCAACAAGCAGAGCTAAAGGCTCTGGTAATGGCACTGGAACTTATGAATCCTGACCAGCTAACGCTGATTGTCTGTGATTCGTACTATTGTGTTCAATCCTTTAATGAATACCTGCATTACTGGTGCCAGAATGGGTTCAGAGATTCCAAAGGTAACACCATCAAACACAGACTTTTGTGGGGGAAAGTAGCGGATCTGAAGTAAGCGCTACCAAATATCCATGTTGTACATACACTTGGACACCAGCGCGTTGGAATACACGTTGCTGGGAATATACTGGCTGATGAAGCAGCCAAATCAGCAGCAGCTACGGCTTCTGTTGCTGCAGTAACTTGTTCTAAAATGAAACCGGACGATGAAATACTGGCTGCTATGCAAGGGTTGGCTGACGGCACACCTTTACCATAAGGATATCCCAATAAATATTCCGACTGGATGGGAGGCTTCCTTGACACAGAAGTAAAAATACAGGCGTGGGAGTTCGAGTAATTCCCAAGCAAGACCTAAGACCAGAGTTGATCAAAGCAGCACATGAGGGAGTTGCCTCTGCCCATGCTGGTGTGGCAGCTACAATATCATTATTGAAAGCTTGTTATTGGTGGCCAGGTCTATACAAACATACCAAGCAGTATGTCCTTTGTTGTGATATCTGCCAACAAATTAATAAGGGGTCCACCATTAAACGCCCACCGCAGACACCCCTCCTAATTTCTAACAAACCACTACAATGTGTGTACTTGGACCATTGCGGTCCTCTAACTCCTGACAATGCATACAAATACACCTTAGTCGCTGTTGACTCCTTCTCCAGATTTTTATGGTTGTGACCACAATGCTTGGCTGATGCCCAGACTGTTATTTAAGATTTGCAAGTCTTTATCAGCACATGTGCAGTTGCATCTTTCCACTCAGACCAGGGCCCTGCTTTCACCTCAAGGGCATTCAGGGACACCATGGCTTCATTGGGGGTCCAACTCCATTACTTGTGTCAATTTCATCCCTAGGGAAATAGTGTTGTGGAGTGACAAAACCGAGATTTAATGCAATCCTTAACAGCCAGAGTATTAGGGATGTGTCATAGTTGGCTTAATCACCTGAATGGAGTCCAGAGAGCACTTAATCTGCCTAGAAGGTCAATGTGGGGGGTCGTACTTCATACGAGTGCCTGTTCGGAACTTGAATATATGTTCCAGATCTTCATGGTCTTGGTGTGAACACCCTTTGACATAAATTAACGTGTCAGTGTCTCGCAGGAATTACAACAGTTCTGTGACGACAACGCTTCTGCCAGTGCTGCCTCCGTAGGAATTAAGGATGTACCAATAACATCTGCTGGGTGGATTCCAAAGGTTGGGAATCTAGTATGTGAAAAAGTTGCTGTGAAAAAGGAGTTTGGTCCTTCTGTGTCCAGTCCTTGGAATACACGGTACCAGAACTGTTATTCTAGCACCGCTGCCTGGTTCTAAAGAAAACCGCTTTGTCTCCATCGACATTGTCAAGTTACACCATGTGGCCGATCTTGCACAGCAGACCAAGAGGAACAACCAGTAGTACCCGAATCCCTCTCAATACTGGTCAAGATGTCCCTCTACAAGCTTTGAGCAGAAATGCTGACACCTCTCCGAGCTTGAAGAGGGTGGATAATGATCTTGCATTAGTTTCACTAACATGTATTGCATCAAGCAACTCAGAAATTGCTGATCGATTTGACTCTACCTCTACACAAACGGATGGCGCCATTTATTGTGAACCACCGTGGGAGACTTCTAAAAGTCCTCCTCCTTCAAATGCAGCTCCAGTTTTTGCACATACTGCTTCTGGGTAATTTGCCAACATCACAGACACTTTTTCGGACTCATTTGCCTCTTCTGCTTCTGATCTGCCAAAAACATGTAAGCTGATAAATTGGCTTAAAACAAATTACTTTATTTTCCAATGGAACTATCTGTGGCTTTCCTTGACTGTATTAGCTTTCCTTCTTTGGATTGGCTTTGGTATTACTTTCTTTCAATTAATAAAGGGTCATTACCTTCCTGAACGATACAACAGTTGAACTGGTAGACAAGATCCTAAAACTCAATTTTTCTTCTCACAAGGTCTGCAGAGACTTGTCTTATGTGGACATTTCCACTATACTATGATGGGATTGTTTGGGATAAAATCACAATTGATGTATACGGCCCGATGGAGGTAATTCAAATACCATATGTGTTTAAACTTTCTATGAATGATGTAATAATACCTGGATTTGTTTCTGATGACTTGGATGTGAAAACAGTTGATTCTATGATGACTGAGTTGCATTATTTTACTGTATTTGAAAGTGAGGATATGTATCAATGCAAAGAAAATGATGGTGACATGTTTTGTTATAATTATTATGGACACCATTTCATTCACAGAGCCAGTACCCCAATTTTTTTTTTTTACATACAATGGGAACGTTGTCCAACTCCACCACAAGGGAGTTCTAAAACACATTCTGAAAAATTTACATATTTTTCTGGGCACAATGTTAAAAATGCTGAGTCATATTATTTCAAATTGCCATTTATGGAAAATGTACATATATTTTTGACAGATACAAAATTAATTTATTCGGATTCCTATTTTTTCCCGGTTGGCTATAGAAGGCTATGAATATTGGCTGAAGTCGATTGACTTAAAAAGTGTGTGGGGAACAAAAAATTGCAAATAAGTGGAAAGGAAGCTTTGTTTAGAGTATGCCTGATACCTGTTCAAATGATATTTTGAAATGAAACTGTACAACAGACAAGTTGTTTAGGCTTGGCGAAAATTAAGGATTTGACTGTGCCTAGTATTCCTACCCCTGCAAAATTTTACAAATGGCAAAAGTTTATCATTGCTACAAAAGATCAGCTCGATGAATGGGTCCAAAATGGCATGTTTAATGCTTCCCTTTCACATCATGGTGGGTGGTTATTGTGGCCAATAGGTACCAATGGGTGTCATAAATGTTTTTGAACTCCACGGGGGTTTTTAGAACAAGTTTGCCTGACCCTCGCTATGTGTCACCTGAACATGCAGGCTTATTAACAACATACAGTGTAAGGAAACTATGCCAGCAATGGTTGAAGAGTTCCTCACTAGGTGCTGTTAGAGAATACCTAAATCTCCTGTCTAATAATACTGACTTACAGAATTTCCTGTTAGGCCCCAGAAAACAACACAGAAAGTGCTTCTTTGCCAGGTGTAAAGGCAGTTTAAATTGCACACATACAGGCTTCAATGCAGGCCTGAGACATGTTTAAAGTGCTACTTAAGTGGGTGGCACAATCAATGTTGAAGGCCCACTGGCAGCCTTTAATTTACTGGCCCTGGGCACAGGTTGTGCCACATTACTAGTGATGTACAAGTAAGTTAAATATGCCAGTTGGGCATAAGGCGATTCTACCATATTTTAAGGTGAGACCACAAGCACTTTAACACTTGTCAGCAGTGGTAAAGTGCACAGATTCCTAAAAAAAAAAAAAACGAAGTCAGCAAACAGGAGGGTTAAGGCAAACAGTTAGAGGGAAAACCATGCCAAGGATGCCAAGTCTAACAGTTGGGTTTGATGTAACAATTAATTTGATTCCTTGAAGCACCCAACAGAAGTTAGGACTTAAGGCGTGGGCTAATGGAACGCCATGCTAGTAAGTGGGGCCATAAGCCTTGTTACAGTGAAAACAACAATTTTGAGTTTTACTGTCAGAGCATGTCAAACATAAATGGAACATGTCCTTTTTAATATTTAGAACCATGCCTCTTGGGGTACTAAGGCCTTCTCCAGGGGTGACTTATAAATATTAAAAAGGAAGGCTTAGGCCTTGGCAAAAGGATTAATGTTGTCATGTTGTGTTGGCAGTTTAAAACCTGCCCAACTATGCTACGGTGGCAGACCTAGGGCCATGTTTTCACCTTGTCACTGTAGTGGTGGCGCCATACGTACTACCATTCACTAGTGAGCTTTGACTTACTAGCTCTGGGTACACTTTTTTACCATATAGCAGGGACCCAGAGATAAGTTAAAGATGCCAATCAGAGAATATCCAATTGAATATATACTTTGAGGGGCCAGGGCATATGCGATGGAACCTGATCAGTCTTTAGGTCTCCATGGTCACTTGTCTGCTCTAAGGTTTGGCTCATTACAGAGATTTCCCGCGTTCAATGCGTAAATTAAAAAGTGCTTTTCATTATTATTGATGGTCAAACATTGTTCTTGGCACACTGTATGACATTTTTTATACATATATATCATGTCCCAAACTAGTAGAAAACGTCTCTCTCTTTCTCTCTCTTTCCCTCTCTCTCTCTTTCTATAAATATATATCACGCTTGCGCTCCTACTCACTTTCACTTTTAAGCTCACTTTTTTGTTCTCACCCTCTCCCTCCTTTCCTCCTACTCTGTAAATGATACAGTTAGCATTGGACACACACACCTATAGCTCCACACTAACTTGTACTTTTGGGTCGAATGTCATAGTTATGTTTTGATCTAACATATTAGAGAGTTATATTGTGCAACACCTGCACAATTTGTTGTCTCATACTTACTGCAATTTATGTAAAAATGACATGTACATTTGCAAAATGCATATTGCAGATGTTGCATCAGACAAATTACACCAGTGATGTATTTTGCATTCAGAAACAGTGCAAACTGCACTTCCCATTGCACAAGCACTCAACTATTTTGTCAACTCCAGATTTCTTTTGCCTACCCATCCCTTTGTTTTTCCTGCTTCCTTTGCCCAATCTAACTCAATTCACACCATTGGACTCCATTTTACACTTTGTTTTGACTTTATTCTCATTTTTTATCAGTTTCCCACTTCCCCTGTGTGTTTAATTTACATTGTTATTCACCAGTTTTGTCTTTTATTACCTTTTTCTGATCCATCCCTTCCAGGCACTCCCAACAGCTGTGAGAAAGACAGACAATGCCTCACCACAGTGCTGCATGTTCTGTCGGTGACAGCGGCGTGAGTGGGTGACTCCCCACCACATTTTCAGTGAGGTGGAGGTGGCGGTGCTGCATACTCCTCCAAACTGGGTTCTACCACACCCTGAGGCAAGTGATGCACCCAGGGGAGGCTCCTCCACAAGGGTGGAGGAGTGTCACCCTAATGGCAGAAAAATAATATGATATTTCATTATTGTTTTATTTTTCTGTGGCTGGCTCAGTCAGCATGTCAAGGCTGGGCCATGGGAGGGGGAGTGGGGAGAAGTAGTGGAGTGCACTAAATGTTCACGTCTGTTTGGCTGGCTGTCTTAGGCTGGCCAAACACACATGCATACTTAGGTTTCTCTAACCCTGCTGTGTTGCACGCCGGGCTAGAGAAACTGCACAGACCCCAGTGCATTGTCTGAGTCCAAGCTGCTCAGACCAATTCTGATACTGCTCTCGTGCTAGGTATAGGTGGCCTGCTACACTCAGCAACCCCTCACCCCAACAAACCACGCACGCAACCTCAGCTTCATACTGGACTCGTTGCTCGCCATGACCCGCCAGGTCAACTCTGTCACTTCCTCCTGTTTCCACACACTCTGACTTCTTTTGGAAGATCTTCAAATACATCCCAAATGACAGCCGCAAGACAGTAACCCACGCCCTGGTCACCAGCAGACTCGACTATGGCAACACCCTCCACGCCGGCACTATCCAGAAGAATTTAAAGAAATGACAGCACATCCAGAACGCCTCTGCCGGACTCATCCTAGATGTCCCCCACCCAGACACCTAAGAGACCTACACTGGCTCTCCATCGAGAAAAGGATCAACTTCAAACTCCCTGTCCATGCATACAAGGTTCTTCACGACCTAGCACATACCTACTTCAACCACTGCATCACCTTCTACTCCCACGCCAGACCTCTCCGCTCCACTCATCAGGCACTAGCCACCGTACCCCGCATACGGAAGACCTCAGCTGGAGGAAGACCTCAGTTAGTCACCATTGTTACCTCAATTGAGGAAAAACCTTAAGACCTGGCTCTTCAACTGAAGCACAGAAGACTGACTCCCCACAGTGCCTTGAGGCCCTTATGGGTAAGTAGTGTGCTTTACAAATTTCTGATTGATTGACTGACTGATTGATGAAGGCAGCGCTAGGATTGACATTTGCGGCTGCTGCTGCTAGATGCACCGCTGGATCAACATCATGGACCTGGAACAGAACTTACTGGATCTGCAAGGTGTCGAAGTGGTGGGTCTAGATGAATGACATTATATGTATTGCTCTTCAGGAAACATTATAGCACAGGTAAGTTTATGTTACTGCATAGTGGTGGTAGCAACTATTAAGTTACAGCTAGTATTCTGAGAGATAGAAATTAATCTGATTTTGGATTGATAATAACTTTGCCACCATTAAATGAAACTTTGTAGACCTATTCCTTTTTCTGCATTTGATGATGATGATGCAAAATTTCACAGTGATTAGTTAAGTGGATAAAAAACAAAGGGGTCCCAAACCACGATTTTCCACCTATGTATTTTCTATAGACTTTTTGAATGGATGTAGTGGCAAAATTATAGTGTGGAAAAGGTCGTTTTTGTTAGTAAACATAAATTTGTTCAGTAGTTTGTAAGTAACAAGACAAAATGTAATGATATATTGGTCTGCGATATACAGCAGTACTTTTGTGGGCATACCACAGTACCTGGCAATGATGAAACACAATATGATTGGTTAATGAAAGCCTTTCCAAAACAAAAAGACTGCCATATTGTTTAGACTACACTTTGGCTTTGCTGTGTGTTTTATTGTGAAACATAGGTTATTACTGATGTTTTATGTTGATGAAGAAATGAGGCAGTTTGGCAAGAAGTAGGGACATTTTATTTTATTGATTTAATATTGTTTAAATAGTTATTGAGTATCGTGGTACTGTCATGAAAGTATCTAGAGAAGTGGAATGAAAAAAATTGATAACTGAGAAAATAAAGTTAAACATAATGTAGAGCGACTTTGAAAAAGCCTTTGATTTTTTTTAAATGAACATATGTCTACATGTTTGTCAAGCCACATTTTTAGGTTTGAAATGAAAAAATGGTTTCCATAGGTTGTGAAATGTACATCATCAGGACTATACAGTGCTGTATTGTAACATTTTATGTTCAAATAAAAAACTGAAGACATTTCATGATCTTGAAGAATGCTGAGACTGCCTTTTTGATGTCTTTGAGATTGTCAAATGTCCCAGCATTTAGGGTAGACCACCTCCACATTTGTCTCTGACAAATATTAGAGTAAACAAAATTTGTGTTAAAAACATAAACATTAGGATGGAAAATGTCTTCTTAATCTCAATTTCCAGTCTAACTTCAGTTAAATTTCCTATATCATTGTCATCCGAGTGGATAGCCATGAATTGGAGACAGGCACATTATCTAACAGAGAAAAGTAGAGGAAGTAACTGGTTCTGTTATAAACCTCTTTCCCCAATCCATCTTATTCCATCTCCTTTCAAACACTGATCATTTTCAAAATCTGCTTTCTTGGGGTGTTCTCTGGGTCACAAAAAGTTAACTGTGTCCAACAAGACAAACCCTAACCATCTTGCACATACACTTACAAGAAAGAGGAACTGAAAGGAAGACAAACAAATATATATAGAGTTACATGATTGGCCATTAAGAAAGTGGATAATATCAGCAGTTTAATTTTCAAACAAGGAGAATTGTTGTCTTAAGTACAATTTGGGCTATTAATGTGTCACAATACTACCAAAACCATAATGAGGGAAGCAAATACACTAGTCTAAGCAATGAAGTTTAAAAAGTAGGTGGAAGCCAACTGAAACACATATCTCTGGTCACATGACTTAGAAAACCAATACCAAACTAGTTAAAAAATAAAATTAAGAAGTGAAGCAATATGTGATTAGTTATTAACACAAAGGGGCTAGAAACGCAGCCCAATACTAACAAATAACAAAAAGTTCATAGAGACTCTGGTGACTGTTAGAAAGGGATGCAGTTGTATTTCTTCTTCAAAGATATTACTGAGTGATTGAAAATTATACCTCAAAACCTCCATCTCTATGTACCACTGCAGTGTATGACATGCCACTCCACTCTATGACAATCCACTCCACTCTGCTCCACTCCACCCCACTCCACTCTACAACATGGCACTCACTCCATTCTATGACAACAGCACTCTACATTAGGACAGGATACTCTACCCTCCAACTTACTACTCCACTCTACACCACTCCACTTTATGTCCCTCTACTCTATGACACTCTATGATATGCCACTTATGACATACCACTCCACTCTATGATACAACATGCCACTCCACTATATGTCAATCCACTACACTCTATCCCCCTCCAGTCTAAGCCACTACCCTCCATTCTATTGCACTGTGCGAAATGCCGCTTCACTCTACTCTATGACATGCCTCTCCACTCTATGAGACGGCACTCCACTCTACAAGATGTCACTCCACTCTATGAAACTCCTTGCCACTCCAGTCTACAACATGCCATTCCACTCCTCTCTAGGAGATACCACTCTATTCTATGCAGCCACAGTCTACACCGCTCCACTCTAAGACACTCTATGGCATGGCACTCTATGACACTCCACTCCATTCCACACCCTTTGGTGCCCTCCTGTTTTCTGTTCAGACTTTTTTTGTTGGTTGGTCATGGTGAACTTTGGAAAAAACAGTCCAGAAAAAATGTGAAAGAAAGAAGTAAAAAAGTTATTTTCAGAACTAAACAAATATCTTAACAAATAAACAGCTTGTACCAATTTTAACCATGTATTTTTGAGTATCAGAAATACAACATTGTAATTAATATTGGTATAAATGTAAGTGTAGGTAAGTAAAACATTTACCTTTTAGTGGGTTATACTAGATGGTAAAGTTATAATACACTACTACTGTGATAACTGACGAGGCCAAGGCTATTACCAAACCCCAAATTAAAACAGCTTACTGACAACACAGAAAATTATCTTTACCCTCTTAGGTGAGCTATGGCTCTCTAACAGACGCTTTCCTTTCAGTTAAGGACTCCTTTATAAAGGAGGAAATTCTGGATGAGATAGAGCCACCTATAGCTAGGCATTTGTATTTGCAATTTTGGTATGAGATCTTGCCCCTCCATTCTGTCACTTGGAAGTGGGAAGGAGCACCGGTGGTGCCCAGCTTGTGGTACCACTAATGAAACCTTTGAGCATGATATTTTCTTCTGCCCGGCCTACATGAGCAGCAGGAGGTGTTGGATAATTCTGCTGTTTCAGACTTTCTGTGTCAGGGAGCACAAGGAGGCCCTTAGGATATTGAGATATGACACTAGTAAAATGTTGGTTTTTGTACTAACTCATTACCCGGGTGTGGAGAGTATGGCAAAAAATGTGTCTTGTCCCTGAAAATCCGGACAGTGTTGACTCATCTAAAAAGTAATGTAATAATTACTTGAACAACTCAATCAGAGTCCTGTCTGAAATTATCCAGTTGCTGTTAGTCATTGTATAATTCTATGCTGTTTCAGCACTTGTATTGCTCATAGTCATAAGGGAATCACTACCCAAAAGACCATCACGGACTATCAGGTAAACAATGTGTGCCTCCCTGATAATTCTGACTGTGGTGTGCATATTATGTGCAATATTCTCTTATTAGCCTAATATCTCCAGCTAGAGTGTAATATGAATTTTAGCTGTTTGTCATTGCCCCACATATTTTTTCTTTTTTTTATGATGTTTTAACTTATTTATTGTCTGAAGATTACCAGGGGAATTATTGCATGGATGAACATACTTACTGATTATAAGCGTGCACCATATGTTTGATTAACTTGCATCATGAGTTTATATGATTTTATTGCAATTATTTTATTGTTTTATGTGGTTTTATGGCCTAGTGTGAAATAAAGATCTTTGATTGATTGATTGATATCTGATTGTAGTTAGAGTGGAGTGCACAATTGTGGAGTGGAGTGCCATAGACTACAGTGGAGGAGAGTACAGAGGAGGAGTGTCATACAGTGGAGTGTCATACAGTGAATTGTTGTAGAGTTTACTTGTGACTAATTTTTGTGTTTTTCTTGTGTTTATGTAGATTTTGACATGCTGTTGTTATGTTATGGCCTAGAGCCAAAAGAAAGATCTCTTACTGATTGATTGATATCTGATTGTAGTTAGAATGGAGTAAAATATTGTACAGTTGAGTGGCATTGAGTGGAGTGGCAAAGACTACTTTAGACAAGAGTACGGAGGAGCAGAGTGTCCAAGAGTAGAGTGTTATGCAGAGGAGTGTCGTACAGTGTAGTGTTGTAGAGTTCAGTTGTGACTAATTTTGTTGTCTTCCTTGTGTTGATTTAGTTAATGATATGCTGTTGCATTTTGCAAAGACCACCAATTGATTAAATTATGTTGCTGAACAATCCTCGATGGGTAATGCAAAAAATAAAACATTTGCATTTCCTAAAACCCTTTTCTTCATAGGATGGATAACCTGTGAGGGACATTTTACAATATTCAAGTTAAACTTAATCTGTGCTAATTCAGCCTCTAATTCTATGTAATATTCATGTGTGAGCTACCTGCTTCTTATTCATTGCTTGTATTGCCTTTAACATCCTTGACAAATACTTTCATAAGCATCATCACATTGATCCCGGAAAGTGTAGAAACACCTTTATTATTATTCTCCTATAGTTCCTCCATTTATTTTACAATGCTATCTGCTGAGGTTATACCTCCTTCGTGTTCTCTGGAATGTTTAGCAATTATTAAAGGATATAGAGATAGTGCTTCAAGCATTGAATTGGAAACATCAAAAAAATAAAGAGAGGCTTGTACTGGTGAGTAGAAAAGATGGTTGAGAAGTGATTTTTATTTAATTTTGATCAAATAAAAAGAGCTGTGAGTTCATTATAACTTCCTCACCATAGACTATTTCCATGAGTTCAAGACAGTCCTGGATTCTTTTCTTTTTTACAAACATTTTTTTTTTGTTTTTTACAAAATGTTCTGAACATATATCTAGGATAGGGGAAGACATACTTCCTTTTTAATATCATCATTAATTGTATCCTAATTAATTTTTAAGTATACATATTTCCGCTAATGAAGGGACATAGCTTCAGGGCTTTTTCAGTCTTTCTCCAGAGCCAGATTTAAAGGAATGTTATTTAAATTAGGACTGTGTATAGATTCTACTTTCAAACAACTAGGGATCCTGGCCCTTTTCCAATGAGTTCAGCCTGTTGGTCCATCAGGGATCTGATGCATTAGTGATGCCCAGTGTCAGCATGTGGATTGAAAAATCAGCTGAACAGACCATTGACGGGTGGCAGGCTGCCTGTCCTGGGGGTGAGGTGGGGAATGAGGTTCACGCAAGCATTATCCTTGGCGTTACCCTCGGCATCTTGACATTTGATTGACAGTGCATTGTTTGTATTTAGAGGTTGTGGAACTAGAGGAAGTTAACTATGGGGTATTCTGCGGAGGTACATAAAAACTCCACAAGATTCTGCAGATGTTGCCAATAAATGGGCATGTTGTGCTGCTCGCGTTGTAACTAGGAGCTGGTAGCATGTTCCACGCTGAAAAAATCAGTGTGAACAACACCAATAGAGAGACCGTGGATTACGCTTCTATTTTGTAATGTAATGTAATGTGATGTAATGTATGGTGGATTTTTGGAGTGCTGCTGGTCACCCGTGAGGGAATCCAGGCACTGAATTGTTTGCTGATTTTCTGTAATGGTAATGTACACAGAGACATGCAAGCTTGTCCATATAAAATAAAAGTGCAGACTCCTTTCTGCAAATATAAATAGAAGTCAATACAAATCAAAACCATGTATAAATTATCCCTTATTTTCTAATTAGTACAAATGCTCCTATAGTACCAAAACGAGAGTTATGGTACAAATCTTGTTTTAAGCATTTTGATGTCATGTTCTAATCCTAAACACCATTCCTTTTGCATCGGGTATGCTAGCCATTAATCCAGGAGTCAAATGAAAAATTGCGAATTTATTGCCTTGTGGCCTATCGCTATTTTGCACATATTATTAGAGTATAAAAGGGTTGTCAATTGGGATTCTTCTGTGGTCTATCAGAATAATTTTCACTTTATTGTTAAGTTTGCACTGGAGGTTCAGCCTGCTAGAAAAATTTGCTCTACTTGTGTAGCTTTACAAAACTGTACAGGTCTATTAGTACGGTTAAACTATGGGACTAGTGTGATGGCCTGCATGATGTGATCTGACCAAATTATTCAAAGCCTTAGCTTTGCAGTCTCTGACTTGCATGGTTTTTATGTATAATGATTGTTAGTTTTATTATGTTTTATTGTACTTTTGTGATCGTTGTTGATGGCAATGAAGTTAAAATGATGATAATGGTACTAATCAGGAAACAGTAACTGAGATCAAAACCATATACGAAAATATTGCAACTTGAGCACAAAAGATTGTTTGAATATTTGCACACAAGGGTCAATGACAGATTACCAACAACTCTCAACGTGGAAAAAACTGCAAATAAGATGCAAAACTTTATGTAGGCCATACTTCTCGTCCCATAGGAAAGTTGGGAGCATAGCAATAGGTAACCAGTGCAAAAAACTTTGAGTAAAGCTGTCTATGGTTCTGAAATTTGTGGACATGGACAATTCACACCCTAATATGGTGTGATCTGAAATTACTGAAAAATTAGGGGCAGTCCTGTAAGGCACCTCAAATATCTATTTAAGGTCAGAATTAGGTATGGTGAAGTCAACATGTTTCTTGCCTGTTTAATGTCCACAAGGATCAGGGCAATTCTTCAGGGCCAAATCCCTAATCTACTCAGAGTGGGGCATCCTTCTTTGACAAATATTCTGCAGTTATGCCTCAAGTGTGAAGGAACTAAACTTAAGTGTACCTGCAAATTCAAAAGCCGGCCAACTAGGCCACCCTAAATAACCCCATGAAGGTGGTAAAAGAAACGGTCATTTTCTGTTGTGTAGAAGGTACTGAGGTTACTGGAGCATATTCGGCCTGTTACCTACCCAGTCCTTTTGCCCTCACCGAGGCCAATCAGGAAATACTGCTAATTTGGTTGTGAATAACATAGTATTCTCCCTAGAATTTACATTTAGGTGGAACAAACTTGTATGTCTCTGAGGGTGCTCCCCGCTATCTCAAATTTATGATATTGGCTTACCACTCTGAATGAAGAGCTGAGCAATATTTTTACTTTTGAAGGTCATGCTTAGTTGAATAAGGTAATTTGAAACTTAAGCCTTACTCTGGTCAAGGTGACTTAACTGTGGAACAATGAACACAATCTGATTTAATATATTAGCATGTAACTAAATTAAATTATAGGACTACGGTTGTCATTAAGTTTCAGTAAAGTTATTTAGTTAGTCATAAATGTAACTAAATACACAGCGTTAGCATTAAAAGTATGTTAAAGTTGTTGATTTATATAACTTTACTATCAATTAGTGCAGAATACAGGTGTGGTTAACATTATTGTTAAGTTATTTTATTATATTCACTTATACATGGACTTGTATTTTGTGTTAGAATAAACATTATTGTTCCATTTGGTTACTAGTTTATTTTGAAATAATTCTATTCAATTATATTATGTGATGCAATTCAATATTAAGATTTGGGTAGGGTTATTTCTAACTTTCGGTAAAGGTAACTGATTAATAGTAATGTTATATATTTAATGTAATTGCACATCGGTGTATGGTGGTACTGATGAAGATTCTGTTTTAGAAAGAGAAACCTCAAAGTGTTGATTGTATGTTAAGAAAGGTAGAGTCTAGCTATGATTCAAGGTTGGTTCCACATCACTAAAAAGGAATGTGTGGATAGGGTGAGTAAATAAAACTAATTTAAAAACAAAGTTTGGCTGCATCTGTTAGTTTTGTTTTGTTATTATTTATGAGTGTGCATAACCTATTATGGAGACTGAACCTTAAGAACAAATAGATGACCTAATCATCTTTTGTAAGAATACACTTCCTATATGTTGCTATAATTCAATCTACCATTCAACAATATTATGTATGGTGGGATACTCAGTGAGATGCATGCCAAAACTTCAAATAAATCATATTCAATCATGAAAAGACTTACACTTATCCTCTGTGCAAATCAATAAAATGATTAAATATGTTTTACTTCAGGTCTATTTTGAGCATAGTGGCCATTATATTAATTTACAAAATTTCCCATGCTAGCCAGGCTTTAAGCCTCTCATTTACTAAGAACCAGGAGAGACACTATTGTTGAAACCATGATTCCAAAACGCTTAACTGACTTTGCTACAATGGCATGCTGCACGGTCAGTTGAGACCGTAACCTCATACCAACTAACCAACTACAGGAAGGGGCAACAGGCAAGCCAGTAGCAACACTGGGGCTCTAAGTTTATAAAGAATTGTTGTTTGACATCACTGCTGTGCAATATTTCACACATGTACGCTGGTATGGAGAGAGAGGAGATTGAGGCTAGAAGTTGATGAGAAAACAATGTAATGGTTAACTAAGGAGAGATGATTAGAGAGATTATACCTGAGGAATTGGTCAAGTAGGGGAAATTATTGTAGGTCCCTTACTTAGCCTTCTTCATAACTGGGATAGAAACTGTTGGACTTTGCCCTGGCTGCAGGGCCTCCCACAAACCTTTTGCCTTTACCCTTCACATTTTGCAGAATTTGTTTTTGTTGGCCTTAGGACTCTGTACACTTTACCACTGATAAGCAGTGCTAAAGTGCTTTCTCCCTAAAAAATGGTTCAATTAGCTCACATCCAATTTGGATATTTAATATATGCATTAGTCCTGTGTAAAGTGAAACACCATATACCAAGGGCCTGTAAATGAAACTCTACCAATGGGCCTGCAGCATCTATTGTGCCACCCACTTAAGTAGCACTTTAAAACATGCCCCAAGCCTGCCATTGCAGCCTGAATGCAGATTAAAGCTGCCATGTTGGCTTGGAATCAAAGACCCATTGCCAAGCCTTAATCTTCCTATTTATTACATAAAGGACATCCCTATGGTTGGCCTGAGAGGCAGTAGAGCAGAGTACTGTGTATTGAAAAGGTTGGACATGTACTTTTAAATGTTACGTGTCCTGATAGTGAGAAACTCCCAAATAAATTTGTCACTACTGTAAAGCCTACCACTCCCATAGGATAACATTGGAGATTCCTTATTACATTTATTAAGTTGTAATTTCCTGTTGGGGGCTGGTAGCTGTATCATGTTTGGTGGAATTATAATTAGAAACCTTGTTTCATGGTAAACTAGGGTTTTTATTACAATTTTAACAAGCATTGTTAAATACATTAGGTGTTGCCTATGTGATTTATAGTATGTTGTTTTTGCTGCAATTTGTAGCTTTGTGAATAGTTGTGCAATATAAGTTACTGAAAGTCTGGTTAAGTGTTATGACTTGTTTTTTAAGAAAAGCAATAAATTGGTTACTAGTTTTATTATAAAGTGGGGAGATTAGGTAAATGGGGAAATAATATGATAAAAAAACATGTAGCTGATATGTGGGTTTGAAATAGATGTAGCTATGGGGAGAATAGTTAAAAGGTAGATGAAAAACCAAACAAGGTCAGCGTAAGTTCTGTTTTTGTAAAAATGAAAAACTATAGGAAGAAAGGTACATGAAAATATGTTCTTTGGTTATTTTCCATTGATAAGAAAAACCAATGAAAGGTAACTGTAAAATGTTTGAATGAGCATTTGTTCAGTTGTGTAATGTAAGTGAAAGAAACACACTGGAAGATTTTTTTTTTTAGAAGGGCAATATATATATTGTTTTGTATTAATGACTATCTTGCATTGTACACAGTTATTTTAATTTTTGCTGACATAACTTAAACATGATCATACATTCAAAAATAATTATGAGCATATAGAAAATATTTGCAGGTATATTGGCATTGTTTCACTTATGTTGTACAATTGGCTAATCCAAAGCTGTGTGCTTATATACACCTAGCTTGCTATGAAAAGCAGACCTCCCTTTTCCAAAAAACAATTTATATTTGGAAACATGATGCCTTTGCCAATAACAGGTTAACGTTTTGTTACAGACCATTTAGACACAGGCAAATTACTGTAATCTCTGTTAAACATGTTGATGAGGCAGCATGAGGAGGCCATTCAGATTGTGCCTGGTGACTTTAATGTTGACTTGAGCAAAGGCTATATAAAACAGGGTCAAAAACACCATGGCCTGCATCTGAACAACAGGTTTGAAAATCTTGGCCTCCGTCGCTTGATAACTCACCTAGGCGGATATTCTCTCCCACCAGTAACATTTTCAAGTGGTTCAATAAAATCGACAATTGACTTCACATTTATAGAGAAGCAGCTCTGCCACTGGTCGCCACCTATATCTATGCATGTCTAGAGAGCGATCACTTTCCACAAGCCATACAGTTCAGATGGGTATGGAAGCAACTACCAACTGCAAACATCATCATTGCCACTCCGATCAACTACAATACAAAGAGGTTAAAATGGTAGGAGCATGGCATTAAGAAAGTGATGGAAGAAGTATATCGCTGTGCAGGGTCACCCGAAGACCTCAAGAGAGAATTTGAGAACCAGGAACAAACTGCATCGTTCTCAGGAGCACGGGTGAAGACATGGAAGCACCTGTGCAATTCATTACTGAACAAATTTCCTAATGAAATCCCTTTTTCAAGCTCTGCAATTGTTGCAAATAAAAATCAGAAAGGTACTAGCGAAGAGCATCCATGGTATAACAGATCTCTGTGTAAATAAAAAAATCAAGTATCACATGAGACAAAACAAAGTGACAATGGAGGCACGAAGGAATAAGAACCCTGATAAAACAAAGCTCTTTAAATTGAGATCACAATATAAGAAAGATTGCTGGATGAAAAAAGACTGTACTATGAATATCTGTGGTCAAAGCTCCTGATGTCTAACAAACTGAAGAACAACAAGAAGTTCTGGCAAATGGTGAATGGGCTGTGCATGGGAAAAAAAAATATTTTAATGTAGGCATTGATGCTGCTTCCTGGGTAGCCCACGTCTCCACGTTGTATTCGTCCTCAGACCAAAATGTGTTGGGAGGGGACCCTCGGCCAGCTATTCATAGCATCTCAAGTTCGACCGACTTTGGTTTTAGAGTAAAGTTGAAAACAGATGCTTCCCTTCTCGACCTTGATCAAGACAATGCTATCACAGATATAGACATTGAGGAGCTAAGAGGCATTATAAATAACAAAGCTAAAAACAGAGGAGCTGCAGGTCAAAATGGTATTCCTAACGCCCTCTTTAAAGGTGATGCAACAGACTGGGCTTATTACATGACGCTCCTTTTTAACGATCTCCACGTCACAAAGCTGCTCCCAGATGCCTGGAAAGGTAACACCTTCCATCGAATCCTGCCTCTCCACTAAATTACAAGCTAATAACCTTGATTGATGTTTAAGCAAAGCTGTATGCATCCTGTTTACTACTACAATTATCAGTTTGGATACACAAGAAACATCTCCTACCACAAAGTCAGACTGGTTTCAGAGTAGGCATGGGGGCTTTATCCAATTTGATTGCCCTGGCTCTGCTAGGTACAAAGTCCAGGCAAAAGAAACACCAACTATTCGCCTGTTTTATTGATCTTAAGTCTGCGTTTGATCATGTCCCAAGAGCTCGCATATGGGAAAAACTGAACGCAATTATGGAACTTTACTCAGGTACTTGGGCACAAGTTAAAATTGGAGAAGGTGGCCAAGTTACTAACATAATTCAAACATTAAACGGACTAAATCAAGGATGTGTCTTAGCCCCTATGCTTTTTAACCTATATCTAGCAGACCTAGCTAATGCTCTTTCTCCGATAAACAATCACCTGCCCATTTTGGATCTGGAAGCAATTGCTTGGTTACAGTACGCAGATGGCATAGTATTACTTAGTCAATCTCCAATTGGTCTGCAGCGCGGCATCGACGCACTCACTTGTTATATAGCCAAGCAAGGTTTGGAATTGAACTTGAATAAAACTAAAGTGGTCAGACTGGTGGACTCGAAATTTAAGTCTTTTTCATGGTTCGTCAACAGAAACCAGGTGGAGGTTATTCCCGCATATAAATACTTGGATTTCATAGTGGACCACAATTTAACCTTTAAACCTCAGCTTGTTGCTGCTCGAGCAAAAGCACAGTTCTTGGCCTACGGGTTTAAGATCTTAAAACAAAAAATGAGTTGGCCATCATATAACCATCTTCTCCCTGTAATGTCAGCATGGCTAATGCCAACAGTTACAAATGGGGCTGAACAATGTTGGGCAAAGAAATAGCAGTTTTAAATTATATTCAAACAAAGGCCTATAAAACAGTGTTCCAGATTCCAAAATCAGCTTCGCCAGTTCAGGTACACCTAGAATTTGGTTTAAAAAAACACAAATTTCACTGTAAAAATGCATACGTAAAACTTTGCTGGAGATTGGGAGCTGCAGAAACAGTAACAATAAGCAATCTATGTTGGCTTGGAAATGAGGAGCAGCAGCCCTGCAACATCATAGGCTCATGGGGAAATCACGTAAACAACTCTATAAAGAAACTGGGCCTGCAAAATGTCTGGGGCATGAGCTTGAGTTCTTTCGGATGGTAAATCCTGTAACTCAGACACTGTTGCTTACAACAGATAACAACATGCTTGCCAAAAGACGACATTCTTGGACCATATTATCATCATATAAAGCTCTCTGACCACAGAAATATTTATCAGCATTTTTTGCACAACCACTGAAATATCATTCCTGCTTCTGCGTTTTGGGGCAATTGATACCAAAGGCATGGTCCCTTACTGGAAGCAGGAGTTTAGGACTTAATCTTGCCACCTTTGTGGGTTCAAACAAGAGTCACTTGTCCATGTGTTTTGTGCATGCCCGGCATTGGCCGAACAAAGGAAAATATACCTGAAACACATTTTTATGGCCCTGGGTATACGCTCATGTAGGCCAGCTATCATTAGTTGGTTAAGTGGCTGTTCAATTCCTCTTGCTTGTGGGGGGACCAAGTTTATGATGCTGACTTTCAAAAAACTGTCAGATATTGTTGAAATGGTAACGCAATGCCAGGATGCACAGGGATGCTGCTGTTTTTTAATGTCCTTGGGTGCTTGCGGATGGGTAGTTATTTGGCCAAGCACAGCCAACAGAGCAGGTTGTGAAATATCAAAGTTTAGTTGTAGGGTTAGTATCTATCATGTGGTGTCATCAAGTATTTGTAGTTTTTGACTAAAGACTCAGGAACAAGGAAACTTGTTACTTTGATTTGTGGGGGTTACAGGATTGCTTATCAGGTTGTACTGCTTTTGTTTTCACATGGCTACTAGAGAGGTCTTGTCTTTAAGACCCCGCTTTTGGACCATTTTTAAATATACGTTTTAAGCGTTAGGACCACTAGGTGGGGCCAATCCACTGCAAAAGTGATTAGTCTAGAGGTATATCAATTAAATACTATCAGGGTGCGCTTTAATTGTATTTTTTCTTTGTCATTGATTGTTTTTTTAACCATTACTAAAAGGGTTTGTAGGCGTTTATTAGCCCAACAATGTGATGTGTTTTAAATTGGCGGTGGTTTTAATTAACTATGCTAATAAACTTACTTACTTACTGTAATCAGGGAAAGAAAGGATGTTCTTTGACCTGCACACTTTAGAGTGCCTCAAGCTGATGTAGGGAAAATTGAACCTTTATGTTAGTTCTCTGGAGGAGATGTGAACCAGCCCTTATTATTTCGCGGCCAGCTGCAGAAAAAAACATTCTATGAGATGGGCAGGCATGAACACAGGGATAGAGCACCTCCAAGCACAAGGGCGGGAGACATCACAGGGCAAGGAACTCAAAGGGCAAGACACTTGTCTGCAACACACATGGAACTGCAGCCCTGTTGATAAAATGGTGCCTGTCTTCAGAATGTGTTGGCCAATCGCTGCACAAAACCTTTTTCTGAAAGAGATTTGTTTCTTTAATTTCTGAATGCTCAATGCTGCCTTTACGTGGGACGGCTGAGGCTAGGGAAGGACGGATCGTAAATTTGGCACATGCATGTTCCCACCGTCCACTCTTCAGTATTCAATTACAGTGAAATAGAGTTGGCTTAACCTGGCTTTCCTCCAATATAGAGGTACGCCAACACAGTTTGCAGCCGGTCACAAGGCACCAAGAAAAATATTTTAAAGTAGACTGTTCTCTATAGTAACGGTGTAGCAGCCACAAGCACCAGTGCTGAAATGCTGGATGTTTTTGGTTATAGGCAGGAAGGGCAAAGAGTGGGACTCTAATTCATTTTCTATCCAAATGGTCTCCTAACTGATTACAGTTTCAGGTGTAATCCAGCATGCTTTAAATGCGTGCAGCAATGTGAATATTAGTTAAAAGGAGTCATCTTCAAAAGAAAGAAGGAAAACATTAGTCTAAAGGGGTTGGCTGAAAGAGAACAATTATTTATTATAAAGAAGTCACCTGAGAAAGCCAAGAAACAGCTGTCTGAAAGCACACTGTAAATGCGTGGAGTCGTCATAGAAAGGCAACAAAATGCTGTGAGAAATCCCACTTCAGATGCATGCACTAGTCTGACAAAGCAAATAAAATGCTGTTTGAAAGCACGTTTTAAATGCATGCAGCCAAGAGAAGATAATGAAAGGTAAACAATAAACCCTGTGGGTCTCATTATGACATTGGCTGTAAATTCCAAATACTGCCAAGGTGACTGCCGTCAACATACCGCAGTGGAGGTGAACATCCGTCTGCCAGATTATGACACATGCACGCAAAACCGACAGAAAACTGCCACAACCACAGATCCGCCAGACACACTGAACGTGATAAACTGTTGGAAATACCACACATACCATTACGCCACCAAAACGATGCCCTCCAAATAATGACCCACAAATCACCACAGCGGACAGTCAACGGTGGTAAACCATTGGCGGTGAGCGGCAGATAAAGCCACCCAAATACAAAACAAGACAACATTGTCCAGAACAAAAAACCCACTCCTGACACAAATACACACACACCCAACACACCCACCAACAGCACTAAAAAACACACACCCACATCACCTACAATCCCTTACTAACACGACAAGACGGATACATTAAGCGACGCTAACACAAAAGAGAAATGCACACAAATATTGCAACTACCTATTCATCCCACACGTAACACACACCATATACTCCACCACATCACACATCACCCTCTGCACAACCTACACACACCACACAACACCCATGTCACCACAAAGGCACCCCTGTTTCACTGATGAGGAGTTCGGTCATGGTTGAGGAAATAGTCATGTTAGAGCCACAGCTATTTGGAGCACAGGTCCAGCAGATATCCATTGCCAGGAAGATGGAGCTATGGCAGAGGATAGTGGACAGGGTGAACGCCGTGGGACTACATCCACGCACAAGGGACGACATCGGGGAGAGGTATAACAACCTGCGTTCCATTACAGCAAGGCACCAGCTCGCCATCCAGGGGACTGGACGTGGACCCCCACCTCCTCTCCCACAGCTGACAGCATGAGAGGAGCAGGTCTTGGCAATCCTGCATCCTGAGGGACTCACTGGAGTAGCCAGAGGACTGGACACTGGTGAGTCAACATTTACTACCTATCACCCCACCATACCTGCATTCCACCACCACCCCTCACCCTGACACCCATCACCCCACTCCATCCCACACAGTGCACCAACACAATTAACAAACCTAAGTGCCAAGCCCTGGATGCCATACCCACTGTATGAACATCCCCGCCAGCTCTGCATGTACACCCACCACCAATGCATGCACAGTATGGGGAACTAACAATTCCACAATCCATCACCATACACAAACAAAGGTGGCAGGGCAACAGCAATAGTATATGGGAAGCTATTGATGCAGAATATGTCACAGACATGTAGCATAATACACCACTTATATCCCCACAGGTGCCCAAGGCAATCTCAGCACTGAGGAGGTGCCACAGCTACCTAGCCCCCCACCAGAAGATGCCCCCAGTGATGACAGCAATTTTGGAGCCCTGGATCTGAATGAACTCCCTGGCCCATCAGGGACCACTGGTCAGTTGGCTACCCCATCCCACACCCAGTCCACTACAGAGCCTACCCCCTCAGAATCTACCACCACAGCAGCCACCCAACATCCCCAGACCTCTCTCCCCAGGACACATCAATCAGTAGTGTGCTCATCTCTACATGGACCCCAGTCCACACCTCAGAGGCAAGACAATGAGGGTCCAGTGGGCACACCGTTCAGGGGACACAGGCACAGGGGGCCAGGGACAGTCGGAGGACAGCTGTGCACCAGGGAGAGGACAGGCCCAGGGAATCAACTGCCCAGGAGGCACTCACTAATGTCCTGGGGGCTTACCAAGAATCCCAGGACAAGATGGGTCAGCTGATAAACATCATGCAGGAGAACCAGCAGCTGCAGGGGGAACACCACCAGGAGATCAAGCAAGAATTGCAGGTCCTGAACACCACCATGGTCTCCATTGCAGGGGTGAAGGGTAATATGGCCAACATCATGAGGGACTACACAGCACACCAGTGGGCCCCTTCCACTAGCCAGTGTACTGACCAGACCATCTACTGCAGCTAGTAGACAGGAGGCCCTGCCACAGGACCTACAGTCCACCAGCACCCCTCCCCCTGCAGAAGATGAACCACCCTGCGTGCGACCCAGACAGACACCACAGACAATCGCCAAGACCAAGACTACTGCCAGGAAATGAGCCCATCCTGAATGTCCCCCTTGTGTTGCACTGTGTCACCTTGTCCACCTTGAACTGCCATTGCTCCCCTTCCTGTGGCCCCTTGACACTGGTAGGTGCTACAAACAGACTGGCCCACTATACTGGACTATTCCCAACCATCACCCTACTGTATTGCACTTTGCATTGTATACCAATTGTTAATAAACACCCTTGGACACAACATGGGTAATAGTGCTTTATCTGAATGTAATGTACAATGTATCAAACTGTTATGAACTGCATGAACCTGTGTAAATGTTCAATTACGTATTGATCCATCCTACAAATGTGTCTCAGTAGTCTGTACACATCACAGCATTACACTGTTGTTACCACACCAACATCTGCAATAAGGGAAGGCATAGGTGACAGTCAGGTGGGATGCAAAGGTAATGACTAACATAATGCTAGAGCCACACAGCACATCACAAAAATTGAGAAATGTTTAGTTCAACAGTCCTGCCTGAGTGTCATTGGAAGTAATGCAGGATCATATGTGTTCTGTTGTCCACATCCTCCTCCTCTTCCTCCTTGTTACTGTCCTCAGTGTCCACTGCTGCCACAGCTGCATTGTCACCCCCCCCCTCCTCCTCCAGATAGGGCACATGCCGTCTGAAGGCCAAATTGTGCAACATGCAGCACACAACAACAATCCTGCAGACTTTCTCAGGGGAGTAGCATAGGGATCCACCTGTCAGATGGAGGTACCTGAACCTAGCCAACAATCCTCCTGGTACGCCCATGAGCATCATTGTTCCTATTCTCAGCCCCTGTTCTCAGATTTCTTACAGGGGTCAGGAGCCAGGACAGGCTTGGGTAGCCGGAATCACCTGCAGGAAGTGAGGGACACACATTAGTCCTGCACAATGACATGGGGTATGACTCCTGTAGGCATTCACTGACATACACTGGGTGGGGACTCAGGCTCACCTATAAGCCACACTCTGTGCCTCTGTGCCTCTGTAGTTGTGCCATCAGTTGTGGGATGTTGCTATTTCTCAGGACAAAGGCATCATGTACCGACCCAGGATACTTGGCAGTGACGTGGGAGATGTACTGGTCAACAAGGCACACCATCTGGAAATTGAGTGAGTGGAATCTCTTCTGATTCCTGTACACCAGTTCGTTGGCCCTGGGGGGGACTAAGGCAATATGGGTTCTGTCAATGGCCCCAATTACATGTGGTATATGTCCCATTGCATAGAATCCAGCCTTCACAGTGGGTAAATGATGTACCGGGGGTATGTGATGTAGCTGCACATGTTTGAGCATGGCAAACAAAACCCTTGCAACCACAATAGAGAGAATGGGCTGTGACATTACTGCAGCCAAGCCCACTGTTACCTGGAAAGAGCCAGTTGCCAGGAAATGGAGCACTGAGAGCACCTGCACAAGAGAGAGTATTAGTGTGGTGCAACGGATAGCAGGTAGAAGATCGGGCTCCAATTTGGCACACAGCTCTGTGAATGTGACCCTGTCCAGATGATAGGTGAGTATGATGTGCCTGTCCTCCAGTGTAGCCAAGTCCACAAGGGGTCTGTACACGGGTGCTTGCCTCCTCCTCCTATTCCTCCACAGTAGTTGGTACCTAAGGGACCCAAAGGTAAGAAGGGAGTGACAATAGGAACCATGAACCCACTACAGCAGTGTACACAGAGCATGCTTGTATGTTGGACACTGGAATTGTATAGGTGAGTACATTCGACATGCAGGAACAGGTGGAAGTGACCTCACTCCGCCGGCATTTGCATCATGGCAGGAGGCGGTAATTCCTCATTGGCTAACATGGCCCTCTATGGAGTATGGGAACTAATGATGATGAACGCCGGCGGTGACAGTGTTTACCGCCACGTATGTGACCGCCATTTTCTTTCTACCACTTCACTTGATTCCTGACTTTGCACAGGACGAGATCTCCACTGCGTTAGCTGCTGTGACCTGTGTATGGAACCTGTCATGGCACGTGTGACAGGGGAAAGGGCCCTAGCCTTCCCGTCGGAAGAGTTGGAGAGGATCGTGGATGGGGTCCTACCCCTGTATGGGCAGTTGTATGCCCTCCAGACCAACAGGTTAGTACATCATGGGTATGTTGAATGTGACATGGCTGCATGGAGATGTATGTGTGTGCCAGCAGTGTCTTATTGGGGGGGTATGGCTGGTGGCAGTGTTAATGCAGGGGTACGGGTCATGTGTGTGCCCGATGAGGGGCTAATGCAGTTTGTAGGCCATATGTGTAACAGGCTAAATTATCTTGTTCATGGTGTCCCACAGTTTGTGTTTCTTCTGCAGGTCAGGGCATCCCAAAGGAAGTGCGAACCCTGGGGGTCTACAGCAGTAAGACCACCCACTGTAGGAAACGGTGGGAGGACCTGAGATGCTGGGCCTGGAAGACCGCGAGGCCCAGCCGGGGATGGCCTCCCAACGAGGGAGGGGTGCCCGTCGGAACCTGACCCCCCTGATGGCCCGCATACTAGCGGTGGCCAATCCTGAGTTGAATAGGCACTTGAGGGCATTACAGCAGTCACAAGGGGGGGAGTACAGTGGTGTGTTTGGCAACCATCTCTGTTGTCTGGCATAGGGTTTGAGTGCAGGGTACTTGTCAGTGAATGTCCCAATATGCCAGTTTAGACATTTCTGCGTGGTCCAGCTTTGGTTCATAGGGTGCAATGTATGTTTTTGATAGCTAGGTAGCTGGCTTTCCATGGCAGACAGGGCTTAGTTGGGTCCAGTGGGTGTGTAGCTGGCTGTGTTTGGCTCCTACCAGCTGTGGTACATAGCCAATGGAATGCCAGTGTGGGCCATACTGCTCATTCACATTCTCAGTATATGACAGAGATGTGTATGCCATTTGTGCTGTTGGTGCTGTGATTGACCCTGTGCTCCCTTTCTTTCTTCCCCACTCACTCTCCTTTTGTCATCCTGTCCATGTGTACATTAGCATCACTTGGCGAAGGAGCAGGGGCACCGGCAAGTGAGGTAGCTGCAGCCCATGGAACTCCTGAGGCAAAACCCACCTATGCCGAGGGGACCAGTGGGACGGAGGGCGAGGGCAGCACCACGGTGGGGACAGGAGGTGATACCACTGACTCTGATTCCTCCTCTGATGGTGTCGCGTAGGCTCTCATTTTTCTAATGAGACTACTGGATTTTGAGCGGCAGAATCGCCCATGGTGTGGGAGACTAAGTCTAACCCACTGCGGGTGACAACTGTCGCTCCAATCCGGGTTTTGCTCCGCCTAACTAGCAGTGCCTCATCTCTACCCAAGGATAGGGATGACTGGACAGCTGAGCGCATGACATACTAGGTTTCTCAGGGAAGCTGTGGTCACTCCGGTCTCATCCGTTTCTCTCAGTTACATTTAGTCTCATATAGAAATGATAAACAGAGGCAGTATAGGTTTTAATAATGACTTTAATAAAATGACTGCATCTTAGATAGCAAAGCGTGAGCTGCAATAACCAGGACAACACAGCATGACAATATTAAAATTGTGACTAGAAGAGTGAAGCATAAAAATAACGCTATCATATTGTCACTATGGTCAGTAGACTAACTTCTACCTAGGCTATGATAGAGCACAGCATGTTAAATTCTAATTCTGCCCTTCAGGTTTCCCTGGGAAGATATCATCCCCATACCTGAGCAAAAGCCTGCGGTCTGCGTTAGCATCTGTAGCAAAGCATTCGGCAATCAGCATACAGTCATGGTTCTCTGGCTGGAATCTCCCTCTAACGTGTAGGGGACAAGGAAGTGTTTTTATAACAACACAGATGAAGTTCTGGGAAAATGTCCCTACATAAGGCTGTGTGTTTTCTATGAATGTTGGAGACTAAACTTCTACCACGTTCACCGGCAATGTACCGTTCTGTAGCCTTGGAAGAAGCACAAAGTGATCAAGAATGTCTTTTTTGAGAACAGAGTGCTGGCCTAGGCAAAAACAGCTAGATAAACAGAAAATAAAACAAGACCGTAAAAGTGGCTATTGTAACAATGATAAAATGAAGCAGAATTAAATATATCTATGTTAAGGTGCACAGCAGCCTAGCGTGTTAAAATAACGTGCATGGAGCTATGGCTAAAATGGCTCCACAACACCCTCCCCTTGTCGGTTGAAGATGGTTCAAAGCCTAAGAACAGATAAAATTGCTGTGAAAAAGCTCAACCTAAGATATATATGTAAAGGCAATGTCAATTATTACAAGTCGAAGGGGCACGTAAGCATGTAGAAGGACAATTTAAAACATGAACATGTGGCATGAAACCGAATTTTTAAAAGGCAGAGTTATTTTTGAAAAGTTCCAATCAACTCTGGGACCATAGAGGACAGGAAATCTTCCACTTCGGCCGATGTTAAAGTTGGAAAGTCATCGCTAAGAAGGATCAAGGAGCAGTCGTGTTCCATAGCCTCAGCCAAGGCGGCATTCCGTGGTGTGCCCAATGATGAGTCAAAAGCCACATCCTCCAGGAAGGGCAACTCATAAGTAGCGTCCCGTAGCAAACACAACCTCAATGCGCATGTCCGGTAATCAGCCATCAGCGAGCACATCAACAGATCAGCGTCCAATGAAAGCAAGCGCTGCGTAGAAAGACAAACTTCCAGTGTGTGTTTGAAAGAGCACCAGAGGCACCGAAACACGGGCTGCACACAATGTAAAACCGGTCTGAATGACAGAGACCAGCCACACTCCAATTGCTCCAGGAATGTTGCTCCAAAATACTGCATCATGCGTTCACGACACCGCTGCGCTGATGGGAGCGTCTTCATTCCTCCTTGTTGCGGCAGGACAGCCATTGCGCATCAAAAATAATAGCAACAGCAGAATGCCAGCTAATAAAGCCAAAGTTACTGGAAATCCCCCGAAAATACTAGAAAACACTGATTGGATTGCTGATGGTATTAAACCGAATATGGAGGAGAAGGTGTGAATGAAACCAGAACCAACAGCTTTAAAGAAATGTGTGATTCCAGTTGTACTGGACGCATTAAATATCAGTCCCATGAGTTCACCAAAGTGTTTCGGAAAGTTTGTACTTAAAAGGGACTGTATTTCTGCTGACGACCTTGCCACCTGAAGTACATAGGTCTCGCGTGCAGATGTAAGAGCCACATGCTTTTGAAACAATGAAGACTTGAGTCTGCTGAACTTGCCAAAATTCACATTTGAAGTAGCAATGTGAGGCCAAATGTCAGCTACTTCTTTTATCTTAGTGGGGGGAAAAAGTACATTCCCGCAGCATGCAATGACCTTAGAGACCGAAACGACATAAACTATTCCGGCTTGCATCCTACAACAGTCTTCACCATTGAGGAGGACATATCTCCCGTTTGAAAGCACCGGGAACGTAGGTCTAATCAAGGGGACTGGATCCTTCAGATAACAAGCCAAGTTCACTGCAGACATTTTACACGCCCATGCAAGGACAGCTGTTTACAAACCATCGAATGGCTGACTGAAGTCTCACATTCACTACTGCTAAGAAAGACTTCTTTCATGCCACTGAGACATTTGTATGAGAAGGGAAGCTCCCACACCTCATGGATGTAACTATCTCCCAGCCTTTCATATCTGCCTACCGGAATGTGTTTTAAACAGGAGGTGAATTGAAGTGTAGAAATAGGCAGATTGATGACTCGGTGTATTAGCCACTGAGCAGATGGTATTTCAGCCACAGTAAAGGGCAACTTTTCTAATTTCTCGATGTTTAGCATGGCATAAGTCACTTCTTTCTTAGCCATTAGTTGTTGTTGTCACGTTAAATTAAAGGAAGAAAATATTTCCCTTTCGCTGACATGCTGCCAGGGAACGCGACCCACCTTCAATGTTTGAAGTGTCCAACCCAACTGCATAATGGACCTTAGCTGACTCTGTCCATGGTGTAAAGAAGACATATCTGTTTGTATGATGTCTGTAGCAGAAGAGACAATGTTATTTAAGGTGTATATTCGGTCGGACAGAGTATTAATCCCATTATCCACAACAGCTAATGCCTTTTTTAGATTTTCCTGGTCTATTTGTCTTAACCGGGCATCTGCTTCTTGTTGGGAAAGCTTCAAAATGTCATTATATACCTCATATAAGAAACACTTTCTGCTTTGTTTTCTGGGGCCTAACAGGAAGTCCTGTAAGTCAGTATTATTAGACAGGAGACTGAGGTGTTCTCTAACCGTATCTAGTGAGGAAGTTCTTAACCATTGCTGGCATAGTTTCCCTACACTGTATGTTGTCACTATACCGCATGTTCGGATGATATATAGCGAGGGTCCGGTCTATTAGTTGTAAAACCTCCTGTGGAGTTAATAAAACATTGGTGACACCCATTGGTATCTACTGGCCGCAATAACCACCCGCCAGGACGTGTCAGTGAAACATTAAATGTACCATTCTGAACCCATTCGTCGAGCTGATCTTCAGTTGCATTTTTATATTTTTGCCATTTATAAAACTTTGCAGGGGCAGGTATAATGGGCGTGTTTAATTCCTTAATCTTTGCTAAGCCTAAACAACTTGTTTGTTGTACTGTTTCATTTAAGAAGATCATTTGTACAGGTATCACACATGCTCTGAATAAAGCTTCCTTCCCTCTTATTTGCCAATGTCTTGTTTCCCATACACTTTTCAAATCCATTGACTTCAGTCAATATTCATAGCCTTCTATAGATAACTGGGAAACAAAGGATTCCGAATATATAAATTTAGTATTTGTCAATAGTATATGTATATCTTTAGTAGGTGGCATTTTAAAATAATATGACTCAGCATTTCTTACATTGTGCCCAGAAAAATGTGTGAACTTTTCAGAATATGTTTTGGAACTCCTTTGTGGTGGAGTCGGACAATGTTCCCATTGTGTATAATTAAAACAGTTTTGGGGCTGCTCGATCTGTGTATGAAATGGTGCCCATATGTGAGAAACTGGGGCTGATTGCAGAGGCCCCCTAACTTTTTGCCCACATTTTCCACTTTATGCTGGTGTTTTCCTGACTCTGATGGTGCCCTGGGTACTGCTAACCAGTCCCAGGGCCTGTGCTCTGTGTAAAATGGATATGCAAATTAGGCTAATTATAATTGGCTAAGTTAACCTACCTATAAGTCCCTAGTATATGGTAGGGCATGTAGGTTTAGGGACCACAGCATAGGTGGTGCACACCTAGGTGCATTGCTGAGGTGCCCAGTGTCATTTTAAAAGCAAGCCTGCCTTGCTGGCTGCTTTTAAATTAAAGTTATATGCAAATTCGACTTTGGAATTAAAGGTACTTCCAAAGTCTTAAACTACCTTATTTTTACATATAAGTCACCCCTAAGGTGTGCCCTATGTGCCCCTAGGGCTGGGTGCCATGTAACTATAAGCAGGGACTTTATAAAAATAGATTTATAAGCCCTGGTGAGGTAAAAACAGCCAAATTCGTTTTTCCCTCATTGAAGTAAATGGCCTTCATAGGCTAGAATGGGCAGACTTTATTTAAAATTTTAAAGTCTCCTTAAATGTTACATACCAAGAATTTGGTATCAAATTGATTGTTATAATAAATCCCACAACTTCCAGTTGTTGGATTTAATATAACTAGTGCAGGTAAAAAGTTTAGACTTTACCTAAAAAGTTGCCAATTTCAGCTCTGCATTGTTTTTGCTGCTGTGCTCTGATTGGCCAGCCTGCAGCAGCTTCTGCCAGGCCACTTTAATGAGGTGTGAAGTGGCCTGGCTTCACACAAAGGAATGTGCTTGGGGGAGAGAATCTCCCCTCAGCAGATGGGGAAGCAGGAAGGGGGAGGGCTGCCAAACTGGTCTTCAAAGGCAGAGAAGGACATCTGGAGCACCCAGCAACACCCCCACATCCTGCAACCCCAGACAGCTAGGTGCCCCCTTGATTAGATTAGGAGAGGGCAGGAGAGGGGTGTGTTTATGATTTTTAGCCACACCAGTGGGTGGGCTCAGCCAGATCTCTCCTCTAAAAATCAGATTCATCCATTTTGGATTTTTAGAGACTGTTGCCTTCTGGGATGGATTTTTGCCACACTTCCCAGGAAGTGGTCATCACAGGGGGACGACCCTGTCCCTGATTGGAGGACCAGGGCCCCCCTGCTTTTCACCCAGGAGCAAGGATAAAACTGGCAGACCTGCACCCACGCCTCAGATCCCCACCAAATTTCAAGAAGAAAGAACTACAAGGAGAAGAAGGACTGCCCTGCTGGACCCCTGGCCTGCACCTGGACCCTGCACTCAGAAAGACTGCACCAGCTGCACACTTGGGCTTCACCACAAGAAGGACTTTGCCTGGCTTCCACTGGTTCAAGGAGGGACTCCCTGTTTGCTACAGGTGAAAAATTGCTAAACCAGAGTCCCCTGCACCAACTCCTGAAGAAAGCGACCAGCTGACCACTGTCCAGTGGCCAAAAAGGAGTTTGCGCCAGGTGCATTCTGGGAGTTGAAGTCCGCACCCCCAAGGACCATCACAGAACTTCTGGACCCTTGGGATGAGCTGTGGACCCCAAAAGAACCTTAAAAGAACATCTGGGTGAAGCCCCAGAAGTTTGGAAAAGATTGGAGAATTTTTGAAAAAAAGCTCCATAAAGTGACCGACCCGACGCGGAAATTCTAGCCGGCTTGCCTCAACCGCGACCCGGCCTGACTTCGTGGTTCGTCCCGGTAAAGAAAAACATCCAAAAAAGAGACTAAGTCCGAACGTAAAAAGTTGACCGGGACCTCCCGGCCATCGTATCCGAGAAGGGCTCCATGGACGTCGGATCAAGATCCAGGTTTACCCCGGTCGAAGGATTTTCATCTCGAAAAAACGACTAAGTCCGAAGGTAAAAATCACCACCGAGGAAACCGACTTCGCGTATCCGGACAAGGGCTCCAGGAGGTCGGATTCAACTGGCAGGTTCGTCCCGGTGAAGAAAAACTTCAAAATAAAGACTAAGTCAGAAGGTAACTTTTTAACCGAGGCCTCCCGCGACTTGTAGCCGAGCAGGGCTCCATCGCGGTCGGCCTGAAAGTTTGACTTTGCCCCGGTCCTGGTGCAACCAGATGACCCGATTGGCGCTTTTTGTTTCTAAGCGCTAGAAAATAATAATACTTTAAAAATTCATATCTCCGGTTCCCCTGAACCGATTTTAATCGTTTTTGTGTCATTTTAAAGATAAAAATATAAGCTATTTTTATAAATTGGTTTTGGATTTTTAAACTGTTTCCTGTGTTTTATTTAATTACTGTTTTGTGATATTTGAATGCTTTACACTTTGTCTCCTAAGTTAAGCCTTGACGCTCGATGCCAAGCTACCAAGGGTAGAGCTGGGATTAATTTATTGAGACCTAACTGTACTTACGTGGAGGTTTGTGGCTTGTTGCTAGGTGTAGGTACCTACCTGCCCTACCAATAACCCATTTTCCAACACCATAATAATTATAGCAAAACATATCACCATCATTTTCTGTAGATTGATAAACATCTTTGTTTTCAAATACAGTATAATACTGCAATTCAGTCATCATAGAATCAACTGTATTCACATCCCAATCCTCAGAAACAATGCCTGGTATTATAATATCATTCATTGATAGTTTGAACACATATGGTATTTGAATAACTTCTGTGGGACCGTATATATGAAATATTACTTTATCCCAAACAATCCCATCCGGAATTGGTATTGCGGAAATGTTCACAAAAGATAAGTCTCTTCGGACCATGTGGGATGAAAAATTTGGTTTTAGGACCTCATCCACCAGTTAAACTGTTGATTTTTCAGGAAGAGAATGACCATGTATTGATAAAAAGAAAGTGATAATAAAACCAATCTAAAGTAGGAACGCTAGTTCAGTCAAGGAAAGCCATAGGTAGTTCCATGGAAAAAAATTGGTATTTTAAGCCAGTTCATTAGCTTACGTGTTTTTGACAGTTCAGGTGTCGAAGAGGCGACTGAGTCTGAGATGTCATCATTGATGTTGACAAAATATCCAGAAGCAGTTTGTGCAAAAGCTGGAGTTGTGTTCATTGGTGGACATGGTGTTTCTCGTGGTGGCACAGAATAAATAGCACCATCCGTTTGTGTTGAAGTTGTATCGAATCGATCAATAATTTCTGTATTGTTTGATGTTAGTGGAACCAATGCAAGATTATTTTCCACCCTCCCCAAGCTCGGAGAGGTGTAGGTGTTGCTGCTTACAACTTATAGAGGGACTTCTTGACCAGTAGTGAGAGGGATTTGTGAACTACTGGTTGTTCTTCTTGGTCTGCTGTGCAGGATCGGCCACATGGTGTAGTTTGACATTGTCCATGGAGACAAAACGATTTTCTTTGGCACCAGCCAACGGCGGTAGAATTACAATTCGGTACTGTGTATCCCCAAGACTGGGACTCGTGCTCGATAAGAACGACCAAATTCCTTTTTCACAGCAACCTTTTCACGTACTAGATCCTCGATTCTAGGAATCCAGCCAGTAGGTGTTACAGGTACATCCTTGATTCCTGTGGAGGCAGCACTGATAGAAGAATTATCATCACGGAACTGTTGCAATTCCTGTAAGACAGTGACAAGTTAATTTATGTCAAAAGGTGTTTTTGCTGCCTCCACGCAAGGACCATCAAGATCTGGAACATACATTTGAGTTCCAAGCAGGCACTCATATGAAGTACGACCCCCCAGGGACTTTCTAGGCAGATTGTTAAGTGCTCTGTGAACTCCATAAAGGAGATTAAGCCAACTACGACCCGCACCTAAGACTCTGACTGTTAAGGATTGCTTTAAATCATGGTTTAATCGCTCCACTACACTATTTCCCTCAGGATGAACTGGAGACGAGTACTGGTGTTGGACCCCCAATGAAGCCATGGCATCCCTGAATGCCCTTGAGGTGAAAGCAGGGTCCTGGTCCAAGTGGAAAGCCACAACCGCATATGTACTGATAAAGACTTGCAAATCTTTAATTACAGTCTGAGCCGAGCATTGTGGCCATACCCATAAAAATCTGGAGCAAGAATCAAAAGCGACTAATATATACTCGTATGCACTATCCGGTGTTAGGGGATCGCAATGGTCCAAGTACAGACATTGTAATGGTTTATTTGAAATCAAGAGGGGTGTCTGCGACGGGCGTTTGGCAGTGGAAACTTTGATTTGTTGGAAGATGTCACAACAAAGGACATACAACTTGGTCTCTTTATAGAGGCCTGGCCACCAATAGTTGGCTTGTAAGATTGAAATTGTAGCTACCACACCAGCATGGGCAGATGCCACCCCTTCATGCGCTGCTTTAATTCATTGTGATCTTATATCTCTGTTGGGAATATCTTGTTCCCCTATGCCTGGTATCTTAACCTCAGCGTTCAGCATACCTCCCATTCGGTAGGAATATTTGTCAAGAAATCCTTGTGGATATGGCGTACCATCCGCTGTAGCTGTCACGGCAGCCCATATGTCTGCGTCCAGTTTTGAACTCAAACGAGTTACTACAGCAACAGCAGCCACAGCCCCTGCTGACTTTGGGGCTTCATTAGCCAATGTATTCCCAGCAACGTGTATTCCAACGCGCTAGTGTCCAAGTGTGTGTACTTGGTAGCGTCTCTTTTAGATCTGCTACTTTCCCCCACAGAACTCTGTTTTTAATGGTGTTGCCTTTAGAATCTCTGAACCCATTCTGGTGCCAGTAATGCAGGTATTCATTGAAGGAGTGGACACAATAGTACGAATCACAAACAATCAGCGTTGGCTGTGCAGGATCCGTATGTTCCAGTGCCATCAACAGAGCCTTTGGCTCTGCCAATTGTGCTGTGCAATCCCCTAGGGTTTGTTTTAATGTAGGTAGGGAACTACATTTATTGTCCTCCATATAGCTGTGCATGACAGCGCAAGCAGCAGAATATTGGTGCTTTGTACCAATTGCAGGTTGTGCAGAGCCATCAGTATACATGACTCTATGATATTGTTCAATAGGCAGTGTGTTTGCTGGAACTGGGTATTCTAGTTCATACTGCAAAAATTCCTGAGTTTGTAATTTTGGGTCAAAAATGTAGTATCCAGCGTGGATGTAATGCTTTTGCATTTGGAATGCTGGCTTTCGTAACAGCCTCTAGGGCTGGGATTGGAGAAACGACAATAATGCGTTTGCCTTGGGCTAGAAGTCTTTCTTTAATGACAGCCATTTGTACAGCAGTGGGAGCAAAGCGTTGTTCTGCTGCTGAGTATAAATGTGATTTGTACGCAATCGGGACTGTCTCACCTTCATTAAATGTCACATAGGTGAAACCGATGGCACCAGCAATTACTCTGATGACCAAGTGTGTTTTGTTGTCCCTTGTGTGTAGATGTTGTGCTGCAAGCATGTCTGTCTGCAGTTCTCTAAGAATGTGTGTCTGTTCAATTGTCCAAAATTTACTTGAAAAATCGGGACGTTTCAAATCATACAAACGTTTTATGCGTGAAGCATAATCTGGCATGTAAATTCTGCCAAAATTTAGGAAACCCAATAGTGAATGGAGTTTTTTGATCGTATTTGGAGGTTGTAATTGTGTGCATTTTTCTAAGAATTGTGGCGCTAGGCTCTTTCCTTCACTTGATAGCTCATATCCCAGGAACAGGACACTGAGGAAGGCAATTGTTGTTTTTTTTAAGTGGAATTTGTAGCCAAATTCAGCAAATCCAACAACAATGCGTGCTACCCGTCTTAAATGTTGTAGCAATTCATCATCCGTAAGATAAATATCATCTACATGGGAAAATGCTTCAGGGTCAATCTCGTGCAAAATTGCTGTCACACGAGCTACGAACAGTCCTGGGCTGTTCTTATACCCCTGAGGTAAACAACAGAATGTTTTCTGGTAACCTAGTGCACTGAAACTTGTTAAGTCTACTCTCAGGTACTATTTTCTGGCACAATAAACATTGGAAATGTCCAGTGTTGTTTTGTATTTTTTACACACTATATTGTTCATCAGTGCTGTGCTATTTGAATTTTGTATAGCATATGTGCGTGTATGACTATTTAAGTGTCTGTAGTCTAAAACTATTCTATATGAATGGTCCGGTTTAGCTACCGGGAATAATGGATTATTCATTGGGGAGACACAGGGTTCAATTACGCCCTGGTACTCTAAATGTGTGAGTATGTCCCTCACAGGTGCTTTTGCATCATGTTTTATTGGATACTGAGGTTGTGGTTGGGGTTGATTTTTAATAGGAATTACATGGTAGGGGGATTCTTTATCCTACGTGATTGCGATATGACGCAGGAGCCTGTGCCAAAGCCCAATCAATGGCACAGGATTCAGCGAGTTCCTCTGGAACAAGGGGGGAGAAAGAAGGTTTAATAACGTCTTCTCCATATGGGCAGGTACAGACAAGTTCAGATGGCCAATCTTGTTCGGCCAACAAAACATCATATATGTTTACTACGCGATCCCAAAAGATTGCGTCTATTATGCACTCAATGTCTCCTTATAACTGTAGCATTACTTTATACACCCTATCAGGCGTGGAGACACGCATGTCTGCAGTTTCAACTTGTATAAAGTTATCAGTTGCTTTCACCTCCAGATGGTCTAGAAGTCTCCAGCGAACTATTGTGACCTCTGCCGCACTGTCCAGCAGTGCTAGTGCCCACTTCCTGTTCTTCAAGAGGACCCTCTTCCTGAGTGGCATGTAGGACTGCGACTGCTGCCACTTTTTTTCTTTTTGAATTGGGGTTTTTGTTGGGCAGGTTTCGCTTCCTTTTTAACAGAAACCTCAGATGAGCGTTATGATTCCTGTCTTGGTTTCACGAACTCTGATCTTCGCTCTGATCGCCCACCTCTCTCATTTCGTTTCTCCGATGAGTCCTGAAAGGAATGAGAGTGGCGTGTATCAGTATATTGATATATATCAGGCATTTTTATATTATCTCTATTTCTGAGATTATATCTATTCTGTGGGGTTTCCATTCGTGGAGATTCTCCCCTCTCTTTTTTAGGAGTTTGTTGTTTTTTATCCCAGCATTTCTTATTACCCTCAGATGCTTGCTTGGAAAAATCTTTATTAGATTTGCCCTGAAATTGTGGTTTAGTTGGTCTGGCCCCTAACCTATCTCGACCAATGTTAGAGTAGGTCTCTGCGATAATCTTAGGCAGCTCGCGTTCCTGATTCTGTTGAGGAACGTCACGGAGCTGCATGCGCACTTCTAGTGCGACTGCTTCCCCTTTAAGATTGCTTTAAATAATTGAGGATACTGTGGCAAAATTGCCTGTTAGTTGCATCTCCAAGTCCAGGGCCGGGACAGCCCCGTATTCATCTTGAATTTGTTTCAACACTTCCGGCAAATTGGCATGTGTCGGTGTACCGTGTGCGGTTGTATAGAGCGTGGCAAATACCGTGCCCCAAGTATTACAGTTACCTACTGTAGGGACCATCCCAAATGGCAAGCACATTGTTAGAATTCTATGTTTATCCTAGGATAGCCTACGTAGCTGGGGTAGAAATCCTCAGTACCACGGACGTCTCCGTATACAGTATTGAGTCATCATTGTATATAATGAGACAGAGATACTCTGGAGGACCCGAAAATTCGAGCCTGACCAAACGTTGGCGGCGCCAATTTGTGTAGGGTCTCATTTTTCTAATGAGACTACTGGATTTTGAGCAGCATAATTGCCCACGGTATGGGAGACTAAGGCCCTCATTCTGACCTTGGCGGGCGGCGGAGGCCGCCCGCCAAAGTCCCGCCGTCAGGTTACTGTTCCGCGGTCGAAAGACCGCGGCGGTAATTCTGACTTTCCCGCTGGGCTGGCGGGCGGTCGCCTTCAGACCGCCAGCCAGCCCAGCGGGAAAGAGGCTTCCACGATGAAGCCGGCTCGGAATCGAGCCGGCGGAGTGGAAGCTGTGCGACGGGTGCAGTTGCACCCGTCGCGTATTTCACTGTCTGCGCAGCAGACAGTGAAATACATGTAGGGGCCCTCTTACGGGGGCCCCTGCAATGCCCATGCCAGTGGCATGGGCACTGCAGGGGCCCCCAGGGGCCCCGCGACCCCCCCTACCGCCATCCGGATCTCGGCGGTCCGACCGCCGGGATCTGGATGGCGGTAGTGGGGGTCGGAATCCCCGCGGCGGTGCAGCAAGCTGCGCCGCCGCGGAGGATTCAATGGGGCCGCGGTACACTGGCGGGACCCCGCCAGTGGTGCCGGTCCGACCGCGGCTTTACCGCTGCGGTCGGAATCCCCATTGGAGCACCGCCGGCCTGTCGGCGGTGCTCCCGCGGTCCTCCGCCCTGGCGGTCAAAGACCGCCAGGGTCAGAATGACCACCTAAGTCTAACCCACTGCAGGTGACAACTGTCGCTCCAGTTCGGGTTTTGCTCCGCCTAACTAGCAGTGCCTCATCTCTACCCAAGGATAGGGATGACTGGGAAGCCGAGCGCATGACATACTAGGTTTCTCAGGGAAGCCGTGGTCACTCCGGTCTCATCCGTTTCTCTCAGTTACATTTAGTATCATATATAAATGATAAACAGAGGCAGTATACGTTTTAATAATGACTTTAATAAAACAACTGCATCTTAAAAAGCAAAGCGTGAGCTGCAATAACCAGGACGACACAGCATGACAATATTAAAATTGTGGCTAGAAGAGTAAAGCATAAAAATAACACTATCATATTGTAACTATGGTCAGTAGACTAACTCCTACCTAGGCTATGATAGAGCACAGCATGTTAAGTTCTAATTCTGCCCTTCAGGTTTCCCTGGGAAGACATCATCCCCCATACATGAGCAAAAGCCTGCAGTCTGAGTTACTATCTGTAGCGAAGCATTCGGCAATCAGTATACAGTCATGGTTCTCTGGCTGGAATCTCCCTCTATCGTGTAGGGGACAAGGAAGTATTTTTTTAACAACACAGATGATGTTCTGGGAAAATGTCCCTACGTAAGGATGTGTGTTTTCTACGAATGTTGGAGACTAAACTTCTACCACGTTCACCGGCAATGTACCGTGCTGTAGCCTTGGAAGAAGCACAGAGTGATCAAGAATGTCTTGTTTGTGAACAGAGTGCTGGCCTAGTCAAAAACCATTAGATAAACAGAAAATAAAACAAGACCGTAAAAGTGGCTATTGTAACAATAATAAAATGAAGCTGAATAAAATATATCTATGTTAAGGTGCACAGCGGCCTAGTGTGTTAAAATAATGTGCATGGAGCTATGGCTAAAATGGCTACACAACAATGGGAGCTCCCTTGTGGTGGCAGACCCCTCTGGGACCACCCCAGCTACAGGTTCTACCCCCACCCCGTACCAGCACCACCCCCGCAGTAGCCCCCCACTGAGTAGCACTTACCCACTCACTCAGGAGGGTGGGCATCTCCTTTGCCCCTAGGCACTTCAAGTATTGCCCCAGTCAGCCCTGAGATGGATCTCAGGAGGTCATTAGCCTCCTCACTGTTTGTCCTCACCCACCCTGTCTGCCCCCCTCCAAAGACACACAAACACTCGCACTCAGACTCCCAACAGCTATCCACCTCACACACACACACACACACTGTTCATGCACCTGCACCCAAGTCCAGCACACCTCCTCCTCCTACAACCACTCCCTCTACCTCCACTCCCATCCCTCCTCCCACATCCCACCCTATTGGTCCTAAGAAGCTTTTCTTTGCCTGCCTTGACCTCTTCCCTCCCCCTCACTCTCAGTCCCGCCTGTAAAAGGAAGGTCCCACCCCCCAGGACAGTACCTCAACCACACAGTTTGACATTGTACCACCCACAAAGTCTCCAGTAGCCAATAAAGGGTACATGAGTGGGACACCAGCCCCCTGCCCCAAGGACACTCCTCCATGCAAGGACAGCCCTCCAGAACCAGTGGGCAAGGACAGTCCTCCAGAACCAGTGGCCAAGAACAGCCCTCAGTAACCAGTGGCCAAGGACAGCCCTCAGTAACCAGTGGGCTAGGAGCCCCCTCAGTATCCAGTGGGCAAGAGGCCCCCTCAGTATCCAGTGGGCAAGCGTCCCCTCCAGAACCAATAGGCTAGGAGCCTCCTCAGTATCAAGAGGGAAAGGAGCCCCCTCAGTATCCAGTGGGCAAGGACCCCTCTCAGTATCCAGTGGGCAAGGAGCCCCCTCTGTATCCAGTGGGCAAGGGTCCCCTCCAGAACCAGTGGGGTAGGAGCCCCCTCACAATGAGATGCACGTCTGTGTTCAGTGTTCGTACTGCTCTGGCGGTTGGTGTGGTACATTGGCTGTCTATGGAGGAATCACCGCCATGGTCATTATTTGACGGTCATTACCGCCGGGCTGGCGACAGTACTACCGCCATCGCCGGTGTTGCAGTAACCTGACCGCCAATGTCATAATGACCACCTGTGTGCAGCAAGCAAACTAAAGTAGTTTCACCCATCAAGGAGGCAAATGGCGGATAAGAATGAGTAATTGGGCCACGGGAGACCGATAAGAGAAAGACACATCGAACAACAGGAAATAGAAATCCTACAACCAATGAAAAGGAGGAAAAGTAAAGTGACAAGCACACGTACCAATAAAAAAGGGAGGCGGCATATAAGTCCCTTTTAAGATATATTAAATACAATAGATTTCACGAGCACAACACAAGCGCTGTGCAGGCGAAACCTAAAAATGCCACCTTTAGAAATTTGCCATTTTTCTGTTGTTATCGCTATTGTGCCTGCAGCCTGGCCTGGGTCACATGACTGAGTGTAACTGACAGATTTTGTGAATTCCTCCCAGAAAGTCCCACAATAGAGGGATTAGGTGTGCCTGATTGGGCCATCTGTTTGCAGGATAATGGGGGGGGGAGGGGGAGCTCAGCACTTTCCACTCACCATTGAATAGCCTGTGTTCTGCCTTCACAAAAAGGGCATAACAACTCCACATTGTTGCCTCAGTCAGCTTGGAGCTAGGGCAGGAGAGTTAGGAAATTCCACGTGCTTCAAAGTCACAGTCTAGTAGCTTCTTCCACCTTCCAGAAGGAGAGTGCCAGACTATACAAATAGGGCCTCAGACACCAGCTTTTCAGTGCACTTCTTGGCCTGTGGATATACTGCCAGGTAGAAGGACTGCAGTGCTGCTGGAAGGACTGCCACTCTTCTGGACTACTGCTCTATAGGACAGCTTCCTTGCTGGATTGCTGTCATGTTACCCTGATACTCTGCTGCCTTCTGTCTGGGTACAAGGACAGGATCTTCGCCTGTCCCAGGACCTCCCAGAGTCACTCACAAGGGTTAGTTTGCTGGCCTCCTATTCTAAGTCACAGTTACACACAAGGCTTCCTCTGTCTTTAACCCACACCTGTACCCAACCTGGAAGTGGTGCTAAAGGTGCCCAGATAGCCATAGTCCAAAAGTAGGGCTTAGAAATTATTTTGTTAAAAACTGCTCTGAGAACCAGGAGATTAGGACCAACCTACTTGCCTATCCATCTCAGGAGCATGGCCAGTCAGATTGACTTCACGACTTCTCCCACTGCATTCTTCTCTGCAGCAGCAAATCCTTTTAAGTGATCCTTTGCCAAAGGGTATACAACCTTCTGAAATGCCTTTGACTACAGCCCTCTGCCTCATCTCAGTGGAGGTTTTCTGCTTCCATTTCACAGACTAAGGGCCTGATTTAGATCTTGGTGTTGCTGCCAAGCCGCGTTGGTGATGGAACCGAAAACACTGCCAAGTCAGTGATATTCCACCTGCAGTATTGAGATGTATTGCAACTGAGCCAAAGACCGCCACCCAGGCAGGACCCAATGGACAATGAACTATGTCACTGGCTATGGAATACAGGTAAATCACACACACTCTACCTCAGCAATATGTGTCCCCCTGCACAACACATTACCCAACACACCATTTACACAGCATCATCAATTGCCATTCCAACACCACACAACTCATACATACCAAACATACCCATTGTCATATATCTGTGACACAACACACTCACACTATTGACACTGCACCCACACAAGACATAACCACAACTACCAACACAGCTACACACTCATCACCTACTACAGGTCCCTCCACCTCAACCAGCCAATCCAATTGCACACACACATACATATACTGACTCACATACACAACAGTTAGCACAACCTTTCCAGTACAGGTACCCTTGCAATCCGCACACATGGACACAGTTAACAAGTGTGAGTGTACCTTCATTGTTGTGCCACCATACATTTCCAATGAATGATGACACTACAGTGACAGTTGTGTATGTGTGAGATATGGGTGTTGTGCCAGTGTGTTCCCATTCATGTCTGAACCAATCGTGTTCCTGACATATGCATGTCACGGTGATTTAAAAAAAATAAAGTGACATGTATATGCCTGCAGTGGTCCCGACCTCATGTGCAGTGCCCACCCAACGTAAACTGGCAATGCAGTGCCCTACCTTTGAGTCTGTCGATGGGGGTGGGGGGAATCGTGTTTCCTCAAAGGGTCAGCTGCAGCAGCAACAGCAGGTCTTGTCTAGTCATGTCCAGTTGAAAACGGAAATGGATTTGGAGGAAAAGGTATGTTTTTACTTCATTTGCCCCCAAATCTGCCAACTCAAGTATGGAGGTTGGACTGCCACTTTTTGCTTGGTGATAAGGCACATCGAAATCTGCACAGCGGGAAAAGTGGCTGAGGTCCTGCCTACAACCACTTTTCCCTATGGTGCTATCAATGCAGACAGTGTTTCTTGGCAGAGACGGTTGGACAAATGCGGATGCTCATCTATGGGAACCATAACATGTAAATCCGGCAGGCTGTCAACATCAGGGCAGAGCGCGCTCTACGGGGGACCAAATGCAATAACCCAGTCTTTATGCAAGAGTATAATTCATGCATTGTGTTTATATGCAGTTTGTTAACCTTTTGCATTGCAGAGTTTTACCTTGAAACCACTATTAATGATGTTTGCAAATAATGTTCATTTGCAAGGTATTGCTGCAGGCTTACAGAGTGTATCAGGGTGTGGTCCCTTTCTAGGACCTTCTAGAAGCTTTCTCTGCAGCATGACTGGATGTGGTTTGTGGGCTGGGCCAGACTCTATATAAGGGAACCAGCCCAGCTCCTCGTGCTCACTATTCAGAGGTCCCAGTGCAGAGCAGCAGCAACTTCCTGAGCTCCTGTTCCGGAGGCCTACTTTGACCTTCCAGGCCTTGCCCTTCATTGTATTGGTGATCCTTGGACAGGGCGGTAAGACCAAGGTCGGGCTGGGCCCCCGATCCCGTTTTCAAAGGCATTCGAGTTTTTGGGCCTAGCTTTCATGTTGAAAGATTTTCCTTGTGCGTGTGAATGTGCTCGTGGTTTTCTGGCATTTACATGGTGGCATTCGAATCAGCAAGACGCGCGATTCATTCCTTGCATTTAACTCTTGATATTCATTGTGCGCGACCATTTCTTGGCATTTGCATGGTGACATTTGAATCGGCAAGACGTGCGATTCATTCCTTGCATTTAACTCTTGATATTCTTTGTGCGGGACCATTTCTTGGCGTTTGCATGGTGGCATTCGAATCGGCAAGACGCGCGATTCATTCCTTGCATTTAACTCTTGATATTCATTGTGCGCGACCATTTCTTGGCATTTGCATGGTGACATTCGAATCGGCAAGACGCACGATTCATTCCTTGCATTTAACTCTTGATATTCATTTTTTTATTTCATTTTATGGTCACACAGCAGGACACAAAGTTACACCTTAAATACGTAAATACATTGGCGTAATATTTCATACAGGATCCTCTGCAGTCAAATATTGCCATCTATACCATGCAGAAAGAAAAGTGTATAATTCATCTTTTAACTAGGGTGTTCTCGGAGCCCTGAAGCCATAGGGCCAAAGGTGCCCAGATTTTAGAACCTTTTTTCTTTGCTGCAGCACCTTTTAATTCATATAAGCTGTATTCCAAGTGATATATAGATAGGAACCGCGAAAACCATTGATTATACTGTGGGGGATCTGATTCCCGCCAATCAGATGCTACACAGCTGTGTAATACTGACATTGCAACAAATAGAAGGTATCTGCCTCGATTTTTACAAACTGAGTGGTTAACCCCCAGCAGAACCAATCGAGGTGTTAAATAAACAACCTGCTTCATTATTTTCTTCAAAATTTCAGATATCACAGAGATCAATTATGACAATTTTACACACTCAAAAAACATATGGCAGAGGTCTGCCTTCGGGCTTCCGCATCGCGGGTAGGTAGTACTAACAGTCTTCCCCCAGCTAGCAATCTTCGCAGGTGTGTAGTATAAGTTATACAAAACCATGTAATGCTGAGCTTGAGGGCCGGCGGCCAATAAAACAGTCTGCGCCATTTCTATAGATTCACAAACCTTGAGCTCTTTAGCACCTACCTGCCCTTGCATTTAACTCTTGATATTCATTGTGCGCGACCATTTCTTGGCATTTGCATGGTGACATTCGAATCGGCAAGACGTGCGATTCATTCCTTGCATTTAACTCTTGATATTCTTTGTGCGGGACCATTTCTTGGCGTTTGCATGGTGCCATTCGAATCGGCAAGACGCGCGATTCATTCCTTGCATTTAACTCTTGATATTCATTGTGCGCGACCATTTCTTGGCATTTGCATGGTGACATTCGAATCGGCAAGACGCGCGATTCATTCCTTGCATTTAACTCTTGATATTAATTTTTTTATTTCATTTTATGGTCACACAGCAGGACACAAAGTTACACCTTAAATACGTAAATACATTGGCGTAATATTTCATACAGGATCCTCTGCAGTCAAATATTGCCATCTATACCATGCAGAAAGAAAAGTGTATAATTCATCTTTTAACTAGGGTGTTCTCGGAGCCCTGAAGCCATAGGGCCAAAGGTGCCCAGATTTTAGAACCTTTTTTCTTTGCTGCAGCACCTTTTAATTCATATAAGCTGTATTCCAAGTGATATATAGATAGGAACCGCGAAAACCATTGATTATACTGTGGGGGATCTGATTCCCGCCAATCAGATGCTACACAGCTGTGTAATACTGACATTGCAACAAATAGAAGGTATCTGCCTCGATTTTTACAAACTGAGTGGTTAACCCCCAGCAGAACCAATCGAGGTGTTAAATAAACAACCTGCTTCATTATTTTCTTCAAAATTTCAGATATCACAGAGATCAATTATGACAATTTTACACACTCAAAAAACATATGGAAGAGGTCTGCCTTCGGGCTTCTGCATCGCGGGTAGGTAGTACTAACAGTCTTCCCCCAGCTAGCAATCTTCGCAGGTGTGTAGTATAAGTTATACAAAACCATGTAATGCTGAGCTTGAGGGCCGGCGGCCAATAAAACAGTCTGCGCCATTTCTATAGATTCACAAACCTTGAGCTCTTTAGCACCTACCTGCCCTTGCATTTAACTCTTGATATTCATTGTGCGCGACCATTTCTTGGCATTTGCATGGTGGCATTCGAATCGGCAAGACGCGCAATTCATTCCTTGCATTCAACTCTTGATATTCATTGTACGCGACCATTTCTTGGCATTTGCATGGTGTCATTCGAATCGGCAAGACGCGTGATTCATTCCTTGCATTTAACTCTTGATGTTCATTGTGTGCGACCATTTCTTGGCATTTGCATGGTGGCATTCGAGTCGGCAAGACGTGCGATTCATTCCTTGCATTTAACTCATGATATTCATTGTGCACGACCATTTCTAGGTGTTTGCATGGTGGCTTCGAGTCGGCAAGACGCGTGATTCACTCCCGCATGTAAACCGTGATGTTCAGATCGCTTACAGAGTGCGCGATCATTTAATGGCATTTGCATATACTTGTTGGAATCGGCAGTGTGCGCGATTCATTTCCCGCATTTAAACCTAGGTGTTCAGATCGCGTACAGTGTGCGCGATCATTTCATGGCAATCAAAACTTTGATGTGTAGTGTTTCCTGAAGTGCACACAATTATTCAAGGCCCTTGAATTTTCTGCAAAGGTGTTAAATTCAAGATGTTACATTCTATGTGCATGTTAAGTCCTTAGTACAATTCCTATTGTTTTTCCAGGGAATGTTTAGATTACCTTTTGTCCTAATGTAAAGAGGCAATGTCTGTTCTGGAAACATTATTCTAGAAGGTTCTTATATTCCTAGACAGTATGTAACAACTGATGAAAAGTCCATATGAAACATTGTATTAACCATTCTTGATTCCTTTCCAGGTACCTAGATTTCTTGAGGCCTAGTTAGAATCTAGTTCTAGGCCATTCATGTTTCTTCAGTCTAAGTGTTATTTCATGTTCCGAGTATCATTGAACTCTAGATTCAACAGAGTGTTGTTTCATGTTCCGAGTATCATTGAACTCTAGATTCAACAGTGTTATTTCATGTTCCGAGTATCATTGAACTCTAGATTCAACAGAGTGTTATTTCATGTTCCAAGTATCATTGAACTCTAGATTCAACAGAGTGTTATTTCATGTTCCGAGTATCACTGAACTCTAGATTTTACAGAGTGTTATTTCATGTTCCGAGTATCATTGAACTCTAGATTCAACAGAGTGTTATTTTATGTCCCGAGTATCACTGAACTCTAGATTCAACAGAGTGTTATTTCATGTTCCGAATATCATTGAAACCTAGATTCAACAGAGTGTTTTTTCATGTTCTGAGTATCATTGAACCCGAGATTTCAAAAGAGAGTTTTTATGAACCTCAATGTGATTATATCTTGATATTGTGTTGTTTAACCTTTGCTTCCTACAGGTCTCCTTCCCAGCTGTTCCCTTTCTAATCCCCTTTCCCTCACTTGGACTCTCTTAGGCTCTGTGATACTTCTATCAGAGTTTTGGAGCTGTCTTTTGGTGGACATGTTGGGAACGTGCGCAGACCCTGAGGATCTGGTCTCCCTGACACGGGCGGACCGTCATGGCGGTGGATGGGTTTTCAATTGAAAACTCGACAGCGGGACCATTACCACCAATATCTAAATCAGGCCCTTTTTTTAAACGTAGACATCTTCATAGAGGATTCAACCCAAGGCTATCTGACAACAACATTCCCTCCTTGGAGACCTCTTGTAGCCTTGCCCCACTGGATTTTACCTTCGCAGACACTTTTTCTCAGAATTTCCTCTAAGTCAGAAGGTGAGCGCTGACCGGGCCCAGTCCACTGTGTGTCCGAACCATTCTCCATTGTGGTCAGCCATATTTTTGTACTATGCCCAGGTCCCGTGTGAAAAGTTTTCAATAAAAACATTAAAACTTCATAACTCTGGTTCACTGATTGAATTTGTGTCATTTTGGTGTCAAATAATTTATTAAAATATATTTTTCTAAATTGGTTTGGGATTTTTCTTGTGTTTTGCTTTTCACTTTATTACTGTTTATGTGCTGCATAAATACTTTACACATTGCCTCTAAGTTAAGCCTGACTATTTTTGTGCCAAACTACCCAGGGTTAAGCAAATATTTATTTAGTGACTTTTTGTGGTTCACCCTGCAAGAAATTGTGGCTGTTGCTTGAACAGGGCTAACACCTCAGTCAACAAACAACCCAATTTCTAACAGAAAAATCATGTGGCATATGGTTGAATAATAGACATCATCTGCTGCTCTGTGGAGATGAGTGGAAGCTCCTCTATGAGTCCACCAGGAGGCAACACAGATGCCACCTGATTCTAGCTTTATATCTTCTTCACGTTCCTCTTTAGTTTGCCCTTTTTTGACTTGCCACATGGTGTGCACCTCCACCTCTGTGGTACTCTATTTACCATTTGAATGTGAACTACCACATATCCAGCATCACAATTGCTCTACGATTCTTGGAAGGCACGCTAAATAGTAGGCCAGGGAGAGATTTCAATTATTTCATGTAATTTCGTTAGACACTTACTACGCAAAATTCCCACAGTATTCCATGTCAAATAATTATGTGTCATTTGCAGCAAAATTCTATCATGCGTGCTGAGGGACGATGCGACTGGGTGGAACACAAGTGAATGTTGTCTTTGGCACATGTGTATTTCTGCTATTTTTAGAGTGAATGCATTTTGTCTAAAATATAGCACTAAATGATGAATGTCCATTTCACGTAATTATGCATAATTTGGTTTCATTTTCATCAACATTTTGGGGAATTATTAAAAAAGTAAATTGCACGAATTGCGCACACCCTTACTAAATAATAATTCACCGTAATGTTCTGTCGCATAGTTAACAATATTGAGGCGTCCTCTTAGGGGAGTTTATTTTGTATTTTAGGATTCTGGTTACATGTTAGTGGTATTCCATAACAGAATGCAGCTCTAGGTGAACTGTCACACGAAGGGTTCATACCTGATACTTAAGTGTTGAGTGTGTGAATACCATCTGAGAGAAAAAGTGTATCCCACATATCATTTATAAAAATATTGCCCCATTGTAGTTAACAAGAGAAAATGCACACCGACTTTTACATTAAGTAAGTCTGCACAATATAATGTGTCCCTACGGGCATCTACTAGCTTGAGAAACAGTACCCTATAAAACTCATAGTTGTTGACAAATAAATTGTTAGTCACAAAATCATACATCTAGAAACTGCCCTAGGATTTGTGAATGTAAAAGGGATGTGTCGGCATACACGTCTGACAAAGGGAAGCCCCCAATGGACTGTTGGCCCAATTTAGAGTTTGGTGGAAATGGTACATGCCAAACGTGAGGGAGTGCCCTATATCTGAAATCCCTAACTCCATCCATCTCATTTAGAGATGGCAGATGCCAGTATTCAGTCATCTAAATCAACTGTTCAGTGAGGATGGCATGACTATGAAAAGTCACCACATAAGGTTTTGTGCAAAATAAAAACATTTACATCTTAGTTAGAAAAAAAGTATTTAACTGTTATTTGAGAAATCAGAGACCGCTTATGTCAAAACAGTTGGATAATGTTTTCCCAATGTGACACTTGAAGTTATGAATACACCACTGTGGTTGAATGTGCGTGCAGGGACAAAGTGATGCGAGTCATCTTGAACTTTTGTTTAAGCGTGTATTACATTCCTTGCAGAGGGATGCTGCAGAACGCGAATGCAAATGATAATGTATGTCTTCAGGGAAGAATTCTATGAAGCTTAAGACCTCTTTTGCGAGGCCCTAGCGGCACACTGTGTCACCAGAGCATCATTTTTTTAATGCTTTGGTGGCCCAGTGCGCTGGGCCATAACCACAAGGCCACACAAAGCTACCTTGCATGTCTTTACATGGCTTTGTAAACATAGACCCATTTCATGCATAATAGTCCCTGAAAGGGGCATTCCGTGGGTGTTCCCAAGCATCACAAATAGAATCTGAGAGTATCTGATACATTCCTAGAGTTTTAAGTCTGGAATGCGCCAGATTCCTACCCCACCCCACGGGTGGCATTAAAGTGGCGCAACAGGGAGAGATAACATTACTTCACCGCGGTTTTTCCTTTCTATTGTGTGCTGCATTCAACAGCACACATAGAAAGAGTAAAACAACATTAATGATTGTTTATGTGTAGAAAGGTGTCCTTTCGCGCACATAAAAAATCATCCCTGCAATGCAGGTACCCATGCTCCATGAAGCAAGGGTTACAGCGCTTGCCCTAGGCAGTAATTTGTGCACCAGCACGGGGCAAAAGGACAGGAATGCTCCGTATCTTATAGATACAGCACATTCCTGCCCTTTTGCTTTGACGCCGGATGGCGCAGAAAAAAGGCTTGCGGTGCTGAACTGCACCAAAACGTAGTAAAAGAGGCATCTAGTTTGAAGAATATAATTCTGCTTCATTTTTTGCCTAGATCTAAGCCACTTTGCTCTAGAGATTGAATTAATCATTCCTTAATTCTGTTAGAATCTTCTGCTTGTTTCTTTGTTTGATTTAGTTAGTGTATTCATAGTTTTTTTTGAGTAAATTGATGAATTGTTCCTAGAATATATGCACGTCTTTGCACGGCTACCTTTGTGTATTAATTTTTTTAACAATCCAAACAATTTGTTAATTTACAGAAGTGTGAATGGGCAAATTTACAGATGCATAATCACTTTTTTAATCACTCCTAAAGTGAGTTGCACAAAAACACGTCTAAAGAGGGTATGTATTTTCTTAGAAATGTTGTAAAAACTGTTGCTTATTGATAATTTGACTTTCTAAAAATAACATATGACTATTTAGAATATTGCAAAGACATTCAGGGCCTGGATTATGAAAAGTTAGCGCTGTCTTTACGTCATTTTTTGACGCATAAGCGGCGCAAACGTACAAAATATGGCCCATATTTATACTTTTGTAGCGCCACATTTGCATCATTTTTTTACGCAAAAGCGGTGCAAACTTGCAAAATACAGTTGTATTTTATACGTTTGCACCGTTTTTTACGGCAAAAAGCGGCACAAATGCGGCTCTAAAAAAGTATAAATATGGGCCTATATTTTGTATGTTTGCGCCGTCTAAGCGTCAAAAAACGACGTAAAGATGGTGCTAACATTTCATAAATCAGGTCCTCAGTTTTTCTTTTCAAAAGCACAGTTGGCAAGTAAATAAAATGCGTGCTTATTTACTACAAGGTCAAAAAGAAAGGCTGAAAGCTGTACGTGTCAATTTGAGAATTAAACAGTACATACAAGTCCTTTGCCTATATATTTAATTTATCTGCCTCTGCTTCACTGGAGAGAACTGTCGGAAATTATCAAAAAAAATTATGGAAAAGTTACTGTATTTACCTTTAACCCTACATTTTTTAACATATCCTAACGCAAAGGTTTGCGGTTGCAAATGAGAGTCAAAGATCTTGAACGCCCTGAGATGCAAAACCCGTTAACTGTCTCCAAAGTTTAAGCCATGTACTGTTTTCTTGAAAAATGTAAGTTTTACAGAATCTAGGAATCAGCGTGGTTGCATTTTGGCCAAAAACATAGCTTGTTTTGGGAAGGTCACATTTGGAATAACGATATCCCATTTCGTGTTAAGACTCATTGAAAGCATTATAAATAAATAAACGTGCATATGTTTTTATATTTGTTTTCAGGGTCATGTCATGCCGCAGTCAGGAAAATACCCTTGGCCTGCACTTTGCAGACACCGACAAGATGATACTTTATTGGTCTCCCTTAGCACAGAATCTGAAACCTTTTCCACAGCAGAGGGGCTTTTGGCTTTGTAACAGGACATCCCGCGATATGCAGCTAAACTCTTTTATCTTATTGTATCTCTTCTTTCCACGCTCTTTCTTCCTTTACCTGCAGTGAGTGAGGACTAATTTATGAGCAATAAGCCCATAACTCGTTACATATTGCTTCTTTTAAAAAAAATTCTGAAAAATACAAGCCAAAGAGCCGTCTTCGTTACAACTTGTAAATGCAGATCAAGTAACCTGAAGTGAGGGAAGGTCACTGTAATTCACCCCACCAAAGACATCGGTGAATCAGTCAGGCAGGTCTAGTAAGCCACACGCCATCGATTTTCTTGTGCTCAGGGTTTCAATTGATCCATGTTCTGCTAGCTGCTGCACATGAGCTGGTCAAAGCTTCTAATCCTTTTAAGCAGGAGAGAAGAAATTGAGATAAAAGCTCGCAGTTCAACTTGTCTCAGATAACAGCTTGACAAATTAGGAGGATTCAGTTTTGGAACGAGGAGTGAAGTAAGGCGCGCAGCTGCAGGTATCTGTCTGCAGATTCTACTACATCTGAGTATGACACTTCTGGAACCTTGCCAGAAGCATATCCCTGTGGCAAATAAAATAATATTTGCTTGCGTTAATGAAATGTATGTGTGTGGTATCTCCAAAGCACAAATCTAGCGAAATGCAGTGGAGGTCTTTATATGGTCAAAGACAGGCATTAAGTGATAAGAAAAGTTACTAGTTTATGGACTGTAAATGCATTGCTATGGAGTGCTTTTTAAAGTGGTGAGTAGTCAGCTCGTTGGCTATTGGGGGGCTGTTCCAGATACTAGAAGTTATGTCTTGTAAACTGTGCAGACCTTTAATGTTTTACCCAGTTTATATAATGAAAGGAAGAATCAGTTTGTCTACCCTAAGTAAAGTGGTCTGGGATTACAAAAGTGTCACTAAAGCCCTCATACTACCTATCGCCGTAATCCCAATTTGGGGTCAAATGGGAATTTGATCCTGAATTGGAGCTAAACAAAATTGCAATATTTACTGCACTTGCTAGTTTTTGCTCACATAATATTCGCAAGACAAAACCAGGAGTTTTTTGGGTTTACAAAGAGAGTACTTTTCGACATGTAGCCTATAGGATGGAATAATAATTCAATATTACTGCCGTATTCCACTTTGCAAGGCACAGAACTCAGAATAATGCAGTGATTAAACTCGGTCAATGCTGCAATCAATTTTCTCTATTTAGCAGATGTAGTATTACCATGAGAAATAATGTTCAACTCTTAATGAGGCACTTAGTAATTTGTAATATACATTTGATTTTCCTCTGCATCCAGGTTATTCTATCCAGAATGCCTACAATGTTCTAAATATTTTGAATTTAATCTGAACCACACTTCTGCGGCCCCCAAGATTAATGGTCTGGTGTATATATTGGCAAAGAAGAAACTCCGTCACAATGGTGACAATGTTCCCTCTCTACCAACACACCGTATACCATATTTATGTGCAGGCAGACTATAGCTTTGGCTACGGTGATGACTACTCTGACACTGCCACAGTCAAATTTCCCTGATGGTCTGATGGAGTCAGGATCGTCAGAGAATTGTCTATATGTCCACTGGCCAATTAGAATGTGCAGACATATAGCTTCTTTTCCTGTTCACCATCACCAGGCAAAGAGTAAAAAAATAAATAATGGCCCCTTCATCATGGGAAATGACTCCCATGGAGAGGGGGCATTATCTTTTTTTTTTTTTTTTCAAAAGGAGACTCCCACTCCGGGGATATAAAAAGAAACCTGTTTGGTGCAGGGCTGTGTCATGTTGTAGGAGCCCTGCACCAAATAGTGAAAAGCTTTGATAGGAACTGCTGCCATGATGGTTCCTACCAATGCTTTATAAATGACCACAAGCGTGGCAAACATTTATAAATTGATGGGTGCTACCTCCACCAGGGCGACAGAGTAATTTAATGTGTCGCCCTGGCGGAACAATGGGCCATCTGTCAACATATAAATGCGTCTCTTAGTCTGAATCATACAGAACCGTTTACACCTTAGCTTTGCAATATGCATAAGTTTTGTTTCAAGACATACCAAAAGTGCCATGGTCCAGGACAGAGATTGTGTAACCACGAATTTGGACCAGAGATGTGTATCTGAAACTATTCAAATGAAATACAGCACAACAGTCATAAAGTGTCCTCTAAGAATCACTTGTAACTCTTCACAATAATGTGTGCCCAATTCCACAGTTATAATCATGCCCAATGTGACGGTAGATACAAACAGCATGGTTTATGAGAGAAAATTCACTTTTGGAATTTAAAAAAAACCTGAATGTAGACTTATAAATAGATTTATTCACAAAGGTGAAAGAAACTCTCCTCCTAGGGGTTGGAAGTCAGGATTGTAGGGAAGGCGATGGCATGCAAAGCTGGTCAACACTAACAAACTTGCCAGTTTGTGGGTATTAACAAATTTGTTCTCAGTTGATCACCAAGCTGGACATAGTTGAATATTTGCTCATGTCAAAAATAAATAATGGAACATAACACAATATATGAAATGCAACATAACAACATAATTTAAACATAACATAACAATGCACGTCACAATACAAAACTAAATACAACTACACAATAACTGCAGTAGAACAAAATATCATTGCAAATAATGGAACACACAAATAAAGCAGTGCAAGAAACAACAGAATACATCACCAGCACAACAAAATATCACACAATTAATGTGTCTAATCGTTCGTGTCACAAAGTCTCCTATTCTTAATATGACAGAGAAAGGGGTTTGGCACAAACACTGCCTTAACTTGCCACTAAGGACTTAAAATGTACCAGTCAAAAAAATGTGTGACCTGAACCATCTTTTGCATGAGTAACTGTTTATGAAAGTGAATACTCCTGAAACGCTGCACTATTACAACATTGCAGGAATAGCCCTGGTTTATTTAGGAATTCAAATAAATGTTTAAATGTACTTCAAAGGTAGGATGTAGCCTACAGGTGTAAACTTCTAAATATTTTAGATTCAGACTCTCATCCCATACTTCTCAAACACCAGAAGAAACATTACTTTATTTAACCCTTGTTTTTATAAGGCTTGCAGGACGTTCCACCTTAATATCGCCTCAAACACTCAAAAACAATTATCAATGTTTAATACTGTTGTGTTAATATTGTGATGTCAACAAGTTTGTAGGATATTGTTAGACAATGCATAATTCGTTGTGCGGCTAGCACATGTAATGGGTTCACATTTGTCCTCTACTGGGAACCAAACACCCCATTGTAGCACTTGACTCTCACCTGGTAATGAAGCAGAGCAGTCCAAGGCCTTCTCAAGGGAGGTGATGGGGGCTAGTAATCACCATTCACAGATACACAGTAATGAAACTTAATAAATGATTGTACAGTCTATGTTTTTTCTTCTGAAAAAAGAAAACATACATTTATTACACACATAAACTACTCAACACTATGCAACAATTTACAAATATCCACAAGCTGATGCAAATACTTTTGAATGGCATTGTGTAATTATTCTTACTCCTCCCCGAGGGAGGTCTAGATCCATAAAGCACATGTAAGAACATTCACTTGTATTAGAAATGTAATACTGGAATATCACTTTGAATGAACGCACTTACTATTGGCAATAAAGCATGTTTACTGGAGCGATGAGTTGGAATACTCCGTAGCTTTTCACGAGGGTCACAAGCCCAGAAGGACCACACCTCACAGGCACACCGGCGGGAGGAGGCCGCCACCGACGCTATGCTACTCCCAAAGGTGCATAAATGAAGACTCACACTTCTGCTGCATGGAATGCACGTAGGACGTGCCTGGGCTGGGCCTGCCCCATTGGTTTTGGATGCTATTATCGGCCGCCCACTTTAATGTTGTGTGGATATAGTAAATAGGCTGACAAATAAGTAATGACAAGTAAGTAACTGGCAAGTCAATTTGTGTTATCAATGTTAACCAATCCTGGGTGCTTATTATAGTTGTTAGGTTGACTTATAGAATTGTGTGTTAATATTTAGTATAAAATATGTGCAAACGTAAAGTGGGAAGCCAGAAGACAATCACTGAACCAAGTTGCTCCACCATTGACTCCTTTTTAGTACGGGCAGTGGGGGTTATTCCCAAAGAAGTAGATCTGGCTGAAAGGTGCCTATCTCTTGCGGCAGCTGGATTGAATGAAGCAATAAGGGGGCTCTCTAGCCTAATGGATATAATAACTGATATTCATCATGGCTTAGAGGTGGATGTAATGAGGAATGATCGAATCGCAAGAGGCCCTGATGAATAAAGTCATGTATCGGTTAGTCCAAAATAATTTAGACTCACTCGATAATGCTCACCAGATTCTTCTAACTAGAAGAGTGGGTTGGGTCACTTGCGAAAGAGTCTGGGGGTGACTGCATAGTCATTAATTTCCAGAATCCTAGACATGGTAATACTCCACTATTGCTCCCATTGGGTGCATTCTATTGGCACCTGCAACCTGAACAATCAGGGCATCCACCGGCATACCCTCGTCTTGTGCCACCCACACTTTAAACAATATTTTACCAGTTTCTCTAAGTAACAGATATCAGGTCCTGGGCTCACTATAAGATAATGATTGACAAACCTATAGGGACCATGTGGATAGACAGAAAAGGGGGCCCGCTATGGGGCGACTACCAGGGAGACAATTCTGACTGGTTGTAGTAGTGCCTTTTCAATGATTCAGGGTCCAGTCAGGGCAGTTAGTGTGAAATGTAATATTAACCCCAATGGGGCAACATTAGGAATGATCTTAAGTATTAATAGGCCGCTGGAGGCAGTACCTGGGGGTAAGGAGTGTATCATGAGTAACAGAGAGTGTCATAGTATTGCCACATGGAATGTTCAAGTTCTATGTAATAAGATTGAGGCAGAGGAAGGTTGTAATATTGTCAATGACCTTGATTTGATCTGCATTGAAGAAACATGGTGCGTTTCTCCCATCCACATACAAGGATTTACCTCACATTTTTTGCATGCCACTGCTTCCCAATCAGAGAGGGCTAACAGTGGGCTCCAGATGCTTACCCCAAACAATCTCCCTGTAGTGGTTAAAAAGACCTCCTGGGAGACATCTATTTTCCAACTGTTGTGGTTAAAATATAAAAGTATGGTTGATGTGGTATTAATCAATTATTATAACAAAGTTTTTGATTCCACTCGTTGCAGAGTAGTGCATGCTTTGGATCAGGGGTTACATACATTTTTACACCCAATCCACTCAAATTTTATTATATTATGGGCTGGAGATTTTAATATCCAACCCTGCTCCTTGCCAATATCCTGAACCTGTGGGTTTACCAGTCATGAGGGGGTAGGTTGCGACCATTTTTGCCATAACGACTATGCCGAGGCCTTTAACTCAACCCTATCTAAATATGATTTGATGTTATTGAGATGTAAACATGGAGGTAATGGGGAGGAGATGCCAACTTTTAGAGGTACCAACTCCTCATGTGTTCTTGATCATATCATAGTGTCTTCATTCACCAATAATGTATGTGAGACCCCCTATATTGTTCAATCATCACTGAGTGATCATGACCCGATTAACCTCCCAACTGTACTCTGGGGTCCAAACTACATGTCTCATACCAGTATGAACCAGGTCAAGGCTCACAGGATTAGTGGTTTGAGACTGAAATGGAAAGATATTGACCCAGATTGCCTACTGCCTATTGTGGGGGGGGGGTCTGTCTGAATTTGGCTGTTGTTTGCAAGATGAAATTGAACCTTTCCGGTTACCCAGTTGCTTTCACAATGTTATTTCTTGTATTAAGGATCTTCTGACATGCCAACCAAACGCCAGGCAGACTGAGAGGAAAGAGGGTGGTTTGACCATGCATGCACTAAAGCTAGGGGGGACCTTAAGATAGCTCTTCACACATCACCTAGAGACCCAGTGGTAATTAGGTCATTGCATGGAAAATACAGTGAAGTCTTGGAGCAAAGGAAGAAACAGTTGAGGAAAGAGGCGTGGTCAAATTAGCCCTGGCTATGGTACCAAATAATAATAAATTGTTTGGGGAAATTGTAAATGGACCTTTTTTGTCTAATCGGGTGTCCCCTGAATAAGGCCCTAGCGTATCCTGCGTATCGTGGGTGGACCATTTTTCTGAGTTTTTTAAGCAAAAGAGGGGGGCAGTAGATATAGTCGGACAACAGGAGTGTGGATACCCCAATTATTTAAATATTACTATGGATGAGGTTCTTTTGGCTCTTTTAGCTAGTGCTGGGAGGAGGGCCCCAGGTCTGGATGGGGTACCGGTGGATGTTTTTAAATCTAATAGTAATCTTTGGGCACCTATCTTGACTAGGGTGTTTAATATAGTAATAACTGGGGATATCCCAATGTCTTGGACTACTTACATTATCATACCTATCTATAAGAAAGGAGATAAATCAGACCCCATAAACTATCATCCAATATTACTGTTGGACTCACCTATGAAAGTCCTATGTCGGGTTCTAATGGCAAGGCTCAATGAATGGGTAATAGATAATAATCTCTTCTCTCCTGTCCAGTTCAGGTTCAGGAAAGGCTTAGGTACCATTGTGCAATTTGTCAATCTTGACCTGCTGATAGGGAAATATACAAAGGTTAAAGTAGGGGCACTATATCTCTGTATTGCTGACCTCAGTAGCGCCTTTGATTTAGTAGGGCATGCCCTTCTGTGGCCTACATTATTAGAAATGGGTGACCAAAGGTATATTATTGATTTCCTGGCCCGTCTATACAAAAATTAACATGTAAAGTCCATTTTAGGCCAGTGGGAAAATGCATTCCTTTTAAGATTGGAAGAGGCATTAGCCAAGGCTGTGTCCTCGCCCAGTTACTGTTCTCATTATTCATCAATGAGGTGGATAACTTCCTGCAGGCCAATCAGAAAGACCCACCTTACATGGCAGGGCGCCCTATACCAGTGCTACGATATGCAAGTGATGCAGTCTTGATTTCTAGGACCCCAGTGGGACTTCAGAAACTAATGAATGGCTTTGAGCAGTTTATGACATCAAAGGGTATGATGATCAATAAATCCCAAACCTTTACTATGGCCTGTGGGCAAAAGGCAAAGAAATGTAGGAGTTTTTATATCCAGAATACACAGATTACTACTGTTGGTTCCTTCAGCTATCTGTATGTTCTGTTTACAAGTAATGGATGATGGGGACAGCATATTCCCTCGGGTAGGGATGAATTGCAAAGGAACTCTTATGCTATTTTTAGATTCGCTAGCAAATTAGGGAATCACCCTATAACTCCAATGGTGGATATTTCCAGGGCTAGAGTTTTTTCTATGGTAGTTTACGGAGCAGGCGTGTGGGGCCATATTAAAAGTACCTCTTTGCAAATAAATGAAAATCGTTTTTTTAAATGACTGTTATGTCTACCTACCTCCGCATCTAACTGGATTGTACAGCCAAGAGGTGATTCTCCAATATCTGGAGGATGTGTTGCAGCTGAGCCCTCTGCTCCTATGGTGCAGTATCTAGTCCAAGGACGAAACTATTTCAACCAAACAACTTATCCTAGACTGTTTACATCTGGGAAATGTTTTATGTATTCCTTGGCTTGCCTATATTGATTCTTCTTTTAAAACTCTGTTCAATATAACTGTAAACTCGGATCCAGAGCAAGTGTTGAGACGCCCAAAGAAATTAATTAAGGATACCTTCCTTCAATATAGGCTGGATGGCAGGGAAACTACCGAAATTACAAAATCTACTGTTGGTATATGTATATGTCCTTTTCCCTGAGGGCAAGTAAAGAAGGATATCTACCAGGCGTTACTAATATGCAGCATTGGTTTGTCCTGACAGGACTCAGATTGGGAATAGTGCACCACTAAGCAGCGTTTCCCAGGATGAGGTCCTGTCCCTATGAGTTAGACAGCTGCCCCTGTGATGGGGTTAGTAAACAGAGCACTCTGTACTTTATGATATTCTGTATATTTTATGCACACCTCAGGATTTCTTTTACCTTAAATCCCTTTTTATTGAATATAATATAAGAACATATTTGGTGGCACTGGAATTTCTATTAAATCTAAATAATCCCCGTGTGTGCTATAAGGTGGCACATTATATCTTAATTGCCATACATGTTAGGAAAAGCTTCTGTTTTTAGCTATTGCAAAATCTTGATATGAGTAATTGATTGTGCTGTTTTGTTCACTCTAATTGTTTTAAATTTTTATGGTAATTGCCATTATGAACTTGGCTGTGTCTAATGTTTTATTTAGTTATATTTTTTGTATTTCTATGGCTATATTGTATCTGCATTATGAACCTGGATGGGTCGGTACTGAATATTTTACCTATTTATTTCTTGTACTTTTATGGCTAATTTGAATCTGTCGAATAAAGTTTTCTGAACTGAACTGAGTGGTTGTCAGCGTCATTACTTCAATAAAACATCCACAAGGTAAAATTACTAAGCATGTCTAAATGATCTGGATTATCAGAATTACCTTTAGCATGAAATACACATTTAAAACATAGCCCCTGAGGGAAACAAGTAATAATGAGAACATCTATGTAATTATAGCCCTTTACCCTGGAGGCTATTCTCAGCATAAACACTTTTATCAGACATAAAAATACTGCACTTCAAACATAGTCACTAAAGTCCCAGCTAGGAAAAAGCTTGATAAGCACTGGAAACCCTTCAGGGGTTATCTTTCATAGAGTCCCTCCAAACTCAGCTTGGAGACTCTGGCACTTTCTTGTGGGGGTGGGACTGAGCTGCTCCTTTAGCTCCCCCTGAACTTTGGAAACATGTTGGTGACCCTGCTCGCCCGGGGTCACCACAAGCCACAAACAAGTGGTTTTCACTTCTAGATGCAAACAAAACTGATGAGCCCCGAAGAGCATTATGGGTCGCTCCTCATTCCGGTTTCCATGAATATTTGAACAGCGGCTCTCCTGCTGTGCTGGGGAAAGACACATCAGTTTCCTTTCTTCTTTTCTCATCCTTTATGCAGCCTCAGGCCATGTTTAGCTTTTCTCGGGGTTCCCATTCCCCTTCCAAGCACCCCATGGCCTTATGCATGGCTGGAGAACCACTTGGGGAGCCCACCCCCAGCTGCCGTCGCCGGCTCCCTACATGGCCAGAAGGCTCAGGTGCTGCCATGAGAACTGTCACTTCTTTCTGGGCTGTGCGCTCCTGTGGGCAGGTGTGTGCTGGGCAAGCGGGCAACATGGGGAAGCACTGTGGCACTCCCCATTTTCCCTGGTGTCGCTGGGGCACAGTGATAGGATCCTGGGCCCCCTGGCAGTCTTGCAGGGGACGCAGCCACGCTTCCCATCTTGGTCTTCTTCTCCGGGGTCCAAGTATGGGGTCCTGGGTGCCCATGCAGCTTTGCAGGGACGGGGTGTTGCTCCCCATCTTGTCTTCATCTCTGGGGCCCAGGGATGGGGTCCTGGGCCCCTCTCTGAAATCGCAAGGGGGTGCAATGGGGCTCTCTTCACTTTTCTTCTAGGGCCAAGCAATGGGGTCCTGGTCTCCTTCCTGCTATCTGCAGGAAAAGCGTGACGCACTTCCCGCATTTCTTGTGCTTGGGGCAGTCTCCAGGCCCATGCCCACCCCAGAGGCAGTGGAGCCCCACACGCGTCACCACTGAAAAAAAGGCAAAGGTCACCCACAAATTCTCCAGGGCACAGCTCGGGCCCTGGTGGCCCGTTTTTGATTTTTTGATGGCTCTGGTCTCCTTTTGCTCCTTGTGGCAAGCCATTCCTCAGGCCTCCTTGCATCAAATATCCCAAACTTCATAGGGTCACGTTTCACGGGCTCCCTGCACCAGCCTTTCACTTGGGTGTCTCTCTGGGCAGAGCTCTCTTTTTTCACAAGCCCAGTCTCTCTCCCCAACTAGTCCTGGGGCCAATAAGAAGCAGAGCCCTTGATTCAGTGGGCAGTCTGGGGATTCTTCCTTCCAATTGTCCATAGCACCAACCTTCAGTCCCAGTGTTCCACTGAAAAGCACCGCTAAGAGAGAGCTTCCTCCCCTGTGTAAGACCTTTTAAGTGGGGGTGTCCAGCAGGGCTTTGCCTCTGGCCTATCTTGATATGCCACATCTCCTCTCCACCCCTGTCCCAACCTCCCTGCACAGACTTTTGGGATAGTTCAAAATGGCTTCACCTTAGAAGTCAGTTGCCATATGTTCTCTGGGGTCTCATCTGCCAGGGCCTTCCCCTAGCAACTCTTCAAAGGAGCCCCCTCTGCCTTGGCTCCAGAGGTCTGGACTCCCTCCTTTGATGAGTGGCTTGGGGCAGGCCCTTTCCCAGCACAGGATGACACCTGACTGATTGGTACAGGGCGATTCCCCCAAGTCCTTCCTCCTTCAGAGCTGACTTGAGCACTGTTAATTGCTTCCTTTGATGGGTGAGGCCTTTGTTCCTGCTGCTGGAGAGAAAAGTAATTACCCCAGCTAAGCAGGGTAACAAGAGGCCTTGGCTCTGATCCTGAGCTGCGTCAGAGAAATATGACATGCCTGGATGACCCATGAGCTGTACATGTGTGCTTTTGGACCGCCCAGGGATGTTCTTTTTATGCAGGTTACAGTGTACTTTGGTGCAACTCTGGAGTCTGTGGACCCTAGCAAACTGGAGTTGTGCCCTAGGGCAGCCTTTCCCATTGAATATAATGGAGTGTCACTACAGTCAACACAGCAAAGCACCTTGACTCTCCCAACATATGTACACCCACATTATAAGGTCACCACCCCCTCTGCATAGTCCCTTCTGGTCAAGGTTACCTGTGCACCATCCTTGAGTTGCATATGACAGGAGTCTCCCATGCACAGCCCTCACACGTGTCCACATGTGAGTGCACACGTGGTCATGAGTAATCAGCTTTATGCCTCTTACCCTTGCTGGGTCGCAGCGGGCTTGACTTAAAAGGCAGGCACTGGCAATAAACATGCGCAGTCCATATTTCCTTGAGTTTACAGTTAGTCAGTCATTAACTAGGTGATCAAAGAGCAAATACAATGCGTGGATTAGATGGTCAGAACCGCCTTCTGACAGGTATTATACCTCAGGTAAGAATATCTTTATTTCTATTTTTTTAATAATATTGGTAGCATTTATACTGAGATTATTATTATTATTATTATTATTGTTAATAATAATAATAATAATATTGTGTATGACTTTTTTAAATTAATAGATTTAATGAATATATTTCATATATATTAGGTATGTTATTTGATTAATATTGTAGAAGTGGTTTTTTTGGGAATACGGTGAGAAGTGTTTTACATTTTTTGGGGCAATTTAAAAAAATATTTTGAGTTTTATGTTTGAAAACATGGTTTTAACATTTTTTGCAGTATTATTCCCATTTCCTAAAATGTATTATTTTGTGTTAAAAAATATTGCATTTTTTTCAAAGCATTTCATCAAATATTTCTTTGATTTATTTATGCTGAAATATATTTTATTAACTTTTTAAAACATCATTTAATTATATACATTTTCTTATATTTAATGCAAAATGTATTTGTTGAATATTTTATTTAAATAAAATTGTGGAATTTTTACAACTATTAATTTATTTTGTTATTATAGTGTTTACATTGGTTGTGTCTTGTGGTTTTATTTTATCATTACTTATTTCTGTTTATTAAAAATTAACCTTTTTATGTTACGTTTTTGTTTTTATTACATCATTATTGATTTTGAGGCAAATTTTTGATTATGATTTTAAATATAAGCCCCTCAGAATCCAATAAATTCCCATTGAGACTGGAGTTTAAATAGTAAATGTAACCACCATCCCTCTCTGAAATCCAACACATTCCCCAGTGTGATTGAGTTTGTAGTGGCAATATGAAATATAAACCGTCCGAAGTCCAGCAGTATCCCAAACATGGTGAAACTTGGATTTGGATTTGGAATAGTAAATCTAGCCCCCCACAAAGTCCCACACATTTCCCAATGTGGTAAATATTACATTATGAAAAAAGAAATCTAACCCCTACCACTTAAACTGCAGCCCTTTCCCAAATGTGGCTACGTTTGGAATGGGAATAGTAACCCCAGTAAGCCCAAACATTGTCCTCAGTGAGGCTTAGTTTAGAGCATGAATAGTACATCTAACCTCCCAGAGTCCAGCACTTTCTCAAATGCAATCAGGATTTGAGTTTTGGAGTGGAAATAGTAAATCCAATAACCTACCTCCATGTACAACACTTTCTCCAAACTGGCTAAGTCTAAAGCGGGGAATACTAGTTAATAGTATGTTTGCCCCTCTAAAGTCGAACACCTCACCCAATGAGGTTAAGTTTAGTGAGGAAATAAATCAAACATACCCATGCGTATGATCCAACACTTTGTCCAAAGTGGCAAAGTTTGGAGTGTGAAAAGTGAATCTACCCCTCCCTGAAAGTCCAGTACTTACCTCAAAGTAGTTACATTTTGAGTTGGAATAATAAATTGTACCTCTCTAAAGTCCAAAATGATCTACAAAGTAGCTAGGTTTGTAGTTGGAATAATAAATCTATCTCACTCCTAAAGTACACACTTTCCCAAAGTGGCTAAGTTTTAAGTGAGAATAGTGAATTTTCACCCCTCCAAAGTCAACACAGTTTTAAGTTTTAAGTGTGGGTAGTAAATCAAACTTCTCAATGTTCCCCAAAATGGCACATTTTGAGAGTGATTGGCAAATCAACCCCTACTAACGTCTAACACTTTCCTCAATGTTGCTGGTTGGAGAGGGACAAGTAAATCAACTCCCACCCTGAAGCACAAAAACGTCCTCAGTGTGGCTGCATTTAAAATGCAAGTAGCATACCTCCAGGTATGGTACAGTTAGGGTAATTAATAAGTAAACACGCATTGCTTGCTAGTATTTTGTACATTAGTACAACTTGTTTTTACATCTTTGGTTTTGGGTGTGTTAGGGATTATTCTAGTCTTAACTATTGGTAGATTTGTTTTTTTTGAGTATTTATACAATTGGTATGGTGTAAGTTGGCATTATCCAAGTGTTCATTGGATGGACATGTGCCACCCTTCCATTTCGTTGTTAATTTATTCTTCTTGTGAGTTGATGCTATCATAGACATTCTATAGACATACCACCATGAAATGTTTTACATGAGTTGGCATCTGCATCCTGGTTGTTGCAGGCAGCCAATCCAAGTGTCTTCTAAATAGTTCATCAGTGATGAGAGTTTGTTTTGGTGCCTATATTAAAAAGACATTTGTGTTATGATATTGCCCATTTGGAGTGTATATGTGTTCAAATGTTGTTGGGCACGACATAAATGTGCCACCCGTCATCCAGTGTTTTATATTCTGGTAGGATTAGTAAATTGCATAGACAACAATGTTTTTAACAATATTTTAATTGTTATGTAGTATGGAATTTGGCTAGTATGTGTTATTAAATTTTGGGGTATTTCAAGTTCTTGTTTCCCTAACGTCTCTCCTAGTCCTGGTTATTAGTCTTTTTAGTTTTTCTATTGTATGGTGTAGCCCAATTAGATATTGGGATCTTGAACAATCTTATTTTTGGTATAGTGCCTGTGGCCTCTTGGAATTTCTGCTTGCTACTCTTAAATCCTCTAGGACATTTTTAACTTGAATTTCAGTCACATTCAGAAGATGATAATATTTGCTTACACTTTCAACAATATTGTCTTTTGTTGTAGCCCTGCCTTAGCATGCAGTGGAGTAATATGTTGTGCATTCCAATGAATTATTTCACTATAAGTGCTTTTCACTCAATGCATATTCGTTAAAACATAATTGTAGTTGCCTCTTTTCTTGATTTCATATTTGTTGCAGTTTCTGACATTATATCTGTGGTTGCCAGAATTATTAAAACATGTGTTATTTTATATTTTATCTTATTTGAAAGGTATATGACATTTTTATAACTTGTTTTACAATATTTACTTATGTTATTAGCATTTCTTCTATTTTGTGTTAACAAGTTTGGTGTTTATTTGTGAACTGCTCTTTTTCTTATTTTTCATTTTAGTACTGAGAAGAAATGTAATTTATATACGTTTATTTTTTCTACAAATGTCCATTTATACTTTTGAAAAGGGTTTGTTCTTAATTTAATGTAGGCACTACATTTTATTGTTTATATGTATTTATTATACTTAGATTTTAATCTTAGTTTTGTTATGTTTGTTTCTTTTTTGCAATCTTGCTACCTGAGATTTGACAATATAATTTTTAAATAATTGTTTGTAGCTTTATTTCATAAGAGTATTGTTGCCTTTGTGTCATCATCATCATTATCATCATCCTTTATTTCGATTCATTGAATCATAAAAGGTAGGATTAAGAACAGGGATTAAAACCATTAAAAGTTAAAATATAATAGCATATATTCTCCCACTCCCATGTAGGAATTAAAACTTAGTAAAATATAAGTATCGACACAAAGTGACGAAGGCAAAAATAAATATTCCAAAATACGTTTTGAGTCCTCTGATTTAAAAAAATTATTCCTTGATACTTAAGGATCTTGCTCTAATGTGCCATATTGCTACAATTTCTTTTGCCACAGCACACACTACTGTGCCATGAGTGCTTGTTCTGCAGATTCTGAGGGCTGAATAATGATCCCTATTGCCCAGAGAGTTGCAGAGGGGTCTAATCCAAAAGGCTCTCTCCTTGAAATACTCAGCACAATGGAATAGAACATGACTGATGTTTTCTTTGATCTTCCATCCCATAGAGCAAGAATATATTAGACCATCATTCTGCTTCCATCTCAAAGCAAAATCTTGCAAGGGTAAGGATTCAATTCTGAATCTTAAATAAAGTGCACATGCTGAAGGAAGTAAAACAGTATCAAGATAATGCTCAAATTCATAATGGCACTTGACTGATAGAAAACTGTCTGTCATACTGCCAGATGGAGCTGATGCTAGTACGGCCATTTGCACACTAGCCTGCTATGCGTCATTCAGGCTGTGTAGGGCATTGTTTTGAAGATGTAAGAGGTCCAACCAATAAGAACCCAACCCTAGTTTGAGAAAGCTGTTTTTCACATAACCACACCACACAATTTTCTCTGCTAGTGAGGCCCCTAGGAGGTCTCTTAACCATACCCTATATGGATCTAACATGTCTGTAGACCGAACCCTGATCCAAAACTGTAGCAGCCTCAAGGCAGCGGTATCTGCCATGGAATGCAGGTTCAAATCCAAGCAGATTGGGAGTGTGGGTGAGCTCGATGGAATCTTTAACAGGGCTTTTATGAAACGATTCTCTGCTCTTACCATATCGTGCAATTTACCATGGCCCATAGCTCAGCACCATGCAAAGCCCCCCTCTAGTTTGGCTTTTATATATTGCTATCACTGGTGTGATGGAAAAAAATACCCCCTGCCTTTTGTCTTAGGGACATGGTACACCTTAACAATTGGCCTGTCCATTTATGGGAATTCTCTAGTCTGACTCCCAAGTAGTCAAGATATGATACTCGTTTGAGAGTCTCGTCATCTAGCGATATGGTCTTCTTCACTCTGTACACTTTGTCACTAAAAAACATATAATTGGTTTTGGTACTATTTATTTGTAAGCCATGATCTTTGCAGAACCCCAAAAATCTCTCCAGGAGCCAAGACAGTCCAGACGTTGTTTGCGATAGTAATAAGGTGTCATCAGTAAACAGCAAACATGATGGCTTTGACCCGCCCATTTTATGGGCATCGTTTTCACAATCTTATAAATAAGGGATACAGGCATTTATAAATAGAAGGAAAAGTGTGGGGGCCACCACACAGCCCTGTCTGATGCCTTTCTGAATGGGAAGCTCCTCTGTTAGTTCCCCGTCTGTTCCCCCACTTTATTCTGGCAAAACTCTAGAAATACAACTCCTGAATCAGTCTTACGAAAGGCACAGGGACTCCAATTCTGCCCAAGATCTCCCATAGTTTGTATCAGGGAACTAATTCAAAGGCAGACTTAAGATCTACAAAGGCAACAAACAATCTCCCAGCGTCCAGGTCAACCATTTTCCACTTTATTGTGAGGAACCGAAAGATCAGGTCCACAGTGCTCGTCTTCTGCCTAAAGCCCACCTGTAAGTGAATTAGGATGTAATTCTTCTCTATCCAATCCTTGAGCCTACCTAAAACTTGGTAGGAGAATAATTTCTGTAAGTTGTGCATTCTAGATACTAGGGCACCTGAGTTCCTAAAAGTATCCCTTTTAAAGTATGCTGGTTACTTGCCACCACTAAAGGAGATCAGATCAGGAGATCGGATGGTGCTCTACCGTGGAGCGCGTTACATACTGCAATTATGAGCCCTCAAGAAGTCCGTGAGGATGAAACGCGTTGACTATGATGGATTAGATATTGTCATTGTGGATAAATAAAGAACTAAAAACTTTCATAAGAACTCTATTGAATTATGTGACTGGTGAAGAAATGTGATAATTTTGTGGATATTAATGGACACTTAGATGTGCTGGGTCTCTTTTCTTATGTTATGAGCCCATGGCTATTTGAGGTCTAGGGGGTTGGCCCTCACGACCCGTGCACCGAAAAGTGCCATAAAATTGCATATATATACAGTAGTAAAGGAAGAAGGTGCGGTTTCAATTCACCTTGACCCCCATTTTCTATCTTAAGTATAATAACTATTGTGATGAAAGTTCTGTCTAATGAGTGCACTTCATGTAGTTGTATGTTCCATTCATTTCTATGATTTATGGGCATAATTCACTTGACAAAGACTTCAGCAAAGCTGAAACACATTGCTGATGCGATGGCATGCTCTGTGTAGGAGCTGATCATCACCAAATTTTAAAAAGTATCCAGACTTTCTGCCTCCTTTTTCAATGATTCATGCACACTCTAAGACTGGAAGGATATTGTTTTGACTTATACTGGGCACTCCCTTGTGTCTGGACAAAGCTATACCATTCTGAAGAGCTTTATTAAGAGCACAACATGTGTCAGGGGTTGACTGTATTCATCCTGGGTTGGCTTGGATGGCATTTTACTAATCCAAAGCTGTAATACTGTACATTGAGGAGTAAAAGACTTTTGTCATTTTTCAGCTCAGTATGGATAGCTGTGAGAAAACAGGGCAGATTGCAGAAGCCCCCTGACTTTTTTCCCCATTTTTCACTTTTTGCTGGTGTTTTCCTGACTCTGATGGTGCTCTGGGTACTGCAAACCGGCCCCAGGACCTGTGCTCTGTATAAAATCAGTTTGCAAATTAGGGAATTTGAAATTGGCTAAGCTAACCAACCTATAAGTCCCTAGTATATGGTAGGGCATGTAGGTTTAGGGACCCCAGCATAGGGGCACTGCTGAGGTGCTGAGTGTCATTTTAACAGCAGGCCTGCCTTGCTGGCTGCTTTTAAATTAATGTTACATGCAAATTCGACTTTGGAATTAAAAGTAGTTCCAAAGTCTTAAACTACCTTATTTCTACATATACCTCACCCCTAAGGTGTGCCCTATGTGCCCCTAGGGTTGGGTGCCATGTAACTATAAGCAGGGACCTTATAAAAATGATTTTATAATCCCTGGTGAGGTAAAGCAGCCAATTTTGTTTTTCCCTCATTGTAGTGAATGGCCTCCATAGGCTAGAATGGGGAGACTTTAGTTTAATTTATAAAGTCCCTTAAGTGACATCTACCACGTTTGGTATCAAATTAATTGGTATAATAAATCCCACAACTTACAATTGTTGGATTTAATATAACTTGTTCAGGTAAAGAGTTTTAAACTTTACCTAAAAAGTTGTCAACTTCAGCCCTGCAATATTTTTGCTGCTGTGCTCCGATTGGCCAGCCTCTGGCAGCCTGGCCAGGATGCCTTGATGAGGTGTGCAGTGGCCTGGCTTCACACATAGAGATGTGCCTGGGGGAGGAGATCTTCCCTCAGCAGATGGGGAACAGGAAAGGGGGAGGGCTGCCAAACTGGTCTTCAAAGGCATGGAAATACATTTGGAGCAACCCAGCACCTCACTCACATCATGCAAACCCAGACAATTAGGTGCCCCCCTGATTAGATTGAGAGAGGGCAGGAGTAGGGTGTGTTTAAGATTTTTTGCCACACCAGTAGGTGGGCTCAGCCAGATGTAACCTCCAAAAATCACTTTTAGCCATGATGGATTTTTGAGGAATTTTGCTCCCTGGGATTGATTTTTACCACACTTCCCAGTAAGCGGTCATCACGGGGGGAAGGACCCTGCACCTCTTTGGAGAACCAAGACCCCACCATTTTTCACCCAGGAGCAAGGATAAAACTTGCACTCTGGAGGACTGCACCAGCTGCACACTTGGGCTTCACCACAAGAAGAACTTTGCCTGGCTTCCTCTGGTTCAAGGAGGGACTCCCTGTTTGCTACAGGTGAAAAATCGCTAACCAGAGTCCCTTGCACCAACTCCTGAAGAAACTGACCAGCTGAACACTCTCCAGTGGCCAAAAAGGAGTTTGTACCAAGTGCATTCTGGGAGTTGTAGACCGACCCGCCGCAGCAACTCTAGCCAGCTTGCCTCAACCGTGATCCGGCCTGACATGCAGGTTCGTCCGGGTGAAGAAAATCTCCAAAAAAGTGACTAAGTCCGAATGTAGAAAGATGACTGGGACCTCCCAGGTAGTGTATTCGAAGGGAGCTCCAGGGATGTCGGATCAAGATTCAGGTTTGCCCCGGTCGAAGGATTTTCACCTGGAAAAAATGACTACGTCAGATGATAAAAATCTCCAGCGAAGGCTACCGCGACGCGTATCCAAGGAAGGGTTCCAGGACTTCCTATTGGACTGGTGACTTGGTCCCGCTAAAGAAAATCTCCAGAAAAACGACTAAGTCCGAAGGAAAACTTTTGACCGAGGTCTCCCGCAAGCTGTAGCCGAGCAGGACTCCATCGCGATCAGCCTCAAACTTTGACTTTGCCCCAGTCGAAGTGCGACCAGATGACCAAATTGACGCTATTCGTTTGTAAGTGCTAAAAAGCATTAATTCCTTAAAAATGTATATCCCTGGTTCCCCTTATCTGATTTTAATCGTTTTGGTGTCTTTTTAAAGATAAAATTATAATCTATGTTTATAAATTGGTGCTGGATTTTTATTGTGTTTTGTGTTTTACTTATTTACTGTTTTGTGATTTTTAAACGCTTTAAACATTTGTCTCCTAAGTTAAGTCTTGTTGCTTGTTGCAAAGCCACCAAGGGTAGAGCTGGGTTTAATTTACTGAGCCCTAACTGGACTTAAGTGTAGGATAGTGGCCTATTGTTAAGTGTAGGTACTTACCTGTCCTTACCAATAACCCATTTTCCAACAATAGCACTAGCTAATCCTATGCTTAAAGCATTCACTGTAAAAATGGCAAAAAGCTTTTTCCCTTCCTAGCTCAGTGTGGATGGCACTCCGCTAATCCTAGCTGCTCAGTATGAGACGTGCTCTCCACCAAAACTTGGAGACTAGCCAGAGTTCACTGCCATTTTTTCAAATATATCTACATATAAATATGTATATATATGTACAAAACACACACACGCACACACACACACACACACATATATATATTTATGTTCACTGAAAAAAATGAAGGTTATAGGGACATTATAGTTAGGAAATAGAATTTTTTTTAAACATAGAAATTCACCAAAAAAAACAAAGGTTACATGGACGTTATAGTTAGTCTCCATCCATCCATTCATTAGCTTTATTTCGGTAATAGAAAATACCATAAAAGCTCCTCCTACAATACACATATAGAAATGAGTAAAAACCATAAATTAAGCAGTACAATATAAAACATACTGCATATAAAATGTTAAGAAAACAGCGCAAAATTGTTAAAAACATGATCAATATAATATAAATCCATCAATATAAAAGCTGATAATATAAGAACCTTCGCCCAATAATCTAAAATAGCAGAAAGATGGTATATATTATTCTCTTTAAGAAGGTAGCATTTCAATTATTATCTGTGGTCATACACTTCTTTAGGGGGGCCTCTAAATATTTTGCTCTTACATGCCAAATTGCGTCTGAAAATCTGGCCAACGCACATACCACTATGCCATGGGTATTTATTTTACATATCGTAAGAGCTGAAAACCGATTATTAATGCCCATGGATCTGCAAAGGGGTATAATCCATTGAATCCGTTGCTTATCATATACAGGACAGTGGAATAATACATGTTCAATACTTTCTGGTGACCCAAAGCCCATTGGGCTAGGTCTAGTTGAGAATCCTGTTGGGACCATGTACAAGTAAAAGTGCGTAGTGGTAACGATCCCAGCCCAAACCTAATATAAAGTGCACATGCTCGAGCGTATAAGATCAGGTCCATGTAGTTTTCAAATTCATAATGACATTTGGCTGATATAAACTTATCTGTCAAGCTAAGTGAAGACACCTCAGCCAATTCGGCTACTTTTAGCTTTAACCAGTATGCATCCTTAAAAATTTGCGCCGCATTTTTGGGAAGACCACTTGGAGCTGTACAAAAATTAGCCAATCCTAAATTGAACAAACTGCTTTCAACATGGTTACACCATGGAATTTTCCTTATTATGTTTGTGCTGAGCAAGGCATTCAGCCATATGCTAAAAGGGCCGAAAATATCCGTGGACCAAATCCTAATCCAATACAATATTGGTCTTAAGGCAGCTATGTGAGCAATAGAATCTAAGTTCAGGTCCATCTGAATTGGGACGTGGGAGAACTAATAGGTATTTTAAGCAAAGCCTTCAGAAATGAATTTTCAGTGAGCTCTAAGTCCCTCAAGTTGCCATGCCCGATAACTCTGCTCCATATAAAACACTCCCTCTTGCTTGTATGTTATATATCTCCATTGCAGGGGAGATTGCAAATTTAGGAGATCTATTAGCAAATCTCAGGACTCCCCCCGAATTCTGTTTCAGTCTCATGTGGGCCTTTAATAGCTGGGCCTGCCATTTATGCGTATCCTCTATTCTAATCCCCGGGTAATCAAAATCAGCAACTCTCTCTAGTGCTTCCCCTTCCATTGTAATTATCTTCCTTACTTTACATTTTTTGTTACCAAAAATCATATATTTGGTTTTCGCAGAGTTAACTTCAAGGCCATAATCATTACAGAAGGACGTAAACTTGGCAAGTAAGTTGTTAAGACCGGAGGCAGTTTGGGATAATAGCAAAGTGTTGTCCGCAAATAATAAGCATGGGGTCTTTACCCCATCTAATTTTAGTGCATCGTTGTCACAGGCAAGTAAATAAGGGATGCATGCATTAATAAACATTAGAAACAGCGTGGGGGCCAAAACACATCCCTGCCTCACCCCCCTTCTAATCGGAATTTCGCTTTTTACCTACCCATTTACTCCCCAGTAGATTTTTGCAAAACTCTCTGTATATAGGCTTTTGATTATGGTTGATAGTGGACTCGGAAATCCAACTCCTTCCAGCACCTCCCCCAATTTGCGGCGCGGGACCATGTCAAATGCATATTTAAGATCCACAAAAGCCACAATGAGATTCCCTCCATCCAGATCTACAATCTTCCATTTAATCGTTAGGAATCCAAATATCTGATCAATTGTGCTGGTTTTCTGTCTGAACCCTGCTTGAAGATCACTAGCTCTTCTAGCCACTCCTTGATCCTTATCAGGACCTGGTAACAAAATAGTTTTTGGAGATTATCCAAAAGACCAATTGGCCTGTAATTCACCGGAGTGGCCCTACTCCCCTTTTTGTAAACTGGTACAATAATTGTACCCTTCCAAGAGCGGGGGTGAGTTCCACTAGCCAAGACGGCATTTGACACATTGTTAACATATGGACCCACATGTCTAAATCAGATCTATATAGATCGGCGGGTATGCCATCAAGGCCAGGGGCTTTTCCAGGTTTTTGGGCCATAATGGCTGTTCTAGTTTCATTCAATGTAAACGGGGTCAGACTATTGTTAAAGGAGAAGTCTGGTCCAGTTGGAACACTATTGTTGTTTTCTACGTCATACAGCTTCGAAGAATGGGCCACCCATTTTATCAGGTGCAATGTGACAATCAGGCCTAAAATTTTGTTTTCGCCCGTTAGAAGCCACCAAGGACCAAAAACGTTTTGATTGCTTTTCCTTGGCTGCCATCAACAAATCCTGCCATGACTCCGCTTCCCAATTATTTTTACAGGTCTTTCTTGTTAGGACATACTCACGCCTAGCACTAATTATCAAAGATCTTTAGATTTAATTGCCTTTATCAGGCTACACTTGGACTCCCTACATTCTTTACCGTACCATCTATGATGGGGTCCAGCTATTGGACGATTAGTTTCCTTTAACAGTTCTAAAAAAAAGGTCCATCAAAGTAGCATAAAGACCCATATGTGACCTAATAATCTCATTTGGGGAATATAAAAAAGAATCTTCCACTAATTGATGGGTTGACACTAAATCATACATATTCCCCCACAGTTTTTTTGAATTTTTAAAACATTCCCATTTCAGAGCGCGCTTATTTTGAGGAAACTACTAGGGGTAAAGAAGTTCCATTGCTAAGTTGCATATCTGTTCTATTGGTTTTAAACGTACAAAACCTTAGAAATTAGCCAGTTATGGTTACAGTTATCTCAACTAACCATAACTCGTGAACTAAGATAACTATAACTCGTGCCCCCACCATGCATAGTTTATTCGTCAAAAGTTTTACTGTAAATATTACATTGATGTTATCAATGATGTAATAAAAATATCATAAGTGACATAATTTGTGGGTAATTACCAGTGCATGGTGAGGGCACTTCTCAGATATCAGCATGGGGACAGTTGGATCCTTGTCCCTATATATCTATATTTGTTAGCCTTACATTCTCCAAAACTACTGAACAGAGTCACACCAAATCACAAAAAGTGTGATTTGCATAACAGAATCAGGCTTCGTGTCAAATTTGGTGTTATTCCGTTCAGTGGTTCGGGCTGTAGGCGTGTCTAAAGGTCCTAGACTTTTAAGACAGAAGCTGAACTTAGCAAAGTATGAGTTTTGAACATTTTGTGGAGATTCATCAAGCAGTGCCAAACTTATAGACAAAACCAAAAATGTTCTTTCTATAGAAAGCAGGTCCTACCTATAACTACCTAGTGGCAACTGCCACTACGTAACATATAAATATATATATATATACATATATAGATAGATAGATAGATAGATAGATAGATAGATAGATAGATAGATAGATAGATAGATAGATAGATATACAGACAGATAGATAGATATTACCCACTGTTGGTTGCCAGTAGGTAGTTATAGTTGGGACCTAGCTTCCATAAAAAAAGCGATTTTTGACCTGTCTATATCTTTGCCACTGTTTGACGAATTTTCACACAACTTTCTAAAATAAAGAGCCCCATAGAGTCTTGTTGTGCATGGAAAGTTTCAGGATGATTTGTTAAGTGGAGTCAGAGAAAAAGGTGGGGGGGTGTCAAATAAGTGCACCTCCCATGTTAATTCCCAGAGTTCTAGACACACCTGCAACCCTAACCGCTGGATGAATTTTCACCAACTCTGCCAGAAAGGTAGCTTTTGGTATACAGATTACTCTTTTGGTGTAAATCTGTTCAGTAGTTTTTGAAATACTAAAGGAAATGTAAATGTGCATATCTGGGCGGAGCCTAAGCACAAATCTCATGGAGAGGTCTGATTGGCTGTCAGAACTTCAGCCAGAAAGTGATGGCAGCCACCGTGGGACCAATATACACGATAGAACCTGATTGAAATGCATTGAGTGAATGGCAGATTTAGATGGTCACAAATGGAGAACGTATAAAGGGTGATAAACATTTTTAGATAGAACTATATCATTTGTTGATAGTATCATTCTAACTTTAGGAATTGTGGGGTGTTCTGAGGTGATTTTACCCTGCTGGGATTTCATGAATCGTGTTTGAGAGAAAACTGTTTTCTCATAATTTTCCCACAGAGGTCATGGAAGGTACTCCAGAAGCTAAAATGAGAGCATATTTTCTATATATTGACACTGTCTTTCTCAGCCACAGAAATGCTAGGGCTCTGCCCAGATACACACGTTTATTTTTCCTTTAGTTTCTTGAAAACTACTGAATGGATTTACACCAAAAAAACGAAGAGGACAATCTCTGGACCAAGAGCTACCTTCCTGCCAAATTTGGTATATTCGGTCTAGCAGTTCAGTCTGTAGTCACGTCTAAATTCTCTATGGGAATTGAAATGGGAAAGACTTTTGTGACCCCCCCCTTTCTCTTGGCCCCCACTTGATGGATCACTCTGAAACTTTCCATGCACCATAAGATTCTTGGGCACACTTTTTTGAGGAAAGTTTGTGAAGATTCGTCAAATGGCACTAAAGATATAACCAAGTCAAACAACACTTTTACTACGGAGACTAGTCCCAGCTATAGCTACCTACTGGCGACTGCCAGCAGGTATGATATATAAAGAGAGATTTTTACTGATAAATTCGAAATTTGGTTGCAAATTAAAAAATGTATAAAAATACTGAACCTTGCAAGTTATGATTAGGAATGCGGTCGATAACTCACACAACAGGCATGCAAACTGTAGCTCAGACACTAGATGTAATGATGTTAGCCTTACTCTTGATGTGACAAGTTCAATTACAATTTTTGTACAGATGAGATTGCATTACATTAAAATTTCATACAGATGAGAATACATATCATATCATCCTTTACAGTATGAAGGCGACAACTATGAATGCAGTATTAATTATTGGTTTGAGTATATGTGGTCCTTTAATTATTTTATACTTTTAGTTTGTTCTTACTTATTTAAATAAATATTGTAAAGTTATATGCATTGCATTTAGTGTGTTTTTTCAGTCATTTTGGGTTTTTTTATGTTCATGTGGCACATGAAACTGTTCCCTCCAAACAAACAACAATGGTCAGCTAGTGCCCACTGTGCACTCTATTGGCCATGAACAGTGGGTGTTGGCCACAGAGACTAGAATGTGTCCAAGACTTGCACCCACCCTCTACATGTGGTCAAACCCTGGCTAACACTGCCTTTGAAACTTCACTAATGAGGTTGGCTGTAACAACAGGCCAACATCCAGACGTGGTGCACAACCATCCATGAGAGGACAGCCCATGGGTGGCCAACTCCCACTGTGCATGTCCTTGGCTATGTAGAGCCAGGCTACTGGCAAGGATTTGATTGCGGCTAGGTTTTGCTCCCAGTCCTCTGGGTGCAGCCAACCTCCATGCATTTCTCTGCATCCTCGTTGGAGTCAAATATCTCTTTTTTTTTTAATGAAGTTTGAACTCTTTTTGGATTGGTTTCTTGTATTGGCACTGGATTGTGTAGGTGTTCTTTATTTATCAAATGACAAAACTGAGCTTCTGCATTTCAGCTACTATGTAGCTTTGACTACAGCAGTGCCATTTAATGATATCAACATATCTAATGAAATTAAGTGTACTCCATGGTTAAATAGCATACATATTATTACATGACTCAATTTACACTCAATAATCAAGGTAAGAAGAGCATTCTTGAATGACTTTCTCAAATGTGTGTGGTTGAAGGAGCTAACATAAAATGTGATTGTATATGCAAATGTAATTCTTCATCAGCATGGTTCCTAGTGTCTAACATTAATATATAGCAGGATTCCTGGATTCTAAGTGTTGTTTCTCTATCACCATCCCTGACATTTTGTGGGATAGAGTCAATCACAAAGAATGAGATCGAATTGTGACCTCATTTGTTGAATGCATGAAGGTTTTGTGCAAGTGGTAACTAGTATTGTTTTCCGGATTGCCAGATGTGAGTATGAGTCAGATCTTGACCTGTACATAGGTTTTTAGGCATTTTTATTTATGAATTTAAGAATATTAGAAATATATTTGTGAACCATTTTTTGATTGCGCCTCTGTTTCAGGCTTTCTATTTGTTACATTTCTTGATGCTGTGTACAGGTGAGAGTTATTTGTGATGCTATCACTTCTCACCAAGCAGTCCCTCAGAGACTTTGATCATTTCAATGTCAACCGAGGTCTTCTCAGGATTTCTCTGCCTATCATATGGCATTTATTTAAAGATACCAATGTTCATTTAATGGGTTATATTTTGCCACCTGCTGTCGAATGTACGTAGTTATAAGTCTACAGAAGTTCTGAAAAGTTGAGTCTTTTTTCCTGTCTATCTCCTTGAAAAAAATGGGGATCCCTTTTCTACTCATTTAGCATGATCTAAACTCTTTAAAGAGTATCACTTGGATCTAAATCATTCAACATCTCTTCCTGAGGTTACCTTTGTACCTTTCTGCTCTGTGTGGTTCACAGTAGGGATTTTGGCCCTCATTATGACATTGGCGGTAAATCCACTTTCTGCCATGCTGACTGCCGCCAACATACCGCCGCGGTAGCAGATATGCGCTTACCATATTATGACACACACATACCAGTACGCCACTATAAAGCCACAGACACAACTCTGTCACACCAAAGGTCAGTGATAAACTGGCAGAATCAAAACCCACACTGTTACGCCAACAGAACAACTCCCATCACATTATGTCCCACGAATCACCACAGCAGACATTCAACAACGGTAAACCATTGGTGGTAAATACAACCGTGCCCAAAATACACACAATCAAACAAAACAACACCACGTTGAACAATTCAAACTACACACACCTGACACACAAGGGGTGGCATCAGGAAGAGGTGGAACGACCTACTGGGGAAGGTGCATTCCGTGGCAGCAAGAGACCAACTAGCTATAGAGAGGACTGGCAGTGGACTCCCACCTCCTCCCCCACAACTAACAACATGGGAGGAGCAAGTCTTGGCAATCATGCATCCTGAGGGCCTGGCAGGAGTAGGAGGAGGACTGGACCTTGGTAAGTCAACTCTCAACTATTTCTATCACCCCCCTACCTGCATGCCATCACATGAAGAATAAGTTTATGGTCAGAACAATCATCAAAAACAGCCCTGATGAAGTCTTTTGGGAGATTTCCCTGACGAAACATGTGTTGGCTTGGCGTGGATGCCGGAAAGGGCGAGACTTCGATATTCATCAGTTATAATTGGAACTACATTGAAGGACTTACCATGAAGGAATGAACATTATATAATAAATACTGGTCATACTTTACGAACCACAAAGAACTGATAATGAATATGAGTTGGATGTGTGCCTGAGTATATAAATTGTACAAATCAGCATCTTGTTGTTGATCACAGGGTTTTTTGGGATGTTCACCCTGTTCAGTGCATCATCTGAGATATCACAAAAGCTCATTTGAGGCAGGAAGCACCATCATACTCTGTTAAAACTTCTCAATTATCAATTTAGTACCTATCACTAAAGCATGCACACCAGTGTGATGCTATTAATTGTGTTTGACCAATGACTTTGTGTTTCACCACTGCGCATATTAGTTGCTCAATGTTCACCAGTAGCACATTATGGGGGTCATTACAACCTCGGCGGTCTTGCAAAAAGACTGCCGAGGCTGCGGGAGACAGAATACCGCCATTGCCGGCGGTATTCCTGGCTCCCTATTATGACATTTCCGCTGGGCTAGCGGACGGTAACAGTGTTACCGTCTGCTGGCCCAGCGGAAATGTCACATCAACATTGCTGTTGGCTCGAAATTCGGGCAGTGAAATGCGCGACGGGCTATGCCTTAGGGCCCCTGCACTGCCCATGCCAAGTGCATGGGCAGTACAGGGGCCCACAGGGGCACCCCAAGTCCCCTTACTGCCAGCATTACAGGCTGGCGGTCGGGGACTCATAATCCCCAGGGCAGCGGTGCTTGCACCACTGCCCTGGGGGTTATGACCGCCAGGCGGAAGCCTGGCGGTATGTTGGAGGGGCCGGTGGTATGGCCGTGGCTATTACGCCACGGTCATAATTGCTGGCGGAACACCGCCAGCCTGTTGGCGGTGTTACGACCACCTTACCGCCGGCCGCCAGGGTCGTAATGACCCCCTATATGTTTTGTTCAGTTTAGCTGCCTATTGGCTTTAACATGGAGTTAGCCATTACATTCTGTATTCAGCTTAGCCGCCTATTGGCTTTGACATGGCAGTAGCCATTACATTTTGTGTTCAGCTCAGCTGCCTATTGGCTTTGACATGATATTAGACATTACATTTGATATTTAGGTTAGCTGCCTATTGGCTTTGACATGACATTAGCAGCTTAGCTGCCTATTGGCTTTGACATGACATTAGACATTACATTTGATATTTAGGTTAGCTGCCTATTGGCTTTAACGTGGGGTTAGACATTGCAGTTGAGACATTACAGATGTCTGTGTTTTTCCAAGCTGTGTTTTTCCACAAGATGGACCAAGCTGTATTCTTCACACCAGACCTTAGCTGAGCACGTAGATTTTGTGTTTACCTCACAATCCAGTCTGAGAGCGGAATTGCTCAGGAGAACTGGCCACTCTCCAAGGTTGTTCGGATCTCACACTGAGTTTGCTTTTAAGGGTGACTCTGGGCTACAGTGAGTTAGATTTGAATCTGCTTGACTTCAGGCTGGAGCTAGACGTCAGTTGCCAGTTTCCCGTTTGGGTGGAAAATCTCTTTCTCGCAGTTGACCGGAGTCATCAACTTGCAGACCCCAGAAAGATGAAGCTGAGCTATAGGCCCTACGGTAATGAATTTGACTTTTATGCTTTGCTTTGCAGTTATATTATACTATAATCATATATTTGCTGTGTACATTACAACTGAGAAGTACTGTGATATATTTTGCTTTCCTTGCTGCAGCTACTTTTAAACGTGTGCTTCCAATCTACTAATTTTGTCTCTCAGGAACTTGTGGGTGGGGGAGAATTAATAACAATAAATGTCTTCTTTGAACTCAGAAGTGCATTCCAGAGAAGTTCTGTAAGCTCCGATAGGAGATAAGTGGGAAAGCAGAACAACCAGAGGGAAACAGCTAGCCCACCAAATAACAACCCACACAAGGCAAAGCTGCCAGGGCAATAACAACCATAGAGGGCAACCCACCCATGCACAATATGTCACACACCGAAACAATAACACTGCATTTACATCCCCACAGGTATCCCTGCCAATGTCACTGGAGAAGAGGTGCCAGCAACATCCAGTACCCCACAGAAGAGGCCCACAGTGATGACAGCAGCTCTGCTCGCCTGGATCTGGATGACCAACCTGGCCCATCCGGAACCTCCGGACAGTCGGTTACCCAAGCCCAGTCACACTCCACCACAGAGTCTCCCCCCTCAGGAAACACACCACAGCACCTAGCAAGCAGGCCCATGCATCTGTCCCCGGGATACGTCAATCAGCAGTGTGTCCACCTCTACAGAGCCCCCAGGGCACCTCACAAACCCAGAACAATCAGGGACCTGGGGTCAGTGGCAGTGGGCACACGGTTCAGGGGACAGAGGCACAGGACAACAGGGAAGCTGGGAGGACTGTTGTGCGCCAGGGGGAGGACAGGCCCAGGGAATCGACTCTCCAGGAGGCACTCACCGTGATCCTGGGAGCACGCCAACATTCCCAGGATACGCTGGGCCTGATCATGGACAAGTTGAAGGAGAACATGCGGCTGCAGGAGGCCGCTAGCCAGACTACTGAACAGCCCTCCACCTCCGCTGCCGCTAGTGGACAGGAGGCTCTGCCACAGGACCAACAGGCCACCAATACCCCTCTCTCACAGAAGGAGAACCACCCCGCAAATGTTCCCTGCAATCCAGGCAGAAGCCAGAGACTATTGCCAATACCCCTGCCAGGAAATTAGGCTCTCCTGATTGTCACCCTTGTATCCCACTCTGTCACCCTGTCCACCGTGAACTGCCATTGCTCCCCTTCCTATGCCCCCTTGGTCAATGCACCTGTGCTACAAATAGACTGGACTCTACCCTGGACTTTCCTCCATCATCAACCCAGCCCATTGCACTTCCCACTTTTCTTCAGAGCAGAGCAGTAAACACACTTTGAAAAAGTACAAGTATGGAGTGTGTGAAATGATTTAAGCATGTATTCGTTTAACAAGGTTTAAACATTGCAATTCAACTGTACAGTAATGTATACATAGTAAAGATCTGTAGTTGGCTGCAGTGAACACACTAGAAGTGATAGTGGGGCACCAATATCTGAAATAGAGATGCCAAAGGGTACAGTGAGTGGCCATTGCAGTAGGAAGTAACAGCCTGCCAGTGACATTGTCAAACATTAAACTGTCAATGAAATGTGAAGCTACACTGTCTTACCTGTGTGTAATTGGAAGTATTGACGTATCACTGCAGTTCTGTTGTCCTCATCCTCTGCCTCCTCATCTTCACAGTCCACAGGGTCCACTGCTGACACACGGCCATCTCCAGCTGTCAACACCAGGGCAGTGCGAGCTCTATTGGCGACTAGAATGCAAAAACCCAGCACTCTCAAAATAACGTAATTTATGTATTGTGCTGATATGTTGTTGTTTAACCTTTTGCATTGCAGAGTTCAATCCTGAAGAACCTAGTGTGTTAGGGTGTGGTCCCTTTCCAGGGCCTTCTAGAAACTTTCCCTGCAACATGCCTGCGTGTGGTTGTGGGCTGGGCCAAGACTCTTTAAAAAGGAGCCAGCTCAGCTCCAAATGCTCACTATTCAGAGGTCCCGGTGCAGAGCAGCAGCTACTTCCTGAGCTCCTGTCCCGGTGGCCTATTTGATCTTCCAGAAATCTGACTTTCATTCTTCATTTGGAGATCCTTGTTCTGGGCGGTAAGACTGTGGTTGGGCTGGCCTCCCGACGCCGTTATCGAGAACTCTCATGTTCTTGGGCCTAATTCTTTTATGATTTGACAGAGTACTTTGAACGTGTGAATTATGCGTTTGAGTGTTTGTGACATTTGCAGGGTGACTTGCGAATCGGCAAGACGCGCGATTCGTTTCATGATAATTTAATATTGTTATTCATTGCACGCTACCATTTCTTGACAGTTGCATGGTGGCTTAAGAATCGGAAAGGCGCGCAATTCATTTTATGGTGTTTTAACTTTGTTGTTCATTGTGTGCTACCATTTCTTGGCATTTACATGGTGGCTTAAGAATCGGCAAGACGAGCGATTCGTTTCATTGTGTTTTAACTTTGTTGTTCATTGCGCGCTACCATTTCTTGACATTTACATAGTGGCTTAAGAATCGGCAAAAGATGCGCGATTCGTTTCATTGTACTTTGATCTTGATATTCATTGTGAGCTGTTATTTCTTGCCATTTACATCGTGTTTTACGAATCGGCAAGTTGCGCGATTCGTTTAATGATGATTTGACTTTGATATTCATTGCGTACTACCATTTCTTAGCTTTTTACATGGTGACACTCGAATCAGCAAAACGCACGATTCTCTCCTCGAGTTTAATTCATGTTGTTTATTGTATGCCACTATTCTAAGATATTTATCATGTAATATTTGAGTTGACAAGTTATGTGATTTGTTTTTCCTGAATCCATATTGTGTTATTCATGGTGCACAATCCTTTTATGGTGTTTACTATATATATATATGTATATATATATATATAAATCTACAATATGCGCAATTTGTGTTGAAACATTTTAAGAGTACAACGAAGATCAGAGTTTCTAGATGCAATATTGTATGGTCCTAGTATGCATTCTCAAAAAAGGATTTATATGACTGGTTTAAAATTTAGTCAGAATGTTTATCTGATTCTCATGTAAAGGAAAGTACTTGAATAAGTACGTTTTCATTGAATCCATCTTGATTCCCTTACAGGTATCCGGCCATCTTGAAACTTAGTCATTTTAAACTTAATTCTTAGATTGTTCATGTTTTCAGAATGACTATGCTTAGAATCACAGTCTAGTATTGATTTCAGGAGATATAATTTTCATATTGTGTGTTCTAACCTTTTACTTACTACTGGTCTCCTTCCCAGCTGTTTCCCTTCCTAATCCCCTCTTCCCCTCTTGAACTCTCTTAGCCTTGGAGCTGTTCAGTGGTGGACGTGTTGGGAACGTGCGCAGACTCCGAGGATCTGGTGACTCTGACACCAGCCTCCTCCTCCTGCAGAAATGGCATATGGTGTCTCAAGGCAAGGTTGTGCAACATACAGCATGCCACGATGATCTGGCAGACCTTCATGGGAGAGTAGCAAAGGGATCCACCTGTTAGAAGGAGGCACCGAAACCTCGCCATCAGGAGGCCAAATGTACGTTCAATTATCCTTCTTGTTCGCCCATGTGCCTCATTGTAACATTCCTCTGCCTTTGTGTTGGCATTCCTCACAGGGGTCAGTAGCCATGAGAGGTTGGGGTAACCAGAGTCACCTGGAAATGTTGAGTGACAACTGTTAGCCACACACTAACCCTTATGGCCCACACCATACCCATACACCAACACCCACTAGGTGGGAACCAGGGCTAACCTATTAGCCATACCCTGTGCCTCTGGAGTTGGCCCATCACATTTAGGATGCTGCTATTCCTCAGGATAAAACCAGCATGCACCGACCCAGGATACTTAGCATTGACATGGGAGATATACTGGTCCACCAAATTCATCGAGAAAACCTTTTCAATTTCTGAAGACTTTTTCATTTTGCTGGGGGGGGGGGAACAATACTGTATGTGTTCCATCAATTGCTCCAATAATGTTGGGGATATGTCCCATTGCATAGAAGTCAGCCTTGACTGTGGCCAAATACTCCACTTGGGGGAAAATGATGTAGCTGCACATGTGTTTAATCGGGGCAGACAACACTCTTGTTAGCGCTATTGAGAACATTGGCTGTGACATTCCTGCTGCCAAGCCCACTGTCACTTGGAAGAACCAGTTGCCAAGAAATGGAGCACAGATAGGACTTGCACAAGAGGGAGGATCCTAGTGGGGTGACGGATATCAGATATTAGGTCTGGCTCCACTTGGGCACACAGCTCTGTGATTGTGGCCCTGTCAAGTCAGTGGGTGAGGATAATGTGCCTGTCCTTCATTGTTGCCAAGTCCACCAGGGGTCTGTACACAGGGGATGTCTCCATCTCCTATTCACCTGCAGCGGTTTCAATCTATGGGGCAAAAGAGTGATGAGCCGGTCATTATCTGTACATTGTAACCACTACAGTTCAATGCATGATGTTAATTTTGTATTTATTAGTGGCATATGTCCTGAATGTACAATTGTGAACTGTGATGCATTTAGGATCCATGGCCTGACCGCCCCCGCTTAAATGGTGTCCGCCTGTCCTGTGTGGAGGGGCAGGTGGAAGTGAGGTAAATCCGCTGACGTTGTGCGCCGTCGCGGGAGGCGGTCAGGAACCGCCGTGCAACTCCTCATTGGTTATCAATGGGCCCTATGGGGTACAGTGGCCAAATGTGATGTATGCCGGCGGTGACGGTATGCACTGCCGCAGACGTCACCGCCATTTTCTATCTGTACACTTGCTTGTTACCTGACCTTCAACAGGAGAGGACCTACACTGCATGTTCTGCTGTGACCTGTGTCTGGAACCTACCTTGGCTCGTGTAACTGGGGAAAGGGCCCCAGCCTTCACCTCAGCTGAGTTGGAGAGACTGGTGAATGGGGTCCTACCCCAGTATGGACTGCTGTATGGGCCTCCAAACCAACAGGTGAGTACACTGTGAGCGCGATGCATGTGGCATGAATGCATGGAGTGGTGTGTGAAGGCCTCATGTTGGGGGGCTTGGTGGATGGGCCCTGGGGAGCGTGAAGCATTTATGCTGGGCCATGTCTGTATGTAAGGGGAATGGGAAGGGGTATGGTGGGAAATGAGTGTAACAGGCAGGACGGTCTAACTAATACCTTTCCCTGTGTATATTTTCTCTGCAGGTCAGCGGACATCAAAAGAAGGGTATATGGTGTACCATCACCAAGGACGTGTGGACCCTGGGGGTCTAGGGCAGGCGGAGCACCCACTGTCAGAAACGGTGGGAGGACCTGAGATGCTGGGCACGGTAGATGGCGGAGGCCCAGCTGGAGATCGCTCCCAACGAGTAAGCGGTGCCTGTCGAACCCTGACCCCCCTGATGGCCCACATACTGGTGGTGGCCTATCCGGAGCTGGATGAGCACTTGGGGGCATCACAGCAGCCACAGGGGGGTGAGTACAGTGCCCATCATCACTACTTATTCCTGGTGAGGTGGTATCCGGGTGGAGGATGTTTGCCTTTGGGTGCCTCTAGGCCAGGCCTGGTACTGCAGAGTAAGTTCCATGTTGGGTAGGGTTCTGATGTGAATTTCCTTCAACCTAGCTAGTAGGCATCGACTACTGGGCAGGGCTATGTGGGTCCCACGTATGCTGCAGTTGGCGGTATGTGTCCCTCCCCATTCCCTGGAGACTGGCATTGTTACTGGTAGTGTATTGCCTAGTGCGTAGGGCTGTTACCTGTGTGTGTGTGTTGTGTACGCCAACGGTGGTGTTGGTGCAGCAATTGACCAAATGTATCCTTTGTCTATCCCCCCTTTTTTGTTTTGTCACCTGTCCTTATGTGCATTAGCATCATCTGGTGGAGGAGCAGTGGCACCTGTGATGGAGGGAGCTGCATCCCACAGGACCAGGAGGCAGAGTCTACTGATGGTGAGGGCACCAGTGAGACGGAGGGTGAGGGGAGCACCACAGCAGAGGCTGGAGGGGACAGTTCGGACACAGATACCTCCTCCGATAGAAGATCCCTTGTGGTGGCGGACACCTCTGGGACCACCCCAGCTAAAGGTACAGCTGCCACCCCATACCAGCACCGCCCTCCCAGCAGCCCCTCAGTAAGTTGCCCGTGCCCGCTCACCTAGGAGGGTGGGCATCTCCTTCACCCAGGGCACCTCAGGCCTTGCCCAGTGAGCCCTGCTGCCCTGAGTTAGGAGGCTATTGACCGCCTGAGATCCATCTCTGTTGGGCAGTCAACCATTGTGAATGCCATCCAGGGGCTGCAGACCAATGCATTTTTGGAGGGCATTCACACTGGCTTGGCGGCCCAATAGAGATCAATCCAGGCTCTGGCCTCCTCTCTGATGGCAGCCATTGTCCCTGTTTCAACCTTCCCCCCTCCAACTTCCTCTACCCAGTCCCATTCCCCTCAACCCCAATCTATCCCAAGCATACAGGCAGACGTGCATGCACACAGAACAACACACAAGAGTGGCAGAGGCAAACGCAAGCACCACACAGCATCCCACAGGCACTCACACAAACACCATCCAGATTAAGAAATACCAACATCCACTGCCTCCACTGTGTCCCCCACATCCTCCTCCTCCACCTCCCTCCCAGTTGCGTCTACACTCACACCTGCATGCACTACACTATCATCCACTACCACCTTCACCACCACACCTATCAGAACACACACCTCACCTGCAGACACCACCCCAACACCCATGCACACGTCCCCTGTGTCCTCTCCCACTGTGTCTGTGCCCCCCTCCCAAGGTACACAAACGCAGTCACTCAGACACCCAACAGCCATCCACCTCACAACAGCATCCAGCCCATGCACCTGCACCCAAAAACAGCAGAAAGACCCCTCCTACAACCACTCCCTCTTCCTCCACTCCCAAACTTTCTCCCTCTTCCTGCCCCAATGTCCCTAAGAAGCTTTCCCTCCACCTTTGACTTCTTCCTTACCCCTCCTCCCCCATCCTTCATGTCAGGCCAGGGTGTGTAAAAAACAGGCAAGCACCTCAGCCACCCAGTCCAGGGGCCCAGGAGTGTCCTCAGCTACTCCTGGTGGGAAAGGTCCCCGGGCACCAGGCAGCCACACAGAAAGGGTGCCTGCCCCAAGTGCTGCCAACAAGAGCAAGGTGCCAACCCTAGCTGCTGAACTGAAGGGAAAGAATGCACCCCCCGCTGCTGAAAGGAAGTTAATGGTGCCACCCCCAGGTGCTGAAAGGAATGGTAAGGTGCCACCCCCAGCTGCTGTAAGGAAGGGCAAGGAGGAATCCCCAGCTGCTGCCAGGAAGGGCAAGGGGCCTGAACCAGCAGGCGGAAAGGACAAGGGGCCTGGTGCTGGGACTCAGTCAGAGCCCACTTCACCAACCAGGGTGGTGCAGCCGCCCGAGGTTGCAGGGGATGGGCTGGAGCCCCCCCATCACCGGCTACACCAGCAGCACCGCCACCAGCACCAGCAGCAGCAGCAACACCAGTGTGCAGCCATCCGAGGCTGCTGGGGATGGGCTTGAGCCTCCCCCACCACCAGTTCCACCAGCAGCTCCACCACCAGCACCACCACCAGCAGCACCAGTGGGCAGCCGTCCGAGGCTGCAGGGGATGGGCTGTAGCCTTCCCCCACCATTTCCAGCAGCAGCACCAACCCTGCCACCACTGAGCAGCTGTCACCACCGAAGGACATTGTGTAACCCTGTATCCATGGGCTGTTGTGCCGGCTGCCCCTGCAAATCCTGTGCCTATGACACCCAGCTGAGAGACTGTGACCTTGCACTCCCCAAGACCGGCATCACAGGGTACAATGCCACCTCCAAAACCTGTGGAGAAGCCATCCACTCACCCCAACCTCCCCAAGATGAAGATCACAGGGCACGATATCCCCTCCAGAACCAGTGAAGATGCCATCCACTCACCCTGTCTTCCCCAGGATGAAGATCACAGGGCACGATTCCCCCTCCAGAACCAGTGGGTAAGCCACCCACCAGCCCCAGTATTTCCAGGATCAAGAGCACAGGGCATGTTGCCCCCTCCAGAGCATGTGAGCAAGTCACCCACTTGAGATACTGTGACCTTGCACTCCCCAGGACCAAGCACAGGGCATTTTGCCCCCTCCAGAGCATGTGGGCAAGTCACCCACTTGAGAGATTGTGGCCTTGCACTCCCCAGGACCAAGGACAGGGCACATTGCCCCCTCTGGGACCAGTGGATTTGTTCCATCTTCTGGCTCAAGTGCCCCCCGTTCCCCATCCCCCTGAGGTGCCTGCCTACTTTCGAACTGATGCCCCTGCAGTGTTCTCTCCGTGTAGTTGCAGGAGACAAGTGGGGCCTTGGACTACGTATTGTGGCTCTGTGGCCCATGAACATTGAGGACTGGGCTGCGTCCCTTCATTTGTAAATATGTATATAGTTTTGGATTTGAATGCACGTAGTTCTACTATATTTATCTTATTACACTCACTTTGATCTATTGCTGTTGTCCTTGCATTATTCCTGAGGGATACGGGGTAAAATGTTATGTTACTGCATCTGCTTGTGTGCATGGTGTTGGAGTGGAGGGGTGTGTGTTGCGTGTGTGTGTCACTCTCTTTTTCCTCCCTCCCCTGTGTGCTAGGTGTCAGTACTCACTGTGGTTGTCTTTGCCGGCACTGATGTTCGTGGTGGAGCAGGACGTAGAAGAGCATTGGGAAGATATGCAGCTAGGGCTCCATGGCGGCATGGTTTTTCCCTGAGTCTCCACAGGTGAGTCATTTCCCTTCTGTGCAGTGTTTCCGACAGGCTTTTAATGTCGTTGGTACCGCCCCGGAAAAGGTGGCTGATTGATGTGTCATAATACAGTGGGTGGAACATTGACTTCCACCTGGAGGTAGGTGGCTACCACCGTGGTGCCTGTTGATTCTGTCCTGGCGGTCGGTGTGTTAAAGTGGCTCTCTGTCTGAACTGTTGCTGCTATGGTCATAATTTGGCGGTATTTACCGCCAGCCTGTTGGCGGTATTACTGCCGCTTTATCACCAACAGCCAGGGTTGTAATGAGGGCCATTGTCTTTTAATGTAATTGGGTGGAAGCTGCTAGCATGAAACAAAAATGCATGAAAAATGTCATGACATAGGTGGTCATTTTGAACATGGCGGTGTGGCTCCCCATGCCGGCGGTGGCGGGAAAACCCGCCAGCAGTCATGGCGGGCCACACGGCCACATAATGTTCACTGGCCGCCCTCACTCACAGCTAGGCTGCCTCCGTCAGGCAACCTGGCGGCAGTCGGAACCATTATCCGACAGGGCAGAGGTGCTTCCCCTCGGATAATGATTCCTAATCCTCCAGCCTTTCGCTGGCGGGTTTCCCCACCAGGGAAAGGCTAGCGGAGGTGGTGAACCAGGGCTCCCCGGGGGCCACTGCACTGCCCATGCATTTGGCATGGGCAGTGCAGGGGCCGCTGTGCAGTGCCCCATCGTGCAGGTCACTGCCTGATTTTGGGCAGTGATCTGCGCGACGGGTGCAGCTGCACCCGCCACACAGAGGCATTGGCGGCAGCTCAATGTAGATCTGCCGTCAATGTCCCGGCCAGGCATTCCTGCAGGCCGGCGGGCAGAAAACAATGTTTCTGCCCGCTGGCCCACAGGAATGTTCATTATACGCTGGTAGTCAGTAGTTTGACCGCCAGCATGAACACGGCGGTTTCAACCGCCATGGTTATAATGAGGGCCATAGTCTCTATATGGAGATTTGCAGAAATTAATGTTATTTATAACCATTGTTGAGGATTGTTAATGCAGTGAAGGGGTGTCATTTCCCGCTTGAATCTTTGCCTCTTTTGAGTCATGACCCGTCCTCATTCTCAACAATGGTAATATATAGCATATTACACTCTGCCCATCAGAAAGAAAGATAGATAAATAGATAGATAGATAGATAGATAGATAGATAGATAGATAGATAGATAGATAGATAGATCAATTGCAGACATTTAAGGGCAGGTATATGAATGAATATAAATGCCACCACCTACGTCTCATCGAAAATATTGTGGGGAGTAACACCCACACAGCACCAACACTAGAGGCACACTCTGCCTGCCTCTGGCATAAATGGAGTGCCGAGAGCGGTTGAAAAAAACTACAAAAGCAGCAGGAAAAATGAAAAATAAAAACACAGTGGACTTGGAAACAGCACAGAGTGTGAAAATAAGTAAAAAAATTAGGGCAGATGGAAAGGAAAAGTGCACAATCTAGTGCTGTTTCATCAAGAAATGTGTCCTCACATTCAATTTTGACTGCGAGCTGCGAGCAGCACACTTCTAGAAGTTACTGATAATGTTGTGTATTTTTTGGAAAATTTCACGAAGTTCCTGGAAAAAACATATGGAATTAACCTCCAGTATTAGCATACATTCTTTTCATTCACTGAATAAAACAAAGTTAAAAGTTTGCCACATCGCCGCCTGGTTTCAAATCAGATCAACATAGAGAATTCTGTATGCATCACACACCACCATAGCTATGTAGGGGGCTGAAGCAACTATGTCAAATTTATAAGAACAAAGTTATAATTAGAAACAAGTATAAAATCCTCAACTTCAGCCCTGTGTTTATGCTTAGATCTAGCATTGAGAAGGGTGGCATTAAATACCATTGGTGAGGGAGAGAAGACGACCTAGTGGGAGGTTCAGTGCTAGATAAATAAACTGACTGTGATATTTTGAACTCCTGTGATAAAGGGAGTTGCCATCCTCACCAGAATTAGAAGTAACATGGGAACCCTCCAGGTTTTTTCACCTGGACTCACGTCCACTAATAATGTATGTTAGAAGCCAAAGTCATGATGCATGGCCAGACTCCAGCTTTCAGAATGAAAACTTGGCAAATAGAGTGATATATGTATCACAAGAAGGCTATGGTGAGTCTGAGACATAAATGTGGCTGCAATTGCAAACCATATTCCACTTAACATACAGTTATTGCTAGCACATTATCACCTCAAACACAGGGCATCCTTGAAAATGGCCCAGTTTCAATCCACCAACCAAGGTTACCTCCCCATTTGTGAAATGTTGTCTACCTAGTCATTAGTTTGTGCTTTTAGGCACTGGTGGCATCCACCGGCACCTGTTAAAAGGGAAAGAGACTCTTTTGGTGCCTCCTGTGGGCAGGGATCCCTTTGAAAAATGTTCTCTGTAGGTTCTTTCTGAACTTTCCAGGCCACTCTGCTTCCAAAGACAGGCATTTATGACATGTTAGGCCACATGGGTGACATAGTAACGTCACACCCTTTCCTCATCCAGAACTTCCCTGGCCTCAACAGACCTGCCTCCATATACTGCTGCAGTGCTCGACAAGGCTCATGTGGGTTGAAGATGGGATATGCACAGAAGGCTTCTAAATGGCGAAGAACATGCAGTGTGGGTGTTGGTATTTGTCAGGGGGCTGGTGCAGTGTGCCCTGTCCAGTAGAATGACCAGAGTCGATTGCAAAAGTTTTGCTCCTGCTTTAAACTCAACCTGCTGCTCCTTGTGACAGGTGGGGGAACACAATAGCACCCCTTCCACCTGGCCAGTGGACCACCATGTCCTCCTCCTGTTCACTCCTATGCCCAAATTCAAAACCCTCAGGTAGAGTGAGTAGGTAGACACCAACAGCGATTCTGCTGCCTGTAGCAGATGTGCTGCTCATGTTCTGATCTCAAGGCAGGGTTACACATAGCGGAGATGAGGTCTTGTGAGCTATTAATATTAACATAACTCCTTGGGTTTACATATTTAAGTGAGTTCCTTCGGTCACTTGAATAGAAAATGTTGGAAGGGGGCACCATCCTTACATTTTACTTTATTAACTGCAAGACTTTTTACATTTACTCCTGATGCAATACACATGTATTTTCACTGGAATTGGCAAATGGCTCTATTACAGAGAAAGCCCAGAGAAAGTGAAAGGAGAGTGAAACAATGAAAAATGAAGATGACAAAACACTGAAGAATGAAACCAAATAAAAAGAATGAAGATGATCGAGGAGAGATGGAGGACGGAAATGTTACAAGGAAAAAGAAGAGATAGATACGTCTAGGGGAGTGGAAGAGAGATGGGGATTCAAAAAGGTTTGTGACAGGTAAGAGAGACCAAGGGGAGGGTAAGTTTTCATTTAGAAGTATGAAATATGGGAAAGTTGATACCTAGTGAGAAAGGAGGTGAAAAGAAAAGTCATGAGAGGAGAGTGAGACTTTGATAGGTGGCAGACAACAAAGGAGTAGTAATAGTCAATTCAGTGGAAGTGTGAGGTACAAAACCGGATAAAACATTGAACATTTACCTATATGCATAACAGTCCTGAGAATGGTCTCATAACTCAGAGACCAATATGTTGACGTTTACTCCACACCTTGTCTGGACTAAACCAAGTGCCACTTTTAAAACAGCTGAAGACAACCAATGAACATTGTTTGCCGTTGAGTGGAGTAAAACATACATGTGCCTGAGCATTTCTGTGTCATACCTGAATATATTGTTGGACATATATGTGTATGTGCTTCAATTGAAGACCCATTAGCATTAAATTAACAGATTCTTGTAATTCATTGAATCTTTCTTTATACAATGTACACCAAGGCTGGAGTTATTTCACATATATGTATGATGCTAAGGATTGGCCAACTTAAGTGTTCTATATGGTCTGTTGTTGGCTACACTGACCATTTGTGATTCATTCAATTATATCTCTGAATCTCTCCTAAAGGAATAAGAGGTATCCTGTGTGTATTATATGCCATGACCGGGCACATTACCCCCATTTCTTTTGCAAAGAGTACTACTATTGCCTTTGAAACCACTACACCATGGCCATTATACAACAATGCTCCTTCATTACCAATCATGGTTGGTGCTGTGGTGGATATCAACAACAAATCAAACGTTCGGTGAGCAAATCCTGTATTAACAACCCTGACTGTAGAGGCTGGTTTGTAAATGTGTGGATTGTCTTTTCCTAGTGTTTTGCCTACTGCTGCTTATGGTGGATTTAACTGTGTGGACTATGGCGTGCTGTATCAAAGTGATTCATATATCAAAAAGGGAAAAACTGAATAGAAAATCTAATTGGATATTATTAGCATCAATAATATTACCAATTGATGTATGCCCATATTTATTTTCCTTACTCATTTGTTTGTGGTAGAAAGCACAGAACATAATTCAATTTTTACTTTTTTATTGAATGGTGAAAAATGGCGTCACCTGGGAGAAACACAAGGGCAGGAACTTGTGTGATTATGGTGAAGTGGCAGTGAATCTATCTCAAATATCAGATGTTAGATTTTCTTTTTTTTCGTACGGCTGCTTCTCTTAGTTAATGCACATCACATTGGGGTACAGATCTTGTCACTGAGGAATTTTGATTTATTTTTATTTTTTCGCAGTTTTATATAGCCCAAAGTCGATCCGAAGGTATTGGAACACTTTACATGAGCACCAGTTACATTACACAAGAACACACTTGCTTTTGCAGGCATGTGGAGATTAAGTGATCTGCCTAAAATCACAGGATGCTGAGCCGACGCTGAGAATACATTCTGGTTCCCCAGTTCCAAATTGGGTAGCTCGGTCAGTTACTCCATATCCTCTCCTCAATAATTTAATACAATTGTATGGCTCACAGTATTATGCTCATTTTAAACCTTCTGTGTATTTTTACTCTTCCTGTTTGCAAGGGCTGAGGTCGGACACTCATTATTTCGACTACTCACTGATTGAGGAAGACAGAGTGATTTTCCAAAATCATTTACTGATCACAACCCAGATGTTGAGGAAAAGTAATGTACAATTAAACCCTAAACAATATTAAACACCTCTGAACTGCCATGGCAGCTGTATGATGGCATATATATATATGGGATTGTCCCTTCCACTACTGCACTTAGGAGTGCTGCCAAATTTAAGAATACTGGACCACATTTTCAAAACATTTTCTATGATTAGGTGTTTACTCTGAGAGCATACTTTATTCATCAGGCCTGACTAAGTAGAAGTAAATTACATTTAAGACAGTAGTAAGACACACAATTCCTCAAAACAACTCTTTAGAAATAAGGCCTTATTCGAAGATGACTTTTTAAGATATGCAATACCACACAAAAGTATGGGAAGTCTGTGATCCACACACTCTAGTCATAGAATTGCAACCTTGTGTATTGGCAAATGCAGCAGCACTATAGAGACAATGCTTTAGTTGTAAGATCATGACCTACACCTTGACAAATGTGTCACTACAGGTGAGGCTCCCTGCATAGTGACTGATGAGGCAGAACCCTGACAACTGCATGGTGCACTGACAAGGACTAGGTTGTAGATAAGATTATTTTCTTACCACTATGCATGATTTAGGCATGCTTTCCAGACATTAGGGGCCTTTTTTGACATGCACTGCTGAAGGCCCAGGACCCTTCACATGGAAGTAGATTTTTCTTCAGGCAGGTATCCTCTTGTTTGGCCGAAACATGTTGGCATTAGTAGATGTGGGGGTGTAGTGAGTCCTTATCACTTCCAGATAACCCTCTATGATTGTTCCTGATTGAGGAGCAACAATTTTTAATCCTACCCTTTGCAATCTTAATAATCAAGGATATATCTAGGATACGCTCAGTGTCAGTTTCACAGTTTAAGTATTTGGTCTTGTCATGATTACGTGGGTGCAGCCTTTCCGTCCATAAACAACGGTTGTTTGTTTTGGAATAAAAGTAGATTGTAATTCTATGGCTACAGCATGTGGATCACAGATTGCCCTACTTTCGTGTTTTATTGATAACAAAATTGGAAACTGTGGGGTACGGACTAATTCTCCTACCTCTCTATTTGTGACTTTAAGCTTTAAATATGCATGCATCAGCTGTGGTCATTTTTAAATGCAATATGCTATACTTTAAGGAACTCCATTCCAGTATGACTACTAAGGGTCATTAGCATCTGCCATGGCCATCTGTTAATGTGATTTGTTAAAATAGAACAAGTTACATTCAAAGATGAACACCACATATTTCCATGCATGAGTATACATGGGCCAACACCTTGGAATGGTAAAACAATCATTTTAAGGTGGGAACCATTCAGTAGTACAAAAGGATGCACTCAAAGCATGAGAAAAAAGGAGCCATTAGGTTACCAAAGTGTAAAGGGTTAATAAGGAGAGGGGATGAATGTTGGCAGAATGTTGTGACAGAATGGGAGAGAAAATAGTCCCTTGTACGCTGTGCTACCAATGTTTGATGTCAGCATTTGAAGGATAATGCCATCCAATGAAAACATTGTGAGGCTTCAGTGCTCCTGGGCGAGGTAAACTGAAGAATGGGAATGAAAGACATTGAGTCAGGAGCTGGCAAGTGAGACAGACAAGAAAGCCTTTTAGTTAGGAGTAATGGGCAGGCCCAAAACCGTCTCTTTATCATATTGTTAACAATCGTCCTTCAACAACAGAGAGCTAAAGTTGTAGGCAAGATCAAAAATAAGTTATGTATGCTTAATGTCGGGTTAAATAAAATTGTATATATATATATATATATATAAATATATATATATATATATATAAAACCTACTTGCTGTCACAAATAGGTAGTTATTATAGTTCAGAACATGTTTCCATACAAAAAGTGTTTTTAGACTTACCTATATCTTTTGCACCGTTTGACGAATATTCACAAAACTTTCCGAAAATAGTGACCCGGTGATTTGTGTTGTGCACGGGAAGTTTCAGGGTGATCCACCAAACAGGGGCTGAGAAAAATGGGGCTAAAAAAACATTGCGTTCCCTTTGTTAATTGCCTTAGGACCTGTCACAACGTCTACAGCCTGAACCACTAGACAGAACTATACCCGATTTTGGCAGAAAGCTAGCTGCTGGTATGCAGATTGTGCTTTCTGTTATTTGGCATATATCTGTTCAGTAGTTTAAGAGATATTTAAGGGCAAATTTTTTTGCTTATCTCTGGCCGTGATTAACCATGAAATTAGCAACTGTTTGCAAATATGCATGCAAAAAGAAGAGTTGCAATTGGCTGACCGCAGCCTGACTAGAAAGTTGTGACCACCATTTTATTTCACAGGACATGGACCCCGGGGCTGAAAATTGAAATTGAAAGTGGCATTAGGGGTCATGGTGAAGGTAACCTAACCCCAGGGGTGTGATATAGGTGTGTTTTAGTGGCATATTATAGATTTTTTATATTTTTGTGACACGGCAGGTGATATTTGTGAAAATTCACAAATTTCCACAAATTTCTGCAAATTATTCACAAAATATTTGCGAATATGGAAAATTTGAAAGAAAAAACACAGACTCATTAATTCACTAATTCACTCACTCACACATGCACTCAGAGGTCCATGCGCCCACTCAGACCCACTCATAGACTCACACATCCACTTTCAGATCCACTCACACGCACACATCCACTGACAGAGACAGGCCTTGTATCCAACCTGTGCTGTGCAAGGCCAAAGGCCATGCATGGTGTGGGGTTGGGTGGTTATTAGGACTTGGCTTCAAGGCTTGGCTGCAAGGCCAGGCCTTGCGACCAACCCCTTTGGCCATGCACGACTGTGGTTGGAATAAGGTACAGTAATTAAAATTACTTTACGTTAAAAAAAAATAGAAATTCACTGAAAAAAACAAGGGTTACAGGAACATTATAGTTAGGTTCCTAATTTACTCATACAAAACCATAGAAATTCAGCAGTTATAGTTAGAGTTCTATCAAGTATATATAACGCCCACCTTAATGTAACTATAACTCGTGCCTTCGCCAAGCACAGCTAATTACTCCACATATTATGTCGTTGATGAGGTCTTGAATGGCTTATTTGATATCACTGCAACCTTTGCAATAACACTATCGGTAAGAAAACTGTGCATTGCAAGGGCACGACTTATAGATACCTTAGGGTGCAAGTTATAGGTACTTGAAAGAACACTAACTATAACTGCTGATTTTCGATGTTTTTGTATAAATAAATTCAAAAGCTAACTATAACGTCCCTCCTGCAAGCTTTGTTTTTGGACAAATTAACTTTATCTGGCGTGTGCGTGTATTTGTGCATTTTGCACCTATATTTTTTTCTGAATGTAAATGTTTCACTCTAGAATTCCTGAATAAGTCATATAATAAGATTTCATTCAGCATGTTTGGATTATTTACACAATATCGTTTGACATATTGTATGCACACTTTGGACAAAAGTTGATTAGGCGATGTGCTACTATTGCATTTTAACTATCAGAGCATTGAACAAGAACCTGAAAAGAACGATGACACTGAAGGGAAAATGCCATCTACAGTTTAACTGGAGGTTTGCATATAAAATCATGTTGAAACCACAAGGAAATATATAGCCTCAGGTTATGAGACATAAGTGATTCATATATCAAAAAGGGAAAAAAAGAATAGAAAATCTCATTAGATATTATTAGCCTCAATAATTTTACCAATTGATTTATGCCCATATTTTAGTATCGAAGGTAATAACAATGTCACTTATAATACTATATTTTATATTTGTAAGTATGCGTATAGTTAGTAGAATTTATCAGTCAATAGGCTCATGCAGAATGTGAAATATGGGTCAGAGGGGCATTAATTCTATTCCGAATGTCTATTACTGCAGCACTTGCTTTCGAGGTTGCATAGCAACCTGGGAGTGCACATGTACGCAGTCAGCATTTCATACCTGGGTCGAGAATGCCTGCCCTGCAAGGGTGATATCTATAAGGGAAAATAAAGTATTTTATTTACATTTCTGCCAAGAGTCGTAGTTGGCAAATGAATCTGGAATATCACAGCACATCAAATTTGATCACAAACTTTTTTGCAGTCCAAAAGTGAAGCGTACAGATTAACCCTGATGAAATTTACGGAACCCTTGCCAACTCCTGTGGTTCCTGCTGCGTTTCATCTTTACCTTCTCGTTGGCCCAGAATCATGAGAAAAACTAAAATAAGGAATTGTGTGCAGGGCGTCCGCATACACTTATTCGCGCTGTAATTTGCCTTTTGGAATTTTAGCTGCATACACCTAACACACTGAGATCCTGAAATACAATTTATTTTTTATTATGACAGTCGTGTTTTACTTCAGGATGACGTGTGACTCGCTGACAGAAAGAAAGTTTTGTGATTCGCTATTCTTTTTGCCTTGAAGAAGCATGTTTTCTTTCAGGATCTATATGATTAAGTGCCTTCAAAGCCTGGATTACGGCACTATTGCTGCCATAAAATCCTTTGTTCATCAGGTATGGAAATGCAGGTGCAATTCACACATAAGACAGTAGCAAGTTATAACTACTGATAGAACGAGTTTCCGATTTGGGCCTTACCTGGTGTTCCCAGGATTAGGTTTAGAATAAATGTACAATTGCAATTTATTTTTATCATTTGCATGGAAACAATATATCATATGTAGAAACCCCACCCCTAGGCCTTGAAAATATGGCTTGGGGGCCCTTTCAGTGTTCATTGCACTCTTGTACACAAGTATTTTTGGATAAACGTCTGAAAAGAATTGCATAGCTGCCTTCCAAAAAGTCCCAAAAGGATTCCTTATAGGTGTGCATGGGTTTACCACTACACGTTTCTCCTCCACAAGTGTACAGAAATCAGCAGAATTAAATAACTCACAAGGGGTAGGGAGTGGATTTTGCAAGGTGTGAATATCCAAATAAGTTTTTGAAAGGCCACAAACTTGGACGTTTGCAAACACACCCCAACTCCAGTCTGACCCTTCCACCCTGGAAATGGTTGGAGATTTACAGCACCCCTTCAAGTATGGAAAGATTTGGTTGGGAAATGGGGGAACAGCATTCTCCAGAGGGAAAACAAATGCAAAAAAAGATACATTCGCACATAAAGCTTAATTTTTCTTCTGTTTAATTTTAGGCGATAAAAAATGACTCGCTGAGTTGTAGGAACCCTTCGATATGTCATATGACATTCCAAGTAGTATGCCTGGAGACCTGTTCCTCCAGCAGCTTTCCAGGCAAATTACTGTGAATATTCTAGGAGTATATGTGCATTGCAAAATGTAGTACATGTGCATGCTTACGTAGGTGCACATTTGGGGCATATTTACTACTGTTAATAATTTTTTCTCATATAATATGCATTACTATCATTAGAATTACAGGAATTCTGGTAGAACAATCACATCGATATTACAAATTTGAAACTTTGTTGTTCTTTACTCTGGTCCTACATCATGCCACTTCTCTTCTGCTAAGCATTGGCTGCTCATTGACAGCAATACAGAGTCAAAAAGACATGGAAGGCTAAATTTCTTCCTGCAAGATGCTCCTCTGTCTCCTTGTTAGTATTGAACACTAACCACATCACTGGTACTGCTCAGTTGTCCTTACAGCTTCAAGGATTTAACGAAATTGCCAGAGAAGTACTTTCAAATGTTCTCTTTCAATCATTTGCAAGTTAGTATGGCAGGTCACAGACAAAGACCTCACCTGGCATATTTGATCACCTTTTGGTGTACACCACTAGCAATCCAAGCGGTGTTTTTAGAAATGTTTTAACATATTGCTGTGTTACCATTTTAATGAGTGACTGTTGGACCAGGCTCTCTCTGCAGGGTCTCCCCCAAACATTCCACCTTTACCCGTCCTGTTTTTGTGACTTCGCTTTGTATTGGCTTTAGGACTTTGTGCCCACTATCACTGCTAACCAGTGCTAAAGTGATTGTGCTCTCGCCCTAAAACGTGGTAAAATTGGCCTATACCTGACTGTCAAATTTCATTTACTTGTACATCCCAGGTATATGGTAGTATGTGTAAATATGGGCTTCAAATGAAATGCTATGAGTAGGCCTGTTCCACTCATTGTGCTTGCAACTAAAGTGGCCTTTGAATGCGTGTCTCAGGTCTGCCAATGCAGCCTGTAGTGTAGTTTTAAACTGCTGTTTTGACCTGGCAAAGTGAACATTTTGCAAGGCCTAAACAATCCCTTCTAATAATTATAAATTACCCCTAAGGCAGGCCCTAAACACTCCTAGGGCAAGGTGCATGGTATATAAAAAGTAGGACTTGGGAGTTTAACTTCTACATCTCCTGGTAATGAAAAATGCTCAACGTTGTTTTTCACTACTGTAAGGCCTTTCACTCCAATTGAATAACAATTGGTTACTGTCAGAAATGACTCTTTTTTCAAGGTTATCCCCAAACTTTTTGCTTCTGACCTCCTGTTTTTGATCCTGTGCTGAATTTCATTTTTGTTGACTTTAGGACTCCGGGCACTTTACCACTGCTGATCAGTAATACAGTGCAAGTGCTCTCTGTCTAAATTGTATTGGTGATTGGTTTATCCATGATTGGTATATTGGATTTAATAGTAAGTCCCTAGTATAGTGCACCATCAGTGCTCAGGGCCTGTAGATCAAATGCTACTAGTGGGCCCGCAGCACTGATTGTGCCACCCATATGAGTAGTCCTGTAAATGTGTCTCAGACTTTGCCACTGCTGTGTCTGTGTGAGCAGTGTTAAACTGCCATTTCGACCTTGCCAGTGCAGCCACTTGCCAAGCCCAAACCTCCCCTTTTACTATATGAAAGGCACCAACAAGGTAGGCCCAAAGCAGCCCCATGACCTGGGCGCAATATATTTTGAAGGAGGGACATGTACTAGTGTGTTTTACATGTCCTGATAGTGAAATATTGCTAAATTCGTTTTTCACTATTGCAAGGCCTATATCTCCTATAGGTGAAAAGGGGGATTGCCTTGAAATATCTTTTAAGTGTAATTTCCCATTGGGAGCAGACTGAGATATGGAGTTTGGGGTCGCTGAACCTCACAATTTAAAAATACATCTTTTGATGAAGTTGTTTTTTAAATTGCAAGCTTGAAAATGTCTCTTTTAGAAAGTGGGCATTTTCTTGCTTAAGCATTCTGTGCCTCTGTCTGTAGAGTGTACCTCTGGGCCAGGATGACAGATGGGCTGTTTGTGAATTCACTCTAGACAGTCACAGGAAGGAAGCTTAGGGATGCCCTGCATTTCCTGATGGGTCCTCCTGAGCTAGAGTGGTGGGAGGAGCTGACATTTGCACCTACATAGGGCTTTGCCTGTCCTCAAACAAAGCAGTTTCTGACCCCCTGGAGTGTGTCTGGGGTTAGCGCAGGGAAAGACAGGGTCTTGTGCACTACAAAGACTTGTCTTTGAGGTTTGCCTACTTCAAAGACAGAAATGGCTATAAGTACTGGATCTTTGACCCCACAGAGTTAGGACATTCTGCCAGGAAGAAGAGATGGATGCTGTAGGGGGGACTACCCTTCTGCCTGTTGCTTTGCTGTGTTTGCCTGCTGCTTGCTGCTTCTGTCCTGGAAGTAAATCACTGGACTTTGATTTCTACACCCTGCTTCCAGAGGTTCTCCAAGGGCTTGGACTGAGCTTGCCACCTATTCAGAAGTCTCAGGGCATCAAAGATGTCATCTGCCAGTACCTGGGTTCCCTTACTGAGAGTTCTGACTTGCCAAGTTGTGCCAAATCCAGTTCCTGGGCCCTTGGGAATGAGTTCTGGTGTAACCAAGAAGAAACAAGAACATCGACTCCAGAGCGACTTCCGAACTGGTGCAGCTGTCTGACTCTGTGACGCTGCCTGGACCAGAGCCACGGTCCCCTCTCAGTGCAATGATCGCAACCATTCACGCCACAGCTCCTCCAAAGTCTCACCACAGAGTGAGCCCCGAGAGCCATTTCACTGACATCTGTGACACCTGCCTCCACCATAGCACCTGTGCACTGTTGTGTGATGGCAACACCGCAAAGTTGATGACGCACAACTTGACCTGTTGCTTTAATCAATCCTGCCTTGTCGTAAGGAACCAACATCTCCCCTGCAACCGTAAGGAACCGATTCTTCACTGCCCCTGTCTAGCAGTTGGGAACTGATGCCTCACCTCCCTGACAGCAGTAATGAACCGACACCTAACGGCTCCAGCAACACCTCACTTCTCCTACTTCGTGCAACATATTTGTTTCCTCATTGTTTTCCAAGGTACTGTACCTCGGGTCTGTGAGACTCCGTGACCGGTCCACACTCCCTTGCACGTGGTGTTGGACTGTTGGGAATGACTCAGTCAAGACACCGTAATAGCCTCAGTTGGAGCTATTGTGTTTCTAAGCACTATACTAAGATTTCATCTTTGAAAATGTGTTTCCTGGCTTGTGTATGTTAGACCTTTGTTGTTTTTGTCTTGTTTTACTCACATTAAGATTGGCTATTTTTCTAAATTGTGTGGAGTACTTTTGTGGTATTTTCACTGTGTTACTATGTGTGTGTAGAAACACTTTACACGTTGCCTCTGAGATAAGCCTAACTGCTTGAGCCAAGCTTCCAAGGGGTTGAGCAAGGGTTATTTTAGCTGTGTGACTCTTTTACCCTGACTACAGAGAGGTTCCCTACTTGGACAGGGTGCAAACCACTGCCAAACAGAGGCCCCACTTCTAACAGTTACCCTATTCTATTTAATAAGGGTTAGCTTTGGATTGGAAGTAGATAGAGAGATGATGTTTAGATTAAAATACATTGTGATTTAAAATACTCCTTGATGGTACAGTCGGAGTTTAAGTCACAATTCTAAAAATGACACTTTCTGAAAGTTGACATTTTCCCGTCACAATCATTTATACCTTCTGCCAGTGTCCTGTGTCACATGACTGTGAATGGCCTTGACAGGGCAAAGGAAGAACTTTCTGGAACCAGATATGCAGGTAGGACAGGGTCCCCCCCCACATACAAAATCTGGCATCAGGTATAAATGTTGAACCCTCAGAACCACTCTTCAAATCACTTCAGGACCTGTGGAAGACATAGTAGAAGGACTGCATTGCTAACCTGTTGCTTAAAGAACTGCTCTCCTGCCCTGCTGCTGGAGAGAAAGGATTATCATGCTACCCTGCTGCCTGAGCAAGCAAGATTGGACCTGCTCATTGAAGCTAGGAGCACCAAAGTGACCCCTAGGGCTAGACTCCTGTGTGAGCAACAGGGACATATAAAGCATGAGGCCTTAACCCCTGCTGTTGGCATCTTCTTGAATGAGTCCTATACCCAAGTGCTATGCTGTCCCAGGTCCTTGGCCCTTGGTAGTGGTGTTGGTGGTACCTCTTCTCCAAAACCTGGGACTTAGAAACTTTTTCAACAAAAACTGCTTTAAGAACTGGCCAGGACCTACTTTCAAGCCAATCAGACAAAGGGATTGACATTGCTGCAGCTCCCACTACCTTCTTATCAGCAGCAGCAAATACGTTTCAGCTGGACCTGTTGACAAAGGTATCCAACCTCATGGAGCTCTTTTCAGCTACAATCTGCAGCCTCATCCCACTGGAGAACTTCCACTTTCAAAAAATCATCTAAGTGCAATAGTAGAAATTGTCACCATGACCTTGCCCAGTGGCTCGTTGATGGTGACTCCTATGCCATGGACGCAGCCTGCTTCCTTGCCATGCTGGAGATTGTGTCTTCTGAAAAATCTTGAAGATTTTTTCTAAGTCTAAAGGTAAGCAGGTACTGGGCCCAATCCACCCCTTATTTCCAACTCCTATGGTCAGTCATAACTTTTGACTTTGACCCCACGGGATGCCTGTGGTTGGTGCTTTGATCAATTAGGTGCTATTTTTCACTAAAAATGTTACAAATTCATGGCTCTGCTTCTACTGATTTGATTTAATTTGCTTTGTCCTCAATCCAATTATTAAACTGTACTCTGTCTAAATAAGTTTGGGATTTTCTTTTGTTGTGCTTTCACATTATTACTGTCAAAACTCCATCTTGTGTCCAATGTGCTGTAAATATTACTCACCGGCCTCATGTCATTGCTTCCCCTCTGACACCTTCCCGTCTCAAGTACTCCAATGCTCCCCCCACCAGGAAGAATGAACTGTTAACCCTCAGTTCTGTTGCTATGCAAGTTTCGTCTAGTTTGCACCTACAGATATCACGTGTCTATTTAGGATAGTCATATTTCCACTGTGAACCATTGAATTGTACCATCATGCACTTGGGGCTCCATTGTACTTATTATTGTTGTCAGTTACCGTTTGCACCTGCTGTCTGCTAAGCCTCATAGCTGTTGTATGTAACACATTATTTTCCCCAGGTCCATTGGAAGGTTCCATGCTCTTTCGGAACACTCTTTGTTTCCTTTATAAATACCCCCTCTGGACCTGCATCTGTGCTTGGCCTCAAACTTGTACTTGTCCTGCGTAAGCAACATCCCTGCACTCACCTGTTGAGTTGCCTGAACCCTTCACTGTTCCAGTCCTGTGCAAACAACTTCTCTACACTTACCTCCTGAGTCGCCTGGATCTTAAGAGCTCCAGTCGCTGTATCCAACGTCCTAGTCGCCCGGACATGTTAGCGCTCCCGTCTTTCAAGCCTTCCTGATGATTCTGTGATCCTTGCTTCAGCGTTGCGTCCAGTGTGTCGAACCTAGCTGCCTGCTGTCTTTGAACTCTTGTAAAAGTACTATACAAGGGTAAGCACTTCTCCTTCAGGTTGGAGCACACTAATCATTTAAAGTGGTTGAGCAGTTCTGAGTTTCAACATCTCCAAAGACTCCTGTTCCTTCTCTGTGATTTTTTTCTCAAGTGCTCCTTGCTTGTATACCCTCTGGGCTACCTTGGCAATAGAACTGTTTCGCTCTTGGACTAGGTGCTTAAGAGTTTGACTTAGATCTTGCCGGTATTACCGCCAATCTGCTTCTGTAGCAGACCCGAGTACTCTGTCAAGTCAGTGGTGTTCAGACCGCCATATTTAGATGTATTGCGGCTGAGCCGCCAACCGCCATGATGGAGTGCTCAACCTAGCTATCAGCTGACTATATCTAGATGATACAGTTCTGTAGGGGGTGTGCTGGTGGTGCATTGCTGATGGAAGAAGCCCTTCGCAGTAGCCAATGTACATTGTGCAATGGCTATGAATTAGAGGTAAGTAACACACGCACCCTGTACTTTAGCCAAATGTGTCCACCTGCAAAACAGACTACACAACACACTTCATGAACACTGTTATCCATTGCCATTCTACCACAACACATGTACATGCAGAAAAAACACATTGCTATACCTCCATGACACAATATACACACACTATGAACACGACACCCACACACAACACAATCACAACAACCAACACAACTACACTCTCAGCTACACAAACACATTCACACAAAAGCACAACTATGCATATTACAACAACCACCACACAACTACACATTCACCTGAATGTTGCACATAGCAACACAACCAAATATACACAACAACATCAGACCCATATGAAAGTGGCATACATACAGACACAACCACATCACTCACTCCAGCTCCCTCCATCTCAACCAGCCAATTGATTCTCACAACCTATGTACTGAGTGTAACCTTTATTTTCTAGCATACCCTGGTAGTGTCCGTTACTCCAAACCTATGTGCCAATTGTAACCTTATTTCAAGCATATTTTAGGAGTGTCAGTACCTCTAAACCAATGTACAGAGTGTAATCCTGTTTCTAGCTTGAGAGTGTCATAAACCCCAATTAATGTTCCTAGTGTTATTTTGAAAGTGCCAGCAACTCCAATCTGTGTTCTGAGTTACCCCAGGAGTGTCATAGGCTCCAATCTGTATTTCAGTTGTTTCCTCAAGAGCCTCAGAGGAATCTCATCCAGGAATCTGGTTATTCTGCTTTTATGTTGTGATTTTGAAGAAAGCTGTAAGTGTTGTCATTGATGCAATGCATTGTAAGCTATGTAGAGACTTGCTTAAGTATTGATGTTAATTGCCTCTTTTTGTTGTTGATGTAGCAGAAATTTTAGTACTGTCCCTCACATCACAGTGATCATCTATGCGTAATAATCTATCCATCATGTTAACCAAAGTACTAATAGCTTAGTTGTAAAGTATTGCTCTGAAAGGCTATATTAATGTGTATTCACTCTAGGTCAGCAGTTGAAACCCATGTGATATAAGGTTTTAACTTTATGTTTAAAGAATTATTTTACCTTTATGCTATAATTCATGATGAAAACTAACAGTCCATATTAAAGCGATATTAGCTTTCATGTAGGAAATGAGCTAAAAGTACAGTACAAATGTAGAGCGTGCAGTGATGTGTTATAGTTACATGAAAGGGTTAACAGAGTCTATCATTTTGAATTTATTGTAACCTGAATATATCTGGTAGCTTACTGATAATGAATTTATGGTTTAGAAGGCTAAATGTATATTACATGCATAAATAAATGTGCTGTTTTAACTCACTTGCGTTAGGCTAAGGGAGGCCTGCAAGGCAGTGCTTTGTGACTGTGCAGAAAATGTTTAGTCATTTCTGCTAAAGTGGACTTTCTTTCAGAAATCATTCCCATGTGACAGCTAGCTTGGAAACAGACAGTCGATTGATTTATGCACAGCAGGCTTATGAGCTAAACCTTGAGCTCCGTAGATTCAGGAACTGTGGAGCACATATGAATATAATTGATTCAAATTCACATGGAACAGTACATGATGGAAGCCGTTCACATGAAGATCCTGAGAATTCTTACTGATGTTGCAGTCTGAATGGTATGACAGTTTGCCAGTCATTTCCTTCTTTTGCATCATATTGAGTGATGGATGGAATGAATCATTGTGCCCTATGAACTTTAATATATGGTTTTCCAAATTGGACTTGCAGCAGATCCTCTCGCCTACCTTTCAGGAGTTGAACCCCTTGTACTTTGAGAGATATATCCCTCTCTACCCTTTGCCCCTTTGAACTTAGATTTAGGTAGATTTTTCCATTGACCCAAAGAAGAAGACTCTTGATCAAGCTCCTGAAATGCTTAAATCTCTTTTTACTTATTTTTGTGAACCTGACACCCCAGATTTCTTTTTCCAAATTCTTTTTGTCCTTTCTCTGCTTTTTGTCTGCCCACATGTCCCAGCACATGCTTAAATGAATTTGCTAATTCGCTGGGTTTCCTGATGTCTAGGTTATTAAAGATTGCAGACATAGAAGTAGCTATATGACCAATAAGATTAGCCAGCACATTACAACCTTCTTTTTGGATTTGAATTGCTGCTGTCTGTAGCTGCAGATAAAAACATATTTGCCCTTTGAGGCTCACATACCCCGTACTTTGTTCTTTCTTAATCACTTTGGCCCTTGTTCTGGTTAAACCACAGATAACACCTTGAAGATCCTCTGCTTTCTGATTGGTTGTTGGAGGTGGACGAGGGGTAGTCATCGATCTTGTAAGTGGATGGGCATTGGGTTTGGTTGTCATCACTTTCTCAGAAGACTCGGATTCCTGTTGTGATGCACTGGTTTCTGCTATTTTTTTAAATATTTTTCCAGGCTTTTTTCCATTGTATATGACTTGTTGCACTTATTGTTACAATGATAAAATATTTGATCCTCTTCACCCATCAGTTTCAATCTTTTGTGAACTTCGTCTTGCCGTATTTCTGCCACATCCCGAACTCTCTTCTGTACAGCCACAGTTGAGGCTAGCTTTTGTTTCAGATTAGTTTGGCATATGACAAATCTTTCTTTGTTGAAGGAGTCCTCAGATTTTGTAGTCAGGACGTAAAGATCCTCTGCTCCCACCTGCTTCGCTCATGTTCACGAATTTGAATCAACAGAAAACCTGAAACAAAAACAAGTTTAAATGTGCAGCAGCTGTTACATCTTGGCATGCTAAAGTGTACAACACTAGACCGCTAACTTACCCAAGATAGCGGCCTCCCGTGGAACGAAGGAGGGTCTGCAAGGACCCTAAAAGTAGGTATCCCTTGTGGTCATCTGTAATTGCACAGAGGTCACTGGGGCTTCATGGGCTTACAGAGGCAGAACTGGGGATTCCCATATCGTTTTGAATTATTTGGGAGTTTCTTTCTTGTGTTTAATGAAGGGTTACTCGTTTTCTTCTTACTGTGATGGTGACATATATGTGAGTGGCTAATATTTATTGTTGAGGGTTTGCTCTTTGTGACACTATGGAATGTAAGGGAATGAGATGGACATAGGACCTTTTGCCTGCCTAGGTGTACTATTCATTTCAGGAGATGTATATCCTACTAATGATTGATGTGATGTTAATACTTCATCAGCTGGCTCCAAGGTATGTTCTCATTGAGGCCAAATTGGTGCGTGCATAATATATAAACCCATCGTTGTTCTTTTTCGAACAGTGTAGACTCATAATTATTCTCTTTATGGTGTTCTAGGATAACCCACTGGTAATCCTCCACTGTGTGTGCTTTCTCTTTGAATGAGTGGACATTTTAGTAATAGCCCGTCCACATTGTTTACTACAGTGTTCGCAGATGTGAGTCCAGAGGGGGGCTTTGTATATATGGGCTCAACGTTACATGAGTCAAGGTTAAGGGAAATCTCACAATGAAAAAGTGATGAGCCATTTGTGAACCTCCACCCAGTAAGTTGATAAGTTCTTGTATGTCAGAAACATACGTTCAGGGTTGCCACTAGCTTCTTTAACAGCAAAGATCAGATTCATCAAATTCAACTTAAACACTCTAGATGGTGTCCAATGTAAGACATTTGCAGCGTAAAACTGAGTCTAAGTCAAGGATGGGGTCAGTTTATTTCTGAAAAGGTTGTTGGAGATTTTTGTCAAGTTAAATTCTGGAATGAAAGGGATGTTTAGAGTTTGAAAATACTGAGACCACTAACTTTCAATGGGTAGGGGAGATGTGGTTTGTGATCGTTGTAATAATTTGTAGATTTTGTTAATGATAAGTGGCCACCTCTGCTAGCTTGCTGAATAAAGTGAGATAGACCAAAGGCAGCAGTGTGTCCAATTTAGAGAGTTTCACTTCAATGTTTACAAAGCTGTAGAAATCCATATTAGATAGAGAGTATTTCTCTTGAAGTGAAGCAATGGTAAGAGGGAGGCAGTCAGTGAGCAGGTCGGATACCATGTTGATGCCTTTTGATGCCCACATGGGGCCAACTTCGGAAGACAAGGTTGTTGCCATTTTAGGGTTGTTCCACAGAGAGAGGGCCAAGGATTTAGTTAGAACAGGGGACTAAAGTTTATCTGTCATCTTGAAAGTAGGAATCATATCAAGAAGGATATGGATGGAGTGAGGTAGCACCAAAGTAGGCACTGTCGATGACACAGGTAGCGAGTATGGCAAGATAAGAATACCATAAGCCATGGAACTGTTACACCAGCACACATTACGTGTGACATTATAGGCCGTCTGATAGTTATATCGACTGGGATGACTGTATCCACCCAATGAGCATGGCATTTCCTAAGGTCCATTCTGAGTTTCTTGTTGGCCGAAAGGAATTTCGAGGATAGCTTGTCAACTTTGATAAAGAAGAGCGCAGATGAGCGTTCAGGAAGTATCATGGACAAGCTAGTCACAAGATGCATGACCATCATTTTCAATGTTTCTAGTCTCCCCTACCATGATAAGGACTTTGGGGACCAGGAGGATAGGAGATCCTTACTTTTATCTAGAGTTTTCTGTTCATTAAAAGATAATGATTCTGATAGATTATTAGAGAACCAGATACCTAAATATTTTAGCATTTTGGTTTCTATTGAAGACCAGATTGTCCAATACACAAGGAGTGGCACTGAGCAGCATAACATCCATCTTATCTCCTTTTAAGATGTAACCTGACAATTTCGCAAAGGATTGAATCAGGGCAATAACTTTGTGAATCGTTGTGTCAGGATTTCTTAAAAGTAAAATATATTGTTTCTGTAGTCAGTCCTTTTGAGTGTGAGAGATCCAAAGTTGACACCCTTGATCAGGATTGTTATTAATGAAGATCATTAAAGCATCTATCGCTTGGAGGAATAAGAGGGGGGATAGGGAACATCCTTGGTGGGTACCCTGGTGGAGGGAGAAAGGGAAAGAGAGTGCCCCTTTGATTTTAATTCTAGCTATGTGTTCAGCATATAACAACATAACTATAGATGAAAATAAGTCACCTAAGTTGTATCTGTCCAGGGATGCCTCAAGAAAAGACCAATACACTTTATCAAATGCCTTTTCAGCATCGAAAGCAATAGCCACAGTGGCCGGGGGTTGGAGAAAGGAGGCTTTCTCAGTTATGTAGCAAAAAAGACTGGTATTGTCACACACCAGCCTTCCCTTAACAAAACCTGATTGTGACTGGTGATTAATTTTCAGGTTCAGAGACTCTAACCGTTTAGCTAGGAGGACTACTACAGGAAGCCTCAGCTGCGGAGCTGGTGACTTTGCTAGAGGTGGTAACATGTCTGAATAATGAATCCCGAGGTGGCAAGATATGGTCAGAGAATGTCTTATAGAAATCAATGGGGAGACATCAGGTCCAGAGGCTTTACCCCAAGAGATGAGTGTAATGATTCCATTAGGTTCAGTTGGCTTATTGAGAGACATTTCCTCTTTACCTGAGAGAGATTTCATGGGTGTATTTTTAAGGAAGTTTGCACCTTATACTTTTGAGAAAGAGATCTTAGAGGTGTAGAGAGGCATAGACAGGTTAAAGAGTTCCAAAATGTCTGAAGTTTTGATCTTAGTGGAGCCTTGACTGTCTTTAATCACAGTTATACTGGAGTTATTGTATTGACATTTTAGGTAAGCGGCCAGAAATTTGTCAGGCTTATTCAGATACAAGATTTTTTTACCCATTTGGGCCTGAACTGACAGATGTGCTATTGTATTGATAATGGAGTTATACTCATATTTGAGTCTTTTCATTTCTGTCATCAGGGTAGAGTCTTTGGCGTGTCTGTATAGGGATGTATTTTCTTCAATTGTTTTATCCTAATTAGACAGAGACATCTTAATTTTTTGTTTACTCTCGGCTGACAGAGAAACCCTTACTGGTGCACTTAATAGTGTCCCACAGGACCACTTGGAGGAAACTGAGTCAGAATTTTGTTTTAAAAATTGAGAAATTTCTTTATCTAGCCACCGTCTATCCTCTTTTGAATCTACAGTACTCATGCACCATGCGCCTCTCTCAGGATGTGTGGGGCAAAATGTAAAAGAGATCGATGATTTACATGGCCAGAGACAAAGGGACATATTTTTACTTTTGTGTGCAAAGCTGCACTAATGCAGCTTTGCACCAAAAGGTTTAGCACCGGCTTGCGCTATTCCTGACCACCAGCCGGGTGCCATATTTATGGAATGGCACAAGCTGGTGCAAAGGGTGGGCAGTATGAGAGAAGGGGGTTTTGCACAAAAAAATGATGTTAGGCTGCTAAGAGGCAAAAAAGATTACTCTAACCAGCCTATTGTCATTGTCTGATGCAAAACCATCCATACCACATGACTCTTGTCTTAGAAAAGACAGGAGTCATGCCCACCACCCCAATGGCCAGCACAGGGGATCAGTGTCCCCTGGGCATGGCCATTGCACCCTGTGCCATGCAGAGGGCCCCAAGTTAGGCAACCAATGGCACTTAAATGAAATAATATACTTACCTGGGATGGGGTCCCCATCATCCAGTGTCCATCTGGTGTGGATGGGGGGTGTTCATGGGGCTTGAGAAAGGCACCTGTGGACCCATTCCACGGTGTTTGACCATGGAAATTAATCCCCAGGTCCCTTAACGCCTGGTCTGACCCAGGTGTTAAATAATGGTGCAAAGACGTCATTTTCTTTACTTTAGCCCATCGTTGGCGCTGGATTGCGCCATTCCATTAATATGGTGCTCAGCTGGCATCCTGGAATGGTGCAAACTGGCGCTATACTTTTTATCAGCCAGGCTAGCTTGAATCTAGTGGTGCAGCAAGCAAGGAACCCACGTCTGGGTATACCCTAGCTACATAGGGTGCACAAGGCAATATCACAAAATAAAATGATGGATGGAGTATTGAAACTTTTCAAACACTCACCCTCAGTCACAGATCTGGGTTTAATCCATCATTATTTTGCCTGTCACATTACCCCAGTTTGGACCCAGCTATATGCAAATTAATCTTGACCCTTCTCCCAATGGGAGCAATCCAGCCCAAACTGCCAAGCCAGGTCCTCCCAGTACAGGATTCAAGCATCCTCGGAGCGGTGTCAGGGTATCATCCTTCTTCATTCAGGATAGCTCGAATCCAGTGGCGCAGCAAGCAAGGGACCCACGTCTGGGCATACCCTAGCCACTTAGGGCACACAAAGCAATATCACAAAATAAAATGATGGATGGAGTGTTGAATCTTTTCAAACACTCAACCCCAGTCACAGATCTGGGTTTAATCCATCGTTTTTTTGCCTGCCACATCACCCCAGTTTGGACCAAGCTGTATGCAAATCAATTTTGACCCTGCTCCCAACGGGAACAGTCCAGCCCAAACTGCCAAGCAAGGTCTTCCCTGGACAGGATTCAAGTATCCTGGGACCAGTTTCAGGGTTGTCACTGTTCATCATCTAGGCTAGCTTGAATCCAGTGGCACAGCAAGCAAGGGACCCACATCTGGGCATATTCTTGCCACTTAGGGCGCACAAAGCAATATTACAAAATAAAATGATAGACAGAATGTTAATCTTTTCATAAACTCACCCCCAGTCACAGATCTGGGTTTAATCCATCATTATTTTGCCTGCCACATCACCCCAGTTTGGACCCAACTATATGCAAATCAGTCTTGACCCTGCTCCCAATGGGAGCAGTCCAGCCCGAACTGCCAAGCCAGGTCCTCCCAGGACAGAATTCAAGCATCCTGGGACGGGTTTCAGGGTATCACCATTCATCAGCCAGACTAGTTGAATCCAGGGGTGCAGCAAGCAAGGGACCCACGTTTGGGCATACCCTAGCCACTTAGGGCACACAAACCAACATCGCAAAATAAAATGAGGGACTGAGTGTTGAAACTTTTCAAACCTCACCCCTAGTCACAGATCTGGGTTTAATCCATCATTATTTTGCCTGCCATGTCACCCCACTTTGGACTCAACTATATGCAAATCAGTCTCAACCACAGCCCAAAATACCAAGCCAGGTCCTGCATGGACAGGATTCAAGCATTGTGGGACTGGTTTCATGGCATCACCCGTCATCTGCCAGGCTAGCTTGAATACAGTGGCGCAGCAAGCATGGGACCCACGTCTGAGTATACCCTAGCCCCTTAAGGCGCACAGGGCAATATCACAAAATAAAATGATGGACAGAGTGTTGAAACTTTTCAAACACTCATCCCCAGTCACAGATCTTGGTTTTAGCCATTGTTATTTTGCCTGCCACGTCACCCCAGTTTGGACCCAGCTATTTGCAAATCAGTCTTGACCCTGCTCCCAATGGGAGCAGTCCAGCCCGAACTTCCAAGCCAGGTCCTCCCTGGACAGGATTCACGCATCCTGGGACCGGTTTCAGGGTATCACCCTTCATCAGCCAGGCTAGCTTGAATCCAGTGGTGCAGCAAGCAAGCGACCCACATCTGGGCATACCCTAGCCACTTAGGATGCACTACTCACCAGATCACCAATCATCGGCTATGGGGTTCTCCACTCAACCTTCAGTGCCAGGGAAGGCAGGAATCACCTGGGTGTTGCCATCTTGGGAGACACAACTGTCCTCAGCTCAACGTCCACCTGGGCTCGGGACATAGGCTTATTGGGCAGGCAGTCCGCTGGATACTGTTCAGTAGGTCTCTAAAGGAACCCCTGTTCAGGTCCAGTACATGAATTGCAACATTAAGGTCGCCAGGTGAGTCGGTGCAGCAGGTCTCCATGTAACTCGCGAGCGAGCCGCCATCCAGCGCGGTGCCCAAACCAGGTCCCCATTTCATTTTTTATATAATTATTTGTATTTGTTTTTATTTAAACATAATATGCACCTTTAAATTACTGTTCCCTTTAATTCAATTATTTGTCTGGCCTGTCAACACAACACTGTACACATTTGGGAATGGCTACCTGCTCTGGCACAAACTACCATAGAATTGAATTTAAGCTGCTATCCTCATACTACACAAGCTATCACTAACGTTTGTCTAGGCCTATGGTCCTTTGGGAAATCCCGTTACATCTGTACTGGACAATTGGGCACTCCAGAAAGACCCATTCCTGTATTTAGTGGTGCCATGGTGATTTTTATGTACACCATTAAAGAAAAAGGACTTCATCTCTTCAGTGCCTCACCTTCACCCTTTGAGTGTGTGACTGTGCTCAATATCATTATTTTTTAATCAAATGTAATCCAGCATTCCATGGAATGACACCATTTACATACCTCCTGTTGCATATAAATAAAATTGTTCTTAATAGTTCACTTTCACATATGAGTGCGGACAACATGCCCAAGTCACTTAGTTGCTCACTGTCATAATCATCTGCACTTGGATAGTTGATACAGTACAAATGTAATATATGATGTACAGTCAGAAAACACAACATAATTCTGTAGGATGGTATACCCATATAGGCTGGCAGGATTTTTATATTTTCCCCAGGCAACTTAGTATTCAGCATCGTTCAGTGTATAGAATCCAGGTCAAACGGCCTCAGGGCAATCAGAAAGTACTTGTCCCCAATTGTGATAACTGGGGTCCTTTGTTTCTATTGTCCTAAGCCTCCCATATTGTGGATCCTCAAACTGGGTACCACGTTTTAGCGCTGGACTCTCAAGGTACCGAAGCAGAACATTTGGAGTCTTTAATCATGGAGGTAGGGAGGTAATGTGTGCTAGAGACACAGAATTCTGCAACACAACCAACAACATTTAATATGTCTCTGTCTAGTCGGTGCTTTTTCGTTTGGAAAGGAAGAGAACTACATACACAAAATAAATAGAACACTAAAAGTGACAAATATGCACAACCTGGAATATGAACATACCAATGTGTACCCTTTCTATAGGGCCATACAAGCTAACTGAAAACACAAAGGAATGGCACATTAAAACATTTCAAATTGATACAGGAAATAGACCCCTATAGTAACTTTTACTGTTGCAATATCATCCTAATGAGCTTTGACATTTTCATTAAACTAATGCAAAATATGAATGTATTGTCATTGCACTGAAAGAAGAAAATCCTTCTGGTGCTCTGTTTTTTTTAGGTGTAACTTGCAACGCACCATGCATGCTGGCATTGCAACTACTGAAGCGAAAGCAGTGGGAACCTTCAGACTCCAGATGTTTTCACTGTAAGAAGTGCTCAAGGGTATATATCATCTCCTGTGGACTGATCACCAAGGGACTTGCATGATTGGAAAGGTGATAATCTCCTGCTTTGAGATTTCCACATGAGGACAATGCCTTTGTAGAGATTTACCTATCCTAGTATTGAGCTGTATCCCACCCCTAAAGACCCAACAGTTTTTTTGCATCTCCCTGGGGAGGTGGCAGAAAGTCCACAAGACATTGGGGAAGCTTTTATGTATACAAAATTTTGAATGTGGGTAAGCCCATTTAGGCACCAAGCTGTACTATCAATCCAAAAAACCCTAACTGTCTTTATGGCCCCTAAATAGTGTTAGGGGCCTCAACCCATCTTGAATCCCTAATAACATTTCTGCCCCATGGGGCCTACATCCCGAATACCACAGCAATCGCATGGCAAGTGTGAGGAAAGTGGGATTCTTTTGGGTGAAAGTTTGACATGCGGCAAAATATAGGGAAAAATAAAAAAGTTTATTTAACTCAAAACTAGGGGTGGGAGGACTTTTTAATTCAGTTGGCAGAATTGGAGGAATTTACAAATTCCGTGGTACTCATGTAATGCAGAATTACAAATAAATCCCACTGCTCTACCGAAGGAATTCAAAATCAGCATTTCCTGGCAAGGGAGTGTGGTAGCTCTCCTTCTGCTCAGGGTGGAATTGTTTGTTGTCGAGTGGGAGGCAATCCTGGGGATTCCTCCTCTGGTGGGAGGAGCCTGCCTCAGCAGTAATGAACTTTTCACCTCCTGCTCCCTCACAATCATTAGGCAGAGCCCGGGACCTGATTAGCTGGCTAGTGAAAAAAAGATACCTCTCAGTCTCTAATCTGCATGCTGACCTTCTTCACACCCTCCTTCTCTACCACATACTCCTCTAACCCGCATCTGCTGTGACCTTTCCCTGGCTCAGAGAGGAGGCAGGCTTCAGTGCACAGGAAGCAGCTGGGATGGCAGTGGCTGCAGGTGAATTTGCTGGGCACACGGTGTTCCCCACCTGGGAGCTTGGACTGTCGGTGTCCACACCTGTGCCCCTGGGGACCTCGCATGGTGGTAATGACAGCAAGTGCATATGCTTCTCCAAGGTATGTCGACTTGGTACTCTGCGCTGCTTACTACCTTAATGCAGTTGTGAATTGTCCATAGTCACAGTCTTACTCATTAGTATTCAGGGCTACTGGCATTCACCCAGGTTCTGGTGTCATCAGCTGGGTGCTAGCCTCGGGCATCTCCTGCACCGGCCCCTCTCACTGGTCGCTTTGATGTCATTGGAGGCAATTTTAAATTGTGGCAATGATCCACAGCCATGCCAGCTTGTAGTGATTACCTTGCATGTTTACGAAGCCAGATGGACATATGTTACAGAGCTAAATCCATAGCGGGGTTGAAATGGCAGGGAGCTGAGTACAGGGAGGTGTAGATGTTATGTACAGTTCCGAGCTATGATGGAGCCTTTTAGAACATTTGTTGCCCATAACTCTACGTGGTGACATGTTGCTGAATCTGCAGTACATGTTTCTGTGCTGTTGTGTGGTGCAGTTCACACATTCTTTCCCTTGGGCGGTTTGATGTCCACTGTGTTTGATGCATGGATGCGGGAACTCTGGTGGGACAGCAGGGATTGCTCCCTTCAGTATTTGCCCTGCTTCCAGAGTGCTCTGCTGCGTATTTTCTGGTGCAGCTGAGAGGTGCTGTGTGCACAATGATTGTTGTTGTCATTCTAGGCCTGGCTGGCAGAGGCACTCAGTGGTGACTGGGAAGGGTTGTCCCCTTTCCTGGGCCACACAGACCTGAGCCCACTTGAGACTCCTTGATCGTGGGTGAATTAATGTGTCTATTATGGTGCTTGTGTTTTGAACCTTTAATTTAATAAGGCAAGAACTTCATAGAGTCGATATATATCTGGATACTCACTGTAGAGTCCTCTGACCGCACCAAACACATTTTTAAGTGAAGTATGCATACCCACTCTCTGTCCCTCTGCCCCTCTGCTCCTCTGCAGAATTCTGTGGAATTCCACTTAATTTCAACTAAATTCTGCGAAGTTCCGCCGAGTGAAACTCCACAAATTACGACCAGGCCTACTAAAAAAAGCTAGTAATAATCATTCACAAATTTGTCTCCATCCCCTTTTTTCAGGGGTTAGGACATGAAAGTCCACACTTTTGAGTACATTTACACTCAGATTTTGTGCATAGCCAAAAGTACTCAAGTTACTCAAAAGTGTAAGAGTAAACTACACAAGTAATATGTAACTTACCTTTGTGACTAGCTCTGAATGTTTCCCTGTGACTGGATGAGTCTGATGTGCATAAGTTATGTTAGTCTTGTATATTGGTCATTGAAGCAAAACATTACAGTCGAAAACATTGTCATCTATTTGTAGTTTTTGATTTCAATGATTAGTTGGTTTAGGAAAACAATGAGCAATGTTTACATGTGACCTCTTTATGAATTTAGATTTGTGTCTTCTTTCCAGAAATGCATAGTATTCCAGGTTCATCCATGGGTAGCACACCTGTTTCCAAAGCAGTTAGAAGTCTTCGACAATAGGGAAAGTTGACTACCAAATATAAAAAGAGTTGTAAAAACATTTTTGTCCTGCTCATTTTTTCCAATTTGTCTAAAAGAAAATCCAAGATTTTGCTCAATTTTGAATCCCTCTAGTGGAATCCACGTGGGTACTTTTAGAATCGACAACAAGAGGGAAAGAAAGAATGCAAATTCAGCTGGCATACTGTTAGAATTGGGGTCTTTGGTTGGCAGTCAGGTTGCCCCCTGTCCAAGCAAGGACCCTCACTCTAGTCAGGGTAAAAGAGAATCACCTTCAGCTAACCCCTGCTTACCCCATTGGTAGCTTGGCACGAGCAGTAGGCTTAACTTCAGAGTGCTAGGTGTAAAGTATTTGTACCAACACACACAGTAACTTAATGAAAACACTACAAAATGACACCTCACAGGATTAGAAAAATAGAGAATATTTATTTAAACAAAACAAGACCAAAACGACAAAATTCCACAATACACAAGTCAGGTTATCAATTAAAAAGCAAAAAGAGTCTTTATGTAGTTTAAAACACGTACTAACACTGTTAGTGTGAAAATGTACCTTGGGTGTGTCAAATATAACCCCGCACGGGCGAGTGTGGTCGTCAAAAAGGGCTTACGATGCATTGTGTTTACTCACGAGCGAGACCTTTTGTCACTTCTCCTTTTGTCAGGTTGGGGTGCATTGTTTCTTTCCTCCGCAGGAGAGCGATGCAACGATCCGGTCAGCACTCTCGGGTCCGGGCAGGCCTTGCGTTGTTTTTACACACCCAGCGGTGTGTGCGTCGGAAATCCAGCCACACGATGATCCGAAAAACAAGCAGTGTGGGTTGCGATCTCCCAGCCTCCGTCAGCGATGCTGCACGTCGTTTCTCCAACTCTGTGCGTTGAATCTTCGGTCGCCTTGCAGGCGAGTGACGATTTTCAGCCGCAAAGCCGGTGGCATCGATTTTTCAGCCGCTGATCGGAGTCGCGTCGATTGTTTCCCCGCACGGCGTCCTGTGCATGGATTTCTTCCTCTTAGTCAGTCAGGTTCTCCTTTCAGGGTCCCAAGAAGTGGATGGGCTCTACAGGGCAGAGTAGGAGTCTCTCCAGAGACTCCAGGTGCTGGCAGAGAGAAGTCTTTGCTGTCCCTGAGACTTCAAACAAGCTCTAAATCAAGCCCTTGGAGATCTTCACAAGATGGAAAGGAAGGCACACAAAGTCCAGTCTTTACCCTCTTACTCTGGCAGAAGCAGCAACTGCAGGATAGCTTCACAAAGCACAGTCACAGGCAGGGCAGCTCTTGTTCCTCAGCTCTTCTCCAGGCAAAGGTTCCTCTTGGTTTCCAGAAGTGTTCTAAAGTCTGTGGTTTTGGGTGCCCTTCTTATACCCAATTTCTCCTTTGAACTAGGCCTACTTCAAAGGAAAGTCTTCTTTTAATGTGAAATCCTGCCTTGGCCAGGCCCCAGACACTCACCAAGGGGTTGGAGACTGCATTGTGTAAGGGCAGGCATAGCCCTTTCAGGTGTGAGTGACCACTCCTCCCATCCCTCCTAGCACAGAAGGCTCATCAGGAAAGGCAGACTACAGCCCAGCTCCCTTTGTGTCACTGTCTAGTGTGAGGTGCCACCAGCCCAACTGTCAAACTGACCCAGACTGGGAATCCGCAAACAGGCAGAGTCACAGACATGCTATAAACAAGAAAATGCTCACTTTCTAAAGGTGGCATTTTCAAACACACAATCTTAAAATCAACTTTACTAAAATATGTATTTTTAAATTATGAGCCGAGAGACCCCAAACTCCACATGTCCATCTGCTCCCAAAGGGAATCTACACTTTAATCAGATTTAAAGGTAGCCCCCAAAATAACCCATGAGAGGGACAGGCCTTGCAGCAGTGAAAAACTAATTTAGCAATATTTCACTGACAGGATATATAAAACACATTACCATATGTCCTACCTTAACCATACACTGCACCCTGCCCTTGGGGCTACCTAGGGCCTATCTTAGGGGTGTCTTACATGTGAGAAAAGGGAAGGTTTAGGCCTGGCAAGTGGGTACACTTGTCAAGTCGAATTTACAGTTAAACCTGCACACACAGACACTGCAGTGGCTGGTCTGAGACATGATTACAGTGCTACTTATATGGGTGGCACAACCAGTGCTGCAGGCCCGCTAGTAGCATTTGATTTACAGGCCCTGGCACCTCTAGTGCACCTTACTAGGGACTTACTACTAAATCAAATATGCCAATCATGGATAAGCCAATTACATAAACATTTTGTAAAGGAGAACTTGCACTTTATCAATGGTTAGCAGTGGTAAAGTGCCCAGAGTAACAAAAACAGCATAATCAGAGTCCAGAACACATCGACAACCTGGGAAACAAAGTTAAGGGAGACCACGCCAAGGATGAAAAGTCTAACCCAGTCCTTTTATGGACAAAAGTATGAAGGCTTAAGCAGGAATCACAAAAAACATAGTAAAAAGGTTCAGCAATGGGGGATTTTACAGAAATGTTGATCAGAATTATGAGAGGCTACCATTACTCCAGATGGTCCTCAACTCACTTATGCTTCTTCTTGGGTACCCTTGCTTTTCCAGGGCATTGCACATCAAATATGTGAAAATATTTCTAAGCCCTTGCATGAGTTTTGCCCTCACTGTTTGTACTAACCACCAGCAAATGTTGATGGTAAATACTTTATTTCCTTTTTGGATTCTTAAAATCACTTGCTTTAGTTGACTCTAATCACCGGTGTCCCTGCCTTCCTCAAGATCCCCTAAACCAGGTGGGGTCAGACCAGGTCTCCATCCAACACACTTCTTCTATTTCTGGTAGGGGACTGGCTCCCATCTTACATTACCCACTCACCTCTTCCTTCCCATATAACACTTTCTGTGAGCCCAAGGAGAGAAGGGAGAGGTTGTGTCTTTTCTGTGTATCACAGGTTATCTGGATTTAAAAAAGCATACTCCTTTGTACCTGCAGTAGAAGGAAATGTCCTGCTGATTCCACCTCTTAAGTGGGGGAGGGGTGGAATTAGCACAGCAGCACTTCCAGTCTGGTTGCCCCCAAAAGGACCTGACTAGCCATGGATATATCACTGGGAAACCTCTGAATGTGATAATCTTAGACCACACCACCCTCACATGTCCTAGGTGAACCGCTGAGTAAACAGATGAGGTTGCACATAACATGCCTCATTTACCCCAGATAACTCTGGCAGAAATGCACCATTTGACTGGATTTTTTTTAGTGTTTTGCTCCTAGTGGTATTGTGCAGCCACTAAGCGTGCTTTCTTTTGGATATCCTTGTCTCTAAATATTTGGTTGTTTTCTCCTTAGCTGCAGACATCTATTGGGGCCTCCGATCTTGCCCCAGCTTCTGGTAGCCCCCTGGCCTTGAGTCTTCCGGTTGCTGTATCCTGCAGCCCTCAAGACAGGCTACACAACCTGCCTGTACTTCAAAGGCCTCTTGTCTCAGAGCCACTTTCGGGACATCTCTGTTTGCCACAGATGTTTGTGGTACCCCTTCCTAGTGCACCTACAGCCATAACTAGTCCACAGAAGTTTCAGGTTTCCCAACAAGTCCAACCCCTACTGGAAACAGTTAGGAATCCAATGCTATTGAACCTGGAAGAAGTACACAAACGTTCAGAGAGGGTCCTCCAGAGAGAGATTCACCCACACAGTGGACTTGTCATCTTCCTCCTTTTAAAGCCTAAACACCTGTGTAGGGTTTTACAAGTGGAAATATAGAATTCTAAAAGATGGAAGTGCCTAACCACTCCTAAGAAGCCACTTTACCTTTTCACCTATTACTCAGTTTCTCTGACAAGCCCATAGACCGGCCTACCCTCGTTCATAGCATTCTGGGTATTTTCAATATAGCAGAATCAACTGAGTCTGGGACTCAGACTGGCTAGTTTCTTCTGTCTAAGACATCAAAGAAACTTCATGTAGGAGTAGTGCCAGGGTTCAGCCTGCTTTCTTGTGAGAAAACAGGGCGGATTGCAGAAGTCCCCTAACTTGTTGCCCCCATTTTTCACTTTTTACTGGTGTTTTCCTGACTGATGGTGCCCTGGGAATTCCTAACCAGTCCCAGGGCCTGAGCTCTGTATCTAATGAGTGTGTAAATTAGGCTATTTATAATTGGCTAAGTCAACCTACCTATAAGTCCCTAGTATATGGTAGGGCATGTAGGTTTAGGGACCCCAGCATAGGTGGGGCACCTGTAGGTGCACTGCTGAGGTGCCCAGTGTCATTTTAAAGGCAGACCTTCCTTGCTGGCTGCTTTTAAATAAAAGTTACATGCTAATTCGACTTTGGAATTAAATGTAGTTCCAAAGTCTTAAACTACCTTATTTTTACATATACGTCACCATAGGGTGTGCCCTATGTGCCCCTAGGGCTGGGTGCCATGTAACTATAAGCAGGGACCTTATAAAATAGTTTTATAAGCCCTGGTGAGGTAAAACAGCCAAATTAGTTTTTTCCCTCACTGTAGGGAATGGCCTCCATACGCTACAATGGGGTGACTATTTTAATTTGTAAAGTCCCCTCAAGTGTCAAATACATCAAGCTGGTATCAAATTCATTGTTATAATAAATCCCACAACTTACAATTGTTGGATTTAACATAACTTGCTCAGGTGAAAGAATTTTAAACTCTACCTAAAAAGTTGCCAACTTCAGCCCTGTAGTGCTCTGCTCTGATTGGCCAGCCTCTGGCAGCCTGGTCAGGCTGCCTTGATGAGGTGTGAAGTAGCCTGGGATGAACACAGAGATGTGCCTGGGGGAGGAGATCTTCTCTCAGCAGATGGAGAAGCGGGAAGGGAGGAGGGCTGCCAAACTGGTCTTCAAAGGCAGGGAAGGACATTTGGAGTAGCCCAGCACCTCCCTCATAACCTGCAACCCCACACAATTAGGTGCCCTCTTGATTAGATTAGGAGAGGGCAGGCAAGGGGTGTGTTTAGGATTTTTAGCCACACCAGTGGGTGGGCTCAGCCAGATGTAACCTCCAAAATCAGTTTCAGCCATGATGGATTTTTGAGGAATTTTGCTCCCTGGGATTGATTTTTGCCACACTTCCCAGGAAGTGGTCGTCACAGGGGGAAGGACCCTGCAGCTGATTGGAGAACCTAGACCCCCTGTTTTTCACCCACGAGCAAGGATAAAACTGGCAGACGTGCACCCACACCTCAGATCCCTACCAGATCCTTACAAAGAAGAACTACAGAAGAAGAAGGACTGCCCTGCTGGACCCCTGGCCTACACCTGGACACTGCACTCTGGAGGACTGCACCAGCTGCACACTTGGGCTTCATCACAACAAGGACTTTTCCTGGCTTCAACTTGTTTAAGAAGGGACTCCCTTTTTGCTACAGGTGAGAAATTGCTAACCAGAGTCCCCTGCCTCAGATCCTGAAGAAACTGACCAGCTGACGACTGTCCAGTGGCTTTTTTGGAGTTTGAGCCTGGTTCATTCTGGGAGCTGTAGTCCACACCCTCAAGGAGCATCTCAGAGCTTTCGGATCCTCGGGGTGACCTGTGGACACCAAAAGAACCTTAAAAGAACATCTGGAAGAAGATCTAGAAGTTTGGAGAACTTTTGGAAAAAAGCTCCATGAAAGGACCAACCCACCAACTCTAGCTGGCTTTCCTCAACCTTGACCTGGCATGACTTGCAGGGTCGTCCCAGTGAAGAGAATGTCTGAAAAAGTGACTGAGTCCAAACATAGAAAGTTTACCGGGACCTCCCAGGCAGTGTATCCAAAGAGGGTTGCAGGGACGTCGGATAAAGATTCAGGTTTGCCCCGGTCAAAGGATTATTATTTTCGAAAAAACAATTAAGTTCAAAGATATAAATGTCCAGCGGGGGGCTCCCGTAATGCGTATCCGAGGAAGAGTTCTAGGAGGTCAGATTGGACTGGTGACTTGGTCCTGCTGAAGAAAATCTTCAATAAAACTACTAAGTCTGAAGGTAAACTTTTAACCAAGGCCTCCCGCAAGCTGTAGCCGAGCAGGGCTCCATCGCCGCTGGCCTCAAACTTTGAATTTGTCCCGGTCGAGGTGCGACCAGATGACCAGATTGGCGCTATTTGTTTCTAAGCGCTAAAAAGCATTAATTCTTTAAAAATCCATATCTCTAGTTCCCCTCATCCGATTTTAATCGTTTTGATGTCATTTTAAAGATATAAATATAATCTATTTTTGTAAATTAGTGCTGGATTTTTATTGTGTTTTGTCTTTTACTTATTTACTATTTTGTTATTTTTAAAAGATTTTCACATTTGCCTCCTAACTTATGCCTTGTCGCTCGTTGCCAAGCTACCAAGGGTTGATCTGGGATTAATTTATTGAGACCTAACTGGACTTAAGTGGAGGTTAGTGACCTATTGCTAAGCGTAGGTACTTACCTGCCCTTAGCAATAACCCATTTTCCAACATTTCTCTTTGTCTCTATGAGAAAGGCATGTACAGGCTTGTCAAAAAGAAGCAGGTAAACACATGCAGATTCCTCCCCCACCTCTTCCTCTCTCAAGAGATGTCTAATCCTTCCAAATGAGATTATCATTCAAGGAAAAGCTTTAAACATTTAGCCTGCCAGCAGAGTGATTAGCTGACCTGGGTGAAATTTAAATTACACCAGCATAATTTGCATAATTTTGTAAATTTCGTGTTACTCTTGTAATGGGAAATTTACAAAATTACACCACTTCACATAATTACACATCATTCATAATAAAAAAAAAGTACTGCAAATACATCATTCACGCTACATGGGCTTTAAAAAGGGATGAAAGATTTTGGTTAAAAAGGTGACATAATATCCCTGTGCATCCACTCACTTTCTTTTAATCCTTCCAGATGTACCCCTTAATAAAGAGATACATTTTAGGCTTACACTGAGGTATTTTTAATATCCAAAGTGGACTCCTTGCCTACAAAGAACAAAAATTATTTACGATCTCCATCTTCTTGAGGTCGAGACCTCCTTGGTGGCATTACAATATAAAGGTGGGATGAAATTGCCTATGATGAAGTATGTCACACTAAGACAGATAAGGCTTTACTTTCTGTTCTATGTTGCTCTTGTTAGGAATTTGGTACATTAATTTGAATCAGTTCTTTCTTCACCACCTCGCTTTTTGTGTGTATCACTGTCATTTTCCCAGACATGCCACAGATTTAATAGCCCCCTAAACACACAACACATCATACTACATGGCTTTGCCCCTTGCCCAAACAAGATCATCTCTAGGCTCCTTATAGGGCTTTTTACTCTCACTACTGCGAAGGGCGGGCCACCTTTTCTACAGTATCTAACTCCAGCGCCTCAATTGCTATATTACTATTTTGTTTGCAGCTTCCATGTGGCTCCCGGCCATGTTCTGTACTAGGGACTAATATTATCTTTTGCCATTGCCAATCAAACAGTTAACCACAGCCTCACTCTATTGCACTTCTGGAGACATGCACCACAATTCTCCTCTCTTCCCTGACTTTGACGCCACCCTGAGAGCTAAGCATGTTTCTTTGAGGTACATTTAGTCCAGGCTTTTAGCTTCCTTGACCAAACACAGTGACTACTCAAACAAAGCAAACTTTGTGGGTACACCACATACAGGTTTGCCACCACAGTTGTTCTAGGTAAGCATGAGAGTGCTGTAGAACAGCCATTTTTGGGTAGCCACAATCTCCTAGGTATTTCATAAGCTGATTGTCACTCATTATTCAAGCCCTCACTAGAGTCTTGCAGGTACAACTGAATGATGGCTGTTCATGTGTCACCTGTAAAATATAATGATGTTATTTCAATTATATGACAGATGGCCATAAATACGAATTTATAAGGCCCTAGCACCACCGTAGCATCACTTTTTGTGGCGCTTCAGTGGTGCTGTGCAGTGCGCCACATTTACAAGGCTGCGCTAAGCCACTTTTTGTGGCTTAATGCCACCTTGTAAATATGAGGCCCTCCGACACAGTTCTCTGCACCAGAGGGCCAGCCAATGGGTGTTGCTGTGGTCGTTCCACCACAAAACTCATTGCTTTTGACGTTGCCCCAGATTTACAAGAAGGTGTAACTCTGTGGAAGCACCAAAAACTAACGTCACCCCAGGGGTGGGGTAAGCATGGTGCAATGAGTAGGAATACCTTTAATCCTCTTTGTCTTTGCTTTTTTCATGTGTACTGCATTCAGCAGCACACATAGAAAGAGCAAAAGGCCGTGAATGATTGTTTATGTGCAGGAAGGTTTTCCTTCCTGCACATAAGCAATCTTTCAAAAATGACAATTTGGTTCTTCTATGTGCACTGCATTATGCAGCACACATAAAAGTGCCAAATCGCTATTGTAGATGGTTTATGTGCAGAAAGGGACACCTTCCTGCACATAAACATTAAATTCCCATCAACTCAGACACCCTTGCGCTATGGTGCAAGGATGCCTGCGTTGGGAGCTAAATTTAGCACCCGCGCAGGGGGAAACAAAGCGGTGGGCCGTATTTTTGTAAATATGGCGCATCTGTGCATTATCAAAGTGACGCGGTGCTGCAAAGTTTGACTCAGCACCGCGCTGCACCACTTTTGAGTAAATGTGGCCCCATATTGCTTTTGAAAAAGGTCAGGAAACATGGGACAGGAGGTACAAACTATGCATACAGTTGCAAACACTGGGAAATTCAAGATCCGAGTTTGAACAGCAAATGAGTGTTTTACAAAGCACAGAACTGTGTTTCAGAGTCGACAAAGCCTTTTTGCCTTAAAAAAGGGTTCTGCAACTCATTCCAAATTACAATTACAAGGGAGAGTAAAAGGGAGCCCCCACCTTTTTCCAATTTGTAATGAAATGTATCAATGTTTTTCAGCCTCAATTGCAGTCACAAACCATTGAAAATTGACCAACTCCTAGTTGCGATAGTAGCAAATTGTGCTGAGCGGCCTCTTAAGGGAGCAAATACTAGCCCAAAAGATGGCTTGTTCTTTCCGCTGAACAGGAAATATCCATTCTTTTTTAAGCAGCCCCTGTCCCTTCAAAACACAGAGGCTGTTTTACTCTTTAATAGAGAGGGAGTGCTATATAAATGTGTCCCATTAAGAATACATATACATGATTGGAGATCTGCTGTCTCTTCAAGGCCACTATAAATGCAATCACAGCCTATCTCAAGGGGTCACAGATAGTGATTTGCCTAGTTAATATTCATTCAGCAAGTTGATTTGCGTTCTTCTAGGAAATGGCATTATTGTGATGCAAAGTTATTAGTTAATAGGTAGAATTTTAAAACGAGAAGCAAGTTGCCAAATGTTGGTGCTTTATTTTTACCCATTATTTGTGACCTCACTGTGCTAATGGTCTTTAAGACAGTTGGGCAAACAAAACTCAAACGGCCATGCATTGCATCATCAATTACATCCAAAGTGGTATTACAAATCACACCTTCATTAAATCCTAATAACATAATGTATGGTATTTATAATATACAGGAGCATAAATCCCTATATAAAAGATTAGTTCTAATTTCTTTTTTACAGTCAAGTTATGACGTCTATAGTCACCCGTAGTAAGAAAATCGTGTAGCTTCTTTACTGTAATAAGTCGTTACAATTCAGTTGTGTCAAACACCTGCTTTTAGAGCCAGCAGAGAACGTGAAAGGCTATGGGAAGCCGTTCATGTCAAAATTACAGCTCCCCATATAGGGCACCTCCGGAAATGCATAGCGTGTTGCAAAATGAATATGACACACACCAGAATGAATGTACTATGTGTCAAAATGAATATGATACCTGGCAGAGTGAATCTCACTTGAACCAAAACAAATATGAAACCTTGCAGAGTGAATATGCTACTTAGGGCCAGATGTAGCAAAGGTTTTTCCCCATTCTGTGTCTATGAGAAAAAGTGTTCGTACATATGGCCCTTAGTGATTAATATGAATAACACACACTCTGAGTTGCAAAAGAGATATACTGAAATATTTATCAATCATTCTGAAATAAATATTGCCCTCACTGTAAACAATAAAGCAATCACTGAAACAAATACAATATTCATACAAAAGAATGGGACCTTTCTTTAAATGACTGACATATACCAAGAGGAATATGACATACATTGGAATGAATGTGACAAATTGAAATGAATATAAGGTACTGAAATTAAAATGTATTTTTCTGAGAAGAATATAACATGCAATGAAAATTACATTTATCAAAATGAATATGGTTTGCATTGAAAGTAATATAATACATATTGACATGATTATGATATGTGTTGCAATGGGTGTGATTCATGCTAAAATTAATATTATGTGTTAATACGAATGAGACATCCATTGAAAGGAATATGACACATGCTAAGATGAATATGGCATGCATTGAAATGAATATGACCCCCTTTGAAATGTATTCAACATGCCTTAAACTGAGTATAACCAATGCTGAAATTAAAATGAAACTTGCCAAAATGAATATGTCATGCTTTGAAATTAATATGATACTTATCAACATGAATATTGCATAAACTGAAATGAACATGATCTATGTTGAAATGGATATGACCCATGTTAAAATTATTATGTTAGGTGTTAAGGTGAATGTGGCATCCATTGAAATGAATATGACATTCATTGAAAGCAATATGACACATGTTAAGATGAATATGAACCACCTTGAAATGAATATGACATCTGGAGAAATTAATATGACCAATATCAAAATTAATATGACATCCACTAAAATGAATATGACACTTTTTGAAAAGAGTTTAAAACTATGCGAAATAAATGTAGCATGCTTTGAAATGAATAAAGCACATATCGAAAAGAACACAAGGCATGTTTTAATGAATATGACCCATGAATATGGCTTGCATTGACGCGATGTTGATTAGCTTTAAGATTAACATTATGTATTTGTATTGAAATTAATATTACATAATCTGAAAGGATATGATATGAACAAAAATGAACTACCTAAAATCAGCATATGTTTTTGACTATGTGCTGCATTTTTTTTTTTTTGCTGGCTTCAGGACTCTGAGCACTTTACCACTGCTAACCAGTGCTAAGGTGCAAGTGCTCTCTGTCTAAATTGTATTGATGATTGGTTTATCCATGATTGGCATATTACCGTTTTACTGGTAAGTCCCTAGTATAGTGCAACATGTGTGCCTAAGGCCTATAAGTCAAATGTTACTGGTGGGCCTGCAGCACTGATTGTTCCACTCACATTAGTGACCCTGTAAATACGTCTCAGACCTGCTACTACATTGCCTGTGTGGGCAGTTTTAAACTGCCATTTCAACCTTGAAAGTGCACCCACTTGCCAGGCCAAACCCTTACCTTTTACTACATGTAAGTCACCCTTAAGGTAGGCCCAAGGTAGCCCCTCGGGAAGGGGGCAGTGTATTTAAAAGTTAGGACATGTACTAGTGTGTTTTACAGGTCCTGATAGTGAAATAGTGCTAAATTTGGTTTTCACTATTGCAAGGCCTATCTCTCCCATAGGGTAACATGGGGTTGCCTTGAAATATATTTTAAGTGTAATTTCCCATTGGGAGCAGATAGATGTTGGACCTGGCCCTTTCTACAGGGTCATTCCTGATTGATTGATTCGAGCAGTAGCAGCACCTTCACCCCCAACACCCCTCCCCTCCTCAGTGTCTTGAGACCCTCACGGGTGAGTAGTGCGCTTTACAAATTCCTGATTGATGGATTCCCCAAACTTTTTGCCTTCCCCTAATTTTTTTTAACCTTTTTGGTTGACATTATGACTCTGGCCACTTCATCACTGCTAATCAGTGCTAAAGTGCATGTGCTCTCACTTGTAAACTTGGTATGATTGGCTTAGACCTGCTTGGCATATTTAATTTACCTGTAAGTCCCTTGTACAGTGATATCCCTATACCCAGGGCGTGTAAATTGAATGCTACTAGTGGGCCTGCAGCGCTGCTTGAGCCACCCACTGAAATAGCCTTTCAAACCTATCTCAGGCCTCCTAGCGCAGGACCTGCATGAGCAGTTTACTGCCAAAGGGGCCTAGCATCTAAATCTACTTACCAGGCCCTGAGCTCCCCTTTTACTACATGTAAGTCACCCCTAAGGTAGGCCCTAGCTACCCTATGGGCAGGGTTCTATGTAAGTAGAAGGCAGGAGATGTGCCTGGTTGTGTGGCCTGTCCTGGTAGTAACAAACAGCCTATTTGGTTTCTCACTGCTGTGAGTGCTGCCTTCTCATAGGATTGCATTAGAAATGCCCTGCCTTATGTGTATGGGGTATTATCTGATTTATGAGAGGTAGTGTATGCATGTTTGGTATGGTTGTAATGGTAATGAGAAATGCTGCTTACTGGTGTAGGTGGATTTTTTATTATCATTACAGAAATGTCACTTCTATTAGGTGAACATTTACTCCAATCCACGTCTGGGCAGAGTGACAGTTGGGCTTAGTGCATACTTTTCAGACAGCCTGTACACAGGGCGGGTGGAGGTGTCACAGAGGTGCATCTACATATTGAATGGTTGTCCTGGGCTGAGAGAAAGGGAGGAAGGGCACACTTGCATCTGTAAAGGTTGTGCCCTGGCCTCACACAATGGTCTTGTTGTTTACCCTCAACTGATGTTTGGAGCCTGTGCTGGAGGAGAGAGGGGACACTCCAAAAACCAGTTGTAACTGGTTGAAACCTCTTCTCCCCCGCACTGAAAATGCTTTGCAAAGCTGATTATAAGTACAGGAGATTTTTCCCCATTAAGAGACACAAGAAACATACTTGGAACTGGACACAGAATGCTGCTGGAGGGACTCACCAGGAACTGCCTTGGACTGCTGCTGCTGTGCTGACCTGTGACCTGCTGGGTCACTAGGATGAACTGCCACTGACTGCATTCCCTTTGTGCTGGCCTGTTGCTGTGCTTTGAGGCCCTGTGCCTCATTTGTGTCCTCCTGGGGCTGGGTGCTGTGGCCCCTGTCCCCTGCACCTGCTGGATTCCTAGCACGAGGACAGCGCTGTGCTGGGAGCAACCCCCCCTGTGTTTGACTCAAGCGCATGGTGAGCGCTGAGGGATTCCCCCTCTAAAGCGCTTGGTTAGTGCAGTCGTCCGTAAGGAAGGAGGAGGGCAGCTACCCTTCGTGATCCTTAACCACACCTCCAAGTGTGCGAACACCGTTGGAGGAATCCTCGGAGGCGCGGCCAAAAAGACCGTGCCTCCCTAGCCTTTGAGGCCCAACCAGAGAATCACCATAGTGCTCCTTGTGACGGAGCGAGGACTTCCTGAATGTCCCGGTGGTGGGTGCTACCCCCCTCCTCATTGGAGTTGACCTTGGGGCAGCTCACAGGGTGGGAAGGGGCACCTTGCCTGAGGCCCCGCCCCTGCCAAGCCTTCTTCTGTCCGCTTTGGATGCCGCCTTTGTTGTAAAGATTAGCATGTCAGCTCCTTCGTGTTTGGTTTGCCCAGGATACCGTTATAACCTCAAAAGGAGAGCAGGAGCTTTGGTACAAACCATATGGGAAGCTTTGGATGCTGCATTGGTTGTAAGAGGAGCACCTCAGCTCCTTTGTGTTCAGAGTGCCCGGGATTGCCCGGGATACCATAATTACCCTAAAAGTAGCACAGGAGCACCTGTACAAACCCTTAGTGAATCATGTCACCACTCATAGGCTAACATAAGCATAAGTTCTTTGACTGTGATGTCAAGGAGAGTTATTTCGATCTGTCCCATGGGGGAGCTTCCATGATATGTGCCTACAAAAGGATAACCTGGCATTCATGATAATGTGTTTCCTATGACATCTACCTGTTTGGTGATAATTTTATGACATGTACATTATTTGAACAGTAATGTTTTCCTGACTACTGCTTATGTTGCAGAATAATGAGTAACATGTGTGTCATATGTGACTACTGCTGATTTCTGCAGAGTAACAGTATTGCTTAATGTTCTGACAACTGCTTGCGTAGCAGGGTATTACTGACATGTTGTGTTTGGTCTAGTGATATTGTGTACAATACAGTTTATTTTTATATACCTTGGTGTTATGTTTTCCTTTGTGGTGTATTTATTGCATCATGTGTGTTGTGTGTGATGTACAAACACTTCACACATTGCCTCCGGGTTAGGCCTGACTGCTTGTGCCAAGCTACCAATGGGGTGAGCAGGGGTTTTCTATGACATGTAACTCCCTTACCCTGACTAGAATGGGTGAGTTCTTCCTGGCTTAGGTGCATACCCTAGCCAACCAGAAACCCCATTGCTAACAATAGAGATATGGAGTTTGGGGTCTCTGAATTCACAATTTTAAAGTACATCTTTTGGTGAAGTTGGTTTTCAAATTGTAAGTTTGAAAATGCCACTTTTAGAAAGTGGGCATTTTATTGCTTAACCATTCTGTGTCTCTGCCTGGCTGTGGAATACACGTCTGGGTCAGTATGACAGTTGGTCTGTTTGTGAATTCACACTAAACAGCCACATAAAGGGATCTGAGGGGTGCCATGCATATCTTGATGGGTCCTCCTGAGGTAGAGTGGTGTGAGGATCTGGCACTTGCACCTGAATAGGGTTGTGCCGGTCCTTACACAAAGCAGTCTCCAGCCACCTGGAGTGTGTCTGGGGCCAAGGCAGAAAAGGCAGGGTTTTGTGCACTACAAGATAACAATGCTATAGGAGGGACTGCCACTCTGCCTGTTGCTTTGCTGTGCTTGTCTGATCTGCTTCTATCCTGAGAATGAAAGAACTTGACTTTGCTTTCTAAATCCTGTTTTTAAAGGTTCTCTAAGGGCTTGGACTGAGCTTGCCTCCTGTTAAGAAGTCTCAGGGACATCAAAGAATTCATCTGCCAGTACCTGGGCTCTCTTGCTGAGAGTCATGACTTGCCAAGTGGTGCCAAATCCAGTTCCTGGGCCCTTGGGAGTGAGTTCTGGTGCAGCCAAGACTAAACCATGTACATCAACTTCAGGGCGACTTCGGAACAGGCGTCGATGTCTGACTCTGTGCAGCTGCCTAGCCCCGAGCAGTAGTCCCCACCGAGTACAACAAACCGAGACCGATGCCACAGGCCCGATGCCACTGCAGTACCTGCGATGTTCCACCACAGCGTGGATTCCGAGTGCAGTGTCCTGACACCCGTGACACCCAATTCTGACTCCACCGCAGTACCTATGGATGGTGTGATTGCGACACCATGAAGTCGACGCCTTGCGTCTTGACCTGCTGGATCCATCTACCTTACCTTGTCAAAAGGAACCAACGCCTCACCATCAATGCCGCATCACCTCCCCTGCAACCGTAAGGAACTGATGCCTCACCTACTCTGCCTAACAGTAAGGAACCAATGCCTCCCTTCCCTGGTAACAGTAAGGAACCCACACCACACTGACTCCAGTGACGCCTCACTTCCCTGACTGTGCAAAATCTTTGTTTCTTCAATTTTCAAGGTACTGTACCTGGGGTCCTTGCAACTGCATGACCAGCCCACACTCCTACACAAGTGTTTTCAGACTGTGGGGAATGACTCTGACTATACGTCATGATAGCCCCAGTAGGAGCTAGTGTGTTTCTAAGTGCTGATTCTAGGACCTGATTACGAGTTTGGTGGCCCGGCCGCCAGACCGCAATGTTGGCAGTCCCAAAAAGACCGCCACGCTGGCGGTCACCAGACCACTGTATTATGATTCGTACAGGCAGGACCGCCACCTGCCAAGCAAAAAAGGCAGACCGCCAGTGGCGCGTTGGCTTGGATTTAGGCGGTCTGACCTTCAGCGCCATCAGTGCCGTGGCCAAACACCAAGCCTATTACAAACACACAGTTGCTGTGGCGGGAAGGCAATGGCTGATGACCACTGCAGTCCGCGTTCAGCAAAGTAACAGACAAGTGCACACTGGATGAATTCAAAAGTAACACAGCTGACACACATCAGCTAAGTGGATTCACCTACAAAGGACGTTATAAATCACACCCCTTAACAGATAATAATCGTTTGTATTTCCACTGCAGCACAGAAAGACAGACCACACATCAGTTCGTCCATTTTTTGTCATAAGGTAGCCCTTTTTTCCCCATCCCATTTTACACCTTTCACACACATTGTCTATTTTTTTCCCCATATTCAATTGTCTTGTTTAGGTAGTCACTGTCACCCCCTTTAATTTCCAGGCATGTCACGGGCCAAAAATGATTTTCAGCGAATGAGTTGAGAGTCATGGTGGAGTAAATCATTAGAAAAGAGCCACAATTGTTTGAAGCCCAAGTCCAGCACACTCCTCTCAGGGAAATAAAAATGTGGGACAGGATAGTCGACAGAATGAATGCTGTAAACACCACCCGGCGCACAAAGGAAGACATTAGGAAGAGGTGGAACGACCTCAGGGACAAGGTCAGTTTCCTGGTCTCCAGGCAGCAGCTGGAAGCCAAGAAGACTGGCAGTGGCCTTCCCAGTGCTCTGTTAAGACTCTTTCCCTGGGCGGAGAAGGTCTTGGCCATCCTGCATCCACAGGGCTTGACACAAATAACCGGGGGAGTGGAGTCTGATAAGTCACAACACAAATAATGTCACAAAACTGCTATGTCACGCATGCTCACAGCTTAGCTGTTGCCACTGTCTTGTTCATGTACCTCGACAAAATGTAGTACCCATATCTGAGTTGTAACACTGTCAGTCTGTATAATTGGATCCAACATCACAGCTACCAAGGCCCATCACATGCCATATGTCTGAATGGTGTCTGGAAATCTCACAATAACCAAAACACATACCAGGATACATGGTATGTTCCAAAATGTAAACCTATGCTCAAACCTAAATGCAACCTGCATACAGATATGTAATACCAAACATTTGTCAAGTGTTGGGGAGTAGAAAGAGTGACCAGACTGCAACTCCCAGGAGGCACTGTTTCAGTAACTCCAAACACCAGCCCAGTGGTCTCTTGCTCAAATACCCCTGTTTGTGAACTCTCAATTGAAGCGTACCCACCTGGGAGGATACCATTTGTCTAATGAGAGTGATCTGACTGCAAAGCACAATAGGCCTTGTGTCAGTAACTCCAAACACCAGCCCAGTGGTCACATGTCCAAAAACCCTAGTTTGTGAATGCTCAATTAAAGTGTACTCACCGGGGATGATAACGTTTGTCAAGTGTGTATAGTAGGGGGATTGACCGGTCTGCAACTCCCAGGATGCACTGCTTCAGTACCTCTAAGCAAATGCCCAGTGGTTACTTGTCCAATTACCCCATGTGTGAACTCTCACTTAAAGTGCACTCACTTAGAAGGATACCATTTGTCAATTGTGTGTATTAGAGGGAGTGACCTGACTGCAACTGAAACAGTTGCAGGAGGCACTGTTTCAGTAACGAGAGTGATCTGACTGCAAAGCACAATTGGCCCTGTTTCAGTAAATCACTTGTACAAATACCCTTGTTTGTAAACTCCCTCTCAATTGAAGTTTTCTCAGATACAGATCATGCTCAAATCAGAGACAAGTCTGTCTACCTATCTCCATCTTGACTTGCTACCCCAAGTTGAAACTATTGAGGACAGGTACGACACTTTACCCAGTGTAAACAACAAGTGTTCCTAAGGCCTCAAGATGCATCACCAGATTGGTATTGGTAGCAGACACATTGACATAGCACAGTGCACACAATGACTCCAGTCACATATACAACAAAGTCCTGGGTTTGTTTGCATCTCACTCAACTAGGCTTCTAAATGGTCAAAGACCCATCTTGCCTCTCCACTATGTTGGCTGTGCTGGTGGTAAAATGTCATTTTCAGGCCATCTTCCAAAGTACAGCTGATCTGCACATCTCATCAGCTGCTTGAGTCAAATTGCATTGGCATGCTTCACACATGTCATGTCAAATCACCCAATCACATGGTTACTTGGCACAATTTGATTACCTACAACTTAACTTTTTCCAAGGTCTCTGCTTACTGTAACACAAAACCTTTGGAGGTAAATGTCATAATCCAACAAGCAACAATGTATATTTTTCATCACCAGGTGGATCTGCTCGCGGACAAACCGAGGCCATAGAACAGACTACCACTACACCCCTGGATGAAACCCTCAGTGATGACAACACTTCTGGACTTGTGGACATGGAGGATGATTGGCCCATCTGGGCAACCTGGTCAAATGGCAACAGTGAGCCACATTGTGCCCACAACGTCACCTCCCAACCCTGTTTCTTCAACATCACAGAAAAACATTTACCCCCCAACCTGTGTACCTAGCACAGTTTTCATCATCTCATGCCCCCCCAGTCCTGGATCCTGAGTTGCAGCGCTGAGGGTCCATGGAAAAGTTAGAGAGGTCACCCTGTGGCAAGGGCACAGGCCTGTGGGGGTAGGGTGCGTGAGAGGGATAATGTGGGCCATTGGAACTGCTCAAGACTAGGGCTCCTTCGGCCACATCTAGGGGATTTATCAGGAGCCCCACGGTGTGATGGGCCATGGGTTGACTGAACTTCTGGAAATCAAGCAGCTACAGAGGGACATGCATAGGGACTTATGTGAACAGATGGAAGCCCACAATTCCAACATGGCCTCCCTAACAGGGGTGTTGAGGGACATACACACAACCCTGAGCAGGGCTTTTCAAAACCAATCATCTCCTTCCTTTGACTCACCAACAGCAGGCCCATCAACATCGGCGACTGCCACAGGAAGGAAGGCCCTGCCAGAGGAACAACCAGCCACAGACACCCTGCCTCTGTAGCGGCTGATTCCCTGCTGATTTTGCTTTCATACTTGTAGGTATGTCAGATTATGTGAACCATTCAATGATGATTGAAGGTATTTATTTAATATCAGCTATGTTGCATGCACACGGTTTCAAGCTCAGGATTACAACCATCCCTCACAAACTCATACATACAAGTGTTTGGTCAAACTAAAAAAAATATTACAGTGTTCAGCACACAGGCTGTCAATATGTCTGAACTCTTGGAAATCATAAATGATTGACTCATACTAAGTAAATGACATATTTACAAATACAGACCTCCAGACCACGGAAGGAAGGAATTTGTCAGACATTGTCCTGTAGAATAGGCAAACACTGAATTGGTTGATGTCACCAGCTTGAGCCTTATCACATACCACACCAAAGTAATCAAACACCATATAATCCAAGATTCAGACAGATGGCAGTACAACAGTTCCTGATTACATGGCCTTTATAATACAATGCTCATGCATCTAGTGATATGACACAAACATATGTCAGTGTTTTGGCAAGGCACTATGGCCTACAATGATTAAACATATCTACAGCTACATACAGGTCATACAAAAAGTGTTTAGTCAATCTGAAGGAACAATGACTTGGTTGTAATCTAGGACTACATATTTGATGACCACATGATGACATACATGATGCTTCATGCCCACCACCTGACACATAACAAGTGCAATGGGCACTTCTGAACCTCCACCCAAACACTGTACAAACTGTCTTTGTACAGGTCTCATACACCTAAACTCTGCGACCTACATTACCTGGAACAATCCATGCCCACCTTTTATGTCAGAACAGCATCACATACCTGCCCATATCACAACTCTGAAATGCCAACATGAAGATGTCATGGTGAAGGTACCTGTCCAATAGCAAAACAAGGAGTATAGGCTCAAAACCATACATATGACACAAGCCACACAGCAAGCATCTGGAAAACAAATTACATTGCAAAGAAACTGACACAAACAAAGCAACATCATCAAGGTGGGAATGTGTCAATGCCCATGGCTGATTTTTGCAGAGTATCAGCTCCCTAACTGTTTCAAAAACACCACACATTCTCACAACTACAGTTCATTGTACAGTCACAGTCATTACATCACATGACATATACTCACAAGAAGAATCTGTGGATGAGATCGCCCCCTCCTCTGGGATGTATGGATATTTCTCCGCAGGGGGATGTTGTGGAGCACGCAGCATGCCACAGTGATCTGACACACTTTCCTGGGTAAGTAGAGAGGGCTCCACCAGTCCTGTCCAGACAGCGAATCTGGCCTTGATGAGCCTTAAAGCCAATCTAATGCCTGTGGTTTATATCCATGGGCCTCATTGAAGCAAACTGTCCCTGGCATAGTTGGATTCCTCAGTGGTGTCAATGACCAAGGACGATTTGGATGTGCTAAGACTCCTGTTAAGGATGGGACATAAATGCAGCATTGAGTCTCTCACTTCATGATTGTAGCACCTGACATTGTTCACAAATAATCAGTACAGATGTGAGTTACCAACCAGCCAGGCCCGCTCCGGTTGCAGTTGTGACATCAGCTGGGGTATGGTGCTGTTCTGCATTACAAAGCAATCAGGTGAGGATCCAGGAAAAACGAGCACACACATTTGAGATGTAGAGATCCGCCAAACAGACAAGTTGCACGTTGATGGAATGGAAGTTTTTCCTATTGCAATACACTTGTTCAGTGGCCTGTGGTGGCACCAGGCCAACATGTGTGCCATTAATGGCCCCCACCGCATGTGGGATGCAGGCAAATCCATAGAAGTCAGCCTTCACATTGGCTAAATCCTCACATCGGAGGAACCAGACATAGCTGTCAATGTGTTTCAACACTGCTTATAGAAAATCTTTCAACACCAGACTGAACATAGGTTGGGACATACCACCAGATAGGGCCACTGTATGTTGGGAGGAGCCTGTGGCCGGGAAGTGCAATACTGACATGACTTGTACAATGGGTGGTACGCACTATGGATTACTGTTAGCTGGCATCAGTTCTGGCACCAACTGATGGCATAAATCGACTACAGTTTGCCTATTCAAACTGTACAGCTGGATGACGTGGCATTCCTCCATGGTCTGAAGGTCTAGCAATGGATGGTGGACAGGAGGTTGTTGCATCCTCCCTCTCCCAGGGTACCTATGTATGAAAAGAAATGATTTGGAACATTAGTCACTGTGTCCACAGCGACATGATGAATGTTATCCATATCATGTGACAAAGCATTTCTGACTGTATATACATTAGACCCAGTACATATCACAGCTGCCAACTACACTAGAGTCAAATGTGACCCCCGTGGTTGGGAACATATGTGTCCACAACATGGATTCGGGGAACACCTGACTATCTGCTACAGTTTCCCCTTGAAATAGGACTGTATTTCCGACCCCCAAAAATACCGTCATTGATGGTGGCCTATGCACCACCATCATATACCATCTGTGCCCTACAACCCACTACACTGGTGATTGTGTAGTCAGACCTACACAACAAGACAGATTGAGGATGTTTGTAATAATATTCAACTTATATTGTTTTTGTGCTGTATATAACAGGGCCATTTACAGTCTTTCAAGCCCCAAAATGGCGGATGCCTGATGTACTCCACTAGACAACAGGAACAACCCACGGGCTCCAGTGGAGGTTGTCTGCGTGGTAGGTGGTTTCAACTATGGCGGACAGAGCCATAGGTTAACGTTGTTACCTGTGGTGGTCACAGACCAATGGCTGTGTGTGTCAGTGGTGATGACCGCATACATTGCGTACATGTACGCCGCGTTGTGCAAAATCAGTCACTTGACTTCTGAAACTGCTACCAGCAACACCTCCACCACTTCATGTCCAGCAGGTGAAAGGGTCACTGCTTTCTCTCCAGAGGAGCTCAAGAGGCTTGTGAGCTATGTCATTCCCCTGTATTGTCAGCGCTACTGCTCACCAGAGGAGCAGGTAAGTACTTCATAATTGACTCTGTTCAGCACCTTCTTTTCCCTCCTCACAGGCTACAACGTGACCCTGTGTGCCAGTTAGACTTCTTGTGTGCCTGTTGTTGCAGTCTGTGTGGGACCAATGGGATGTACTTGTTGCAGATATTGGAGACCACTACTATAAGATGTGCTCATTCACATTGTGTTTTGGGAAGTTTTTTGGGGCCCTAGATCCTTCTTATGTTGGATGAGCATAACTAGGCAAGGAAACTTTACTGCCATCCAATGAAATGTGTTTTGTTTATGATGGTTGTAATTGTTATACAATATGTATGTTCATGACAGCATGAGCTTTGTACGCATCTTGTCTGAGTCATTGAGGATATTGCAAGCAATGTGTATTGTGCCACAGATCTTTCACCCCACATCTGGCCTTGCCAAACTGTTGTCTGGAAGGCATATGATGACTCACTGTGCCCTTCAGGTGGCCCCACAAGCCACATTACTTATGGTCACATGATGTACTGTCATGTATGGAAGTGAGGGAAATGTGAGTGTCATGTAGGTTCTGTATGCTCAGCCTGCAGAGATCAGGGCCTGTCAAATGTATCTCCCAATATAGGACATAGTCCAGGCTGTGGGAGAGTCACTGTGGCTATGCAACTGTGACACTGTGCCCACTTCCTGTAGACATGCAGTTCCTGTCAGGTTGCCAATATGAGGCTCTAGTGGCAGAACTTGCCCGAATGCCTCAGTCCATTGACTAGATTAGGAATGGGTACTGAGGCAAATCCCTGAACTGGGCCATATGTGCATTTTGCATCATTTTCAATGTGTGTCTTTGACTCATGACAGGCCCCTTACTCCCACAGCTCTGTTGTCACCTTCACAGAAGTCATATTTGTCTTGTACAGGTTTAATGCACAAATGACAGACCGACAGTGCAGACAGTGTGTAGATTCTTGGGAGGCCATGACATGCAACTCAGTAGCTTGGTTACATAGCAGAAATAGTACAATACATACCTTTGTATGCTGGATGCCTTCTCTGTAGGCTAGAAACATATGTTTAAACCACTGAAACCCACCCTGGAGTGACATGAGTCTGCATTTGGTAGGCCATGTTCACACATGCACAGGGAAAACAATTTCCGTACCCACCATGCCAGCCCTTTCTTAGTCATTGAAGGCCTAGAGCAGGGTGGTGGGTTAGTCTACAGATGAATCCAAAAATGTGTAGTCATGTCCCTGTGTTTATGGGCATGTGTGCTTCACACTTGTGGTATGTTGACTTATTTCCCATTTTATGCTTGGTGTTTCTGACATGTGTGTGACACAACCATTTGGGCAAAGGCTTGTGTTTGTAATTGTTTGATTTGTCTCTTGCATCCATATAGGTGGGTATATAGCTATTTTAGCCATATTTTAGACATGGTAGTTTAGCAAGCTAGGCCTGCCTTTGTGCACTTTAGTCCAGATACATTTTATTCAGTATCGCTTTATTTTTCTAGCATTAGCCACATTTGCGGTTTTGTTTTATTTTCTCTATTTGTTCCTTCGCCTAGAAAAGCATCATGTTCTTAGCATTCCACTTTGTGCTTTCCTCAAAGCTGCAGTCAGAAAGGGTTTCTGGTCAAAGTGGTACACTGTGACTCCAGCATTCACAGAAACATACATATTCTTACGTCGGGACCCTTTCTCAGGACATAAACTGTTTAATTATAATGACACTCCTTTGTCCCATACATGTTAGAGGGAGATTCCATCCAGATGACCACGACTGCATGGTGATTGCTGATTATCTTCGCTACAGCTGCTTGCTGAAACTACAGAATCCCTGGTGTAGGAAGGTAGCCTCTTTCTAGCCGTAACCCCCACTTTTGGCCTGTTTGTGAGTATATGTCAGGGTGTTTTTACTGTCTCACTGGGATCCTGCTAGCCAGGGCCCAGTGCTCATACTGAAAACCCTATGTTGTCAGTATGTTTGATATGTGTCACTAGGATCCTGCTAGCCAGGACCCCAGTCCTTATAAGTGTGTGGCCTATATGTGTTCCCTGTGTGGTGCCTAACTGTATCACTGAGGCTCTGCTAACCAGAACCTCAGTGTTTATTCTCTCTCTGCTTTTAAAATTGCAGGCTAGTGACCAATTTTACCAATTCTCATTGGCACACTGGAACACCCTTATAATTGCCCTTGTATATGGTACCTAGGTCCCCATGGCATTGGGGTTCCAGGAGATCCCTATGGGCTGCAGCATTTCTTTTGCCACCCATAGGGAGCTCAGACAATTCTTACACAGGACTTCCACTGCAGCCTGAGTGAAATAACATCCACGTTATTTCACAGCCATTTTACACTGCACATAAGTACCTTATAAGTCACCTACATGTCTAATCCTCTCTTGGTGAAGGTTAGGTGCCAAGTTACTTAGTGTGTGGGCACCCTGGCAATAGCCAAGGTGCCCTCACATTGTTCATGGCAAATTCCCCGAACTTTGTTAGTGCAGGGACACCATTACACGTGTGCACTACATATAGGTCACTACCTATATGTGGCGTCACAACTCCGAACATGGCCATGTAACATGTATAGGAGGTAAGTAATATACACAAAATATATAGACACAAACCAAAATCAGGCAAGTAACAGTTAGAAAAGTAGTGCAAACAATGTAGAATCACAATAGAATGCAATAGGAAGAAATAGGCCTAGGGGCAACACAAACCATATACTCAAAAAGTGGAATGCGAACCACGAATGGACCCCAGGCCTAGTATAGTGTGTAGAGGGTTGCTGGGAGTGTAAGAAAACACTAGTGGTGTCCAAGATACCCCACCCCAAGACCCTGAAAAGTAGGAGTAAAGTTACCCTGCTACCCCAGAAAGACAATAAAGTCGAGATAGGGGATTCTGCAAGGACAATAACTGACTGCAAAATAATGAAGACGGATTCCTAGACCTGAGGACCTGTAAAGGAAGTGGACTGAGACCAAGAGTCACGCAGGTGTCCGGGGGGGCAGGAGCCCCCTGAAACCCGGATGAAGGTCCAAAAGGGCTGCCTCCGGGTGGAAGAAGCCAAAGATCCTGCAACAACAGAAGGTGCCAGAAACTTCTCCTTTGGTCAGAAGATGTCCCACAGCGTGCTGGAGGACGCAGAGTTGTTTCAATGCAGAAATACTGCAAACAAGCCTTGCTAGCTGCAATAGTCGCGGTTGAGGATTTTGGGTGCTGCCAGAGCCCAGGAAGGACCAGGAGGTCGCCCCTTAGAGGAGGAAACAGAGGGGGCGTTCTGTAACACAGAGCCCCTGCAGAAGCAGGCAGCACCCGCAGAAGTATGTGAACAGGCAGTTAGAAGATCCGAGGACAGTGGTCAACTCAGAGTCACAAAAGAGGGTCCCACGATGTCGGAGTCCAACTCAGCGAGTTGGGAAATGCAGGACGGAGGGCTGGGGACCTGGGCTAGGCTGTGCATGAAGGAAGTCTTGCAAAAGTGCGCAGAAGCCCGAGCAGCTGTAGTTCACGCAGTACACAGGATTACTGTCTAGCGTGGGGAGGCAAAGACTTACCTCCACCAAATTTGGACAGAAGGGCCACTGGAGTGTCAAAGACACTTACACCCAGCTCCTGTGTTCCAGGGTCCACACTCGGAGAGGGGACCCAGAGGACCGGTGATGCAGACGTTTGGTGCCTGCGTTGACAGGGGGAAGATTCAGTCGACCCATGGGAGATCTTCTTGACTTCCAGTGCAGGATGAAGGCAGACAGCCCTCAGAGCATGCACCACCAGGAAACATTCGAGAAAGCCGGCAGGATGAGGTGCTACAATGTTGCTGGTAGTCTTCTTGCTACTTTGTTGCGGTTTTGCAGGTGTCATGGAGCAGTCAACGGTCTATCCTTGGCAGAAGTCGAAGAGGGAAGTGCAGAGGAACTCTGGTGAGCTTTTGCATTCATTATCTGGTGAGATGCCCACAGGAGAGATCCTAAATAGCCCACAGAGGAGGGATGGCTACTGAGAAAGGTAGGCACCTATCAGGAAGGGTCTCTGACGTCACCTGCTGTCACTGGCCACTCAGAGACCTGCCTAGCAGGATCCCAGTGACACATAGGCAAAAACAAACATACATACAGTGAAAATGGGGGTAACATGCCAGGCAAGATGGTACTTTCCTACAACGGACAGGAGTGTGTCACCATTGATTGTTGGCTCACACCTACCCTCACCCATCATTGCATGTCATTTGGCATCTACAACTGCAGTAGCAATGAAGGACAGGACAGGTAGGACTAGAGTTTTTGCAGAAAATGTCAATTTCCATGCCATTGATGTGGCATCATGTGGCAAAGTGCACTGAACATGTGAAATGGGGAAGAGTTGTTACCTGACTGTTGGCATGCATCATAGTGTGTGTTGCAGTTATGTTGGAATCACATGTGGTTGGGCAAAACCATTCATCCACGGACCCTGGGTTTGCAGGACCAAAATGGGGACAGTGATGTAGCTTCACACCAGGCAACAAGTTGAGGGCTTTCTACAAGTACTTACAAATCCCTGGGCCTCTCCAACAGGGAGCAGGGAAGTGGAGAAGTATGGCACAATGGTTAGAGCGGCAGACTCTGATGCAGAGATCTGGCCTAGGACCAGGGTTCAATTCCTGCTTTGGTGGGTCTTGGGCTTAATTCCCTTGGACCAGATAATCCTCAACTCAGTGCCCAATCTAATTAATGGGTGTAACTCTGGGCAATATCTTGCTTAATTTCCACAACATCCCTGACAGTGCTTGGATGCCTGGTTTCACGCCGGGGGTTGTCCAGGAGTGGGTGCCTCACAAAGAAAAGCCAGGAGGGGTTCTACACTGGTATGCGTACAGCACCTTGCGACCCTAACGGGTGAGTAGTGCGCTATACAAGTGCGAAATTTACATTTATTCCAACATACAAAGGACTATTGGCTTCCACTGATGCAATCAGGGTATGACATTGGAAGGAGTTCCATACAGTAGTGGTGATTTCCCTGGGGCTAGCTGATTTATTGTGTTGCGAATTTTAGAGACATATCTCTCTGACAATTTGCACATTTTGACTACAGTGTACATTTCCATGCCAAATATGTAGTACATCTGAGCGACATTAGTACTACCTCCATGACTCCTTTAGGAAAATATACACATGGTGAAGTGTGCATTGTTGATATGTTTCCAGTGTGACATGAGTATTTCCATGTCACCTTCTTCAGGATACTGTCCTGCTGTCAACAACATGGCAGGATTTTGGAGCATCATTTCTTATTATTGTGTTATTGTGTATGTGACAAATAGATGTCTGCGTGCCCTTGTGTGGGATCTGTTGGAATGAACTTGGCATTGGCCTACTATTGTATGACAACAGGTATGCTCCATGAGGCAAAGCATTGAAGGTGATATGGTCTCCTACTTGTTCAATGATTATTATGATTTCACAACTTCACCCGTGCAATTGGAGTTGTCTGAGATCCTGATTTTCCTGGGGGAACTATTGATAGTTCATGTGGCATGCATGCGTATGCAGGAACCACCTTGATGTAGTTTGATGCTGGGGCCTACTTGACGTCATGGTAATGTCTGCTAATCACAGCTGTTGTTCAAGTGTGATCAGGAACATGTGGTGACCTTTTTTCCTTTGTATTTGCAGCATCATCCCAGGCAAGTGAAGGAGACAGGGAGCAACCAAGTGGGAAGGCATCTGGCCACGGTACCTCTAGTTATGACACCACCGACATGGAGGGACCCAGTGGCCCTGAGTGTGAGGGGAATGCCACAGAGGCCACAGGATCAACCTCGTCATCTTCAGATTCTACCTCAGTGGCCACTCCCTAGTGGTGGGGGACCCATCAGGCCCCGCTCCTGTACCATCCTTGTCCGCCACCCCCAGCTCTATCAGCACCCTCCCTGTTGCTCCCCACCTAGTTGGCCATGCCCACTCACCCAAGAGGGTGGGTGTCTCCTTTGCCCGAGGCACCTCAGTGCCAGCCCCCGTTACCGCTGCCCTGAGTGAGAAGGCCAGTGACTTCCTGAGGATTACCTCTGTGGGGTAGACTGCCATTGTGAATGCCATCAAGGGGTTAGCATGCCAACTTCAGCAGACAAACGCTTTCCTTGAAGGTATTCATTGTGACATGTCTGGCCTACAGAGATCTTTTCAGGCTCTGGCCTCCTCACTGATGGCAGCCATCCACCTCCAATCCTCCCTCCCACCACCTCCCTCTTCCCAATCCTAATTCCCTATTCCCCTACCTGTCCTAAGAACAGAGACACATCCACGTGCACCCACCTCAATGCACACAAGCAGCACACATCAACACAAATACCACAAGACACACCAGCATGCAGGCACTCAACATTCACCCACAGACACCTCATCAGCAACCATTTTTAACAGACACTCCTATCAACCCACACACCACATTCACCATACCCAAAGACACCACCACAACACCAAGTGACACATCCACCACACCCACCAAACACTCAAACAACAGCTCACAACCTACTGACCCACACACCTCAGACACCATACCCCTAGACAGCACCGCAACACCCACACACATCCACCATGCCCACACACACCACCCCACGCACAGACACATCCACCATACCCCAAGCCACACACACGTCCACCACTCCCACATCACCGACCACCTCCACCTCCCAGCCCCCGAAGACACGCAAATGCCCACACTCACACACACAACAGACACTACCCAAACACAGGCATACCTCACACACTCACACACCTAAGACATCTATACCCACAGACAAGCCCACCACTCCCTCAACCTCCAAATCCCTAACCCCTTCTGATGACCCTCCCTGTTTTCCCAAGGAGAGTTTCCTTTTCGACCTTTCCCTTTTCCCCTGTTACCACCAAACCCCCTCCCAAACCCAAGAGGGTCCCACCTCAACCCAACCCATTCCTTCCACATCCAAGTCCTCCCCTTTCACATCTGCCCCCTGCAAGCATCCACTCCCCTCCCCCACAAGGAGAAGCCCACGCCTCTGAAGGAAAAGCCCAGCTCCCAAACCCACCCATCCCAAATATGACCACACCACATCTAAGGATGAGCTCCAAGGTGCCTGCCTGTCCACTTGATGCCCCTTCCTGTGGAGGTTCCCTGGCAGTAATTGGAGCCAAGGTTGGGCACAGTAATGTGCATGGACTCATATGGACTGGCCAATGACCTTCACTCTTCAGTATTTAAATTGAATAAACCCAAAATGTTGTTTTGGTGGGTACAGGTTTGTCCTGCCATTACTTTTCTACATTTATGATGTTCCTGAATAACTTGTGTTGTATGCCTACAGTTGTGTGTGTTTCATCCTGATTGCTGCTCCAGTTGCTGTTGTTTGCAATATCTGACTTTATGGGCAGTGCTGGTCACCCAAGACAAAGGTAGATGTTCACTGTATGGATATGTGGGTGTTGATCCAATTGGGATGTCATTGCATTGAGTTATGTTTGCTAGGATATTTCAGCTTGTGTTGGCCAATGTCAGCATGTATGGTGTTCAATTTGTCCCCCTGATATAGAGTGTACTTTTGTCTCATGCGTGGGAGCTAGAGTTTTGTTTGTGCAGACAAGGATGGTTCAAATGTAGTAGCTTCCTTTGCATTTGATTGACCATGTGTCCATTTTGATGGGTGTCCCTTGCAGCTACTTCACCTAGATGTATGGCCCATGCTGTTCTGTTGTATGTTTTTTCTTGACTTGCACTTACACATTTGGCTGATAGGGATGTCACTTAGCTCAAATATTGTTTGTCCCTGAGTTACATGAAGGGCCAATTTCTGAGCAAATGCTGTTTTTGGGGCATTTGCAAATTGAAATGTGTCCCAGGGCAGCCTCCTTCCATGAATGCTCCTGATGCCGCCATCACCACTGTGCAGGTATTGCTTGCATTGTGAGCTTTGGATATTTGTTACACAACCTATTGTGCATTCCATTGACCTTCCACTGTGTTGCAATGTGGGAGCTCTGTGGGTCAATCGATGAGCAGCACCTGCGGTAGGAGTGTGTGATGGGCTCCATGGTGGCACAGGATGTGTAAACCTGCCTGCAGGTGAGTTGCTTCCTTCATGCTCTCTGTTTCCAAAAAAAAGAACCAACCCCCCGGCGCACCAACACATCCGGGACCATACATAGCCACAAGTAAGCTGGGCGATATTGCACAAAACCCTTTTTCTTCAGTAGGGGAAGTAAAAATCTTTGTCTAAAAGGAGCATGAAAATCACAAAACAGGGTAAAATGAATTAAAGACTGTGAAGACACCCCATCACACAGGCAAAGTTGTACAGATTTCGGTTCATATTGGCTGAGTGGGAAGCACAGATTACATCTAATTACACCTAATCGAAAGCGAGTAATAAGTGTCCTTTCCCAAACATTTTGTAACGCCAAAAGGTACACCTCAGGACCCGCCTGCGTCTTCAGCATTAAAAAACCTCTCATAGTTGGTTTCACTAATTCCTTTGTCTCCCTATTAGTTCTCAAAATATTAAAAAAGGTCTCCTTCACCCACCGCTTGCCGGTGCGTGTTAAACATTGTGGGGCAGTAAACAATTCTGGATGGCCAAGAAGCGTGGTGCCCTCTTTGATGTATGCCATCCAAGGAATATTCAAACCTTGATCACAAGCCAGACAGTCACGGATCACCTCCCTATTTAGGCCACCTCCCTCATTAGACCACACAGAGATCCACAGAAGGAGAGGCGTGATCTTAATGCCATCACCCACAAACTCCAAGTCCAATTCCTCGTGTAGGCAAAACCCAGAAGTATTTTGCCCCACACCCAGTAACCTTCTGCAAAAGCATTTTTCCTCTATCTGTGGAGCCATACTACCTGAGTAACCCCAGAGTGGGGCTTCATACAGAAGGACTGGGAGGTGAGGTGCTATGGGCTTGTTTCCCACTTTAGTTGTGAAATCAAAGGTAGCCCCGACAGCGGTGTTAAAACAAGCACATTGCCTCGCTATGCAGGTCTTCCACGACCATTTGTCATAAAAAATCACACCTACATAGGGAAACTCATGCACACAGCTGATGTTTTGGCCATTAATCACCATGGCCCCTACTTTGCTCAACGGTTGCCACAGACCATAAAATGTGTTTTCCTGATGTTGACCTCTAAATCTAAATCCGACATGAAGTCAACATAGGCATTTACCACCACACGAGACCATTCATAGTGCGGGCCAATAGCTGTGCGTCATCGGCATAAATCAGGGACGGGACATTCTTTCCATTTATTTTAGGGACGTCTTTGCATCTATCAATCAAAAAGTTGGGCAAACCATTTGTATATAAAAGGAACAGCGTGGGGGCCAGAATACACCCCTGCCTCACACCTCTATTAAAATTAAAAGATTCTGTGCATTCCCCATTGGTCCCATACCTCACAGAAGCATTGGTTCCAGAGTGTAGGTATCGTAGCAACTCCACTATTTGGGTCTCCATGCCCATCTTGGCTAGATGTCCCAATAGTTTGCTACAATTTACTTTATCAAAAGCACTGCTAAGGTCCTTGAAGGCCAGATAAAGAGTACCCCCCTTCACCTGAGTGTATTTACCAATCAACATAAGGAAGTTCAAACACTGCTCCTGAGTCCCCAACCCTTACCTAAAACCATACTGCACCTTTCTCATCAGATCCTGCTCTCTCACCCACTCCTCAACATGCCGTAACACAACACGACTCAATATTTTCATCGATGAGTCTAGAAGTGAAATCGGGTGATAGGATTTAGGATCACTGTGGTTTCCCTTTTTAAACACAGGAACAATGCAAGCAGATTTCAAGGAGGGAGGGATTCCTACACTCACTGCCGCATCTAGGACATTAAGAATTATGTGTGCCGGCAACTGACAATTGCTCTTGTACAGGTCCATGGGGATTGCATCAGGACCAGGCGCTTTGTGACTCGGGCTATCCTACAGAGACACCACCACCTCCTCCAGCATAAATCTGATGGACAGATTTGAGGAAGAACCAAACAAATCATCCATTTCCTCACCCTGGATTACTCCCAAGAAGACACTATAAAAATGGTTCATCCACTCCTCAGGGGGAATATTACGACCCGGCCCCACAGATGTGCCAGTCTCAAGGGGACCCCTATTTACTACCTTCCAGAACAAACTCCAGATTCTCACAGGCCTGCTCCATGAGCTGCCATTTTCTCTCCTTCAGAGCAAGCTTCAGATAAGAAACCTTATCTCTAGGCTGCATGTTCTGTACCTTCTTCAAAGTTCTCCTCACCATGTGACAGGGTTTATTTAGCCATCCATCCTGCTGCTTAGGAGTGGCCTCTCCATTTTTGGTCAAAATAGCTTTCATGGAACCATTTATTTTATCTGCGGCATCAATCACCTCCCCCAATGAGGAGGATTCAGCCAAGAGAACCCCTACTATTAGGTTTAACTTCTGGCTCACCACCCTCTCCAGTACCTGTGGGATGTTTGCCTGCCGCCACTATATTCTTCTCCCCTGATCTTTTGTTCTCAAGCAAGCCAGCCCAACACTCGCCGCCATAAAACTGTTGCATGGAAAATTTAGGGACCCCATAAGGGGGTTGTGATCACTGAAGTTCTGCCTTTTGACCTCTTCATCCCGGACCAAATTCCTCACTGGGGTGGACATGAAAATATTATCAATTATGGACCAGACCCCTCTACCCACACAGGTTGGGGCCTGTTTGTCTGAAGCAAGTTCCAGGTCAAAGATGTTTATCAACCCCAGAGTCTGCAACCTCTTAATAAGGGTCCTACTCCTGGCATCCTGTAGTCTCTCGTCTACATACACACTATGATCCTGCTCAAAGGGATTCTCAGCAGTGTGATAGCCCCCTGTCTTTGCATTAAAATCTCCAGTTACAATCACATGAAATTCCATACAGCAGGACTCCAACCTTCTCTTCAATGTCTGCAGAGCAGAAAAGAGGGCCATAATTTGGCAACCAGAATTCCATACTGCATTATAGAATTTTACCAGGAGTACATTATAGTTGTTTGGAAACACCACCCAGACAATTAGGATTCCCCGATGGCTACCTTTAATCTGATACACTCTAGGGCCCTCAATATGACTTCGGCAGTCTTACTAAAGATCGCCGAAGCCACGGGCGGCACTATTCCGCCATTGCTGGCGGTATATGTGGCTCCCTATTATGAATTTTCCACTGGGCCAGCAGACGGAAACAGTGTTTCCGTCTGCTGGCCCAGCTGAAAAGTCACATCAACATTGCAGCCGACTCATAATAGAGCTGGCGGCAATGTTGATGTGCAGCGGGTGCAACAGCACCCGTCGCGCATTTCACTGCCCAAAATTCGGGCAGTGAAATGTGCGATGGGGCTGTACCTGGGGGCCCCTGCACTGCACATGCCAAGTGCATGGGGAGTGCAGGGGCCCCCACGGGCACCTGAGTCCCCCTTACCGCCAGCCTTTCCATGGCGGTGTTTACCGCCATGGACAGGCTGGCGGTTGGGGATTATTACCGCCTGGCGTTCAGTTGGAGGGGCCGGCGGTATGGCCAGGGCTTATGGGCCATGGTCATAATTCACTGCCGGTACACCACCAGCCTGTTGGCGGTGTTACCGCCAGTGTACCGTCGGCCGCCAGGGCCGTAATGAGGCCCTATAGATCTTGGAGATGTGGACCGGGTGACTAGATCCCCCTTTGAGTGGTGACCAGGCACCCATTCTGATGAAACGTCAAACCTTTGGAATCCATTCCATTCCAGAACCCCTTCTGACCAAGTCCCTTGGAGTAGGAATAGTCCATATCATACCCTTTGAGAATATGTAGTATTCATTTCAACATGTAATATTTAATTTTAAAGCAAATCAACATATGTTCAGTGCAAGCCATATTAATTTAAACAGGGCCATATTCATTTAAAAATGGCTTGTAATCATTTTGATATGTGCCTAATTCATTTCAAAGCATTCTACATTTATCTCACTGTTTCATATTCATTTCAAAAAGTATTATATTCATGTTACAGAATGTCATATTAATTTTGATGTGGGCCATATTAATTTCACCATGTGTCATATTAATTTCAAAGTGGTTCATATTCATCTTAACACGTGTTATATTCCTTTCAAAGGATGTCATTCATTTCAATGGATGTCATATTCACCTTAACACCTGTCATAATAATGTTAACACGGGTCATATCCATTTCAACATAAGTTATATTAATTTCAATATATACAATATTTATTTGGTCTGTACCATATTAATTTCAAAGCATAACATATTCATTTTGACAAGTTTCATTTTAATTTCAGCATTGGTCATATTCAGTTTAAGACATGTTGTATTCATATCAAAGGAACTCATATTTGTTTCAAGGCAGGTCATATTCATCTTAGCATCTGTCATAGTCCTTTTAATGAATGTTTCATTCATATTAACACGTCTTAATTTTAACATGTATTATATCCATTGCAACATATATCACAATCATGTCAATGTATATCATATCACTTTCAATGCAAATCATATTCACTGTGATAAATGTCATGATAATTTTAATGTTACTTGTATTCATTTTAACAGATGTCAAATTAATTTCAATAAAGTTCATATTAATTTCAACTTATGTCATTTTCATTTTAACATGTGTTATATTCCTTTCAATCAATGTTATATTTATTTCAATGGATGTCATATTCATATTAACACGTCATAATAATTTTAAGATGCAACTTATAAATTTTAACATATATCATATTCATTTGAGTGTGTGTCATATTAATTTCAAAGCGTGCCTTATTCATTTTAACAAACGGCATGAGAATTTCAGCTTTGGTCATACTCATTTGAAGGCATGTCAACTTCAATTCAATGGGTTACATTAATTTCAACACAGGCCATATTCATTTTCAGTCATCTCCTATACATTTCGATATGTCTCCTATTCATTGCCATCTGGGTAATATTCATTTCAACACAATTCAAATTCATTACAACATGTTTAATGTTCATTTCAGTGTACAATATATTATTTTCAATACACATTATTTTCTTTCCAAAAAATAAAATAATCATTTCAGTACCTTATATTCATTTCACTCTGTCATATTCATTTTAATGTATGCCACATTCCTCTTGGAATATGTCAATCTTTTCAAGAAATGTCCCATTCTTTTTGATGAATATTGTATTTGTTTCAGTGATTGCTTTATTGTTTACAGTGAGGTCCATATTAATTTCAGTATGATTGATATATATTTCAGTATATTTCTTATTCAATTCGATGTGTGTGTTATTCATATTAATCACTAAGTAGCATATTCACTCTGACTGGTTTCATATTTGTTTTGGTTCAATTCAGATTCAATCTGCCAGGTATCCCAATTATTTTGACACATAGTACATTCATTCTGGTGTGTGTCATATTCATTTTGCAACACGTTATGCATTTCAGGAGGTGTCCTATATGGGGAGCTGTAATTTTGACATGAATGGCTTCCCATAAAAGGCGGTTCACAGAGCATAATCACAGCTTCAGTTGAAAGAATGTAAATTAAAACTGAATTTTCTTCTTTTTTTAATGAGCAGTGATGAGCAGAAAAGGAGACAATAATAGCAACATGTGTATTTTGGCAGCATGTTTATTCTTTCTGCACTATAGGTCATTACAGGAAATATAACATCTCTTTGCATGAATCTACACATACTGAGTTACAACATTTTTAATTAGCTAACTTATATTAAACTAATACTAATATCTTCTTTCATCAAATTGCTAACCACTTTTTGGTGTTAACTTTAGTTCTACACATTCTACCTTTATTCTTCATGTCTGCATCTCTTTCATATGAAAACGCAGCACACCTATGATTTGAGCAGTGATGGTGTGAACAAAACAGGCTTTGCTATTTGCTAAAAAAAATATTTCAAGTTACCTCGAGTTTCTATGGTTTTAACAAGTAACTCAATTTTTGGCCTTGCTCATCTACATGGTCACGGACCTCCTGGTGCAGTTTAGTATATTTATGATGTATGGCAATGGGTACTTTATCAAAAATGTAATAAATGAGTTGATAACATCGCTGATTCTAACAGTAGTGCTATCACATGCCAAATGATTAATAATGTAAAGTATTGTATAGTGGCAGCATTATATGACATTCATAACAAATGAAATGATTAACATGTAAATTATTGAATAGTGGTAATAGTTATTTGGCATTCACAACAAATTAAATCTAACGTACTTATGTTGTATTACTGCTCACCTCAATGCTAATTTTAGAAGCATGAAAAGTAGAGGGTGCAATGCCTATCTTAGAAGCATGCAACTTAGAGTTTGCAATGTCATTCTTAGAAGGACGAAACTTAGAGGTTGTGATTTCTATGTTCGACAGATAAAACCTAGAGGTTGCAATTTTAGGATTTACACCTAGAGACTAGGGGGCATATGCTTCTCTCTGACCAAGTATACCAGCCTAGAAGCATGGTCATTCTTGTTCATGCCCAGCACTGTTTCATGGAACTCCGACCAGAAAAGCAAGTTATGCTCATTCCCCTATTTAATTACCATTAAAGTGGGAAATTTGATCAATGAATATAATATTTATTTAATTAATCCAATATTTTATTAAATAGCACATCTAAACTCAATTTAAATAGCCTCTGTAATTAGTTGCGCAGTGCTTGAGATTAGTTGGTCAGATGATGTTCACCATTTCAGAGATTATGTTAAACAGTTGAGATCCCCATTTTGCACAGTGACCGCCTCATTCCAGGACTCTATATTCAGTCCAGAACATAGTATCTAAAAATCATTGATTTCAGGTGCATTAGTCCAAGAAGTTCAACTGATGCGAAAAAGACAATAACATCCAGGATGATTTAGGCTATCACACAGAAATCCAAGACTGGAAACCCGGTCCAGAACTTCCAAGAGAGATGCAGTCACAATGCTTTTTTAGTGAAGAACTCATCTTCCTTTGTTTTAAACGAGGGGAGTCAACCGTACATCCAGAAGCGGGAGAAATGCCAGTTTGTTACCATATCCATATAAAATACATTTACATTCATTTAATAATAGATAGGAGTGTACCATCACAGCAAAATTATCATGGTTGAACTGTTTATTTTTCTCACCATTTCTTCACTGTACCCACCCACACAAGATAGTCTTGACCTAAAAGGGATGGGGGGCTCAGAATACAGACACTTGTTACATATTTGACATTTGATGAATATAGAATTATGAGTAGAGACCTCTATAGCAGGAAATGGCTCAGCCCTCACTGCACCTCCCTGATTTTGTGTTCATGAACAAACCACATGTTATTTATAAAGTATTTGATGATTGGCCTTTCTGTCTGGAAAAGAAACTATTTTAAAGGAAATTAGACTGCAAATATGCATAAAAACTGTCATATTTCTTTTTTTAATGTATTAAGACCAAGTACCGGGCTAAACGAAACACACACACGTGTTGTAGTCTGTACATAGACTACAGCATGCATTGTTCACATCATTAGTGCTACAGTCATCTTTACTGGAGTAACACTGAGTGGTAGCTTTATTCCACCTTTCAGAAACAGGTCCACTGTAAGAAATTGGGTTATTAGTTAAGGGGTGGAAGAACCAGTTAAATAACCAACACAATCCTTGTAAGGGTGAACCACAAAAGTCACTAAATAAACCTGTGCTTAACCTGGTAGCTTGGCACAAAGGAAGTCAGAATTAACTTGCAGACAATGTCTAAAGTATTTATGCAGCCAAACAGTAATAGAGTGAAAACACCACACAATAAAAATCCAAAACCAATTTCGAAAATTAGTGATAATGTTAATAAATAAAATGACACCAAAACAACAAAAATCTTAAATGTAGAACCGGAGTTATGATTTGGAAAATTTCAGGTGGAAATAGAACTAAAAAGCACAACGTGTCAGTTGCTGTTATCTGGTTGTGTAGGGCCAGGGTAAAGTCACAAGCTTAGGCAGACCGCGATGGAACATATGTTGGTTACAAGGATCAGACTAGTCCTATTGAATACTTTACCTTTTTCAGTTCAAGGCCACACAAGGAGCTGTAGATGGAGGTTCACATTCACAGGGGACATGAGGAGGATCTTGCCACTATGTGGAGTAGGTCAGGCATCACAAATGGTCACTGTAGTAGTGCGAAGACCCAGTTGGTGCAGGGGCTTCATATTGGTGGTTGACATGGACTGTTGCTGCTGATGCTGACTGTCATGCAAGACGTGAAGAGCAGTTGTTGCTGGAGAATCACTTTGGCATATGTCATTGACGGTGGTCATTTGGCAAGTATAGTCTACTTCACAGATCATAAGGAGGCCAAAACGTCTGCATTTTTACCTTCAACTTAGCACGGCTAAACTTGTGACAAAGCATGAAAGGGCCTCCTTTTCATTTAGCCTGTTTTTCTGATGGTGACTTTTTACTTGTTTTTCAATCATGCGATACTGTACTGAGAAAACACTGTACATGTTGCTTATTCCTTGTAAGAATTGCTGTTGTGAAGCCTGTACACTTCTTCCAAGGCTAGGCACAAAGAATGAGATGCCCTTATATTATGATTGCCTATTGGACATAGCTCCTTACTTGCAGACATATAATCACATCAGCTCTGCACCTCTAAGACAGTGCAATATGGATGGTGCTTTTGTTATAAAAACTGCCTCTGTGCTACATTCGAGAGAGGAGCAAATATGCTGGGATTATCCTGAACCATTGTGCACTGTGAACGAGATTCAGCCCAGCTGACTCTGACCTCTAGCCTGCAAAGGGCAATATCTTGCACTGCATTAGACTGGCTTCCTGGCTTCCTTGTACATCTTACCCAGGTATGGGGGGTTAGGCTACCCCAATTGATCTGGCAGAGGGTACTCAACAGCATATGTAGTAATAGATAGTAGTGTACCAACACAGCAAAATTATCATGGTTGAACTGTTTATCCTTCTCACCATTTCCTTAATGTTGGTTACCATGCTTTGTTTCATTTGCCTAATAACCACAGCTCATGCCTTTCTATAAGAATATGATTGCTGCAATAAATGTTTGAAAATACTTTTTTATATCTTTCTTGTGTCTCATCTTGGGTATGCAGCGTGACAACGAAAGGGTAGATCTGTTTGCACAATTTTCTTTGGGAATCTGAATAGTCATGTTTAGGTTGCAAACACCATCTGGTACATTGATAAGGTTAGGGGTTCAGATGGGGCAAAGTAAGCTAGCTAGGAACTGTGTCAACATTTCCTCATGGTGTAGGCAGATTGAATCCCTATTTCCTGATGTTTATGTTGACCAGATACACAGTCATAATTGATTCATAAGAACTGTATAACCCACTCTGATGCCAGCCAAGGCTCTAGCACTGGGATGAACCTCTTGGGATCAGGACCCATCCAGCAGAGGCCAGCAGCATGATTCAGGCAGGTCCAGTTGATACTGGTCAACCTCTGGAAGCTTTTTCTGTCCCTGTAGTTCAAATAGGTCAGGCAGCTGACCCATGGAGTCACTCCTGGGGTTCCTTGGTTCAACGCAAACAAGTCCTGTCTTCCTTCGTTAGACAGCAGGGCAGTACTTCTAATGATTCTTCCACGGGCCCAGCACTGTTCTGATGAGTGGTTCTAAAGATGCTGTTATTATAGTCATGCCGCCCTGTAAGTGGGGGGTCCCTCTTTTTTTTAATCATCCCCCTTTCCTATTAGCTCTAAACTGTCTAGGGTAACAAAGAGCAGACAGGCTTGGGTGCGGGCTGCATTTTTCAGTTACTGGGCAGTCAGTCTTTAAAGAAGACTAAGGGAATGGGCATACCTCTGAGGATAATATGTGAAGCATAGAAAATGCCAAACATATCCTCCCAGGAGGTGTTGGTCAGAAGAGGAAGACCCTGCCCCACTCCCAAGGCCCATTTGTCTCCATGTCTCACAGGAATACGCAAAACTCCAAAGGAGAGCCAGTCACAATCTTCACTGGACATGGCAGAAATGCACATTTGGTTTAGGCAAATAAATACAGACTGTCTAAAAGTAGCATTTTCAGGATGATAGTTTAAAATACAACTTTGCCATTAAAGAGGATTTTAAATTACATATCAATTGAGTTGAAAAATAATTTCTCTATCTGTTCCGAACCTGACATTATCATGAATTAAGGGTAATAATGTAACCCCAAGGCACTTAATGGGAGAGATAGGCCTTACATCAGTGAAAAAATTGTTTAGGAGTTTTTTACAGTCAGGACATGTAAGACTCAAATTACCATGTTCTACTTTTTTAATTACCATGCATCCTGCCCTATGAATGGTCAGGGCCTACCTTAGAGGGGACTTAAAGTATTAAAGAGGAAGGTTTGGGCTTTGCAAAATGTTTATTTTGACAGTTCAAGATGTAAATGTAAAACTGCACTACAGGCTCCAGTGGCAGGCCTGAGATGTTTTACAGTGCTTCTTTAGTGGGTTGCACATTGTGTACTGCAGTCCACTAGTAGTATTTAATTTACAGGCCCTTGGTATTTGTAATACAATTTACTAGAAGCTTACAAGTGAATTAAATATATCATTTACTAGAAGCTTACAAGTCAATTAAATATATCAATCAGGTGTAATCAAACTTTCTCATGTTTAGGAAGAGAGCACAAGCACTTTACCCCTAAATAGCAGGGGGAAAGTGCACAGAGTCCTATTGCCAACAAAACCAAATTCAAATTCAGCAAAAACAGGGGGAAAGCAAAACGTATGGGGGAATATTATGTAAAGAATGTCAGGCTTAAAACCCACTTTACCCTAATAAAAGTATCTTGGGATACATAGCAGCATGACATTTTAGGCAAGTTCACCATTCATCATGAATAGCACGGAGCTCTAGAATTCATAATTCTGTTACATTCTTATTAAAAAATACAACAACCTGTGGATAATAGTCATCTTTATTTCAGAAATGTACATCAGAGTGTTTTCTCTTTATTAGCAGGGCAATTTAGAGAATGCTTGATGTACATTTTGCACATTTTATTTGTATTAATTTATTTGTATAAACATCCCTAAGAGGAATATTGTTGTGGGTTTCTGTACAGTGCAGTGTATGCTCTTTCCAATGCTTCGTGGTGCATTTTAACATCACAGAAAGCCTGGTGATAGGTTGTCCTAATGCATACTAATGTGTGGTTCATCAGCAGCTTGTATCAAAATCAATGAACCTAATTCACAAAGATGTTGCTGTTAATCTTGGAGTAATCCTGATTTACTCCTCGATTATAGTAGAAAGTCATGATTACTACTGGCTTGCTTTGGATATTCAGGCTTTAATCAGGAGTGCTGCGTTAGTAAGTTACAATACTCATAGCACAATCTTTGTGAATTGCACCCCCTCATCTTTGTGTATCCTCCACTTTAATGGTAAAAAAATTAACAGGGACAATTAGTGCTAACCTCATTTCTATTTCCATAGATTTGCATTGTAATGGTGAAACCACTAGTTTGATTTGGAAGAATGTACAAATTGCTGTTCATTAATACTGCCATTTTTACTGGTTTAATGGTAATTTTAGCGAAAGCATGCAAGAGAACTACCATATGTTACACCACACGTTTACCCACATATTTTAAAAATGTGAGACAATATTGAGTAGTAAATGATAATAGAATTTCTGATGCATGTTAGTCTCCAGATGTTTGCATGAGGCATTAGTCTCTTAGGTTAGAAGACGGACAACATATCCAAGTCAGTTTTACAGCACTCATCTTCACAACTATTTGCAAGCAATACCTGGTAAAATGTGTGCAGGAAAATTCAGCTGGGTGTAAGATTACCTCACAACAATAAAACCTGGATTCAAACTTGAGCCTGGATTTAACTTGCACCCCGTAATGAGATTTTATTGTTGGCAGACCACAGAAGCGTTTTGTCCTGGTTGTCCTTGTAAGTGTTTCTTTCTAACCATTTTACCTATCTTTTTAAAAAGTCAATGTGTTCTTTGCCCTTATTCTCTGTGTGAACCAGGTCCACCTACTTGTATCTGCTGTTGTGAGCTCTGTCATCATGGGAGGAACAAAGCTATCAATTGGTGGAGCTGGTGCAGTGGCACTGTGGCCAGAGGCTGGAGTGGCCCACTGGATCCTAATTATTGCTGTATTTTACTGCCCAAATAGCCTACAGGGGATATATTTTCCTTGCACCTACTAAGGCCCATGACGCCCTTGCTATGTGTAGCAAGGTGAAGGCATTATATGGTATGACTAGGTAGTCTTAAAATGGAATAACTACACAATAACCACTAGTGGACCTCGGATTCACTCGCAGCAAACCCTAGCTAAGTCCTGGTATTGTGGCAAAGAGTAGTCAGGCTACTTAGAGGAACAAGTGTAAAGCATTTCACATTACCAACATGGACGATAAGTAAATGACATGACTCGACAGAAATCTGACACAAACTTAGAAGAATGCATTTGATTTTAATGTTAATTTAGACACCAAAATGAACTTTGTAGCTTTTGTACAACCAAAGTTGTGACTTTTTAAGAGTTTAGAAAATACAGATCTTTGTAGATTTAAAGTGCTTCCATTGAAGTCAATGAGGAAAATAGCAGTGTGCACTCAGGCACCTGTGGGGTGAGTTCCAGTGAACCTACAGTAATTTAAAGTTCTGTGGGGACCTAGACCAAGATCCAACAGTCAGAATTTTGTTACCTTTTCCAGGGAGTCTGGTTGCAGACGTAACTTGGCTGTCCTCAGTGCTGAATGGTCCGTAGTGGCTGGTACGTTTTGGCACTCTGTTGCAAAACTGGTCTTGGGGATGGAATCACACTCTACCTTTCAGATGTGGAGGTCTTTGGGGGGCAAGGACCAAGAATCAACATTTGGATCTTCCCCACCTTGTCCTGTGGCTCCGGGTGCAAAGGCAGCTCCTAATTGTTAATCACCCGGCTGGTTGTACCAAAGATGCTTTGCTGTTCCAGTTGAACCAACAAGATGGGCGTCACTGGTGACATTAGTCCCTATGCTGGGGGGATGTTCTGGAGTCGATGACCGTGTGGCTGGCGGTTTCTGGGCAGGTGACAGACAAGCCCTGTTAGCTGCAAGGGTGTTCCATGGGCTTTTCTGGTGGCTGGAGGTCGTTTAGTGGGGAGTTGAGGCTTGAACCTTGGCGTAGGCCTCACTCCCACTCCTTAGATACTGGACACCGAGTTTCTTTAAGCTCAGACACTCAGAGACCATCTGTAGGAAGTTGGCTCTGTATGTACTATTTCAAAGTAAGAAATAGCATGCACAGAGTCCAAGGGTAAGATAGTGGCAAAAAGAGATAATCCTAATGTTCTATTTTGTGGTAGTGTGGTCGAGCAGTAGGCTTATCAGAGGGTAGTGTTAAGCATTTGTTGTACACACACAGGCAATAAATGAGGAACACACACTCAGAGACAATTCCAGGCCAATAGGTTTTTGTATAGAAAAATATATTTTCTTAGTTTATTTTAAGAACCACAGGTTCAAGATTTACAAACAATACTTTAAATGAAAGGTATTTCACTTAGGAACTTTAGGAACTTTGAATTAGCAAAATAGCATGTACAGTTTTCACACATGACATATAGCTATTTTAAAACTAGACAGTGCAATTTTCAACAGTTCCTGGGGGAGGTAAGTGTTTGTTAGATTTTGCAGGTAAGTAAACCACCTACGGGGTTCAAAGTTGGGTCCAAGGTAGCCCACCATTGGGGGTTCAAAGCAACCCCAAAGTTACCACACCAGCAGCTCAGGGCCGGTCAGGTGCAGAGGTCAATGTGGTGCCCAAAACGCATAGGCTTCAATGGAGAAGGGGATGCCCCGGTTCCAGTCTGCCAGCAGGTAAGTACCCGCGTCTTCGGAGGGCAGACCAGGGGGGTTTTGTAGGGCACCGGGGGGGACACAAGTCAGCACAGAAAGTACACCCTCAGCGGCACGGGGGCGGCCGGGTGCAGTGTGCAAACAAGCGTCGGGTTCGCAATAGGTATCAATGGGAGACCAAGGGGTCTCTTCAGCGATGCAGGCAGGCAAGGGGGGGCGGGCTCCTCAGGGTAGCCACCACCTGGGCAAGGGAGAGGGCCACCTGGGGGTCCCTCCTGCACTGGAGGTCAGATCCTTCAGGTCCTGGGGGCTGCGGGTGCAGAGTCTTTACCAGGCGTCGGGTCTTTGAAGCAGTCAGTCGCGGTCAGGGGGAGCCTCGGGATTCCCTCTTCAGGCGTCGCTGTGGGGGCTCAGAGGGGTCAACTCTGGCTACTCACGGTCTCGTAGTCGCCAGGGAGTCCTCCCTGTGGTAAGAAACATTAAGGGAAAGAAAGCGCTCCCAACATTCCACTAATAAAAGTATGAAAAAAGTTTTTTATTATATATCATTTAGAGAAACGGTGCTCCCGACCTCGGAGGACTCTCCCCTACCTCCAACACTGTGAAAACACAGATATACAAGACTTCATAACAGAGACCTAGGCACTCAAATGTAAGTTTATGTCTATAAAAATCAATATTACAAAGTATGTAACCTCATATTTCAATAATCCAAAACCCAGTTATACAAGCAGAAGAACAAAGAATCCAGTAGAATTCATTTTGATTGAAGAATCCATCTTTTAATGTGACACAAAAACAGCCGACACATGTTTCGTCATGGGAGTGAATACTCCCCGTGACTTTTTCAAGGCTGCAAAACATATCAAACATAAGAAACATATATAATTTGACATTAATCATTATATAGACTGTACATGACTCACAGAATTAATGTAAATTAATAAACCACAAATAGCAGAAATCTAATTGTTATATTCTCACTTTCAAATTCATAATCAAAAACCTATTCTAAGCATACCATTAGCAACAAATTAATGCTCAATTGAGCCTATAGATTAGCCCCATCCAGTGTGCAAATGAAAGGGAGGAACCAAGACACAACCAGCGAAAACCAATCAATAATGACACTGTTTACAATAAAGTCAAAGCAAACGTAATCACGAACAACTAATAACCGAAACAATACGAGAGATTAAAAGAATAAAGGATTCAAACAGTGCTCACCCATAGTGACAAACCAATTATGCGCCCAGACTCACAAAATGTATCCACAGTGCCCCAAAGCAAAGTAAGTCATACCTCAACTGGGTGACATACAGAAATCATCAATATCTCAAGTTCATAACCAATGTACACAAAACTCTGTAAATAAATAATGTATAGAATGTCAGAAGAAATAATAGGGGAGAGATAGACACCCCGTGAAATCCACCGAAATCTAACAAGAAACACCTACCAGCCGATGGCGATCTATAAGTGGCTAGTATACAGAATTGAAATGTGTCCTTGACACTTAGGACGAAATAATGTATCATAATTAGGTTGATAGGTATATAGGTCTGCTAGTGTCATCCGGTAATATTTGCTATAATTTCAGCATAGCTGGTGAAGTGCCGACCCCACTCACCTCTGTCTACAATTCCATCAAAGTTTAAAGCCCCAACTGGAGCTCTAATTACCATCTTCAAGAACCGAATAAACAAGGCGTTCCATTCGTCCGCCCTTGTTTAAATTCTAAAATCCATTGCACGCGTTACATGCAAAAACGCGACCACTACGTCACATACATCAATGAAAAGTGAAAACGGCAAATCTCTGTGTTTGTTCTCCACAAGTCGAGCCGGGGGCGTCGGGTGCAGAGTGCAAAGTCTCACGCTTCAGGCGGGAAACGTGTTGTTTCAAAGTTGCTTCTTTGTTGCAAAGTTGCAGTCTTTGGGGAACAGAGCCGCTGTCCTCGGGAGTTCTTGGTCCTTCTAGATGCAGGGTAGTCCTCTGAGGCTTCAGAGGTTGCTGGACCCTGTGGAACGCGTTGCTGGAGCAGTGTCTTTAGAAGTGGGGAGACAGGCCAGTAGAGCTGGGGCCAAAGCAGTTGGTGTCTCCGTCTTCTCTGCAGGTTTTTCAGTTCAGCAGTCCTCTTCTTTTTAGGTTGCAGGAATCTATCTTGCTGGGTTCTGGGAGCCCCTAAATACTCGATTTAGGGGTGTGTTTAGGTCTGGGGGGTTAGTAGCCAATGGCTACTAGCCCTGAGGGTGGCTACACCCTCTTGGTGCCTCCTCCCTGAGGGGAGGGGGGCACATCCCTATCCCTATTGGGGGAATCCTCCATCTGCAAGATGGAGGATTTCTAAAAGTCAGAGTCACCTCAGCTCAGGACACCTTAGGGGCTGTCCTGACTGGCCAGTGACTCCTCCTTGTTTTTCTCATTATCTCCTCCGGCCTTGCCGCCAAAAGTGGGGCCGTGGCTCGAGGGGGCGGGCAACTCCACTAGCTGGAGTGCCCTGGGGTGCTGTAACAAAGGGGGTGAGCCTTTGAGGCTCACCACCAGGTGTTACAGTTCCTGCAGGGGGAGGTGAGAACCACCTCCACCCAGTACAGGCTTTGTTACTAGCCACAGAGTGACAAAGGCACTCTCCCCATGTGGCCAGCAACATGTCTGGTGTGTGGCAGGCTGCTAAAACTAGTCAGCCTACACAGGTAGTCGTTTAAGGTTTCAGGGGGCACCTCTAAGGTGCCCTCTGGGGTGTATGTTACAATGAACTGTACACTGGCATCAGTGTGCATTTATTGTGCTGAGAAGTTTGATACTAAACTTCACAGTTTTCAGTGTAGCCATTATGATGCTGTGGAGTTCGTGCATGACAGACTCCCAGACCATATACTCTTATGGCTACCCTGCACTTACAATGTCTAAGGTTTTGCTTAGACACTGTAGGGGCATAGTGCTCATGCACTTATGCCCTCACCTATGGTATAGTGCACCCTGCCTTAGGGCTGTAAGGCCTGCTAGAGGGGTGTCTTATTTATACCTATAGGCAGTCTGAGGTTGGCATGGCACCCTGAGGGGAGTGCCATGTCGACTTAGTCTTTTTATCGCCACTAGCACACACAAGCTGGCAAGCAGTGTGTCTGTGCTGAGTGAGGGGTCCCCAGGGTGGCATAAGACATGCTGCAGTCCTTAGAGACCTTCGCTGGCATCAGGGCCCTTGGTACCAGGGGTACCAGTTACAAGGGACTTACCTGGATGCCAGGGTGTGCCAATTGTGGAAACAAAAGTACAGGTTAGGGAAAGAACACTGGTGCTGGGGCCTGGTTAGCAGGCCTTAGCACACTTTCAAATCATAACTTGGCATCAGCAAAGGCAAAAAGTCAGGGGGGTAACCATGCCAAGGAGGCATTTCCTTACACCATCAAATTGCTGTTCTTCAACTCAGCCCTTCTTTACTCCTGCAGTTTAAAGGGGACTGGTGCCACCAGTCAGGGGAATCTTCCTTGGAGTTTCGGTGTCCATTGGGGTCCCTCTTGTTGGGACCAATGAGTCTTTACCTCCAGCACACTTTGGGCACTCGCTTCCAGTATTGGTTCCCTGAGATCACTCTGTGTCCTCTTCTTCGCTCTGGGGCTGGGGTCCAGGTCCTGTTGTTGAGGCAGACGTCTCTTTGTGCTTCCTTCTTCTTTTCCAGGTAAAATCTACATTCTGGTGGGAGGGGAGAACCTTAAACCCTGGTTTAGGGGGTGTTCAATGGTGTGAGGGCCAGTAGCCAATGGGCTACTAGTCCCTGCGGCTAATCTGCCCCTGGAGTGATGACTTCCTGTGGGCGTACATCACTTTCTACTTAGAACCCACTATTCTTGGGGTTTCCCAAGATGGCAGAACCCTCCCACGGCTGGGCAGACCTCCTCGGTAACTAGATGGGCAACCTTTAAGGGTGCCACCTGGCCATGTGCTTTTTAATCCTAACCATGGGCATCACTTTCAGGGTTAGAAAGTACAGTGTTTGACACAAAACACAACAGAATTCGTCTGGGTCATTACAGAGCTGGACATCAGAGCAGTGGTCAGATGCCAGCCCTTCTTATCCAATGGACTGCTGCTTACTCGGGCCAGCATCGCGGTTTACATGCCAGCACGGGGCATATGTACGCATGCACATATGCCATCACTCATGGAACAGTGCACCCTGCCCCTTGAGCTGGAGGGGGCCTTGTGACTGACCTATCCATGCATAGCAACAAGGGCACTGCCTGCACCTGGTGTGGCAGAGTCTCACTGGAGCAGCAGGCTGCTCTTGCAGGCTGACATGGCAGCTCTGCAGTCTCTGTTTTACTTGGGGTACTCAGGGTGGCGCAATCAGTGCTGCAGTTCTGGTACCCCCTTTACCACCCTTGCTCTGGGTACCATTTACTGGGGACTTACAGGGGTGGTAACGTGCTTGCCAATTGTCCTATGCAATTCGACATACATGTTACGGGAAAGAGCATTGGTACTGCTGCCTGGTTAGCAGGCCTCAGTATATTGACAGGTCAAAATCACAGTATCTGACAGCAAAAAGTGGAGGGTGACCATCCAAAAAAGGGGAACTTTCCAACACTATTCCACTGCGCCACAGGTGGCCTGGGTAAATAGTTTTCCAGAAAAGAATACCTCAGAATACTACTTAAGTATGACAACAAACATGTATAGTGGAAGTGTAGTGTTAGTGAAAGACTAAGAACCCCATTACAAGCGGCACAGTTATAAGAGCCCAGTAACATGGCACGCATGATTACTAGTAACAAGCGGTATTACCATACCTTTAGGGGGCCATTACGAGTTACTACACCAGAATAGGAAACTAATAACATGCCAAAATCGGTGTTACCACTCCTGTCCTTGGATGTCTGCCCCAGTTTTCTTAGCACATTTCAAACTGCTGTTAACAAATGCATATATATATATGCTAGGACTTCAAGGGAAACATATGTCAAATTTCTGCCGAAATTGAGAGATTTCGGGCCAGTTCGAATGAAGGGCTAACAGTAAAAAGCATTAAATAGGCAGCAACAAAATTTTTTCGCCAAGAACGCACTTGTGTCTACTTCATCCAGAAAGAACACTCAGCATTGTGTGGCGTGCTCTATAATTGAATTTAGCTTATTGTGTATGCTGTATGCCGATAAAAGCGCTCATCGTACAATGCACAGAACAGCTTGGGGATGCCATTTACATGCCGGAACACGTGTTGAGGTGATTTTATGAGATAAATTACATTAAAGTAGTTCATCCATTAGGTTCGAGGTTAACAATATAAATGCTTCGTTAGAGGCCTAATGAGTCGGTTGCAAAGCATTTAGGGATTCAATGAACCTTGGCGATTCAATGACTTCCTTAATGAAAGATCTATATGACTGCATATCTGCTGTCACAATAGAGATAGCTGGGCCGTCACCTAACGCGCCGTGACTGTAAATCAATGGACGTGTAACGCGGTTTTCATACACTGAAAAAGATATGGAGGGGGCGTCTTTACTGCCTTCCTGTTTCGCGTCCCGCACCATAAATAAGAAGAGACAGTTTTCTATTTGAAAATGTTCTCTCTCCTCCTTGTGATTTAAAAGCTCGAGACTGCAGATTGATTGATGTCCGCTTTTACAGCAGTGTCTGTTACTGTTCTCATTTTCATGAAATTTAAAGTCCTTGCAAATTAAATTTAAGAGGCAGGGTACATTGACTCTCTCCTCTCACGTGTAAAGTTAAAGATTATAATAAAGACGCGCCAACATTAAAATACAAGCGCGGGCCTCTGAGAGTCGAATCTGCAGAATACCGGTAAGACAAAACAGCAACAATACTTGGCCAGTTATGGAGGATCTGGAATTACCGATTTCGTGCGGTATCTCCCTTCCACACTCTAGGTATCCGAAGTTTGACCGAAATGTGGAACAGCATGCTAACCGGGTATTAAGGGATCAATTTGTGCTTCAGGATTCGTACTCAGGGCCAGTTAATGGGCCCTTTCTGATAGAATGGACCGCCTGCTATGAGCAGGTTGTAGCTGGCCAATGGAATGCGGGGCACTTTCACAGGGTGGGAAGATTTCCAGGAGGCAGGCGTGCTCTGTCCTGTTAGGGGGGAGTACTTCATGCTTCCCCTGGTGACTGAGAGGGATGGGGAGGGGCTGATTTAGCCATTGCTTGCAGCCCCAGCTCCAGATTTACTGATGGTTTTAATTGTGGGAAAACACATCTGATAAAAACGAGTCCCGTCTACCCATGCCAGAGGGTTTTGGGTGTTCGAAACAAAGCACCTTATAGTGCCCCAGAACATCATTGTCCCTGGGGATACCCTATCCAGACCATTTATAATGGGGGTGCAGGAAGACACATATTTCCAATTTTTCAGATTGAAACACATTGTGGTATCCCCAGATCCAATAAAAAATAATTTCTAACTAAATTATAAGAAACTTGAAATATACCATGACCTGATCAAAAGAACTCGCTAAGAGACTACCATCAATTACACATATCAAAAGTGTCACTGCTGGCCAAGTTGCATCAGTTGTGTTCATAATCCTCTCAATGAAAGTAATGGCTGAAACTTATCATGATATCAAAGCGCCAGCTGCCTCCTCTGCACAATTACCTGCCCAGTAGTTTCTATCACACCTTGATGTAATATGGTACTTCTATCAGTATTGAAGGTGAAATTGCATGCATGTTGACTGGCCATGAAGCTGGTCAGTTGGTTTAATGGGGAATGTTTAGACTTAAAGACCTCTCTGACCGCCTGAAGTCACTTGGTCAAGCTTCAAACCTTCTTACCGGAATGACAGCCACTAAGTCACACACTGCCTAACACACTTGTTACACACAGTGTGGCCAGTTTACAAAAGCACTTATGAGATCCTGAGATAATAATACTAGAATACAAATTCAAATAATCATAAATGCCTTTATGAACTGACCCTCATTAACATCAATATCCAGTCAGCATTGTCGGCATTGTAGACATCTTGGCACTGTACAGTAAAAGTATGAAAGAATGGCAATATTTCTAAGCCTTTAACCTTAATAATTCAGAATATATATTGGAAAATAGCATTCTGGGTTGGGCCTTTTTACCTGGGGAAACGATTCAGTCTGAAGTTCATTCAGTCGTTGCTGTTGATGACCAGCCCTTTAGATCTACCACCAGCAAATCAGAACCACCAAGAATGCAACACCCATCAAAGTGATCTAAAACAGGTCCAACACCTCAAAAGAAATGTTCACCATAGAGAAGAAATTGACATACTCTGCTGCCAGCATCACTACAATCACCCCCATATAGGTGCTCTGCACCTGGCTCTACCAATACTTTACCACCAAAATGCCATCAATGCCAATTTTCCCCCAACTGGATCTCGCCACCATTGCTATCCTCCAACCCGATGACAAAAACACCACGGGAACCCACCCCGACCTTCTGGCCATCCATCAACCTATGGGAAACTATTACAGCCATGCACTCAATACAATTGGGACTCCCTACAAATCTCTGTCCTCACTTCATATCCACAGGAGGAATCAATCACATCTGCACAGCTCTCAAACCAATTATCAATGTCTCTCTCACTTCTACCACGTTCTTGGAAACATACCACCATCTTACCTCTCTTGAAGATATACTTGGTAGACCTAAAGACACTGACAAACTATGGACACATCTCCCTCCTTCCTGACCTTGCTAAAGTACTTGAAATGCTCATCAACACTAGACTGGCTAACCACCTTAACCAATCACTTCCAAGGACTGCTATCAATCTGGATTGAAACAGAGCACACCACAGAGACGGACCTCATCACTGTTAGTGATGACATCCACCTCAACATGGACAAGGGGATCAAGAAACTTTCATCCTATTGGACCTCTCATCTGCTTTCAACACCGTCTCCAACGTCATCCTAAACCAACACCTCCAGTTTTGCACGAAACTGAAAACCTCACTCTTCAACTCAGCTTCAGTCTGAGCTGCTCCATCCTTCTTAGGTGCCAAAATGTCCTCCTGGCTGATAAACTCACTGTACAAATAAGCTTAACATAACGTAAAAAAATCTGTATAGCATATCATGGGCCAAAACATTATAAATAGTTACATTGGACTTTAGGTCAGCACATTGTTCATGATTGGATAATGTTTTTTTACCTCAGGTGTCTGCTTTTGATTCTGTTACTTTCTTCACTATTCTCACATTTGCCTCACCCAGGATCATTTCAATATCACAGTGTTCTGATTAGATGAGTTGTATCCTTCCACTGCTGTGATGATGGGTTGTTTTTATTGTTTATTTATCACACCATGCAAGTGTCTGTGTTTCCTTGCTCTTTGCCCTAGTTATTCCCCATTCAAACCATATGTTGTGTTTTCATGCCCCATCCCCTACCCACTCCCTTTATCTATTTATTTAGTTATTTCGTTCTATATAGCGCAAACCAGACCCCAAAGTATTGGAACACTTATCATGAATGCAAGTACCATTTTACAAGATTCTATTCATTTTTTTAGGAGCTGAAAGATTAAGTGATTTGCCCATAATCCTCTCCCTGATCGTGTCACATCCTCTCCCTGATGGTGTCATCTCTTTAAATGTTTATAATTGTATTTTATAGTTTGTAAAGGTCTTTCTTTTAAGCCAAGAAACAGTAGTTGAATTGTTGTGTATCCACAGTTAATTTTCTGTACCCTATAAGCATTAGGTTCGTTTTTGCAAATGCCAATTTCATTAAATTAACATTTCTACTGTTAGAAACATGTGAGTCCAAATGTTTTATATCCCAACAAGTAGAGTACCTAACCAGTACATTAGTATTTTATATTTTAAGAACCATTATGGGGACCCCTTCACTTTTGAGAATGCTTTACCACTCTATCTCAGCAGTTAGCATTTTTTCAGTATTTTGTGAATGGATTACGGTTACAAAACATTGATATATCACATAATCACATACCGATTTGCAAACCCATTTCAGAAGTCAGTAAACATTTACAGACACAAAAATTGAATTTGTACTTAATAAAATACTACTTTACTATCACAAATGCACCTATTTTGCAACTTGCTGAATTTGTAACCACAAAATAGAATTGTACAAAAGCCACTTGTTGGACCTGGCCCTCGATGCAGAATAACCTACAAACCTTTTGCCTATATCCCTACTGTTCTGCTGAAATAATTTTTGTTGTCTGTAGGACTCTGTGCACTTTACCACTGCTAACTAGCGCTAAAATGTTTGTGCACTCTCCCCAAAACATGTTACAATTGTCTTTTACCTGTTTGGAAAATGTTAGTCACTTGTAAGTCCCCAGTAAAGTGATACTACTTGGACCCAGTGCTTCTGGGTTAAATGCTACCAGAAGGCCTGCACTACTTATTGTGAAAACCACTTCAGTAGCCTTTTAAAACATGACTCAGGCCTGTGACTGCAGCCTTTAGTGCAGTTTTAGACTGCCATTCCAAGCTTGCAAAATGAATCTTGTGCCTAGCCTAAACCTTCTTTTTTTAATATATATGTCACCCCTAGGGTAGGCCTTAAACAGCCCAGCGGGCATGGGTGCATTATATTCAAAATGTTGGAAGTGTACTTTTAAGTTTTACATGTCCTGATAGTGAAAAATGCTTACATTTATTTTTCACTACTGCAAGGTCTACCTCTCTAATATGACAGCAAGTGATAACTTTTGTTTGAGAAGAGTTTGAAATGTCATGTTTGGTTTCTTATAAATTGCAATTTAAAACCCCCTTTAATGAAAAAGTCAAATTTTAAGTCTCAATTCTGAAAGTGACACTTCTAGAAAGTTGACATTGTCTTCTAACCGTTTGGTGACTGCAGTCTGTATCCTGGACACATGTGACTAGATGTAATTGGCACTTGTTCTTTCTGTATTCCTCCCAGACAATTAAACAATAGAGGGGCAAGGTGTTGGCAGGACAGACCATCCTGACGAGATGGGAGGAGCGGAGCTGAGCCTAGTCCCACTTGCACTTCAAAGCAAGTGCCTTAGCCCACACACAAAGAACGTCCACTAGCCTTTTTTGCCCCCTGACATTCTGGGACTAAGGCAGGGAGGAAGGAAATTCCAGAAACTGGCTTCAAAACTGGCACCGGGTATAAGCATAAGTCCCTTAGACCAACTCTTCAGAACACTCCTCGACCTGTGGAAGGCTCAGAAAGAGGACTGCTCTACTGCCCTGCTGCTGGAAGAACTGCTATGCTGCCCTGCTTCAAGAATTGACCTGCTACTTTGCTGTCCTGCTGCCTGAGGAAGCAAGAATGGACTTGCTCCTTGAACACATAAACACCAGTATGACACCAAGGGCTAGCTAAATGGCCTACTGTTCTGAGGCATAGGGACAGAACAAGCTCCAGAGACCTGCCCTGCAGCTGCACTTCGCACCCAGGCTCGACTGGGCTGCCTGTGCCCTAGCCCCTGCAGGAGTGAATCCTGATGTCCCAAAAGGTGCCCCCCCCAGGTCACAGATCCTTGGCTGGCACCAGACTGCACTTCTCTTGGCCCAACTATGGGTCCCTTCAGAACCCACACAGCATGATGCAACTTTATGTACTTTATGCAACTTTATGTATCACAACGTTGGACCTCACATCACAGCACCTTACAGCTTCTGATAGTTGACCCCATTCGAAATGAGGCAGGGCAGCGCATCTCAATACAGGCCCTTGCATAGCAACATCTTGCAGCTAATTATCAGTGACCTCATCAGAACTGAGGCAGCATGATGCAACTTGACGTAGCACCTTGCAGCTCCTGATTGGCAGCCCCATCGGAATTAATGTAACTTTACGCATCGAGGTACAAGACCTCACATTGCAGCACCTCACAGCTCTTGATAGGTGGCCTCATTTGAACCAAAGCAGCGTGATGCACTTTGACACAGGACTTTGCAATTCAGCATCTCGCAGCTCCTTATCGGCAATCTCAATGGAACCGATGCAGTGTGACACAACTCAAGGCAACACTTCACAACTCCTGTTTAGTGGCACCATCAAAACGGATGCAACTCGACACAGGGTGATGAAGCACCTTGCATCTCAGTCTAGGTACAACCAGGTACATTGCCCAGCAGGCCAAACCCAGCCTTGTACCCAGCCCATCCTCCATCATGGTTGGCTTAAACTTGTGGCTTTTTCCGGGTCCAACTTGACCAGATAACCCTAGCTGGCAGTTTGCACTTCTTGCTGCTATTTTTAACTAAGACCTTGAAATTGCATGTTCCCAGTTCCACTGATTCAAATTTTGTTGTTCTAGTATGATTTTATTTATTAAAATGTACTGCTTTTCTTTTATTGGTGTGAGATTTTTCATGTTTTGTGTTTTCACTTCATTACTGTTTAAGGGCTGCATACGTCCTTTACACATTCACGCTAAGTTAAACCTGACTGCTTTTGTGTTATGCTACCAAGTGTTTCACCCTGACAAGGATTGTGGCCGTTGCTTGAACAGGGTTTGACACCCTCAGTCAACAATCCAGTTTCTCACAGCCCTAATTTACTTTCAAGATTCTCTCTTGCATATGCTAGAGTCTACTCACAAAACAATTCAGAGTATGTAAAGTAGCACTAATTTACATACTCTGAAGTGCAATTCACAAACTTCCTGGTGGAGACATCAGACTGTACTGAGATTTACACTCCAGAGGCAGAGATTGATTCATACCCAGGTGTAGGATTTAGAAGTAAACTTCAAGCGATAAAGGGAGAGATTAGGAAAAAGGGAATAATACTACAAAATAAATTAGATTCATGGAATTTAAAGGAAGGGTTTAGATAGTGGAATGCTGTTAGAAATGGGGTCTTTGGTTGGCAGTCAGGTTACCCCCTGTCCAAGCAAGGACCCTCACTCTAGTCAGGGTAAGTCACACACAATGCAAGTTTTCCTGTGCCCACCCCCTGGTAGCTTGGCACTGAGCAGCCAAGCTTAAACTAGAAGGCAATGTGTAAAGTATGCAATAAATCATGCAATAACAGAGTATAACACCACAAAAATACACCACACAGGTTTAGACAAATATAGAATATTTAGCTGAGTAGATTAAACAATCAAGGTTTGATCAATACAAGTTGAAATATCACTTTTGTAATGATAAATAGAGTGTTTAGTTTTTAAAAAGCAAAAAGTGTCTTTCGCAAGCACAAAGCACCTCGTTTGCGCCTAAATTATCTTCACAGGACTGCAGAGAAGGAGATGCGTGGAAAACGGGGTGGTGTGTGTTGGTTTCTCCTGACACACACAGACAATGAGTCAATTATTTTCCACGCAGCAAGGACTTTGAATCGATTTCCAGCACGCAGCCGTGGGTCATCTTCGGGTTGCAGGGTATTTAGATACCCGGGGACGATGCAGAGAAATCCTGGACATGCAGGATGAAGTCACAGGAAATGCATCGATCTGGTGGACGATGTGGGGAAATTTCTGTTGCACTGCTGGCGCTGCGTCGATTCCTTTTGCAGGAAGTCGAGCTGCATCATTCTGGCTCGGCGATGGGTCGATCCGGTGTGCAGTGCGTCAATCTTCCAGTCACAACAGTGGTGCTGCGTCGATCTCCACCAAGGGAGTTGGGCTGCCTCGTTCCAGTTTGGCGATGCAGTGATTTTCTCACCGCAGGGCAGGCTGTGCATCGATTTCGGCAGGCTGTGTGTTTATTCTCACCGCAGGGCAGGCTGTGCATCGATTTCGGCAGGCTGTGTGTTTATTTTTACCGCACAAGGAGTTCTTTCCAGAGATGAAGTCTTTTTGGTCCTGAGACTTCAAGGAACAGGAGGCAAGCTCAATCCAAGCCCTTGGAGAGCACTTCGCAGCAGAGCCAGAGGGCAGCAAGGCAGCAGGGCAACAGCAAGGAAGCAGTCCTTTACAGCAAAGCAGTCAGCAGAGTCCTTTGGGCAGCCAGGCAGCTTCTCTTAGCAGGTTGCAGTTTCTGGTTCAGAGTTTCTTTCTCAGGAAGTATCTTGTCAAGAAGTGTCTGAGTTGGTAGGGTTAGGGACCCAGTTTATATACCCAAATGTGCCTTTGAAGTGGGGGAGACTTCTAAGCGTGGTTTAGAAGTGCACAAGGTCCCCTTTCACTTCCATCATGTCTGCCAGGGTCCCAGTACGGGGTTGTCAGTCCACTGTGTGAGGGCAGGCCACTGTCCTTTGACATGTAAGTGTCAGGCCCTCCACCCTCCCAGCCCATGAAGACCCATTCAGTATGCAGATATGTGGAGGTGTGACTGAGCATCCTGTGTTTGGGATTGTCTGTGTGAAAGGCACAAGGGAGCTGTCAACTAATCCAGCCAGACGTGGATTGTAAGTCTTTAAGTGCAGAGAAATGCTCACTTTCTAAAAGTGGCATTTCGAAAATAGTAATATAAAATCCAATTTCACCAGTCCTTAGGATTTTGTATTACCATTCTGACCATACTAAATATGACCTGTTTACCCCTTTTCAATCAGAATCTACCACTCAAACAGTTTATGAGGGTAGGCTTTGAAAGAAGCAGGCCTCACAACTGTGTCAAATGAATTTAGGTGTTTTACACTGCCAGGACATATAGAACACACATGTTCATGTGCAGCCTTTTACTTACATTGCACCCTGCCCTATGGGTTGTCTAGGGCCTACCTTAGGGGTGACTTGTATGTAGAAAAAGGGGAGTTTAAAGCTTCACAAGTACTTTTAAATGCCAAGTTGAATTGACAGTGAAAATGCACACACAGGCCTTGCAATGGCAGGCCTGAGGCATGGTTAAGGGGCTAATTATGTGGGTGCCACAATCAGTGCTGCAGTCCCACTAGTAGCACGTAATCTACAGGCCCTGTGCACATGTAATGCACTTTACTAGGGACTTATAAGTAAATGAAATAAGCCAATTGGGCATGTGCCAATGTCACCATGTTTTAACGGAGAGAGCATATGCACTTTAGCAGTGGTAAAGTGCGCAGAGTCCAAAACCAGCAAAAACAGTGTCAAAAAGTGGAGGGAGGCAGGCAAAAAGTTGAGGGTGACCACCCTAAGGCTGTCAGGTCTAAGAAATGCCAATACAAAAATATTCCCACAAAAGAGTAAGACAATTTATATATAACAATGATGTCAGCTGCAGGACTTGCCTCTTACTTTTTCTCAGATTTCTGCTTTAAAGAAGGAGGATAGATGTGGTGCCTCCTTAATGCCAGCCTGTCATTCTAAGAATTCATTAAGAAGAAACAGGATGATATTCAGAGAAGGTACCAATAAAAGTGAAGTATAGTGGCTAATCTGCGAAAAGGCAGAAATGCTTTTAAGAGCTGGTAAAACACAATGCACAATCTAATAAAAGAACAGAACAAAGAAAGAACCAAAATAGCAAAACACAGTAAACCCAGCAACACAATAGAAGAACTGAATTAAAACAAGAAATTACAGTGCAATGGGCATGTACCAGAATGAAGATTAAATATCCCGGAGCATATGTAATAAATGTAAACTGATATATACTTCTGTAGTGCCAAGATAAAACAGGCTTAAATGACTGCCAGTCGTCCAGAAGGTAGGAAGTGAAACTTACACATAAGGAAACATATACATTTGATTAAAAAAAATATTATTTTAAATTAATATTTTAAAAATATTCTAATTGTATTTATTAAATATGATTTTGAAATTGTTAGTTTTAATATACATTATAACATTTTAAGAAAATATATTATAAATAACTTTTTTAAATTACAAATACAATACCTTACATCCAAGATTATGACACATAAAACACAAATTATCTTGTCAGGAGTAGAGAAGTGAAAACTAACATTTAGTTTTAGTAAAAATAAAAACATCAATCTAAGTTATAATGCAATAATGTGTTATGTTTTAGTCCAGAAGTTGTGTCCATTGCTGTGGTGGTACTCGGTGAATAACTTTTAGGTATATGTATTTTAACTGTTTTTAGCAAAAAAACACAAGATTTTTTTTAAATTAAATTTCTTAGCATTCTTTATTACGTTCTAAAGGGAGCTCTATATCACAGTTGCAGTGATCCCCACAGACAGTGGAAAGGTGGCTAATAGAAACTAGTCATAGACTTTCCAACCCCTCAGTTGAGGGGGTGAAGGCTCATAATGCTACATCTAGTTAGAGATCTCCAATGAAAATTGTGAATTCCGACCATAATTTGATATTTTTCCTTCGAGGCGCAACCACACTCAGCAGTTTTGCATTTCAGACCCTCTCTTTTACAGACTATATGAATTGGAATTTATCAGGTATTTGGTTGTCTCATATTAAGTGTGACTAGGCCCTATAAAGAGTTCATAGATGCAGTTGGCATTGCAGGATGGTGCACTATACCATGGTTAGGAAGGTTCCTATCCCTTTTGTTTGCTTTAATCACACACTCCACCAAATGCCTAGTACTCCTCCCCTTTACCTCCTTGTGAATTGCTACCTTCTTGCAATCTATTTAGTATTATTCTCTTCTGTCCAAGAACTCCGAAGGTAAAAGGTCAATGATCAATAAGGTATTATAAAAAATCCCTGGGCCAGATGTTCAACACCATTTTGTGATTGCAAACTCTGCTATTACCAAAATCACAGGGTTGGAGGCTGTAAAATGCATTTTAGATATGTATTTAGCTTATTTTTTAAGTCAGAAAAGCCTTTCTGACCCTCAAAATGGGGTTGGCAGGCCATACCCAATTACAGTTAGGAAAGAGTGTGATAGGAACATGCCTAATCATTAGTGGTTTGTTACTGTAATTGCAGTTGCAAACCATTTCTGAGTTATAGACACTTTGAAGAAGGTGTCAAGTTATTAACAAAGGGGAAGATATCCCCTAGGGAGACCTTGTCTGTGAATCTTGTCTCATAACCAGGAGCAGTAGGACAACTCCAAAATAGGATTATTTTTTCTTAAAGAACAGTTCATTTAAGGAATATGTGCTGCCTAAAAAATGCAACAGGTATACTACAAGGCATTTTTTAATCATCTAAAATATTCGCCTTTTCAACGGTAAAATGAAATAATTATTGAAGTAAATTGATGCATCACACTGGCAGTGTAGCAACAGTATGGCATCAGTAGCAATAGTCATTCGCCAGAACCGTCTTGCACTTTTACATGCACACTGCAACAGTGTCAAATGAAATATGTTTCCATCATACGCTGGAATGTTCACCACTTGTTTTCTGATTTGGTTGAAGACTATATTTTTCGCTCTGTGTTAATATTTTTTAAGTAGTAATACATAGGTTTTTCTTTTAACGTATTTACTCAAGTTAAATACCAACTAGTTTTTTTAGTTTAAATAATTGTATTTGATTTTAAGGAGCATAAAGAGATCAGAACAAAAATAAATAATAGGAAGTATAAATAGTGTAATAAAAACAAGCATAAGAATAAATATTTCTAAAAAGGATAATATATATATGACTTGGGTGTTGTTTGGTTGCTGAGGAACAGGACCAGGAGGACTTGTGAAGGTTAGCCAATGCCATTGCTGCCTTGTGTATGTAATCTAGGTGTTCAATACTGTAGCGCCTCTAGATGCAGTTCCCGCGTTTTGAAAAAGCCCCAAAAGCCAACGATTCGAACCTGACAAGACAGCATAGTATGATCACTCCCTCCAGCCTGTCAACATTCTTCTGCATGTCACCCCAAGGGCTCACATAATCTTAAAAAGAGGTGAGTCACTTAGAAGGCCATCAAAAACAGTGGAATACTTGAAAAAGACAATGGAAGATTTTTTTTTTTTTTAACTTTCTTTTTCATGACTCCCCAGATAAGGAAAAGCATCCCCACCACACCAGAACTGCTTCCATTCTTTTTCGATTCAGAAAAAGGCTTAAGACTCACCTCTTACAAGGAGCACAATAACTCCACAAATCCTCCTGTAAGCTGCCTTTTTGCAAATGATCATGAATTGTACCTGGGCTTCCGTCATTGAGCAGCAACTCATTGCACAGGTTTTCTCTAAACAATTATCTTTACACCCATAAATAAAGCACCCAGTGTTTTGATAAAAACTTTAAACATAACAAAACTTGTTATATAGTAGATGACGTCACTGATTATATAAGAAATGTTGTAAATTATTCAACTTTTCAAATTCTATCTATCTAATTTATATGTAGATGCACAGTGTGTAATATGCGACTTATTACCTTTGTTGAGTGTGAAGAGGGGCGATGCCTCATGAGGGGTGAAGCCCTTTCGTTACAAACTCCAATGACCCATCTATAAATACACAACTCTTTTTTTCTATTACTCCTACTGTTGCATCTCCCGTACACTGGTCCACGGGTTGTGAAGTTAACGTGAGTGTCTGGTTGCAAAGAAACCTCATTTTCAGCTTAAGAAATGTGTATGAAGAGGCGAATTCCCTATTGTTTTAGGCAGTAATTGAAAAGGATAGGAACTGTTTAGCTCCAGAAATAGAAACAGTGTTCATCGTTTCTTTTATGGAAAGACGTGTTATGTTTTATTCAGTACTGAAAAGGAAAATGCAGTGCACAACTTAGTAACGGACAGGGTGTCAAGGTGATTTACTTTGGAAACGGAATCTATGTATCCTGCTTACTCAGCAATGAAAATGAGTAAGACTTTTTTGTCTAGTAACAGAATCGAGTGAGAACCGCTTTAGCCTTTAATAGAAATGAATGTGTCCCGTTGCATTAAGAAAAGGAAAGGGATGTGAAATGTTTTACTCCAAAAAGGAAATGAACTGCACTGTTTATTGGTTAATATAATTCACACGCAAGGAGGTGTCAGTGGCTGCTTGTCTAAACCCTATACAATACAGCATATTACACCAATTAGTTAAACAGTTAAGTCCTTCGATATAAAACACAGGCCCATGTTTATACTCGGTTTGCGCTGAATTAGCTTCATTTTTTTTAGGCTAATTCAGCACAAACCTAACTCCATATTTATATATTTATACTTTGGTGCTAGACAGGCCTAGCACCAAAGTGTTGGAGTTAATGTCATTTTCTGGATGTGAAAACCTACCTTGCGTCAACGAAATGCAAGGTAGGCATTCCTGCCCAGAAAAGGACAATATGGCTTCAGCTCCATAATTATCTCCCAGTGCTAAAATCCAGCACAGGGGAATGGGGGACTTAAATAATGTCGACAAGCTTGTTTAGCGCCGTTATTTAACGCCTGGATATGGGCAGGGGTTAGGGGACATGTAAGCATATTTCCATGGTCAGAGACCATGGAAAGGCCCACAGGTGCCCTTCCATGGCGCTAGGGACACCCCCACCCACACCAGAGGGACACCACATGATGGGGGACCCATCCTATGCATGTCTTGGTATTTTTTTTTTTTTTTCACGCTGACCCTGACTTGGGGCCCCCTGCATGGCGCTGCCCCAATGGCCATGTCCAGGGGACATTTGACCCCTGGGCATGGCCATTAGGGGGTGGGAATGGCTCCTGTCTTTACTAAGACAGGAGCCATGTCTATGGGGGTTGTGCACTAGAAAATGGCGCTACACTGCTTAGCGGCATTTTTTTGCCTGTAAACAGTGTAGCGCTATAATTCGATGCACAAGCGCCAATATCCTCTACTCCTCCCCCACCCTGTTTGGTTCCTTTACAAGGACACTAACAGGGCATTAGCGCTGCCTTGCTCCATTCCATAAATATGGCGCCCAGCTGGCGTCTTGGAATTACACTACCCGGCGCTATACTTTTTCATGCAAAACTGCGCTAACGCAGTTTTGTGTAAACAAGTATAAATATATGCCACAGTTTTACATTTTTGGGGGTTTGCTCCTTTGTCTCCTGCTCTCCTGAGCTTCTCCACATGCGTGCATCACTCCCTTTCACAAACTATGGATGCAAGTATTCACAAAACACCTTATGTGAACACAAATCTCCATTGCAAATCTGCTTGAGGGGATTTTGGTTTTCTGATTAATTCTCTCTCCTGAAGATTTAGGAGTTTTGTTTGAATGTCACAGTTTTTTTTCCAGTTTCTGACAGTGGCCGAAACATCTTATTAATATTTCAGTTGTCAACTAAACCCTGCTCAGAACTGAAGCAAGTTCATGGATATTGTAAATTCCTTGACTGTACCTTGGAGATTTAACTATCATAATCAACAGCCTGTGTAAAACGGCAGACTTGCAAATAAGTCAAAAATAATTTCGTACAATAAAGTAATGTTTTATGCTACTAATCACAAGGCAGGTTTTGTTAAAGATACTGCTGTCATGATTGGCCGAGAATAAGATTTTAGATGCTTAGGGAAAAAAAAAGTGTACTTTTTATCAATTAGGTAGGTGCTATGACATAAATTTAACATTTAGAATTACAAGTAGATTGATCAGCAATGCTGATAGTAGAGAACACACTAAAATATTGACCTTTCTGCTTACTATTCGTAATGAAACCCTGCAATGCTTACTAAGGATTGTGTTCAAATAAATTTGCTTTTTCATAATTCAGGCCATGAATTATATCTTTTTGTTCATTCTGACTCTGTGCCATTTCACTAAGACACGTAATAATCAAAAGCATTTAATAATCGTCATACATTTTAAAAATAATAACTAATATACAGCATAGATTTAAGTACTGATTTAAAAGTAGCTCGAATATAATTACACGAGAACTGTCAACTCAAAATAGTTATTACGCATTCTCACACTGCCACGAGTTACTTTTAAAATTGCAGGGTACAAGATAGGAAACACATCTCTAGCTACTAAGGTACAATTTCATATAAATGAACATTTGGCTTTTGCTCTTAGACTAATTTGTGGTTGCCTTAAAGCCACAGTCCCCACCTGACAAATATTTTTTATGAGAACTGCTATTCAGACAATAGTATGTTCTGGAGTGGTTGAGTACAATACTATTGGCTGAGAAATACTTCACTTGACTGCTAAAGCTTTCCATAGCAAGACTACAAAATATTCGATTTAGACATAGTCGACTCTATGCATGGGGGAAATTCTAGTTGACCAGTTATCAAATAAATTTTACAACATCCTTTTCTGGAATATTGGGTTTAAATATTGTACTACATATCCCCAGAAGCGATACTCTGTGGGCAAATGAAAAATACCACTTGAAAAGAATGTACCAGCATTACATAATAAAAAAGACAACTTATGATTTTGGAAGCTAACCCCATGTACAACCACTATCAAGTTAAATTTCCTCTAGAGCACAAGGGCCTGATGTATATGTTAGCAGAGAGAGAACTCCAGTGCAACAGCGACAGAGTTCCCTCACTACCAACATCATGAGCCACTCCCCTGATTTAGAGTTGGACAGGCTATTGGTTGGACTACGGCAGACACTACTCTGTCTATGCCCACTACCTCCAGGAAAAAGAACTGGTAGTAAGGGGCATTGAAAGTGTGCCCCCTCGCCATGGGTGGAAACTCCCATGGACGGGTGGAGGCATTGTTTTTTAGTTTTAAAAAGAAAAAACACTTTAGGATTTCCTTTTCAAAAATAAAAAAAGTTGTAAGTTTGATGTACGGATATGTCATCTTGATGGAGCTGTCCATAAAGCTCACATGCATTTCCAGGAATCACAGTGGCAGCAGTCCCTGACAATGCAAGGGATGTCTGCAGAGGCAGCAGATATCTTTAAAGTTGGCAAGCAGAGTACCCTTGTATGGCAGAAGTGAGGTTATCTGCCATAGCAATGGTAATTACTCTGTCCAACAAAATAAAAAGTACATAGGCAGTACTGTATTGCTGGTACATAAACATATTTTGGAACATCTGAGGAAAATTAAAAATCAGGATGAAAATTATACAATGGTGCAACACATTAGAACGGTCCATAAGGGAAACTCCAACCTATTGACATACAGCGTCATTAACTGCATACCCAAAATAGCTGGGGCTGGAGGGCAAAGAGGAATTACTCAGAAGGTTGGAGTCAAAGTACATTCTAAGAATAGACTCAAATGAGCCTAATGAGCTGGATATAGAAGAGGATATGTTTACTCATCTCTAGAAAGATGACAGATGTCACTAGAATTGTGTTAGATACTGTTAAGCTTTGTTAAACTCCCTACAAGCATTCCTCATGTATATACTTTCTATTTAAGTCTAGCACAGCAGAGGAGAACTAATAGGTAATATGGTGCTCATATTTGTATGACTAGGAATAGTCTGTTGGTTATGTCGACATTACGAATCACGGTACAGGTCCAAATAGCTTTGTAAAAAGCTGCTTCAAAGTTTTTCAATCACACTATGCATACTTCGGTGAGTGTTCAATTATTAATGCATGTTTATTGCAATATTTCTATGCTAATTCAGCATTGTGCTTAAGATTTGAGACTATGACCAGCCCATCATTTATGTTTGATATCGAGTTATATGGTGTGTGACTAAGCATTTTTGCACAAGCCTACCTGTATTATCTGAGAGGTCTTAATTATATACACATGAATTAATTATTTGTTAACATTGTGTAAATGGTTGATATGCAGGATGTCATACCTTGGTGTTTAGGGGCTTATGCATATTTGCATATTGCAAGGTGGTGCAGATGTACTTTGACTGTGTTTAGTCCATTGTTTACATTGCGTCAAAATGCATATTTAAATGGATGTGTAACTGATATGTTGGAGTTGTGACAAAGGCTATCACAGCTGAAATGTGTTGACATTTCACTTTACCGACAAAGAATAGCATTTAAATTCTCGCATACTGCCTGGAGTGCCATTTCTTCTTTTTGAATCCAGAAGCCTGAGTACTAGTGATATATATATATCTATATATTACCTAGTGGCATTCACTCCTAGGTAGTTATAGTTAGGACCATGTTTCCATTGGAGAAGCATTTTTTGACTTGCCTAGTTCTTTGACGCCGTTTGACGAATCTTCACAAAATTTATTTAAAAAGTGTGCTGGTTATTCTTGTTGTGCACGGAACGTTTCGGGGTGATCCATCAAGCGGGGGCTGAGTAAAAAGGGTGGTCAAAAAAGTTGTGTTTACCATGTTAATTCATATAGGACCTTTGAGCATGTCAACAGACCAAACCACTGGACGGAATTACACCAAATTTGGCAGACAGCTAGCTGTCAGTACACAGATTGTACTGTGGGTGTCTGGTGTAAATCTGTTCAGTAGTTCTTGAGATAAAGAAGGGGACATACATTTATATAGCTGAGGTCATGAACTCCTCGCAACGTTTTGGTGACAATCGTGAGGTTTTCACGAATGCCCATGCAAATAGGAATGTTGTGATTGGATGGCCTCAACCTGACAAGAAAGTTGCAGTCCCCATTTTAGGTAACAAGACACGATCCCTGAGGCTGAAATTTGACAGAGAAAGTGCTATAAGGGATCAGGTTGGAGTTACCCTGACACCAGGGATGTGAAGTAGGGGTGTTGGAGGGTAAAGTTATGACTTTATAATGACTTTTTGTCCATGACATGCAATGTTTGCAAATGCATCACAATGGACAGCGTGACAACCCTGTGTAACATTGCGATGTCTTCATGAATACTGGTGACAACAAAAAAATTACTGGACAAGGTCCACGGGGCTGAGTATTTAAAATAAAAAAACTATGTTAAGGGGCCATGGTGGAGTTACCCTGATCCTAGGGGTATGATCTGGGGGTCTTGGTGGAAGATATTATGACCTTGTAATGATTTTTTTGTTCATGATGGATATTATTCATGAATACATCGCAACGCACAGCGAGAGCCCCCTGTGTAACGTCTACTGACAACAACAAAAAAACTATTGCCCAAAGTCCCTGGGACTGAGAACTGAAATAAGAAAAAGTGTGATAAGGGGTCAGGGTGGAGTTACCCTGATGCCCGAGGTGTAATGTGGGGGTCTTGGAGGGAGATATTATGACTTTGTAATGTTTTTTTGTGCGTGACTCATGATCTTCACGAATACGTCGCTACTCACAGTGAGGGCCTCCATTTGTAGCGTTGGAACGATGTTGCGAATATCGGTGACAACAAAAAAGCTATTGCAAGACTTAATCGTAGTCTAATTGATTCAGCAATAGATGACAGTGACCCATTGATACACTGACGCACTGACTCACACACTCAGACTCACATGTACCCATTTACAGACTCACTCATACCCTCATGCACTCACTCAGAGACCCACTGATGCACTCCCTCACAGACCCACTCAGACCCTCACGCACCAATTGACAGACCCAGTCAGAGCTACACACACCTATTCACAGATCCACTGAGACACTGATGCAGCTGTTCAGAGGCCAATTGAGAGTCTGATAACCCTCTCACAGACCCACGCAGACCCTCACACATCTACTCACAGACCTACTCAGAGCCTTAAGCACCCACTCACAGACCCAATCAGACGCTTGTGTCTATACTCACAGACGCAATCAGAATCTTATGCACCCACTCACATACAGACTTATACAGTTATGTACCCACTCACACACCTACTCAGACACTGTTGAAATTACTCACAGCTGTAGGTGAGACACTGATGCAGCTTTTCACAGTCTGTCTCAGACAGTCATGTAATCACTCAAAGACTTCCTTGAACTAACTTTTTCACACTCACTGAAAGATGTTTTGAGAGTGATGTAGTGAATGACAGGCCCACTCAAAGTCTGCTACACACACTGGCAGACACAGTGAGACAGTCATAAATGAGTTTACAGAGTTATTTTGAAGATGATCTTGCTAATCTGGTGCAGAATTTTTTTATGTATATAAATTGAAATTCTGAATGGGCTGGTGTGTACTGAAAGCCTGCTTTTGTTTTTTGTTTATTCACGAGTATTTTGTGACTGTCGTGACATTGTTGCAAATATTGTGATTTTGTTTTTCAAAAATGTATACAGAAAATGAGCAATAATTTTGGGAAATAGAGTGGCCCTGAAAAGAGTCTTTGATTTCATTGTAAGTAAGTGATAGCTACATGTAAGAACGGATGCAGAGTTTCAGGCTAGAAAGAAAACCTCTGTCGCTTTCATCTGTGAAGTGAACACTGTCACTTCTATATATGCCATTCATGTCAAAACGTAGGTTGTTATTGTATATGCAGCCCATGTTATGGTCTCTAAGGAATGCAGATACAGTTTTCTTGACATGTTGTCTGGCTTTGTCAATATGCAGACAGAAGTAATTAGACCAGTTCCATTTCTGCCTTTGGCATATGTTGGAGTATTCCAAAACAGTGTGAGGGAAAAGTGTCATCAGTTGTGCAAAAGCATCCTTCATTAGGATTTTGGGTGCAGTGCTACCCCAGGTAGTGTACCTAGGTCATTACCACCACAGTGCATAATCATGAGATCAAGTAGTTGGAAATCTCTGATACTTTGAACCAAATGAAACAATTGATCTCACTTTAGCCCTCTCTGGCCAATCCAATTAATATTCACATTAGCCAAACCCAAGTCCCTGTTAATTTCACCCTTTCTATCAGCCTCCCAAGCCCAAAACACATAGCTGTGAACAACAATCCACACTCCAACCATTTTGAAGTGAAGTAGTTGTAGCAGACAGGAAAAGGTTGTAGCTTAATGATACAGTTTTCAAAATGAGAGGCAGTTAAAATGGAGGTGTGCTCCTGGTTTAAGAAACAAATATAGTTTATTGGATGTTATGAATACGCATGTTACTGAAAATAGGTAGTGTCAAAAAAAAGATTAGTGAATACATTTATGATTGGTTGTGGTAAAAAACACATTATAATACAGACTTAGATATGCTTTTCATTCTGTACAGTAAACCATACCTGCTGCATCTCATTTTTGTAATGAGTGTGCCCCTTCTAGAATGTTCTGCGAACTTCTGACCTTTTGGTTGTGGTGGACTGCTATGGAAACTGTGCTAAGAGTGTATTGGGGAAGGGTGTTAAAGAGAAACTTCAGTCTTTCTAAAAATTAAAAGAGCTTGGGCTAATTTTTTTTTTAGAAGGATTAATTTCCTAGAGAGGGTTTGGTAATAAAGGGGGTCATTCCGACCCCGGTGGGCGTCGGGCGCCGCCCGCCGGGCGGAAACCGCCCAAACACCGCACCGCAGTCAAATGACCGCGGCGGTGATCACAACTTTCCTGCTCGGCCGGCGGGCGATCTCAAGCAGATCGCCCGCCGGCCCAGCGGGAAAGCCCCAGCAAAGATGAAGCCGGCTCCGAATGGATCCGGCGGATTTTCTGGGGTGCGACGGGTGCAGTGGCACCCGTCGCGATTTTCAGTGTCTGCTTTGCAGACACTGAAAATCTTAATGGGGCCCTGTTAGGGGGCCCCTGCAGTGCCCATGCCAGTGGCATGGGCACTGCAGGGGCCCCCAGGGGCCCCACGACACCCATTCCCGTATGCTGGCGGGAAGGGGGTCGGAATCCCCATGGCGGCGCTGCATGCAGCGCCGCCATGGAGGATTCCCTGGGGCAGGGGAAAACCGGCGGGAAACCGCCAGTTCCCTTTTTCTGACCGCGGCTTTACCGCTGCGGTCAGAATTGCCCCAGAAGCACCGCCAGCCTGTTGGCGGTGCTTCCTCTGCCCTCTGCCCTGGCGGTTACAAACCACCAGGGTCAGAATGAGGGCCAAAGTGTGCTATACTGTTGAAGTCATAAATTTACTAAGCTAAATATGTTTTTGGAGACCCATTTTTTTCTGCGAATTAGTCACGATGATCGCGAGTTCCTCGCGATTAAGGATAAAAAGGCATTCATACTGGGATTCTTTCGAAAAGAGCATGAAAGGGTTAAGGCATACTAACCATTCACAAGTAGACTTACAAAAGTAAAATATGAAAGGTCTGTTTTCATTTGCTCTCATTCATAGGGTCACACAGTGCAATGTTGAAAAGTTTGCCATTTTTGATTTTTATGTGTAAGAGTGTGACCCATTCTTGCGCTTCGTTTTCACAATTCCTAACACTACTGAATCTTTCTAATAAGAGCAAAAACAGTGTTTAAGCAATTAACTCAATTTTCAAGTATGTGAATTACATTTAATTATGAGGAAAAAAATATTTATAAGAAATATTACTAAGTGAAATTGTTAAAATAGAGTATGAAATATATAGTTCTGTACTGAAAGTAGCTCAGATGATCTATGAGTGGTAGTGTGAGCGATTTAATAGATTAAATAAGATTTTTTTAAAATTCAATTTTTAAATGTGCAGATAGTTGTGTAAGAAATTGATTTAGAATATGTTGCCATGCAACTGTATACCTAAAATGTGCTGTCTTAGTACATGCTCTAATTGGTAAGAAAAAAGGTTCATATTAAGGTGGCCATTCTGACTTCAGTGGTCTTTTCCTAAGACCGCCAAAGCCGGGGGTGCCAGAAGACCATCATCTTACGAGTACTGGAGGATTTCTGCCACAATTTGGGCAGAAATCCTCCAGTAGTCCTGCTGGCGGTCGGAGGCGCAAAGGTGGTTCAACCGCCGGCCCAACCCTGCCGAAAGGACTCCGACAGCCGTATTATGACCTGTAATACAGCCTGGAAGTGTCCTGATGGTGGGGCACTGCCGAGGGTGGGAGCGCCAGGTCCGTCCCTTCAGGGAGGAGCACCTCGTCGGACGAGGTAAGTGTCCTCTGCAAGGGGAGGGAGGTGGGGTGTGTGAATGGATGTGTGTGAGTGTGTGCATGCATGTTATGAATGTGGGGGAGAGAAGGGGAATGTTTGAGAATGTGTGCATGCCCGTGTGTAAATGTGGTGATGGCAATGCTTGTGTGGGTGAATGTGAATGCTGGGTTGGGGTGCATGTGTGCATGCATGCATGCAGACAGGTGTGGGGGTTGTGCGTGTATATATGTTGAGGAAAGAAGGGGGTGGGGGATGGAGTGTGTATGCGTGTCAATGGGTGAATGCAGTGATCGCATGTTTGAGTGGGGGTGTTGTGGGTGTGTGCATGGATTTGGGGGATGTTACATGTGTGTGTGCATGTGAGTGTAAGGGTGTTGTGAATGTTAGTGAGTGACTGTAAGGGTGTGCGTGTCTGTGGGTGCGTGCGTGTATGCAAGGGGGTGGGCGTAAGTATGGGGATTTGGGGTGGTGAGTAAGTATGTATATGTGGGGGATGGGTGGGTCAGACTGGGAGCAGGGGTTAGAGGGCAGTGGGGAGTTCAGGGAGGTGGGGGTGGGAATTTTGTAAGGGAAGGGGGTGGGGGGCTCTCGTGTAGATGGGGGTGGGGGAGTTGTCTACCAGTGACAGGAATGCAAATTCCTGTCACCGGTAGCCTTTCTGCCAGGTATTTCATGGCGGTGCTACCGCCACGAAATCCCTGGTTGAAAGAGGACTCATGATACCGCCGGCTGTAATGGGTGGACCACCGTGTCGGAGATGCTTATCTCTGGCCCACCGGTCTGACCGATCTTGCGGTGAGCATGGGAAAGTGGCGGTTTGGCACAGGCCAAACCGCCACACTCGTAATGTGGTGGGCTTCACCGCTGGCCCATCGGTCTTCGGGCCGCCAAGGTCAGAATGACCACCTAAGTCTTAAACTTGAACTTCACAATGAATCACAAGATGTGACAGATTTACATGTATCTATATATTGTGTTGTTCAGAAAGAATGTATTTCTTAGAAATCTGGAAATATTACTCCTATTTATTCCATTTTAAAAGAGAAGTACAACACCTAGGATTGAAAGGGAAATACATTTTTTGTTGGTGCAAGTCAAACATTAATCTCTGAAATTTGACTGGTGTGTATTAGATGTGTGTTAGGGTCGCTGTTGATAAATTATGGGTTAGTTTTCTAGGTGCTTGGATGGTAAAATATTTTTCAAAGTAATACTGAGTGAGATATGTAGTTAAAGTCTGCTAGGTGTAGTTAAAAGTGTGGTCTGTAAAAGTAAATGTAGCTTAGTCTGCTAGTGGAGATGGTGTTTATACACTTATACTGCCAGATTGTCATGTCTTATATAATCTATTTGTAAATTACAAAATACATGTTAAATTAGATATTACTCATGTCTGAGATATACTGCACATTTCCTATAAAGTATGGTGCTTTCTGCTGAAAACCAGAGAGATTGCCTTTTAAGATGAATATAGAATTCATGCACTTGCTTGACTATAGGCAAAGTACTCTATAGAGCATGCTAACTATAAAGTAAGTGAGATACATCTTGATAAAAAAGATAGAGCCTTTACTAGAGGTAGAACAACAGCTACAGAAAGATTAATACATTGAAGCATGTATTGAATAACCATTTATGTATGCAGCACCATGAATGGCAATTGCAGACACCCTGGCATAACCCTCTATTATATAACAGAGTTGCAGAGATGTTTTTCACCACTTGTATACAGATATAGAGAGTCATACAGTTACTAAAACAGGCAGTCTCATACTAGCATATGTACTAAAACACCTCATTAGACTACTACAGGTGGGTACCTACATTATATAAGGAGCACTATCAAAGGCAACTGCAGATACACTCAAATGCCCCTGTAGGCACGAACACGGGAACTTATTCACACACTTAAGTAGACATTTACAGAGTCATACAGGTACCAATATAAACAAAGACATACTTGCAGTAGCACTAAATATCTGATGGGACTACTACGGCTGCAAACCTAAATTTAGTCGGATATATAACCAAATTGTGACAAAGTGTTTTCAATTATCCAGAAAAATGATGCTTTAATGTAGGCTGTGGCCTACTAGTACAGAGTGTGTGTGTCCTCTGTCATTCACCACACAAAGTGGTAAAGAAACATACTATTCCGTTTTAGAAACAAACGTACATACTTCCAGACCCCTAACCCAAGTCTTATGTAGAGTATACCACTCATCAAGGAACTGACATTCATCTTTGCAAAGCATTGACTCTGCGTCTCAGCCACTCACAGAGCAACAGAGACACATCTACAATCACTAACTTACTCAGAAAGCACTTATGTATGCAGCATCATCAAAGGTAATGTTAGACACAGTGACACACCTGTCCATTGTTTACACAGCCACTGAGGTATATGTTTAGCCACTTACATGCACATGTATACAGATATATACAGGTAGTACAACACATACTCACATGCTGAAGATGAACTAAAACATCTGCTTGCACTAATGCAGGTGAACTCCTATATGTATTTGGTTGTATAGGGAAGTAGTGACATAATCTAGTCATTTATGGAGAGAAATACTGCTGTAATCATCAGTGAGGACTACTAGTGGAGAGCCTGTCTGTGCTCTGTCACTGGCTATTGAAATTGGCCTGTCAAATCCCTTTCTCAAGTCTCAAATTCCTGTATTACTGAACATATTTAAACTGTATAATGTATAATGTGCTGTAGGTATGCCATCAATGATAGTGCAAAGTGATTAAGTGACTAAGAAACATACTTTTCAGTTTTAGAAAGTTACTTATGTGGTTGCAGACCCCTATTCCAAACACTAGATAGAGTATACTACTCAACAAAAACCTGAAATTTATATTTCCAAGGAATGGATGCTGTATCCAGTGAGTGAGGGAGAAAGAAACTTCTACAATCACTCACATACTCTGAAAGTAATATTATATACAGCACTATCAAAGGCAATTGCAGACACTTACATACTTCTGTATTCCCTAATACAGGCACTGAGGTAATTGGTCAGCCACTTACAAACACATTCACATAACCACACAAGTACTAAAATAGTTAGTCACATACCAGCAGATGTACTAAAACAAAATATATACAGGCAGATATACAGGCAACCACTGAGACAATCTTTTCATGTATCCAAGCAAAAACATATTTAACCATGGGTGAAGCCCACAGGTGTATAGACTCCCTATGCTCTGTCAGTCCCTAACTCACATTGGCCTCTGAAAGTCATTTTTAAAGAGACAGAACTATAAGTTTCAAATTTAATAGAACAATATTATTGATATTATAATGAGACAGCTGGTTACGTTGGTATGTAGCTCTTGAAAATATTTAGGCCCTCATTACAACCCTGGCAGTCGGTGATAAATTGACAGTAATATTGCCAACAGAATGGCAGTAATTACCGCCAAATTATGACCATGGTGGATAGATCTCAGATAGACAGCCACTTTACCATACCAACCACCAGGGCGAAAACAAAAGCCACCACGGCGGTAGCTGCCTACAGCCAGGTGGAAGTCAATGTTCTGCCCACCATATTGAGGCAACCCAATCCACCAACTTTTCCGGGGCGGTACCAATGACATCAAAAGCCTGGCAGAAACAGTGCACAGAAGGGAAAGGACTCACCATTGGAGACACATGGAAGAACCACGCCCCCATGGCGCGTCAACTTCAGATCTTCCCAATGATTTTCTACTTCCTGCTCCACCACGAACACCAATGACGGCGAAGACGACCATGGTGAGTACAGCCGACTAGCACACCGGTTGGAGGAAAAAGACAGTGACACACACACACAACACACACACTTCCACCCCTAACACCATACACACTATCAGATGCAGTAAGAAAACATATTTACCCCGTACCTCGGATAAATAATACATGGACTACAGGAATAGATGTAAGTGAGTGTGATAATATAAATACAGTGGAAATACGAAAATCCAATCTAATGGTATATATACATATGTACAGTTCAAAGGACACTGCCCAGTCCTCAATGTGCGTGGGCCACAGGGCCACATGACAAAGTCCAATGCCCCACTTGTCTCCTGCAGCAACACAAAGAGAACACTGCAGGGGCATCAGTTGGAAAATAGGCAGGCACCTCCGGGGGACGGGGAACGGGGGGCACCTCAGCCGGCAGATGTTAGAAGACCACTGGTCCTGGAGGGGGCAACATGCCCTGTGTTTGGTCCTGGGGAGTGCAAGGCCACAGTCTCTCAAGTGGGTGACTTGCCCACATGCTCTGGAGGGGGCACCATGCCCTGTGCTTGGTCCTGGGGAGGGAAGGCCACAGTCTCTCAAGTGGGTGACTTGCCCACATGCTCTGGAGGGGGTAACATGCCCTGTGCTTGGTCCTGGAGAGTGCAAGGCCACAGTCTCTCAAGTGGGTGACTTGCCAACATGCTCTGGAGGGGCCAACATGCCCTGTGCTTGGTCCTGGGGGGTGCAAGGCCACAGTCTCTCAAGTGGATGATTTATCCACTGGTTCTGAAGGGGGCATTGTGCCCGGTGCTCTTGTTCCTGTGGAGGATGGGGTGAGTAGGTACCATACCCACTGGTTCTGGAGGGGGCATCGTGCCCTGTGCTTCAGATCCTGGGGAGTGCAAGGTCACAGTCTGCCAGCTGGGTGACATTCCCACAGGATTTGCAGGGGGCAGGCCGCACAACAGTCCATGGAGGCAGGTCTATACACCGTCCACCAGCGGTGACGACTTCACAGTGGTGGTGCTGCTGATGCTGCTGGTGGTGGTGGGGGAAGGCTCCAGCCCGTCCCCTGCAGCCTCGGATGGCTGCCCACTGCTGGTGGTGGTGCTGCTGGTGGGGGGAGGCTCCAGCCCATCCCCTACAGCTTCGGACGGCTGCACAACCATGATTGGTGGTGGGGTCTTCAACTGGGTCCCTGCACCAAGCCCGTTGTCCTTCCTGCCTGCTGGTGCAGGCCCGAGCCCTTCCTGGTAGCAGCTGGGGATGGCTCCTTGTCCTTCTCGAAAACAGCTGGGGATAGCTCCTTGCCCTTATTGGCAGCAGCTGGGGATGGCTCCTTGCACTTCTTTGCAGCAGCTAGGGATGGCTCTTTGCCCTTCATGGCAGCACTTGGGGCAGGCTCCTTGCCCTTCTTGATAGCAGCTGGGGATGGCTCCTTGCCCTTCCGGGCAGCACTTGGGGCAGGCACCCTTTCCCTGAGGCTGCCTGGTGCCCTGGATCCTTTCCCACCACAAGGGGGTGTGGAGACTACTGGACCCATGGACTGTGTGGCTGAGGTGCTTGCCTGGGTTTTTGCCACCCTGGCCAGACATGAAGGACGGGGGTAGGGGTGGGGAAGAGGTCAATGGTGGGGAGGAAAAGCTGCTTAAGGACGTTGGGACGGGGAGAGGGAGTGGAGGAAGGGGGAGTCGTTGTGGGAGGTGTCTGTCTGCTGTGTTTGGGTGCATGTGCATGGGCTGGATGCTATTGTGAGGTGGATGGCTGTTGGGTGTCTGAGTGCTTGCGTTTGTGTACCTTGGGAGGGGGGACAGACAGAGTGGGAGAGGACACAGGGGACGTGTGCATGGCTGTTGTGGTGGTGTCTGCATTGAGGTGTGTGTTTCTGCTAGGTGTGGTGGTGATGCTGGCAGTGGATGATGGTGTAGTGCATGCTGGTGTGAGTGTAGATGCAACTGGTAGGGAGATGGTGGAGGAGGAGGAGGGGGACACAGTGGAGGTAGTGGATGTTGGTATGTCTGCATCTGAATGGTGTTTGTGTGAGTGCCTGTGGGATGATGTGTGGTGCTTGTGTTTGCCTGTGCCACTCTTGTGTGTTGTCCTCGGTGCATGCTCGTCTGCCTGTGTGCTTGGGATACGTTGGGGTTCAGGAGAATGGGTTTGGGAAGAGGAAGTTGGAGGGGGGAGGGTGGATCAGGGACAATGGCTGCCATCAGAGAGGAGGCCAGAGCCTGGATTGATCTCTGTTGGGCGGCCAAGCCAGTGTGAATGCCCTCCAGGAATGCATTGGTCTGTTGCATTTGGGCTGCCAGCACCTGGATGGCATTCATTCATTTAACTTTATTTCGGTAAGTAAAAAACATACCATAAAAGTACAATAGACATAAAAAAAAAAGAAGAACTTTTTGAGAACAAGAGGGTACTAAAGATAAAAACACAGTAGGAAATTTAAAAAGTTTAAAAATCAAACAAAATAACAACCAGATAACCACCTCTTAGTATAAAAAAGAGTCCACTCAGCAAAAAACAGGTTCCATAAATCAGTAAATAGTTGATAATAGAATGAGACAATATCTGTATCCTAAAGAGTAAAGACTAAAATCATGCATCCAACTTGATGAATATACATAAATAAATCTAAAAGTTGAATCCCCAATCTTACTCCTTAAAATTACAAGTCTTAACCGTCAGAATAATTCAAAAGATTTTACCGCTGATAAAACTATCTAGACGGGTGAATCACATTTTAAAATTCTCACAACATAAGGCAAGGGACCGGTTCCATAAGTCAATAAATAATCAATAATATAATAAACCAATATCTATATCCTATGAAACAGAAACTACAATCATGCATCCAAATTCAATAAATATACATAGATAAAACTAAGAATTAACTACCCAGTCTTTTTCCTTAAAATTGCTAATCTCAACCGCCAGATTGACTCGAGAAATGTTGCCACTGGTAAGACTATCTGGACGGACGGTCGCTTTTTAAAATTCTCTCAGCATGGAAACTAGATCTAACCCCTATTTGTTTGCAAAGCGGGATGAGCCAAAGTGCTCTTTGTTTATGATACACATGAGAGTGGAAAAAAACATGTAAAACAGTCTCTTCACTTTTGCAACCCATCGGGCATAATTTAGATTTGTTAATTGAGCTGGGCCATTTGTACGTTGAGCAGCACAAAGGAAGGGACCCAATTCTGAACCTAATAAAAAGGGCACGAGCAAATGGAGATAACGCTGCGTCCATAAAAGGCTCAAATTCATAATGACATTTGGCAGATAAGTAATTGTCAGACATAGACAATGGGATAGAACTAGCAAATTGGCCAACCTGAACATTATGCCAAAAGGCATCCTTTAACAGTTGTGCAGCATTTTTAGGAATGGAAATAGGATCCTGCCAATAGGACCCTAAGCCGAGCTGGGTAAAAGATTGTTCGACAAAGACACACCATTTAATTTTGATAATAGAATCACGGCCCACCAAATTAAGAAGCCCGCAGCGAAAAGGGATTAGGGCATCTGTTGTCCATAACCGAATCCAAAACAACAGGGGCCTTAAGGCAGCAATCTGCGAAATTGAGAAGAGGTTTAGGTCCAGTCATATGGGCAAAGATGGAGTGCTCGATGGGACCTTTAGCAACATTTTTTAAAACTGATTTTCTGCCCTTGCCAAATTTGCCAAATTGCAATGGCCCCAGAGTTCGGCGCCATAAAAGGCGCCCCCCCTAGCTTGGGATTTATATATTTCGAGGGCAGTGGACCTTGCAAATTTGGGGGATCTGGAGGCAAATCTAACGATACCACCCGCCCTCTACTTCAGGCATAATAAATATTTTTGGCGTTGAGCATGCCAAAGATGTGAATCTTCCACTTTTATGCCTAAATAATCAAAGGTGCCCACCCTCTCCAAAGGAACACCTTCTAAATGTACAGGCCTCCTCATTTTATGCCTAATGTCCCCAAAGACCATGTATTTAGTTTTTGCTGAATTAATTGATAGCCCATGGTCAATACAAAACTCCAGAAATCTGGAGAGCAGTCTAGAAAGTCCCATGGCAGTACGTGATAGTAGTAGAGTATCATCTGCAAAGAGAAGACAAGGGAGCTTCTGCCCGCCCAGACTAGGGGCATCGCTTTGGCAATCTAAAGGGTATGGCAAACAAGCATTAATAAACAAAAGAAACAAGGTGGGCGCCAAAACGCACCCTGTGGTACTGAAAATTCTAGACCCGTGTTATAAACGTCGTCGTATCACAACGATTTTGGTATCAGCAGACCGGGAATGATTAGAATAGTATGCACAAGCATTGTATTCATATTCGGGTAACAAAATCACCCGAATATCAGAGTTTCCGTCCTGAACCCTCGTGTTCCATTTAAACGACAGACATTTTATGATTGCCCTCACATAGGCCAATGTCTAATGCTGAAAACGAGTCTGAAGGACACGTACATCTTTGCTGACTCCTCTGTGACCTGGGCAAGCTGACTCCACTGCCTGAAGCCAAACCTGTTCGGCCAGTTTCTTTCCCAGTGGCCGAATGAGATGAGTATCAAGGCACAACACATCATAAACCTTTCATCACACACAAACCATGCCTAATCTTACACACACCTGTCCCTGTTTCTTTCTTTATGACTTGCTTTAGAAGGAGGAGGTACCCGTTTATATTGGGGGTCCGTCGATATCTGATGAAAGTACTAAGCTTTGCCGGGTAATTGATTGAGGGCTGGACAAACTGAAATATGGGCTTGTCATCATAACCCTGCTATTACTTTGTAGTGAAAATATGTGAATGGTCAACTGTAAAATAAGGAATGTTTGCCTAAAGCATAATATTTTGTATAAAAGAGAAGGTTAGCTTTGCAAGAGGAGCAGTCTCCTGAGAATATACACTGTGTTGTACTTCTAGGATACCTGTTACTGGCTGCAGCCAATAAACAAGATCTTTGACTTCACCAAGAAGACTCTGTGTATCTGTAGTCTGAAACAGGAAGGACTCGAAGTCTTAGGGTGTGTTCCCTGGCACCACTGGGTTCTGAAAAACCCAGTACTTCAGTTGGCGCCCAGCGTGGGGCGATTTCAGCGGTACCAGTCCAAGCCAGAGGTTCGTGAGGAGCTTCGTGTGAAAATTCTGGACGAAGGCCGCCACTTCATTGACCCCTGTATGTCGACGTGGTCCGAAAGTCTTTGCTGCGAGGTTCCCCGCTTTCTGACGGCTACGAAGGACTGCTGCCCTGACTATCGCCCTGTTTTGAACCCTTGATGAATTGGTAGAGCGAAACGATAAACGAGTCTTCTGGTGACGTCATCGATACCTCAGTTAAGTATAAGTGGAGCGTCTCCCAGTCCTTAGTTTGGTTCTTAGTTTGGTATCCCCTTGGGATCTTTGATTTGGAACTTGCAAGTACCAAAGCCGAGGGATTTGTGTATTCACGAGACTATCGTATTCGATAATCCTTTGAAGTTTGAAGCTAGACTAGAGAGCGAAGATGCCTGGTCTTAGCAGATATGGAAATTTGTTTTGTCTTGGTTATAATAGGGATTCCCGATTGGAGGACTCGTGTCCGGTTCCTCCGATTGGGACTCCAACCTATGAACTATATGTGAAACATGGCATAGGCCCCCTCACATATAATGAAGTATGGATCCGATACACCAGGAAAGATGGTGTTTTAAAATGGCCCCAATATGGTAGTTTTGACACAGAGATTCTGGATAATCTGGAGGTTAAACTTTTTAAGAAGAAAGCCCGGCCGGCGATGTTTGACTCTTTCCGCCTATGGCGTAAGGAAGCCAAACAGAAGGAAATTAAATTAGCAAAGAGAAATAAGAGGGAAGAAGGTATCTCGATAATGCAAGCTGCCATGCAGTTTAAAGATGATGAAGAAGAACAGATGAATGAGCAGTTGCACAGGCAACGTAAAATGGTGACCGATAAATGTTATCCAGTTCTTCCGCTTCTTCAGCAAGATGCAGCAAAAGAACTTGAGAAAGATCCTTTAATGTCACACTTGTTGAGTTCGCCACCCCCTTATGCGCAGAATGCCACAGCACCTCCGCAACCTTTAGCTGTGCAACCTCCGGTTATTGTGCCTCAGGTTCTTCCACAGCCGCCAGCTCCTTTTCAGTTGGCTCCTACTACTATGGTGCAGCCCCTTCAAGGGCCGCCGACTTCGCTACCTGCTCCATCTGTACCTCCTGCGACTTTATGTACTACATCGACTGCCTCTTCTGGTGTTCTTCCTGATACTTCCTCTGCGTCTGCTTCTGCGTCTGCCTTGCCTCCCTCTGTTTTTCCTCCTGTTCTTTCATCAACTTCTCCTTCTGTCCGACAGAGAATGACAGATACTGTTGCCAGCCTTATATTTCCTCTCTTTGGGTCGTCTGGTGTGACCCCAGATTCGGAGCGTAAGCAGTCGCGTAGTCAACTGCCTAATTCTCAAGAGAGAGAAATGTTTGACCGTATGGCACGTAAATGGGTTGTTTACCCTTTAAGATACGATGTAGAGTCTGTTATGGATGTCTTCCGCCAATGGGAAGCACCGAAACAAAGATACGTTTTTGAGAAAATGTGTGCTTTCCTTTGTGAGGAATTGGAAGATAATGATTTGGAAACAAATCTGCCTGATTTGTGCCGTGTACAGTTTGAGTTTGCAAAGGGCACGATTGTGGGTTCGGATGTTGAGACAGCAGTTGCGACGTTGTTGTCCTTTAGGAATAAGGATCCTTCTCAGTCATTGTTCCAACATGACTCCTCTGTTAAAAAAAAGGTGCGACAGTACCCAATGAGAGAAGTCCCTCCGGTATGGAAGGACGCCGTTGCGGCTGATGTTGCTAATCAAATTGATGCTCTCCCAGCTCATTTTCAGCGTGTTTGGGTACATGTTCCGTGGAAGCGAGCTGAAGTTTTAGCCCTTAAGCAGACTTTGCCTGATCCCCGTAAAAACCCTGCAGGGTATTATAAGGAATTATCACAGACTGCAGACTCATGCATTATGAATTTAGCCGACATAGACATGTTATTTGGGAATGTTGTTCCACAGCCTTTGTGGTGATTGATTTGCCATACAGATCATGCACAAGAGTTAGGTGACTCATGGGCTAATATTAGTGCTACAAATGATAGACAAGTTGGTGGTGCCAAGCCTGAGCCTTTGGTAGCAGAACTGCCTGCTAGGATAATTACTTACATGAAGACTTTAATGCCTGCGATGCGTGTGAATTGGGATAAATTGTCTGTGTGTAAGCAGAAGAAAGATGAAACAGTGTCTGATTTCTTCACCAGGTTTGAGGAAACGTTTATCGACCACAGTGGTCAAGTTTGTGCACAATTTGCTTGCCGAGCTGTGTAAGAAATTGAAGGATTCAGAGAGTTCTTGGGCCGTTTCCTCTTCAGCACAAATATTGGCTACTGCACAGTACTACGAAAATAGGGATAAAGATGAGAAGGATAGAGCAGACAAGAAAACTAAAGAATTAAAGACGAAGGTTCTTTTACAACAGGCGTATCCGCCACGTGGTGGTCAGAGTAACTATCAGCAACCTCAACAGTTCCAGAGAAACTCGCAAAGGTTCGAGTTTTCTCAACCATGTGTTCCTGTAGGTCCCAATCAGTGTTCATATTGTAAAGAAGAGGGTCATTTCAAGTATAGTTGTCCTATTTTGTTACAGCGTACGAATGGTGCTTCTGGCGCAAGAGGTCGAGGTGTTCAACAAGCTCCTAGAGGTAGAGGACGTGGAAGTTTCCCCCAGAACACGCGTTCCTTTCCGTCTCAAAACTCAATGAATAGTTTTGACCAGCAACATAACGCGTCTGGTAGGACGGCTCAGTACTATGCTGACGACTACTATGCAGAAGATGAGAACTTGGAAGGTAATAATTGCTAGGACAGCCATAGACGAAGAGAGGGAGTTTTTTTAGTTCCAGTGGATCAGAATGGACCTTATGTTAAGGTGATTACCTCAGGTGTGTCGGAGCCTTTTATGTTGGATACTGGTGCTACACAGAGTTCTATTATGCACTCAAAACTCCCTGGCGCACCTTTGTCTGGCAGGATGAATGTTTCAGTAGGTTTTTCTGGCGCCCCGGTTAGAAACACAATTTCTAGTCCTATGTCCCTTTCTGTTGGACCTTGTGAATTGGAAGCACCCCTTATTCTGACGACAGGTTGCGGTGAAAACTTGTTAGGATTGGATTTGTTGAAAAGATTGTATGCGACATTATATTGTTCTCCTTCAGGAGTACAACTTACACTGGGTAGGAAAGTGGTCTCTCCAATGTATTTGTCGAAGGATAAACTTTCAACCGAATTGTCGTTTCTTCCTGATACCATTTGGGCTACCGGTCCTAATGACGTGGGTCTGTTGGAAATACCGCCTTATGTTGTGACATTGAAAGCCAATGTTAAATTACCACGCATTCAACAATACAAGATCTCTAGTGAAGGTGAAAAGGCGTTGCTAGCGATCATTTATGATTTAATTGAAAAAGATGTGATTGAAGAGACAAGAGGCAACGTTTGTAATAGTCCTGTTCTGCCTGTTTTGAAACATACTGACCCCTCTAAGCCACCTGTTTACAGGCTCGTGATTGATCTTAGAGAGGTAAATAAAATAGTTGTGCCACAGTTTCCAGTTGTTCCTGATATCACTGCCATATTGACTATGATTCCAGCTTCAGCCACCTGGTTCTCGGTGATTGACTTAAAGAAGGCTTTCTTCAGCATCCCGATTGCAAAGGAGAGCAGGGATATTTTTGGCTTCAGTTTAGGAGGCCGAAGTTTCCGCTTCAAACGCGCTCCACAAGGCTACTGTGAAAGTCCATCAATATATAGTCAGGCTTTAAAAACACAGCTTGATGCAATTGTTTTACCTGACGGCGCTACCCTTATTCAGTACATTGATGATTTGCTAGTCGCTACAGATACTGAAGAGATTTGTAAAGAAGCCACCTTGTTGTTGTTGCGTCATTTGTCTGATTTACATCACAAAGTGTCCCTTTCAAAACTGCAATATTGTCGACAAGAAGTGACCTACTTAGGTCATCTCTTATCGAAGGAGGGAAGGAAACTGACCTCAGAAAGAATTCAGCCAATTGCAAAATTGAGTGTGCCAAAGACACAGAGAGAAGTACGTGCTTTCTTGGGCATTACATCATACTGCAGACAATGGATACCGAATTTTTCTTTGCTGGCCAAACCTTTGGTAGCATTGACCTATAAAGATACACCAAACCCCGTTCCGTGGTCTGAAGATTGTCAGAAAAGTTTTTCCGAATTGCGTAATGCATTGTGTTCGGCTCCTGTGTTGGGTACCCCCGACTACAGTAAGCCCTTTACACTGTATGTCCATGAGAAAGAGGGTTGTGCATTGTCAGTGCTGACACAGTCTTTTGGAGACAAGCAACGCCCATGCGCATATTTTTCGTCAACTTTGGATCCGGTAGCTAAAGCATTGCCGAGTTGCTTGAGAGCCACAGCGGCAGCAGCTGTTTCTATTCGACAGTCTGCTGGGTTAGTGATGAATAATATGTTGATTGTGATGGTTCCACATGCAGTGGACATGTTGTTAAACAGGACCAAGACACAGCATTTAACTAGTGCTCGATTGTCAGGTTACGAGTTGACACTGTTAGCGAGTCATGTGCACATAAAGAGGTGCAATATGTTGAATACTGCCACGTTATTGCCAATTTCAGTAGAAACAGATGATGTTGAACAACATGATTGTTTTCTTAGGACAGAAGAAGAAACGAAAGGGAGAGTAGATCTTAAAGATACTCCTCTTGTAAAGTGTGATGGTACCTTATGGGTGGATGGTTCATGCTTCAAGCTTCCGAATGGTGATACGACTGCAGCATATGCTGTCACAACTTTGCATACGATTGTTGAAGCTGCACGTATACCACATAATTCAGCTCAAGCAGCAGAGCTGATTGCACTTACAAGAGCGTGTGTGTTATCGAAAGGAATGAAAGTGACCATATATACCGACAGCCAGTATGCGTTTGGTGTGGCCCATAGTTTTGGACGATTGTGGAAAGAACGTGGGTTCCTGACTTCGCATGGAGCTAAAATTCAGAATGGTCAGTTGGTGAATGAGCTTCTTGAGTCACTGACCTTGCCATTACAAGTTGCGATTGTGAAATGCAGTGCACACAAGAAGGTTACTGATGATGTCGGTCGTGGCAATGCATTTGCTGACGAAATCGCAAAAGAAACAGCAAAAGATGTGATGAATCGAATGTATGTTGCAGGCCCCGCAAGATGGGTTGGTGACGTTGGAATATGTGAAGATACGATAGAGGGTGTGAAGTCTCTTCAAGCTGAAGCTTCAGAGAAAGAGTTGAGTGTGTGGAAAGAAAGTACGGGTAAATTGGATGAAAATGGTTGTTGGGTTGACTTGTCAGAACATCAGCGATGGTTGTTACCCAATGCGTATGTGCTTGCAGTGGTGACAATGGCTCATGGAATGGCCCATATCAGTGTGAAAGGGATTTGTAAGTTGTTGGCTCCAGTATGGCAAAATGCTGGAATTCCTAAATGTGCAGAGAATGTGGTCAAGAATTGCATGGTGTGTCTGAAATACAATCCTGGTAGGGGAACCCCAACTCCAGCTGGTCATTTTGCGCCTCCAACGTATCCGTTCGAGGTTTTTCAGCTAGATTTCATCCACATGGAAAGGTGCAACAATCTGAAATACGTACTCGTTGTTGTTTGTGCCTTTTCAAGATGGGTAGAAGCATATCCCTTAAAAGACAACACTGCCTTATCCACAGCTAAAGCCCTTGCCAAAGAATTCTTCCCTAGGTTTGGAATGCCGAGAATGGTCTGGAGTGATAATGGGAGCGAATTTGTGGGTCGAGTGATGAAAAAAGTATGTGAAGGGCTAGGTATCCAGCAAAAATTCCACGCTGCAAATCACCCCCAATCAGCTGGACCAGTAGAGTGCTATAATGGCACGCTAAAACTGAAGTTGGCAAAGATACAAGCGAGCTCTGGTCTTAAATGGCCTGACGCTCTGCCTCTAGCACTCCTATCAACAAGAATGACTGTGCATTCGCGAGTGGGACTTAGTCCCTATGAAATTGTGTTCGGCCGCCCGGCCAACATATGGGGAGTGCCAAGACCAACAAAATTCAGTGAGATCGAACACCCTGTACTGCTTGATTATTTGTATGAATTGACGGCTAAATTGCGTGTTCTACACCAACAGGTTCACGATACTCTGCCTCAGGTCTCTGAAGCTCCAGGACATCTTATCGATCCTGGATTATGGGTACTGGTCAAGAACTTCCAGCGGACAAAGAATGACCAGCCCCGTTGGAGCGGCCCCTACCTCGTCCTTCTCTCAACAAGATCAGCTGTTCGAGTGGAAGGGAAAAAGAACTGGATCCACGGCGTACACTGCAAGAAGGTCCCTTTTCCTCTACCGTACGACCGGTGGGTCCAGAAGGGGATCGCTGACTCTGAGACTGAGACTGTGCCTCGTTTTTTGCCATTTAGCGATGCAAGTGTAAAAGGAACAATTTCTGAACAAGAAAGTGACAATAATTTGCAAGAAGCTGTGCCACCGTCAATTCGATTGAGCACTACAGAGCCTGAACTCTTGTTCCAGAACCAGACAGTACCTGGAAAAAGCCGTTATAATTTGAGACCAAGAACTAAGGACAAATAATTTTTTTCCCGTTCCTTTGCTATTTTTTTAAAGTGCGGCTCTCTCATCTGAGAAACTTTCTTATTTTTGTTTTTTTTCTTTTCGAACCGCCATCCGGGTTCAGCTGTAGGGTCGTGGTTGCCCAAGTCTTTGGAGTGCAGCTGAAGATGTTAGGTCGACAGTTCTGGTCTGTCTAAGGGAGTTGCCCTGGACTGACAGAAGCATTCCCTAGCATAGAACACCCTGCCACCACGAGCAGCAATTAGAGAGGATGGAGTTTTTCAAGAATGAGAGACCTGCCAGACAGATGGACTTTAAAGCCAGAATGTGTATAATAATGACAAAGAAACGATTTTTGATATTATGTATTTTCATGTTGCTTAGTGTAATGACGTTTTTAATAGGATATGTTTTATTCTCTTTTCAAGTGACATTTGCACCCATTACTCAGCCCATACCTCCTTCTACTGTTTCCTTGCATTCTTTTCACCCCCTGCCTGAACACGAGTCTGCCAGAAGATTAGAGTTTGTCAACAATTCATTCATTCAGCTTCTACACCAACACCAATTAGTAGTGAACACAACTAACTGTTGGGTGTGTGGTCTTATGCCTCATACTACTGATAAAGGTATCCCTTATCTGGTCCTGCCTTTCAGCCATAATGGTTCAGTATGGGCATATAGAACGGTGTTCATATACGCGTATGAAGCCAACCCCCTACGTTCTGTGAAAGATAATCCTAAGAATAGTGCTCTAGCTAAGGGTATAGTAGATATGATTAGGGAAGATATTTCCTATAAGACTATCCCGAGAGATGAGACACTAGCATATATTGGATGGAACGTAACAGGATATGGAGTTACTCTGAGTGGTAACCAGCGAGCAAAGAGATCCTCCCCGATTTGGATTGTACCCCATCAGGGTCACCTATGTCTGCAAGGTAATGGCAAGAATCCCAGAGCTCAGTTAGGAAAAAGTATCTGCACTGAAACATATGTTTTTGCGTCTCAGACTTCTCCTTCGTCCTTAGCAGCTAAGGGTACCTATTTCATCTGCCATAAAAGAGCCTATACATAGTTGCATCCTGACTTCTCAGGCACATGTTTTGTTTCGTTCCTGTTACCTCCCACCTACACGGCCGCGGCAGATTACCATAAGACAAGGATAGTTAGAGGTGTCATAAGTAAAGAAGACAGTACAGGACAAGAATTTGGAGATTTCGTGAAGGGTTTTCTGCCGTTTTGGGGGCCTATGGTTAACAGCAGGAACATAAGGCAATTGACAAGGGTGGTTGAATCCACGGTAGTTGAAACCGCCGGTGCCCTTGGTAATTTGACTGCTGAGCTCCAGTCGGATCGCCTTATGACTCTTCAGAACAGGGTCGCATTAGATGTCATACTTGCAGACCGGGGTGGGGTATGTTAAGTGATCCAATCAAGTTGCTGTGTTTTCATCCCAGATAACGCTCCGACAGTCTACCAGGCCATTTCCAAACTGCATAAGATCTCCGAATCTATTCACGTAGATTAAGGAGATTGGTCATTGATGGGGTGGTTCTGGGAGCTGATATCCGCCTGGGGATGGAAGACTCTGGTAGTCATTGGGATGATCTTAGCCATTCTTTTCCTGTCCTGTCTGTGTGTACAGTGTGCTCCTGCAATATGTGGCCTCTTTGCTACATCGTGTGTAAGGAAACCTGTATCAAGGGACGAGCTAAGTAATAGGATGATGCTACAGCAACATCTCAACGACTTTATGAATATAGACCTGGACTCAGATTAGCGTGAGTATAGGTTATTGCCTATGTAAGGGCAAAAGGAGGGTCTGTGGTACTGAAAATTCTGGACCTGTGTTATAAACGTCGTCGTATCACAACGATTTTGGTATCAGCAGACCGGGAATGATTAGAATAGTATGCACAAGCATTGTGTTCATATTCGGGTAACAAAATCACCCGAATATCAGAGTTTCCATCCTGAACCCTCGTGTTCCATTTAAACGACAGCCATTTTATGATTGCCCTCACATAGGCCAATGTCTAATGCTGAAAACGAGTCTGAAGGACACGTACATCTTTGCTGACTCCTCTGTGACCTGGGCAAGCTGACTCCACTGCCTGAAGCCAAACCTGTTCGGCCAGTTTCTTTCCCAGTGGCCGAATGAGATTAGTATCAAGGCACAACACATCATAAACCTTTCATCACACACAAACCATGCCTAATCTTACACACACCTGTCCCTGTTTCTTTCTTTATGACTTGCTTTACAAGGAGGAGGTGCCCGTTTATATTGGGGGTCTGTCGATATCTGATGAAAGTACTAAGCTTTGCCGGGTAATTGATTGAGGGCTGGACAAACTGAAATATGGGCTTGTCATCATAACCCTGCTATTACTTTGTAGTGAAAATATGTGAATGGTCAACTGTAAAATAAGGAATGTTTGCCAAAAGCATAATATTTTGTATAAAAGAGAAGGTTAGCTTTGCAAGAGGAGCAGTCTCCTGAGAATATACACCGTGTTGTACTTCTAGGATACCTGTTACTGGCTGCAGCCAATAAACAAGATCTTTGACTTCACCAAGAAGACTCTGTGTTTCTGTAGTCTGAAACAGGAAGGACTCGAAGTCTTAGGGTGTGTTCCCTGGCACCACTGGGTTCAGAAAAACCCAGTACTTTATCCCTTGCCTCACACCACGTGCTGTTAAAAAAGCTGGAGTCAGGTCGCCAGTAACACCCCAGCGTACTTTAGCACAGTTGTCAGAGTAAAGATCCTTGATAATATTAATCATAGAACCCGGAACACCAGTAGTACTAAGGACCTCCCAGAGCTTGGCACGAGGGACAAGGTCAAACGCAGATTTCAAATCGACAAAGGCCACAAATAAGTGGCCTTTGTCTGCGTCTACGATCTTCCACTTGATGGTAGTAAATCGGAAGATCTGATCGATGGTACTGACCTTGTCCCTAAATCCCGCCTGAAGATGACTTAAGACCTGGTTTATCATTATCCAGTGTTTTATTCTGGTTAGCAACTGGTACGAAAAGATTTTCTGCAAGTTATCTAGTAAGCTAATAGGTCTATAATTCCCAGGGGAACTCTTGTCTCCTTTTTTGTGAACGGGACAATAATTGCCATCTTCCACGAGACCGGATAAGATCGAGTTGCCATGGCAGTGTTCGATACCCTATTGATGTACTGGGTCCATACAGATAGATCTGATTTGTACAGATCCGAAGGAATACCGTCTTGGCCCGGCGCCCTACCAGATCTTTGAGCACATATTGCCATTTCTGTTTCTTTTAAGGTAAAGGGCGGCATTTCAGGCTGGCACAGTGCAAAATCTATGAAAGTATCATCAAAATCCGACTGAGAGCCATACAGTTCCCCAAAATAGGAGAACCAAGTTCCTGAATTGATATGACATTCCAGAGTAAATGACAGGGCAGAATCACTACGCGAAACCAAAGTCCAAAAGAGCCTGGCATCGCGAGTACTAGCAGCCTCCGCCAGGCACTCCCATAAGTGTTCCTCATATTTGAGTTTAGATAACTTGCGAGTAGACACATAGGGGGTCATTCCAACCCTGGCGGTCATCGACCGCCAAGGTGGAGGACCACGGAAGCACCGCCAACAGGCTGGCGGTGCTTCCCTGCCCATTCTGACCGCGGCGGTAAAGCCGCGGTCAGAAAAGGGGATCCGGCGGTTTCCTGCCGGATTTCCCCAGTCTAGGCTGAATCTCCATGGCGGCGCTGCAAGCAGCGCCGCCATGGAGATTCCGACCCCCTTCCCGCCACCCTGTTTCTGGCAGTTTTTACCGCCAGGAACAGGATGGCGGGAACGGGTGTCGTGGGGCCCCTGGGGGCCCCAGCATGATTTTCACTGTCTGCATAGCAGACAGTGAAAATCGCGACGGGTGCAACTGCACCCGTCGCACCCCTGCAACAACGCCGACTCCATTCGGAGCCGGCTTCTATGTTGCAGGGCCTTTCCCGCTGGGCCGGCGGGCGCTCATTTGGCGGGCGCCCGCCGGCCCAGCGGGAAAGCCAGAATGGCCTCCGCGGTCTTTTGACCGCGGACCGGCCAAATGGCGGTGACCGCATGGCGGTCAGAATGACCGCCATAGTTCCTTCTCGCATGTGTAATGGCATCCCGGTTCTTTGACTTTAAGGCTTCAGATAAAAGATGCTTGGCCACCCGGCACCCTTTATCGAACCATTTGCATTTAGGTGCAGAAGGTTTTAATTGAGTTTTGAAAGGCTTGGTAAAAAGCTCCTTGAGTTCCACAAAAAGAGCCGCATGGGAGGACATAATTCCTGAAGGAGATAATACAATGGAATCCTCAAAAAGCTGATGACAGGACACCATAGTGCCATGCTTGTTATTCAGCAGATTAGATTCCAGGAACGAGGGCCACTTTACAGCACGCCTATTAGTGGACAGTTCCAACAAATGGTTAGAATCAACCAAAACAGTGGGCAGATCAAACACTGAAACTAAGGGTGTCTTATATGCAATTTGCAAGGGGGCATGGTCACTAGTACGGGGAAGACCCACCTCTACATTAGTTATGATGCCAAACTCGTAAATCTAAAATAACGTAATCCAAAAAACTGCTATAGTGTCCTCTGAAAAAGGTGGGCCTAGCAGGATTATCGTTTGGAAATCGGCCATTTCCAAAACGAAGGCCGTATGTAAGTGCAATAGTTGACTGCTGCCCTACATAGATAGATCGCAGGAGGTCAATAGCCTCCTCGCTCAAGGCAGCAGGGCTAACTGGGGCAGGGCCTGAGGTGCCTGGGGCGAAGGAGATGCCCACCCTTGTGGGTGAGCGGGCACGGGGAACTCACTGAGGGGCTGCTGGGAGGGCTGCGCAGGTACAGTGGGTGGCGGATGTACCTGTAGATGGGGTGGTCACAGAAGTGTCTGCCACCACCAGGGAGCTTCCATCGGAGGAGGTATACTGTCTCCTCCAGTCCCCGCCGTGGTGCTCCCCTCGCCCTCTGTCCCACTTGTGCCCTCAGCATCGGTGGACTCTGCCTCCTGGGTCCTGTGGGATGCAGCTCCCTCCATCGCTGGTACGTCTGCTCCTCTGCCAGATGATGCTAATGCACATAAGGACAGGATGACAAAAAAAGGGGGGGAGAGACAAAGGATACACTGGGTCAGTGGCTGCACCAACACCACCGTTGGCGTACACACCACCCTCACACACAGTAACAGCCCAACACAATATGCAATGCACTAACAGTAATAATGCTAGCCACCAGGGCATGGGGAAGGACACAATCTGCCAACTGCAGCAGACCTGGGACCCACACAGCCCTGCCCAGTAGTGGATGACTACAAGCTAGGTAGCAGGAATTTCACTTCAGAACCCTGCCCAACATGTGACCTACTCTGCAAAGTCAGGCCTGGCCTAGAGGTACCCACTGACATACATCCCTCACCCGGGTACCCCCCTACCATGCATAAGTTGTAATGATGGGAACTGTACTCACCCCCTTGTGGCTGCTGTGATGCCCTCAAGCGCCCATCCAGCTCCGGATAGGCCACCGCCAGTATGGGGCCATCAGGGTGGTCAGGGTTCAACGGGCACCCCTTCCCCGTTGGGAGGCCAACCCCAGCTGGGCCTCCGCCATCTTCCACGCTCAGCGTCTCAGGTCCTCCCACCGTTTGTGACAGTGGGTGCTCTGCCTGCCGTAGACTCCCAGGGTCCACACGTCCTTGGCGATGGCACACTATACATGCTTTTTTTGATGGGTGCTGACCTGCAGAGAAATATACACAGGGAACGGTATTAGTCAGACCATCCTGCCTGTTACACTCATGGCCCATCATACCCCTTCACATCGCCATTTGCACACAAAGGGCCAAGCACACACGCTGCCCACCGCCCAGGGGCATCCACCAATCCCTCCTACACGAGGCCTTCACACACACCACTCCATGCATTCACGCCCCTTGCATCGTGCTCACACTGTACTCACCTGTTGGTCAGGAGGCGCATACAGCAGTCGGTACTGGGGTAGGACTCCATCCACCAGTCGCTCCAACTCCACCGCGGTGAAGGCAGAAGCCCTTTCCCCAGTCTCACGAGCCATGGTAGGTTCCAGACACAGGTCACAGCAGCACATGCAGTGTAGGTCCACTCCTGTTGAAGGTCAGGTAGCAAGTGAGTGATCAGATAGAAAAAGGCAGTCACGCCCGTGGCGGTGCATACCGTCACCCCTGGCGTACATCACCATTGGCCACTGTACCCCATAGGGACCAATATTATCCAATGAGGCGTTGCACGGTGGTTCCAGATCGCAATGGCACACAATGTCAGCGGAATTACCTCGCTTCCACCAGTCCCTCCTCACAGAACAGGCGGATGCCATTTCGGGGGAGGCAGTCCTTGGATTATAACTGCGTCACAGTACACATTTGGAAATACAGGACAGAGCCACATATACATTAAAAATTTACATCATGCATTGTACTGTTGTGGCTACGATGTACAGTTTGTGACTGGGTCTTCACTCTTTTTCCCCGTAGATTGCTACCACTGCGGATGAATAGGAGATGGAAACATACCCCCGTGTACAGACCCCTGGTGGACTTGGCAACAATGGAGGACAGGCACATTATCCTCACCTATAGACTTGACAGGGCCACAATCACGGAGCTGTGTGCCCAATTGGAGCCTGACCTAATATCTGCTATCCGTCACCCCACTGGTATCCCCCCTCTTGTGCAAGTGCTATCTGTGCTCCATTTCTTGGCAACTGGTTCTTTCCAAGTGACAGTGGGCTTGGCAGCAGGAATGCCACAGCCAGTGTTCCCAGATGCTCTGACCAGAGTGTTGTATGCCCTGATTAAACACATGGGCAGCTACATTGTTTTCCCCCAGGTGGAGGATTTGGACACAGTGATGGCTGACTTCTATGCAATGGGACATATCCCCAACATCATTGAGGTAATTGATGGAACACATATTGCATTCCTCCCCCCCTGGCAAAATGAACAGGTGTTCAGAAATCAAAACAGTTTTCACTCCATAAATGTCCAGATGGTGTGCCTGGTGGACCAGTACATTCCTAAGTATTCTGGGTCGGTGCATGATGCCTTTATCCTGAGGAATAGCAGTATCCCAAATGTGATGGGCCAACTACAGAGGCACAGGGTGTGGCTAATAGGTGAGCCCTGGATCCTTCCCAGTGGATGTTGGTGTATGGGTATGGTGTGGGCCATATGGGATAGTGTGTGAGGCTAAATGTTATCCCTCGATATTTGCAGGTGACTCTGGTTACCCAAACTTATCATGGATACTGACCCCTGTGAGGAATCCCAGAGGAACGCTACAATGAGGCACATGGGCAAACAAGAAGGATAATCAAACGTACCTTTAGCCTCCTGAAGGCCAGGTTTCGGTGCCTCCCTCTAACAGGTGGATCCCTGTGCTACTCACCCAAGAAGGCCCGCCAGATAATTGTGGCATGCTGCATGTTGCACAACCTTGCCTTGAGACGCCATGTGCCTTTTCTGCTGGGGGAGAAGGTTGGAGATGGCCGTATGGCAGCAGTGGACACTTTGGACAGTGAGGATGAGGAGGCAGAGGTTGAGGATGAGGACAACAGAATTGCAGTGATTCGACAATACGTCCAATGACACACAGGTAAGACTGTTACTTTATATTTCACTGACATTTTTTTTGTTTCTCTTTGTCACTGGCAGGCTGTTATTTCCAATTTCCATGCCCACTCACTGTATCCTTTGGCAAATCATTTTGCAGATGTTGGTGCCGCCCTATCGCTTCTGGTGTGATCACTGAGGCCAGCTACAGGTCCTATGTGAACATTACTGTACAGTTGAATTGAAATGTTTGAACCTGATTAAACTAATACATACTTAAATCATTTGACATACTCCATACTTGTATTTATTCAAAGGGTGTTTAATGAAGTGATAAGGAGGAGTGGGGTATGTGCATTGGTATGGGGTGATGATGGAGGAAAGACTAGGGTATAGTTCCAGTCTATTTGTAGCACAGATGCATTGTCCATCGGGACATAGGAAGGGGAGCAATGGCAGTTCAAGGTGGAAAGGGTGACAGAGTGGGACACAAGGGTGACAATCAGGAGAGTCTCATTTCCTGACAGGGGTCTTGGCAAGTGTCTCTGGCTTCTGCCAGGATCGCAGGGAACATTTGTGGGTGGTTTGCGTTCTGCAGGGGGAGGGGTGCTGTTGGCCTGTTCGTCCTGTGGTGGGCCTCCTGTCCACTAGCGGCAGCGGAGGTGGAAGTTAGTTCAGATGTCTGGCTAGTGGCAGGGGCCTGCTGTTGTGAGGCTGCCTCGCTCATAATGCTGGCCAAGTGTGCCAGCACCCCTGCAATGGAGACCAGGGTGGTGTTGATGGCCTGCAAGTCCTCCCTGATTATCTGGTACTGTCCCTCCTGCAGCCACCTGTTCTCCTGCACGTTGGCTAGGATCTGGCCCAGCTTATCCTGGGAATGTTGGTATGCTCCCAGGATCTCAGTGAGTGCCTCCTTGATGGTCAGTTCCCTGGGCCAGTCCTCCCCCTGGCGCACAGCAGTCTTCCCAGTGTCCCTGCGGTCCGGTGCCTCTATCCCCTGAACTGTGTGCCCACTGCCACTGTCCCCAGGTCCCTGATTGTCTTGGGGGTGAGGTGTGCCCTGGGGTCCCTGTAGTGGTGGACATACTGCTGAATGACATGTCCTGGGGACAGAGGTATGGGTACGCTGGGTGGGTGCTGTGCTGGTGTTTCCTGAGGGGGGAGGCTCTGTGGTAGTGTGTGGCTGTGCCTTGGTAACCGGCTGTCCGGAGGTCCCTGATGGGCCAAGTTGGTCATCCAGATCCAGGCGACCAGAGTCGCTGTCATCACTGTGAGCCTCTTCTGTGGGGGGACTGGAAAGTGCTGGCACCTCTTCTTCACTGACATTGGCTGGGATACCTGTGGGGATGTAAATGCAGTGTTATTGTTTCTATGTCTGACATATTGTGCATCAGTGGATTGCCCTCTTTGGTTGTATTCGCCCTGGCAGCTTTCACTTGTGTGAGTTGGTATGTGGTGGGCTAGCTGATTCTCTCTAGTGTGCATGCTTTGTTGCTAGGTGTCGATGCAGGGCTGTGAGTGGTATCCATGCATTGGTGTGGCATGCAGGGCTTGGCATTGGGATGAGTGAGATGTGATGGTGGGGTGTGTGTGAGGTGATGGAGTGATGGGAGTGAGGGTGAGCATGGGGGAATGTGATGGTATGCAGGTAGGGGTGTAGTAGTAGTAGAGAGTTGACTTACAAGAGTCCAGTTCTCCTCCTACTCCGGCCACACCATCAGGATGCATGATTGCCAAGACTTGCTCCACCCATGTTGTTAGTTGTGGTTGAGGAGGTGGGGGTCCACCGCCAGTCCTCTGTACAGCAAGTTGGTGTCTTGCTGCTATGGAACGTACCTTCCTCCGTAGGTTGTGCCACCTCTTCCTGATATCATCCCTTGTTCTGGGGTGCTGTCTCACGGCGTTGACCCTGTCCACGATTCTCCACCATAGCTCCATCTTCCTAGCAATGGATATCTGCTGCACCTGTGCTCCAAATAGCTGAGGCTGTACCCTGATGATTTCCTCCACCATGACCCTTAGCTCCTCCTCTGAGAATTTGGGGTGTCTTTGTGGTGCCAGGGGTGTTGCGTGAGTAGTGTGGCTGGGGGTGTGTAGGGTTATGTGTTGGGGTGAGTGATGTAAGGTGCGTAGGTGGTGTATAGGTGTAGGTGGTGTGTGGCTCTGGTCTTGTCTGTGGTCATGGTGTCTGTCTCGTGCCAATGGTTTGTATTCATAAAGGGTTGTGTGTACTGTGGGTGTGTGTTTTATAGTGGTGTGGGTTTGTGGATGTGTGGGTGTGGTGTGTGTATGTGTGTCAGGTGTGTGTAGTTTGAATTGTCCAATGTGGTTTTATTTTGTTTGTCTGTGTGTATTTTGAGCGTGGCGGTATGTACCACCAATGGTTTACCGCCATTGAATGTCCACCGTGGTGATTCGTGGGTCATAATGTGATGGGCGTTGTTCTGTTGGTGTAATGGTGTGGGTTTTGATACCGCCAGTTTATCACTGACCTTTGGTGTGGTGGAATTGTGTATGTGGCTGAATAGTGATGGATTGGTGTGTGTGTGTTTCATAATATGGTAAACAGATATCCGCTATGGCAGCGGTATGTTGGCGGCAGTCAGCGTGGCTGTAAGTGGGATTTACCGTCATTGTCATAATGAGGGCCTTAATGTGAAAGTATATAATTTAAAGAAAAATGTATTTTTTGTTTTCGTTTCAGATACCAAATTCTCCTTAACCACATACAGTTACAAAGCCATTCAAAAGTAAGAGAAGAAACAAACAGAGACAACAATACTATCTGCTTACAACTGAGAAACAAAAGGGGCAACATGCAGAGAAACTAATGAAAGAAAAAAGAACTCCTGGTAAGAGAACAAAGACATTTCTTAAAACAAGTATGTGGTCTACTTGAAAGAAAACAACATGAGGTGCATAAGAGACAAAGTTTGACATTGTCTAATAAAGGAGTAAAAGTATATGATATGACAAATAAAAAATCCTATAAGGAGGCACAGAGATTAACTAGAAGGCAACACCAGTTCAAGGAAATAAGAATTAGAATGTTCTGTTGCAGAGTAATCCAGAACCTAATGAGGGGTCTGAAGAAGTATAAAAGATGGAGAGCAGCTGTGAGACAAAAGGAACGAGTTGAGGGCATTGCTGATAAGTCATTTGCTCTGAAGAGAAAGCTAGACACTAGACAAAATAATATTGACTATGAAAAGAAAAAGGCAGAAGAAAAGACATAAGCAGAGTTAACTTTTGCAAAGTTTTTAGCAACGAATGGATGCATACTTCTAGTACTGAGCCTTTCTTCAATGAAGAGAGCTACTTGCAAGAGAAGGTACTAGTGCATGCAGTTGATAAATCTGGACATTGTTATGAGATGAAAGATGGTTCTCCTATTGAGGAAGAGGTAATGGTACCTAGAAATGTAGAGGAAGTCATAGCTGAAGAAGTACAGGGAAGGCGACCACAAGCCCTTGTATATAAGTAGCAGTATTTGTAGTATTCACCAGCAATCAGTTGACTTAGTGAGACATTTTCTATGTCTTTCCATCCAAAAGTCTTAAACAAATGATTGCCATTTTTCAAGGATTAGATCCGTGCAAAGTAAGAAAACATGCAAATGTACAAGGACATTCTCTAGCATATTTATCAAAGAAAATGTGCCAAAGGAATATGACACTAAACCACTACTACCTAAACAACGACTACTTAAACAACGACTACCCAAAACAGAAAAAACCTATAAAACGATTTTTTTTACAACAAAGTCTAAACAACGAAAAAAAACATTAACTAAATTATGCCTAAACAACGACCACCTATTTAACCAATACGGGAACCACTAAATCACGAATATTCCACTAAACCACTACTATGTAAACAACGACTACCGAAACAACGAGTCCCTAAATAACTACTACCTAAACAACGACTACCCAAACAAAAATTACCTAAATAACGACTCCCCAAATAACTACAACCCAAACAAATTACTACCCAAACAACGAATACTTAAACAACGACTCCTAAAATAACTACTACCCAAACAAATGACTAGCCAAACAACGAATACCCAAACAAATACTACCCAACACCGAAAACGCCTAAACACCTAATATATTTAAAACGAAAAATATAAATAATTAACATCACAACTAAACAACAGCGATTAATAAATAAAATATTAAAACCACTACAGTACTATGTAAAAAATAAGCAAAATCGAAAATAACAATATCTTTCCTACATACAAAAAACAAAACATCACAAAAATCTAAAACATATAAACACCGTTTTAATTCAAAATAAATAATACTTAAATAATTATAAAAAAGACACAAAACTAAAAAAAAAACCTACATAAAACGATAGTCCTACAACAGTTTCTACATGACCCAGGAAGTACTTCCTCTACTAAACAAACAATAACGAACATAGAAAAAAAATACAAACTACAAAACAAATACACTCCACAATTAAATATATCTAATATCACAAACGAATTCACAATAAAGAAACACGTCCAAAACACATTCAATTTACAAATAAAACAATACTTACAAAAACACATATAAATACCAACGACCTCCATTTTCTACTCATTACTACACCGAACAACTTACAGAGAAGACGAGCATATCACTACGGAAAGAAATTAAAATATAATTTATCCAACACCGCCATCTACTGAGACAACAAGGTAAAATATCCATAAATAAATATAAAGAAATTTACTAACCTATACCACAGCTAAAATAATATATAATTAATGTACCTTTTGTGCTATTTTGTTACAGGCATAAATATCAAGAAACTGACCAAAAAATAAACACCACACCTTCACCATCAAAGGTAAACAATTACCATTATTCAAAAACAATTTCACTAAACCATAAACAATTGCATTAAAAAAACTGTTAAATAACGAATACCATAATACTTGAAAAATTAATCATAATATAATTAAAATATATATATAAAATATTAGAACTACAAATTAGTTTTAAAAAAAAATTAATTCACCTCATAAATTTAATCAACAATCAAATATTATTCACCTCAAATTTCAAACCTACTAAAAAAATGACTTCTAAATTAAAAAATAAATAAATAATTAATAAAACTAAATAATAAACTAAAGAATACACTCTTTCTTATTTCTTACAGACTCCAAGGAACCAAAAAAACACCAGAAGACATAAAAAATTGAAATAAATCAATTTAAAAAAGATAACATCTGAAAAAAAAACCACTCAAAGTAAGTATAATATTTTCATTATAGCATACAACCAGATTTTCTAATTAAATAAAACTAAACAAACATTCTTCTTCAAATACCCCTTAACTTGACACCAAACACACATAAACTCAGTAAAATGAAAAACACTTCACAAACACAGTACATATAGTACCAAAATGCAATTATAATCACAATTATTTCTATCTAAATACAACCAAAAATAACTATCAAAATTGAATGAAACCATTGCAAATTCCCCACAGACTTAAATAAACAGACATACAAAATATTAAGTTAAAAAATAAATTAACTATAACAACTCCACCAAATACATATATCAATTCAACTACTAAACACTAAGGGCCATATTTATACTTTTTGACGCAAAACTGCGCTAACCCAGTTTTGCGCCAAAAAAATTAGCGCCGGCTGACGTCATTCTGAAGCGCCATGCGGGCGCCGTATTTATTGAATGGCGTTAGCCGGCGTTAGCCGACCGGCGCTGCCTGGTGTGCGTGAAAAAAAAACACGTACACCAGGCAGCGCCGGCGTAGGGAAAAATGGCGTTTGGGCGTCCAAAAATGGGGCAAGTCAGGCTGAGGCAAAAAAATCGTCTTAACCCGATTTGCGCCATTTTTTTTTGGCGCCCAGACGCCATTAACATGACTCCTGTCTTAGCAAAGACAGGAGTCATGCCCCCTTGCCCAATGGCCATGCCCAGGGGACTTATGTCCCCTGGGCATGGCCATTGGGCATAGTGGCATGTAGGGGGGCACAAATCAGGCCCCCCTATGCCACAATTTTTTTTTTAAAAAAATACTTACCACAACTTACCTTTTCTTCCCTGGGATGGGTCCCTCCATCCTTGGGTGTCCTCCTGGGGTGGGCAAGGGTGGCAGGGGGTGTCCCTGGGGGCAGGGGAGGGCACCTCTGGGCTCATTCTGAGCCCACAGGTCCCTTAACGCCTGCCCTGACAGGCGTTAAAAAGAGGCGCAAATGCGGGGTTTTTTGCCCCGCCCACTCCCGGGCGTCATTTTTGCCCGGGAGTATAAATACCACGCACATGCCTGGGAGTCATTTTTTAAGACGGGAACGCCTACCTTGCATCTCATTAACACAAGGAAGGTGTTCACGCCAAAAAATGACGCTAACTCCATGAACTTTGACGCTAGACGCGTCTAACGCCAAAGTATAAATATGGAGTTAGTTTTGCGTCAAATTTGCGTCGAAAAAAACGACGCAAATTCGGCGCAAACGGAGTATAAATATGCCCCTAAATAAAATTATAAAAATTATACCAATTCCACCAACTACTTACCTCACAGCAGATAGCAAATATTATTAACATTACAAAAAAACACTACAAATTTCCCACATACTATTTTGAAACATCACACACCATACTCAATATATAAAAAAAGTAACTATTACAACTCCACCAAACACTTACCTCTAAACAGCTGCTGGACAATAAACAGAAATAAATTTACCATTGCAAATCCACCAAATGCTTACCTCACAGCCCATCCTTCACACCAAATACAACCAAAATAACTATAACAAATACACCAAGCACTTACCTCAGACCAAATCAGAAATATTAAATCAGCACATTGCAAAATAACCATAGCAAAAACCCCACATCTTCACATCATACTATGTGCAGCACAATTACTGTAAATAAATTTACTATTACAACTCCACCAAATACTAAACTCAAAGCAGTTGCTGCACACTATATAGAACTTAAATTATTATTCTAACTCCACAAACTACTTACCTCAAAAGACATTACACACATTAACTACACTACAAATAAATTATTGCAAATACCCCACATACTTACATTACAATATCTACTACAAAATAACCAAAATAAAATTTACTATTACAACTCCACCACATACTTACGTCACAGCAGCTGCTACATAGTAAATACACTAAAATAACTATTCCAACTCCACCAACTCCTTACCTGATATCACATTACAAATACTCAAGACATTACAAAATAACCAAACCAACTTCACTACATACTTACATTAACATAGGTGCTGGAGAGTAACTATCAAATAATATACTATTACAACTCCACTAAGTACTTACCTCATAACAAACACTAGTAACACAATAGACCCACATATACAAATCTAAAAGCAAAAATTACTTACCTCAATAAATAACACACAATCACCAAATGTAAAAGTTAACAAACCACCTACACCAAGCACTTACAAATAGGACACATTATACATTAATTAACTTACTATTTGGTAAACTAAATCCACGACAGATTTAATAATTAAAACTGCAAACGTCCTTTAACCTATTTCTTTTGTATTATTTATAGATATTTCACAAATGGCATAGCAAGGAGAAGCAAGTTACATAACCTCAAGAAAGATGATGGATGGAACCTTTAAATCTACACCCCATCCATTCACTCAAATTTACACCATACAAGCCACAAAAAATAACACTACAATCCCCCTAGTGTATGCATTACCACCTGATAAACATTCCTCTACTTACAGTGAATTTGTATCAACAATCAAAAACAAAACATTAAATAAAACACCTAGAAAAGTAATACTAGATTTCGAATTATCAATGATAAACACAATACTAAAAATATATCCACAAACCCAAATTCAAGGATGCTTTTTCCACTTTTCACAAGCATATTGGCGTAGAATACAAAAATCATCCCTAAGTAGAGAATATTTCTCAGACTGCATACTAAAATTTGAATTAAAAAAACTCACAGCATGTTCTTACCTTTCAAGTTTTCATGTCTTTATTCAAACACGTGTTGCTGAAGAAATCTTCTTCATTAATATAGAAGAAGCATCTCATACTTAAAAAAAATAAAAATAAACATTCATCATCCCAAAACAATTAAAAAATAGTCATATTAAATGGATGATAAAAAAACAACTCTATATACTATAAAAACAATTAAAAAAATTAAATATAATACTTTACCAAACCAGAAATTCGATAAAAAACACAGAAATGAAAAAAAACAAATATACTTTTTTTTACCAAAAAAAAGTAAATAAATTAATCACATACTTACCAAAGCCACATCATTAATTAAAACATTAACTATCAAGAAAAAGACATGAAAATGAAATAAAGGATACTACTAACACAAAAGAAAAGATTAATTACGAAACCTATTACAATGAACCAAATATTATTTTCATAAACCAAACAACTGACTCCCTCAAAAATCCCTAAAACAAATTTATCACAAGAATATACATTCTTTCCAACTACTACAAAAGCAGTATAATCATTTGAAAGATAAAACACTGCTAAACAAATTTGTTTACTTTTACGATACCACTATCATATACAAAAATATACGAAAACAAATAATTAAACATAAAAAACATAGCAAACACCAAAAATCTACTACCTACCTTATAACTACCTCTGACAACTATTTCTGTAATAAAAATACCCTACCACATACTGTAAATAAAATTATAATCCCACTTACCTGAACGAGGTCTCCGCTTCCGTCCTATCTTGACCGCGACGCTCCTCCGACTGAAAACAGAAGACGTCAAACAACGTAAACATGGAAGAGCACTAAAAATAGAAAACGGACTATTTCACTCAAAGACTATAATAGGGAAAATAAGAAAATACCACAGAAAATAGATAAATAAATATAAAAAAATTAGTAAAACATTTCTAAAAATCTGTAAATATTAAATAATAATTAAAAAAATGTTTTTGCATTTTTTAAACTTGATTGTGAAATATTGATTATTAAAAATATTTTAAAACAATTAATGGTGTTTTTATTTTTTTTTAATTACATTTGCATGAAAAAAAAGATTATTGCAAATGAAAACATTTCTAACACCTAAAAATTCATAAAAAAAGGTCTATGTATTATCTACAAATAATTAATTAATTAATTAATTTTTAGAAATAATATTAATACAATTAAATATATATGTATAAAATTATACATCCAAATACAATAATTAATACCAGACTACTAATATAATTCCCACCCATAACCCCTAGATCCCAATATATTCCAACCATTACACAACCAAACTACATTTTATAAAATACAAATTAAAACCCACATACTAAAACACTTCACCACCCATTACCCCTCCATTCAATCTATCCCAATCATTAAATCACAAATTTGTGTTATTAACCTTTGTTAAATTAGCCAAATATCTAAAAAAATAACCAAGTATTAACATACTTACAACCCATAACACCTACATCCCATGTATCCCATCTATAATCCCACACCTCATTTTTGAAAAAATATATAAAATATTACTCAAACATACCAACTAATACCCAAATTATTAATACACTTCCCCACCCATAACCCCTAAATCCCATAGATACCACCCCTAAACCCACAACATAAATTACAACATATAGAAAAATTCAAATATTTAAATTAATACTTGAGTATTAATACAGTTGCCCACCCATAACAACCACAACCTATATATTCCATAAATGAATACACAACATATCCTTAAAAAAAAAAAAATACTCAAACTCCTAATAAAAAACCCAAATATCAATACAATACCCCACCAAAATTTCCCAAAATAAAATTAAAATACCCAACTGTATAAAATTAATACCCAATTACTAATAAACTTACCCACCCATAACCACTACATCCCATACATCCCACCCCTAAACCCACAACATAAATTATAACATTTAAAAAAATACAAGAACTTAAATTAACACCTCAGTATTAATACACTTCCCCATCCATAACACCCACAACACACACAATCCAAAAATTGATCCACAACATATCCTAAATAAAATATAAAAAAATACTCAAAGTCCTAATAAAATACTCAACTATTAATACACGACCCCACACTAATTTCACAAAATAAAATAATAATACCCAAATATATACATTAATACCCAAATATTAATACACTTCCGCACCCATAACCCCTACATCCCATATATCCAACCCCTAAACCCAAAACATAAACTACAACATTTAAAAAATAGAAATACTTAAATTAATACCTGAGTATTAATACACTTCCCCACCCATAACCCCTACATCCCATATATCCCGCCCCTAAACCCACAACATAAATTACAACATTTAAAAAAACACAACTACTTAAATTATTATCTAAATATTAATACACACCCCCACCCAAAACACCCACAACCCATACATTGCAATAATTAAACCACAGCATATCGTTTTAAAAATATTTTTTTAAAAAATCAAACTCCTAATTAAATACCCAACTATTAATACACTACCCCACCCAGATTTCACAAAATAAATTAAAAAAAAACAAATAGATAAATTAATACCCAATTACTAATACACTTCCCCACCCATAACCCCTACATCCCATATATCCCACCCCTAAACCCACAACATAAACTACAATATTTAAAAAATACAATTACTTAAATTAATACCTGAGTATTAATACACTTCCCCACCCATAACCCCTACATCCAATATATCCCGCCCCTAAACCCACAACATAAATTACAAAATGTAATAAAATACAAGTACTTAAATTAATACCCACGTATTAATACACTTCCCCAACCATAACAACTACAACCCATACATTCCAAAAATGTATCCACAATATATCCTTAATAAAATATAAAAAAATACTCAAAGTCCTAACAAAATACTCAAATATTAATACACTACCCACACCAAGTTCACAAAATAAAATACAAATACCCAAGTATTTAAATTAATACCCAATTACTAATACACTTCCCCACCCATAACCCCTACATCCCATATATCCCGCACCTAAACACACAACACAAACTACAATATTTAAAAAATACAATTACTTAAATTAATACCTGAGTATTAATACACTTCCCCACCCATAATCCCTACATCCCATATTTCCCACCCCTAAACCCACAACATAAATTACAACATCTAAAAAAACACAATACTTAAAATAATACCTGAGTATTAATACACTTCCCCACCCATAACCCCCACATCCAATATATCCCGCCCCTAAACCCACAGCATAAATTACACAATTTAATAAAATACACGTACTTAAATTAATACCCAAGTATTAATACACTTCCCCACCCATAACAACCCATACATTCCAAAAATTAATCCACAATACATCCTTAATAAAATATAAAAAAATACTCAAAGTCCTAACAAAATACTCAAATATTAATACACTACCCCACTCCGATTTCACAAAATAAAATAAAAATACCCAAGTATATAAATTAATACCCAATTACTAATACACTTCCCCACCCATAACCCCTACATCCCATATATCCCGCACCTAAACCCACAACATAAACTACAATATTTAAAAAATACAATTACTTAAATTAATACCTGAGTATTAATACACTTCCCCACCCATAACCCCTACATCCCATATATCCCTCCCCTAAACCCACAACATAAATTACAACATATAAAAAAATACAATTACTTAAATTAATACCTGAGTATTAATACAGTTCCCCACCCATAACCCCTACATCCCATATATTCCGCCCCTAAACCCACAACATAAATCACAACATATTAAAAAACACAAGTACTTAAAATAATACCTGAGTATTAATACGCTTCCCCACCCATAAAACCCACAACCCATACATTCCATTACTTAATCCACACAATATCCTTTAAAAAATTAAACGTATAATAATTCAACCCTAAACAAATAAAAAACAAAACACAAAACTCACCTTAAAATTCGTCAAAAAATAATTCACTTACCTTAAAATTTGTTGTTCTGGCATTAATTGTTAAGGTAAAATCGTTGTTAAACCAGTAGTTGTTCAAAACTTCGTTGTTAATACCCAGTAGTTCTTCAAGATTCGTTGTTAAGGCAAGTAGTAATTAAAACGTAGTTGTTCAGGTTGTTTCCCGTGCCAAAGCACCTTTCATCATTTTGAAATGTTAGCTGTGCACCACTCATAAATGCAAACTTTAGATAGGAGGCTTTATCATGTGAAGAGTCCTGCACTTTGATTATATGAAATTAATAAAACTCATTTGCATGGAGCAGTGGTAGAGGTGGAAAAGGTTTGTGATGATGTGCAATTCAGTTTCTTGGGACCTAAAGACGAGTACAGAGAAAATTAAACTGCAGGTGTACCAGAACAGGAAAAAGGTATATCTATTGATAACTTTCATTAAGAAATAAGAAAGTTTAACACAGTCTCTTCAGAGAAACCAGAGTTCATTTGTATTTTTGTTGACCCACTCAATACAAGAGTCAAACTTGTAATGTCATAGTCTCTTCAAAAGCTAAAGAAGAGAGTGGAGATAAGTGGGGAGATTTTGCAGCTTGTTTATTTGTGAAGGAACTCTTTAATTGTTTCACTCAGCTGATTATTTGTAAGTCCTTTTATAATAAATTAGAAGATAATAAAATGCCAGGTACAGCAGTGTTCAACAAGTTAGAACTAGTTTGTATTCCACAAGAACTTCAAGATTTGGGTTTAAGAATGTATACTGATACAGACTATACAGCCATTTCAAGCTATAGTCCTTATGTAGCCAAAGACAGGAAAGTTACCTCCAACTGAGATCCAGAAAGGTCTAAATGGTACAGTTGTGTATTTACCATTAGATTTTAAGCAGAATGTCAAAACTGTAGGTGTGTAAAGAGATTTGAAGAAGGGCTTGCAATTCTAGCCAATGGTGGCATACCAAGAGTAAAAAGATATGGGAAGAGTTAGTAGAAGCTAGTGAAGTAAAAAAGAGCAGCATAATATCTGGGATCAAAAATCATTTACTGTACAAATGCAGATGTCCTTCATAATATTACCCATATGGAGGATGAGCGAGTCGATCAAGAGGTCAGGTTGAAAAGGTGGATCAATGAAGAACAGAAGAAATTTACGAACACATCATTATTCATCCCTTACATTCTAAAGAGATTACTGGAGATGCAGTTGATCTATTTGAAACAATAGAAGCAAAATGAGCTCCATTAAGTGTCTGGGAGAAAAGCTTAGAAGCTCATTGTTTTCCACATCTGTTTCTTGCTGGAGTAAGTGGTAGGTATGATGAGTGGCCTGTACAGATGTCAGCTGCTGAATACAGCTCAACTAGACTATATTCAGAGGAGCCTAGATTTTGCCTGTGTATTCCTTAGATGTTTCACCTTCTATTTGAGAGCAACTTGTCTGGCTTATCTTATACAGTAAATCACATTCTCAAAGCAGGAGTAAATCTGCAGAATTTGTCAGCAAAATAATTGGTTGACAAAGTTCATGGACAAGATGAAAACCTGGAATACAACTTGATTAATTTGATGGTCTGTCGACGTGGAACCAACGAGTATTGGTATCGTCGTCAGGGTGAGTTGAAATGCATGTTAAGAAACCTAGGATCACCTACTTGGTTTGTCACACTCAGTTATGCTGAGTATGCATGGGATGACCTGCTTTAATTTCTACAAGAAGCAAACTCAAACATAAAAGATACCAACCTTGAAACATCAAGAGAACTCTGTAGGACCCTGCATATGTTTGCAGATATTTTAATCACACATTGAAAGTAATGATTGCTTTAATCTGCAATAACACTAATCCACCTCTTGGTGAAGTGACTGATTTCTTTTGGCACAAGGAGTACAATGCTAGAGTTGCTCCAGATAATCACATGCTGTAAAAGTTGCTGCAAAGTTTGGAACAGACATTGTTGAGTCTGTCTTGTCTTTTATTGACCTGTGTCACATGCTCCATCCCAAAAGAAATTTATGGCGTGGGATTAAGAGAAGAAGGGCCAGATGTAGCAATTTCCGATTTTGCGAATCAGAAATTGCGAGTCGGTGCGACTCGCAATTTCCGATTCGCAAAATCGGATGCAGTACAGTGTCTCAGACACCGACTGCGAGTCGCTATGGGGTCGCAAAGACCCACCTCATTAATATTAATGAGGTGGGTTGCATTTTGCGACCCCATAGCGAGCCCCTGCACTCACAGGAATGGTGGCCTGCTGAAGTCAGAAGACCTCCATGTCTGTGACTGCTTTTTAAATAAAGCAGTTTTTTTTTTATTTTGCAGCCCGTTTTCCTTAAAGGAAAACAAGTTGCAAAATAAAAAAAATAACGAAACTTTTTGGTTTCGGTTTTTCAGAGTAATGAACCACTGCCTGCTTTGAAAAACCCTTATCGGCAACATTCACAAAGGGGAAGGGGTCCCTTGGGGGACCCCTTCCCTTTTGCGAATGGGTTGCCACCAGTGTGACACTGGTGGTAACTGCAAATTGGTTTGCGACCACATTTGCGGTCACAAAGCAATTTAGCATAGCGATGCGAGTCGCAAATAGGAAGGGAATACCCCTTCCTATTTGAGAGTCGCATTCACAATTTGCGAGTTGGTACCGACTCGCAAATTGTGAATGTGCATTGCAAAAGGCATTTTGCATGGCGCAAACTGCAATTTTCGCAGTTTGCACCATGCAAAATGCTTTCTACATCTGGCCCCAAGTTCTTAGATTTCAAACTCACAGGTATGGTGAATATTGTCATGAAAAATATAGATTAAAGGCAAACTTTTATACAGAAGAACCAAAGCTTTAAAATATACAAACAACTACAACCTTGTTATTATAAAGATGTTGAATGCAAATATAGACATACAATTTATTGCAGATAATTCTATTGCTGTAACTCGCTACGTCACTTCTTATAGAACAAAGGCGAAAACGACAGAGAAGAAAGAGATGTGGGAAGAGATTTTGGCAGAAAAGAGTCTCACCAAATATTGTACAGTTTTACTTTGAAAATTCGAACATGGAAATTGGATCCTATGAATGTACAGATACTTTGAGCTCTGCAAGTTTTTCTCCAAATCTACAAGAATTGTGAGGGTAAGCTCAGGCCTTGCAAACAGCAATAATAGAGTATTAAAGTCTTTCTCAGAAATAGAGTATCTGGCAGAAGTTGATCCCAAGAGTATAGACATTCTAAAGACTACGGGACATATTCATAATTATTATTTATAAGTCCCTAGCTCCACCTTGCGCCACATTAGCATCATTTTTTGTACGCTAATGTGACCCAACAAAGCCAAAATCCTCATGCCATATGTACAAAGTGGTGCAATGCATGCATTGAGCCACTTTGTAACCTTTGCTCTACATTATTCCTGCTCCAGGCTTAACGTATGCAAAGGGGGCGTTGCCCCGTTAGGGAGGCTGAAAAAATGGCGCATGGAAATCTAACAGATTTCCTTGCATCATTTGTTACTGCACTTTTAACACCTGCTCAGAGCAGGCATAAAAAGGGAGCTTCCATTATTTATAATATGCCCCTATGTACTCTGCAGGAGTAGTGCCAATATTTTGGCACAACTCTTTCAGAGTACATCAATAGCGTCAATAAAAATGACGCTATTGCCCTTACCCTGTGCCATGGTGCGCCGTATCTGAGATACGACACACCCATGGTGGAGAAAGGGGGCGCTAAGGGTTGCAAGGAAAGTGGCGCTTCACTAGGTGCAGTGCCACTTTACTTAAATATGCCCCTACATACTACCCAAGAAGAAGTGCCCATATTGAAAATATGTGCCTCTATGAAGTACTTCAGTATTACACATATATAACTAATGTCACTAAAAGCACCGAAGAAGGGAGATTTGTAGTCACTGGATGTGATGGTTTTTAGGTATGACATAACAAATGAAATCTAATCAATCATAGGAAGCTTAGTTGTCAAACTCCAGACAGAAGAGTTTATCTACTTGGCACTTTTGCAACTATTCAAACCATGCTGCTCTGAATCAGATCTAATAGGACACTATGACTGTTATGAAGATTAATTCAACACTGCAAAAGACAATATTCAGTGTTCTGTCTTTCCAACATATTTACAGATGTTAAAAGATGAGGTTCAACAAGAAGAAACTATTGTGGCTGAAATATCCAGGGAGAGTTCACAGAGCAGCCAAAGTACTGCAAGAGCAAGTCAAGATCCTCTTGCAGAACCAGTAATTCAAAATGAAGCAGCTATAGCAATGAATAAAGAGGGAATTGCCATGCACCTGGCAAGAGAGGAAACTATGGATTTAGAACAGTTAGTGGAACAACTGAACAATGAGCAGAGATGGATTTGCAATGAAGTTAAAACTAAAATAGAACATGGATTTAGCCACAACAAAAACCTATGTGAATGTTCTACATATAAATCAAAATTACTGTACATCAGTGGGCAGGTCGGTACTGGGAAAAGATTCCTAATTGAAGTTCTCATTAGTTATCTACAAAAGACTACTGATTCAAATTTGTCATGTGTAGTAGCAGCACCAACAGGATTAGCTGATCTTAACATTAAAGGAATTACTCTCCATCGACAACTATTGCTACCTGTTGAACATGACAATAAACTGGAATATCAGAAGTTATCTGGTGACGCTTGTCATGAAGTTTCAAAAGTACTGAAAAAGATTACTCTTCTCATCATTCATGAAGTGAGCATAGTGTCAAATGTAACGCTTACTTTCATTCACTTAAGGATGCAACAAGTTTTAGCAACAAACTATGATGTACTATTTGGAGGAAAACATTTAATTGTATTTTTTTGTCAAAAAACTCTTCTGCATAATGAAACAAGAAATTCCTTAGGAAGTATTGCCAATGTAAACATTTCGTTAAACTTTCAGTACAAAGAATTAGTAAAAAACATGCGTCAAGTGCCTGATATGGAGAAATACTGAAAGACGTTAAAGTAGGAGTTCTTATAAGACAGAGGAAACATGCTTTGGAAAGTTGCATAATCAAGAGTCTATTCCCGTCTGCCATAAATACACCATCGCTATTGTTCAATTTCATCAAAGAGAAAGCTATAGTTTGTTTATCGCCAGCACTTCAAGAGTGCTCAATCTTTAATGAAAAATTACGTCAACTGGAGAAAGAAGACATTTTGGAAATTACAGCTATTTATAAAATGGAACATCAAGGAGTCACAATATTACTGACAGATAAACTACAACCAAAGTGGGATTCTTTGGAAAAATCAGTATCGAAAATAGCAGGATTAGAAAAGCATTTTTGTGCCTGTAAAAAATGTCGAGCTATTGTACGACGCAATTTGAGGAAGGCTTAGTAAATGGCACAATGGGTAAAGTTATTGACTTCATTCACTTTCCAAATAGAGACAAGATAGTGTATTTGGCTATAAAATCAGATCAGTTAAATTATATTAATAAGATTGGGCAGTGTGTTGTACGTTTTTTGCTTGTAAAAGACTTCTACATCCAACAACAACAGTTCCTAGTCTCTTTAGCATTTGAAGTGATTTAACCATCCGTAAATCGCAAGGCTTATGTGTAGATGCAGCTTTGGTTGATATTGGAAGCTTTGTATTCAAAGAAGGAATGTCATAAGTAGCATTGTCACAAATTAGAACTTTTTCTGTCTTGTTTTTAGTTGACTTTGATGAGAGCAAAGTTAGTGCTGACGTAAGTTGTCTACGGGAGTATAAGCAGTTAAGAAGTCTTTATACTCCTCATTTAGGCCAGTACCCTGTTTATGAGAAAGTGATACTCTAGCCAAAGTGGAAAAACACAAAACAGTCTACAGACTCTCAAGATAAGAAAGGACAAAAGGACAACACAGAAAGTGCTAAGAAAAGAAAACTGGAAAAAGATGGTGAAATTGTAGGTTACAAGTTGGAAAACGGTTCAGGTGTCAACTGCTATACAAATATTGTTCTCAACATCCTGTTCCATTTATCCCATGTGGTAAACCAAATTGAACAAACTTAGATAAGAGAATGTGTTCTGCACTATATTATTTGCTGCAACCGTTAACAAGTGTCAGAACTGTAATACATTGTGCTTCAGGAATCCAAGACCTTTTAGATACATGCACGGGGTCAATAATGTTTACTCTCAACACTCAGCAAGATGCAAAGGAATTTATCATGGTCATGCTTGGAGTCTTAGAAGAAGAATAAGTAAATATTGATGATCTATTTGGATTCAGTTACAAATAGAACAGTGATTGCAAAGGCTGTTCTATTAATCTAGCTCTCAAATCAATTCTGAATGATTCCTTTACTTAACATTACCAGATTCTAAAAGTACACCTTTTGAGAAATTGTATAGAGATGCTAACCAAAATATGACGTGCCCAAATTGCAGATCTGAAAATTCTCTCTACATTGTTTCTACAAAGAACTGTAAATTACCTTACAGTAATGCTATAACAATGCAGATCAGATGGTTCCAAATTGGACACTCAAATTATGAAATTATGAACTTCAAAGCTGGACAAATATCCTTGTCAGGAAGAATTTTTACCTCTTTTCATGAAAGAGTTAATACAACCTCTGGACATTACACTGTATATTTAAAGAGCAAAACTGCATGGAAACTGCAATGCCATCAACCTAAAATACAAATCAAAACTTCCTTTCAAACTACTGAACTCACATCTTCTCTTTCTTCAACCCCAGTTCTAAGGAAGAACTTGCTTAAAAAGGTGGTGTATGTTGTTTTTTCAACATAGTTCATCTCTTATTTAGACATTATTCGCCCTATTAAGGGTAATGTTTTTAAAAATTTTAAAAGAACTTCAGGATTCAAGATTATTTTTAATGTTCCAGCAAGGAGTTAATATAAGCACTGAATAGACCACTCTCCAATTAAAGTATGAAACAGGATGGTCATACTCCAATTGTAGCAGCTTTAATTTGAAACCCAGAGATGCCTGCAACACTGAAAAATTGGCCCATTTTGTTTCTTCAACCAAACTTGTACGTCATAATTGAAGAATATTAGTGGTGTGTGGGTTGTTTTGTACATGGATCTTCAGCAGTTTACACATCATTTGGCCTACCAGGGATGATGTTTTCTAAATTTAAGAGTACTTCATATTTATTTCTGATATTATACCAGATGTAATATATAAGACTCTTTTTAAAATATAAATGTTTTGGTTACTATAGTATCTCTGGAAAAAGCCACAAATAAATGAATTGTAGTGAGTGCAATGCATAGTAACACTTATTTGTAGTGATCTGCTGTGCACTTTTGAGTTCTTTTACAATCCATTGATTGTTTTTCCTCACTGTTCAAAGATAATGTTTTATACATTCCACTGTTTACAGTGATGAAGTATAAAAGCTGAGAACAGTAAAACAATCAAAATGGTTTATTTACTACAGTTTAATATATTGTTACAGTATCAGGTATGACTACTGTTATATTTGTCTACCTTTGAAGATTAAATAGTAATATATTTGTATCTTCTTTTTCTTTTTCAATAGCTGCTGTACTTGAACAACAGTTTATGAAAAGAGTTCTTCAACCATAGAAATATTGGTTAGAGATCTGCATGGAGAGTGTTTTCACATATAAACTGCTCTTGCCACCTTCCTATTAGTTTCCTCTGTCTACATCCTCTCTAAATGTTCTGTGAGGTATTAGAACATTTCAGGTACTCATGCACTCACTCACCTATACATGCACTCAGTCATGCATCATACATCCACTCATGTGTTCACTCACTCATACATGCACTCATGCACACAATCACTCACCCATATATGCCCTCATACACTCTTTCAGTCACAATGCACCACTAAGGCACTCACTTACTCACCCATACATGCACTTAAGTACTTACTCACTTACCTATACAATAATTCCTCCACTCACTTACCTATACATGCAGGCATGTATTTACTCACTTACCTATATAGCTATTCATACACCCACTCATTCACCTATACATGCACTCATTCACTCGCTTACTCACCCATACATACACTCATATAATCAGTTAATCACCCATACACCACTCATGGAATCACTCACTCACCTATACATGCACTCATGCAGTTACTCAAACATCTATACATACACTTATATAGTTACACACACACACACACACACACACACACACACACACACATATCTATAATCTTTTTTTAAACCAAGAGAGTTGTCTCTAAAGAGAACCATTGTTTTTTTTTTTTCTGGAACTTTTAAAAAAACAATTTTGATTTTCAGAAATGTTTTTTTGGTGTTGGTTTTAATAATATGACTACTAGACCATAACAAGGTCCTTAAAGTTTCTGGAACTTGAAGTCAAAATGAAAAAAACATAGGAAAGAAAAATTAGCACTTGTGGTTTTTTGCAGCATTCTTCATTTGAGTGACCGACCGTTGCCTGCAGTTAGTATTTTTTTACAATCAAGGCAAAAGCTCCCCACTCTGTGAAATTCTGGAACAATGTCAGCAAGCTCAGTATCTAACTATGGTGGGACAACTTCTACAGATGGTTTTGGTCCACTGGAAGATGATGTTTCTCCTGCTCTTTCCTGCTTTACAGCTCTTACATACAGCATGTTGTGATACACCTTCAGATGGTTAAAAAAATGTGCTGTTGGGCTTTAATACTTCTTACTTGATCCCCTTGAAAGCGTCTTCTCACATACTGTACATGTCACCAGTTCGGCCACTGCTTTTTTCTCTCCTGAAAGGATTACAATAATTTTCCAAGCAATCATCTGGGGAGGCTCTTCCTCTGAAGAAGATTCTTTATCTGGGTGTTCCCCAGAGAGCTGAGGGGTACTAGATGCCATTTTATAAACCAAACATCCAAAGTGATAAACAAAACTTACTGAAAATATCTGAAGATGCAGTAGAGCCAAAAACAGCTACCTCTCGCACTGCAGGTTCAATCCAAATGGGAAGACTAGGTGTGGTCTTCCCTAGAATCTAATTGAATTGTTTCTTGTCCAATGCAATACTTTTATTTCGAGATCATGTGGTAAACGAAAATAATGAAGTAATTGCGACATACAATGACGTCGCTATTAAACAAAAAGAAATCCAAAGTAACATCTTTTCCTTTGAATTGACATCAGAATTATTAGTTTCTACATCACAACCATGACACACTAATGTGAAAGTATAGGTAAGAAGCCTGTGTATAAGAATTTCAAACTTTTTGAAAACATGCTGAAATCACGATTAATTGTGATGAAAGCTACAAATGACAAAATTGCAATTAAACAAAATAAATCAAATAAGATGTTTACAGTTTAATAACTCACAGAATTAGTACTTTCTATTTCATAATAATAAACTATTAATGTGATGGGGTAGGTAGGAAACCTGTTTATAAGTATTTGTAAGTTTCAGAAAACACGCTAAAATTGCGAATAATCACGGTGAACAGTAAGTAGGACGATGTAACGATTAAAGGAAAAGACACCAAATAACATCTTTACTCACAGAAGTTATAGTTTTTTATTTCATATCAATGAAATACTGATGTGAATAATTAGTAAGTAAACCTGTTTATAAGATTTTTAAGTTTCAGAAAACACACTAAAATCCTGATTAATCACAATGAATGTACACCAAACAACATCTTTACAATACATTTTTTGAAAAACATTAAAAGCTTCTACAACAAAACAATAAAATACTATAATGAAGAATTATATAGAAAACATGTTTAAGTATACTATTAACTTTCTCAAAACATGCCAAAATCCAAAATTATCGTGAAAGTTGCTATGCAAATTTTTTTAGAAAAAAAAGTTAGCAGACAAATAAAAAGAGGCACACTCAATACAAAATACAAACCTACAAATTACCAACTACCATTTCTTAAAGTACTATAAAATAGAATTTTCCAGGAGACTGTACAATCTGTAACTATTTCTCACACAAGTGAATATTGCAGGCTCACATTCAGGGGTGTCTAGTTTATTAGCGTTTCATCAACAGTAATTTATAAACACATGGAGTATATCACAAATTTGCATATTCACTGTGCTGCCTAGAGAAGTAACCATTATTTTACATTAAATATAATTTACTGGTACACTTGCTCATTTCTGTATATCCATTGGCTAACTCTGATAGAGTCAGTTATTCATCCTTCCACCACTCACACTCACACTCACACTCACTCATCCATGCAAGTACTCGCGGACCCATGTACACACTTATACAGCCAGTGACTCACCTACTCAGACACTCACACATCCACTAACAAACTTAAATACACTCATACACCTATTAATACACCCACTAAAACACTTATATGCCCACTAACAGACCCACGTACATCTCATGTACTGACTGAATTTCAGATGGAGAATTACACACCCACTCACATACTTGTACTACTTCTCATAGAACAACTCACGTACCTATACATCATGTCACACAGGCACTTAAAACTTTTCAGGTTGTACTTAAAAAATAACATTTTAAAATATTCTTATAAAATCACTTAAAAAAAGAGTATGCTGGATGTAACACTTAAAAAGTATGGTTTTAAAAACACCTGGGAAATTCACTGAAAATAACAAAGGTTACACTAATGCTACAGTGAGAAAATAAAATGTAAAAAACCTTAGAAATTTATTGAAAAATAAAAGGTTTCATGGACGTTATAGTTAGGAAATAGAATTGAAAAAAAAAACTTAGAAATTCACTAAAAAAAACAAAGGTTACAGAGATGTTACACTTAGGTTCACATTTCATACATACAAAACCATAGAAATTCAGCAGTTGTAGTTACCTGAGCTAACTTTAATTTGCTCCCCCCTTAATGCAGTGCATAAGGCCTCACATATTACATACTCATGACATGGTCAGTGACATCACTGATGACATCACTGATGACATCTGAAATGACATCATTCACAAGAAAACCTCATACATCAATTCATGCCCCCATACAAACAATTGCCCAGTGTTAGACCTGGCATCCTTGGCGTGGTCTCCCCTGTCTTTTTTGCCTCTGCTTCCCATGTTTTGACTGGGTGCTGGACTCTGTTTGTGCTGTTTTGGGTACTCTGGGCACTTTACCACTGCTGACCAGTGCTAAGGTGCAAGTGCTCCTGTGTAAATCATATGTGTAATTGGCTTATCTCTGATTGGCATATTTGATTTACTAGTAACTCCCTAATAAAGTGCACTAGAGGTGCCCTGGGCCTGTAAATCAAATGCTACTATTGGGCATGCAACACTGGTTGTGCCACCCACATGAGTAGTCCTATAAACATGGCTCAGACCTGCCACTGCAGTGTCTGTGTGTGCAATTCTAAGCTGCCAATCAATTTGACCTGGCAAGTATACCCACTTGTCAGGCCTAAACCTTTCCTTTTTCTACATGTAAGGCACCCCTTAGGTAGGCCCTAGGTAGCCCCATGGGCAGGCTGCAGTATATCTTAAAGGAGGGACATGTACTGGTGTGTTTTACATGTCCTAACAGTGAAATATTGCTAAACTCAAATTTCACTGTTATAAGGCCTATCTCCCTCACAGGATAACATGGTGCTGCCCTCAAAAGATATTTAAGCGCAGATTCCCAGATAAAAATATGGAGTTAGGTGTCCCTGAACTCACAATACCAAAATGCATCTTTTAGTAAAGTTGGTTTTTAAATTGTAAGTTTGAAAATGCCACTTTTAGAAAGTGGGCATTTTCTTGCTTAAACCATTCTGTGACTCTCCCTGTTTGTGGATTCCCTGTCGGGGTCAGACTGACAATTGGGCTGAGGTGAATTCCCTCAAGACAGAGAGACAAAGGGAGCTGGGGAGTAACCTGCATATCCCGATAGGTCATCCGAGCTAGAGTGGAGGGAGGAGTGGTCACTTACACCTGAATGGGCTGTGCCTTCCCTCACACAATGCAGTCTCCAACCCCCCGTTGTGAGTCTGGAGCCTGGCCTGGGCAAGGCAGGATCTTGTGAACAAGCAGAAAGGGGTATAAGTATCAGACCCAAAACCCATGAAAATCAGATTTCTTCAAGGATTCAAGAGGAACCTCTGCCAAGGAGAAGAGCTGAAGATCTGAGGAGAAGTGCTGCCCCTGCTTGTGACTGTGCTTTGTTGGGCTCTCCTGCAGTTGCTGCTTTTGTCTGTGAAAGGGGACAAAGACTGGACTTTGTTGTGCATTCCTGCTTGAAAAGAATCTCCAAGGGTTTAAGTTGAGCTTGCCTCCTGTTGTTGAAGTATCAGGGCCATGCAAGACTTCCTCTGCCAGCACCTGTACTCTCTGGGGAGACTCCTGCCCTCCCAAGTGGTGACCCATCCAATCCCTGGGCCCTTGAAAGGTGAAGCTGGTGGAAAAGGACTGAAATGCACACAAACACCGCAGTGCAGGGATATTTTCGACACACTATCCGCAACACGGCTTTGTGGCTAAAATCGCTGATCCACCTGTTTCACGGCTGGAAGATCGACATATCTTGGCTGGAGAACCGATGCGCAACACCTGCTAGCAGCTGCAAACCCCAGGCAGCGTGGTTTCCTGACACCATGAGATCGGATATCGACACATCGCTGGGCTTGAAAAATCAATGCAAAGCCTGCCCGGACCCAAGGTGCCCGTCCGGAAATTGATGCATCACTCTCTTGAGAGAGGGAAAAAGAACATATCTCTGACCCGACTGGAGAAGAAACCGGTGCACGGCCTCGCTTGCGAGTAAGGAATCAACGCATCACTGACTTTTCTGATGCACGCTAGCCTGTGCAGCTTTATTTTTGAAACACACCTGAAACACACCTGGGTAACCCCCACTCGTGCACCTGCTCAGTCACCCATAGAGTCTCCTACTCACCCACTCACTCACTCACCAATACAGTCACTAACATACCCACTCACTCACCCATGCAAGCATTCACACACCCACTGACAAACCCATGCAGCAACTCACACACCCAGTCACTCACCAACATAGCCACTCATTCATGCAGTGACTGACTGATACAGCAACACACACATCCACTCACTCACCCGTAAAGTCACATACACATCCACACACATGCATAAAGCCACTGATACATCCACTCACTCACCCATACAATCACTTATTTACCCACTCACTCACTGATACAGTCACAAACACACTCCATCACTCACCCATAGAAGCGCACACATACACACACCTGCACAGCCACTAACACACCCACTCAGTCAACCATTGCACCCACACACAAATTCACTTATTCTCCAATACAGCTAATTATATCAGCCCACTCTCCTAAACACCAAATGGCCTAACCACTCACTCACCTATAGACCCACTCACACACCCATTCACACATACATACAACCACTTACACTCACTGGAAGATGTCATCAATGATGGCATTTGAGATATCATCAGTGATGTCACTGACCATGTCATGAATGATGTAATATGTGAGGTCATAAGTAGTACATTATGGGGGCACAAGTTATAGTTAGCTCATGTAACTATAACTGCTGAATTTCTATGGTTTTGTATGTGTGAAATGTGAACCTAACTACAACACCTCTACAACCTTTGTTTTTTTTGTGAATTTCTAAGGTTTTTTAATTCTGTTTCCTAACAATAATGTCCATATAGCCTTTGTTTTTTTCAATGAAATAAATATATGTTATTTTCACTGAAAAAAACAAAGGTTACAGGTACGTTATAGTTTGGATATAGGATTAAAATAATCATAGAAATTCACTTAAAAACCAAGGTGCATGTTTATACTTTTTGATCTACAATCTAAATCTAAAAGTTTAGCACCGGCTTGCACCATTCTACAGCGCCAGCTGGGCACCATATTTAAGGAATTGTGCAAGTCAGCGCTAAGCTTGGGCTAGCGTAAAAAAATACGCTAGCCGGGTGGGAGTGGCGGGAATGGGAAAAGGAGGTTGTGCAATAGAAAATGTCACTAGGCAGATTTCCAGATGCACAGCCATCCAAAAACATGACTCCTGCCTTAAAAAAGACAGGAGTCATGCCCGCCACACCAATGGCCAGCACAGGGGACCAGTGTCCCCTGGGCATGGCCATTGCACCCAGTGCCCCATGTCAGAGCCCCCAATGGCACTTTTATAAGAAACACATACCTACACTTACCCTACTCACCTAGGATAGGGTCCCTCATCCTGTCGTGTCCCTCTGGTGTGGGTGGGGGTGTCACTGGGGCTTGGGGTGGGCACCTGTGGACCCATTCCATAGTGTTTGACCATGGAAATAGGTCCACAGATCCCCTAACGCCTGGTCTGACCCAGGTGTTAAATAATGGCGCTAAGCAAGCTTAGCGCCATTATTTGGGTCTACCTGCGTTATTTTATAATTCGATCCCCTGCCATGCACAGTTATCTAATCAGTAATTTTACTGCAAATGTTAAAGTGACATTATCAATGGTGTTATAAAAGATGTAATCAGTTCTGTAGTATCTGGGGTAATTAGCAGTGCATGGCGTGGGCACAAGTTATAGTTACCTTAGATTGTGAGTTATAGTTACTTAAGTTTTGTACATTTAAAATCTGAGCCTAACTATAACGTCCCTGTAACCTTTGCTTTTTTAAGTGAATTTCTATAGTTTTTTAAATTTTATTTCCTAACTATAATGACCCTGTAACTTTTGCTTTTTTAAGTGAATTTCTATTGTTTTTCAATGAAAAGTAATTTTAATTAATATACCTTAATCCAACCACTGCATGCATGGACTTTGGCCATGTGCGGTGGAGGTTGGCTGAAGGGCCTGGCCTGTGGCCATGTCCTGCTGGAAAAACACCCTGTAATCACCCAACCCCATGCCACGCAGGGCCTTGGGCCTTGCACAGCCAGGTTTGGTCACAGGGCCTGGCTGCAGGCCAGGTCCTGCAGGCAACCTACTGTAACCACCCAACCCCTCGCCTCACACAGCTTTCAGCGATATGCGGCGGAGGTTGTCTGCAGGCCCTGCAGTCAAACCACTTTAAGCGCCAAACCCTGTGCCACGCACGGCAGAAGGGGTTTGGAGCTTAAAGAGGGCAATATTAAATATATACATTTAGGGACTGCATGGACCCCAATGGGCTTTGGGGACAACCACCTCCCTGGGGCTACCTAATAAAACATTTCGGGGACCACGCAAACCCCCCTCAGGCCCCAGGGATCACTAGCTCCCTGGAGCTATATTAAATAAGCATATGATGGGCGGCGCAGACCCACCAGGTTCTGGGGACCACCACCTCCCCAGGCAACAATAAGAAAAATATGGGTGGGTTGTGCAGCACCCCCGGGTCTCGGGGATCACCACCTCCTCAGGCCTACATAACAAAAAAACACTTAAGAGGGCCGCACAGACCCCCCCAGGGACCACCGCTTCCCTGGGAGAACCTTAAAATATTTTTGGTGGGTGCACGGACCCCCCATGCCCGGGGGACCACCACCTTCCCGGGGCTACATAATAAAAAAACTCAGGGGAGGCCGCGCAGTCTCCCGGAGGTCCCAAGGACCACCACTTCCCTGGGACAACATTAAATAGATATATGGGGTGACACATGGACCCCTGAGCCCTGGGGACCACTACTTCCTCCATGGGCCTACACAAGAAAAAAACTTAGGGGGGCTATGCAGGCACATTAGGGGGACCCTCCAGGTCCTGGGGACCACCACCTCCCTGGGACAACATCACAAATACATGGGGGAGCTGCACGGAGTCCCCCCAGACACCAGGGTCCACTCTGGGGCTGTTTTAAAAATATTTATGGGGAGCCACAAGGACCCCCCCGGGCCCCAGGGACCACCACCTCCCCACGGCCAAACATTTTCTTTTAAAAAGAAAAGGGCTGCACTTGGCCCCCTCCATAGGCCAGTTTCGGCTCCAGGGATCTCATACCCTGGGGCCTGGCCACATGTTCCTGGGTGCCCAGGGCACCCATTTTAAATTTATGGTGACTGTGGGGGGAGCCTGAAGGCCTGCGGTCCCAGCCAGCTCCATGCAGGAGCAATGTTTCCACCTCTTTCCCTGCCCGCATGTTAGCGGACAGGGAAAGAGATGAAAATTCTGCTTTCAGCAAGCGGGAGCATTTTTAAAGCCCCTGCTTGCTCAGTGTGGAGTGTTTGCTTTTTCTTGGTGGGTGCTGTCACAGCTCCTGCCGAGCAAAAACAAACATCTATCTTCCAAGGGTGGGCACCTTAGGAGGTAGCAGGAGCCAGCCCTGGGGGGGTGGTGGTCCCTGGGCCATATATGGCTCCAGGAGGGAGGTCGCGCAGTGCCCCTCCTTCTTTTCTATTTGCCCCGGGAATGTAGTGGTCCCAGGGGCTGGAGGTCCGTGCGTACCCCCTTTTTGAATAATTTTGTAGCCCCATGGTGGAGGCAGTCCACGGTCGGTCTGCAGGGCTACCCCATTATTTCTTTTCATAGGTTGCCCCGGGAGGTACTGGTCCCCATGGTGTGGGGGATCACACGGCCCCCATGCATACTTCATACACATAGCCCGCGGAGGTGGCAATCCCCAGGGCCCAAGCGGTCTGCAGGAACCTCCTATTACTTTTATAGTATGTTGCCCTGAGGAGGCCATGGTCCCCGGGCCTCTGGGAGGGTCTGCAGGACCACCTATTAATCTTATAATATGTTGCCCCAGGCAGTTGATGGTCCTGGGGTGCATGGGGGACAGCGCAGCTCCTCCCATATATATTATATATTTCACCCCGGGGAGATGATGGTCCCCAGGGATTAAGTAAGCCCTAAGAAGGGGACTCTAGGCACCCCCCTCCTTTAATCTATAATTCAAAAATGACCCCAGGACGTAGCCCTCCTGGGGGCAAAGTCAATTAGAAACACGGGAGACTGTGTTTAAAAAAAAAATCATGGCAAAATCTGTGGGTCCAGCCATAAATTTTGTCTGTGATTTAAAAAAAGACTTTTGACCTTGGCAGGGTCCCAGCGGTACCCCTGGAGCAAGGCTAGGGGGTTAGGTTATACATACCCTACAGCCTTTTGTTTGTTCATGATTCTGTTGGGATTCAACTGAAGCAAAGTCACAAAGTGGCTGCCAACACCTCTTGTTTGAAGTGTTGGCAGCTAATCAGATCTCAGCAGGAGAACTCCCTGGGTCCATAGCCTTTGATATACCAAGTTTCTTTCCCTTTAATATCTCAGAAACTACAGAGTGGATTTATACCAAATCAAAAATCAATCATCTTGAGACCAAAAGCTGCTGTTCTTTTTTATATAATTCCATCCAGCTAAAGAGCCTATGGGATTTAACATAGAAATCACACTTTTTTTTACATCCCCCCCTCTTGTTCGCGGTCTCTTGTGCTTGCTTTTCATTTTGCCCCTGGGTGGGCCAGGTCCCAGGGACATTCCAGAAATATAGGAAGGGGCGCACATGCCCCCCTCCTAGGTCTTATTAAAGCCCCAGGGACCACCACTTCCCTGGGGCAAGTAAAGAAAATCAACATGGGGCCCTGCAGACCACCCGAGGCCCCAGCATCACCACCTCCCCAGGGCTACAATAATGTAATGTTCCGGAGGGCCACGTGGACCCTCCAGGTACCGGGGACCAACACCTCCCAGGGGCCGAATGTAGTAAATTAGATGGGGGAAACACTCAGACCACCTGAGCTCTGGGGACTGCCACCTCCCCGGGGCTGCAAAATGTAATGACAAGGAGGTCTGTCTGCATCCCCTGTCCCAGGGACCACCACCTCCCTGGGGCAAAATTGAAGATATCTAGTGGTCCCCCACTTGGAGCCATAGCGGTCCCTGGGGAATGCCACACCCCTCCCCTCCACCTGGCTCTTACTACCTCCTGAAGTGCCCACCCTTGGGATTTAGCTGTTTACTTTCATCAAACGGTATTTAACAGCTATCACCAAGCAAAGGCAAATACTCTGCTTTCATCAAGCAGGAGCTGTCAAAATGCTCCTGCTTGCTGAAAGTAGAGTTTGAATCTATCTTTCATGTGGGCAAGGAAAGGGGTACAAATATTGCTACCGCACATAGGGAGCTGCTATATATAGCAGCTCCCTGCATGCAGTAGCTATGCCAGCTCCTGGAGAAGGTGGGGAGCCAGCTGGGACTAGGGGGGCCTTGAAGCTCCCCCTGTGGTCCTGTCACTTTCTTTCTCTCTCTCTCTCTCTCTTTTCTATCCCGTAATGAGATGGAAGAGAGAGAGAGAGATGGTTTGTGCAATTGTCTCCCCATACAATGACTTCAAAGCATCACACCAGCAAGATGTTTGGTACGAATGTTATAGTTATGTTTTGATGCACAAGGGAACAGAGTCACTTATGGCCTACTGGTAAAGCTCTTAGACTGTCACTCAGAAGGTTTGAGGTTCAGATCCTGGTATCTAATAGTAGTGTGTCTGTTTATTTACTCTTGTTTTTAATGTTAAAAATTGCTAGAAATTGAACATTTATGTCTTTATGACATCAAAATACTTGGGTTTAAATGTCAAAGATGTGTCTGGACAATGCATGGTAATGAGTCACCTGCACCCTCCCACAGAAGGTTTAGGATTCCAGTCTAGGTGTGTAAGTTGCCATTTCTTAGCTTAAAATTCTTTTCAACTTCAGATGTTTAGGGGGCATACCGAAAAGTGATCTCTCTCATTTTACTTGTCAAACATATTTTTTGTCAATTTGTCAGAACATTTCTGTTTGTATGTGGTGTGGGGCTGGGTTGTTCAAAGGGGTTGGCTGCAACACCTGGCAAAAGGCCAGGCCCTGCAGGCAACATCCGCTACTCGTGGCTGAATGTCATGCATGGCACATGGTTCGGTGGTTACAGGGGGTTGACTGCAGGACCTGGCCTGCGGCCAACATCTGGCATGTGTGGGATTAGGTGGGTATAGGGATGTTATAGTTATGAAATGTACATTTTTTAACAAATAACAATTCACTTAAAAAACCAAAGGCTACAGGGGCTTTATAGTTAGGCTCACATTTTAAAAGCACAAAACCTCTGAAATTTAGCAGTTATAGTTAGAGTTATTTCAAGTAACTATAAATCATGCCATAACGTAACTATAACGTGCTCCCTCGCCATGCACTGCTAATTACCCCACATATTGCAGCACGCATGACATCTTTGAAAACATCATTGATAATATCAATGTAATATCTGCAGTAAAATGTTTGATGAAAAACTGTGCATGGCAGGAGTGCGAGTATATAAGGCTATTCTAGCAGGAACCTGTCACGTCCATCAGGTCGGGTCTCTTCGAAGAAGCGGGTGAAAGTCCTGTTTTCAAATATATATATATATATATATATATTACCTACTGGCTCGCAAGTAGGTGGTTGTAGTTAGGACCTAATTCTTAGAGACAAAGCATTTTTTGTTTTGTCAATAAGTTTGGTGCCGTTTGATGAATCTTCACAGAATTTTCAAAACTAGTTTGCTACTCATTTCAGCTGCTGTCTTGAAAGCTCTGGGGTGATTCGTTGAGAGAGGACTGAGAAAAGGGAGGTCTCAAAAAGCATTTTCTCCAAGCAATTTCCCATAGGGATTTTGAACAGGGATTTTTAACCTGAGCCTTAACCGCTGAACAGAATTACACCAACATTGGCAGAAAGGTACATCTAGGTCCAGAAAGATCTCTTTTTGTTCTTTAGTGTAAATCCATTCAGTAGTTTTTGACATATTTAAGGAAAGAAATACCTTATCTAAGGACCTGGATCATCACATGCTGATGTCTGATTGGCTGCCAACACTTCAACCAGGATGTGTTGGCAGCCATTTTGGGACTTGGACTCAGCCAAGTCCCAAAACAAAATATAAAAATAAGAGAGAAGGGATAGGGTAGGAATCTCCTGACCCCATTAGCCCTGGTAATGGGGTCCCACAGGTACCCTTCCAGGTCCAAAAAGCATTTTGTTTTTAATTTTTCCCATGAAAATCACTACACGTGTTTCTAGCTGAGCTCCCAGGTGGCTAGATCACAGGGCAATATTTTGTTGTGTATATTGAGGAGCAAAGCATGCTTCCTCACTCTCCATGGACGGTTACAGCCCGGTGACCGTCAACTCCCTGGGGCAAGGACAAAGCAATATAGGGAATGGGGGGCAAGCAGAACCCTTTCCTGGGCATATTTCAGCCCTGAGGACAATCACCTCTCTGGGGCAGGCATTGCAATAACAAAGGAGGGGGGCCGTATGCCCCCCTCCAATAGTCAATATTGGCCCTGGGGACTGCCAATCCCCAGGGTCAGGGTCAGCTCCCTATGTCAAGAGTTGCCGACCCTCTGGATAAAGTTATTTGCTGTCACCTGGTAGGAGCTTTGACAGCCCACCCAAGTGAGAGCAAACAATAAGCCAACTTCCAGCAGGTGGGAGCAGAAAAACTGCTCCCCTCCCATGGGAGTGGAATTTACATCTGTTTTCATCTGCACAGCAGGCAAAAAAACATATGAAAGACTGACTCCCACATGCAGGGAGCTGGATGTTTTGCTGTTCCTTGAGTGCAGGAGTAATGCCAGCTTTGCCTGGAGGCAAGGAGCTGCCAGGAACACTGAGGGGTTAAGGCTCCTCCCAAGGTAAAACCAATAATGCACACTGGGTGCCCTGGATCGGGCCTGGGCACCCAGGAACGAGTGGTCGGGGCTCAGGCTATTGGCTCCCTGGAGCCAAAATTGGCTGTGGGAGGGGTCCACATGGCCCCCCTTTTAATAATTGGCAAGGCCCCAGGGGATGAGGTCTAAGGGGCAAAATCAACTGGAGAATGGGGGGCTGCATGTACTCCCTCCCCCTTTCAATAAGTGGTTTGGCATCAGGGGATGGGGTCCCAGAGGCCAAAATCAGCCTGGGGAGAGGGGATGGATCAACGTAAGGTAATTAAATATTACTTAACATTAAAAAAACATAGAAATTCATGGGAGAAAACAAAGGTTACAGGGCCATTATAGTTAGGTTCAAATTTTAAAAACACAAAACCATAGAAATTCAACTGTTATAGTTGTACTTATGTCAGGAAACTCTAACTCATTCCCTAAGGTAAAAAAAAAAGTATATATATATTGCAACCATTTTGCTTAAATTGACATGTTTCCCAAAGTGGCCAGGGCCTTGGGGTCAATAAATAAAGTTATTTCAGCCCCAAGGACCCAATCACTGGGGCACTTTACATGAATTAAAAGGATGGGGGACACATAACCCCCCTCTGAGATAATAACGTCCCTGGGGACCCATCCCCAAAGCCCAGCATATGTCTTCAAGGGGAGGCGCCATGCAAACCCCTCCTTGAGCCTCTTAAAGTTGTATTTAGATCAAGTGTTGAAATAATATTGTGTTACGTTGACTTATGGTGTAAGGTAAATGCTGATTCTCTCTAAAATGATGTTTTTATAACTTAGAAGTAAAAAAAATAAAAGTTTCAGTTCTACTTTGATATAAATCTTGTTTTTAAAGTAATTGATTTAATAGTATGTGTTTCATTGATTTTTAATATAAAAGAAATGGTATTAAATATTTTCTTATTAGTTGTGATATTATTTATATAATGATAATCTATGACTAATGTGGAAAACTGATTATATAACTTGTGTTGGTTGATGTATTATATATTTACTATATATATATATATATATATATATATATATATATATATATATATATATATATATATATATATATACTGTGCATGTCTTTTGTAGGTATAATATCTGTCTATAAATTACCTGACAGATTGAGCTAAATAGTTTTTAATATTGTTCTTGTACAAACCTATTTAGGTGTATACATGTTGATTATTTGTCTATTGTTTATGTTTTTTTCTGTGTTTTGTGAAAAAAACCTTGAGAAAGCAAATTATTTACAATTGATAGCTGATGCAAAACAAGATTTCTAACCTGCCTCTACCTTGTACTATATTTATATTTAAAAATGAAAACATAAACAGGTACATGAGTACAAGGGAACAGTCACTGCAGTCCTTCTAATCAAGGATTACATCCAAACCTTAAATCCAGAGCTACTCAGTATTTAATCCTTATTGACATCTTCAAAGAAACATCCATTTGGTAGTAGCTTCCTATCAAAGGATTTCATAATGAAGATAAAGTATAAATAAATAAATAAATAAATAAAGGACTAACGATTCCTAGAAATTGAACACTTAAATACATACCATTCCTATTGTTTCTATAAACAGTTGTCGAATACTGAGCAATATTACACTGATCTTGGAATACTTGGATACTGAAGCAGAGCAGTGTGCTGAGCAGCACTGGATTTAGCCTTGAGAAAGCAATCTATCTGTGAAACCATGTGCTAGCTGTCACAACTAAAATGTGAAAATCAGATTGTTTTCTACTGACTACGAACTGACATTGATATGAGATATTTGTTACACAGACTACGTTGAGAAAACAGTAGAATTGTTAATGAAGAGTTGTAAAACCTTGGAATATATACTTCAACCAATTCACACAGACTGAATTGTTTGTCTGTTTTACCTCATAGTAGTACACCAGAGAATAACCAGTGTGGATGAGAGGTGAAATAGAGCCAGTAGAGACCATTCTAATCTGGTAAGTGGACAGAAAATGGACAGGAAGACAGGGAACATCCAGAGTAGGTTAGCATCAGGTAAATAGTGTCCAAAGCTGGCTCCCCATAAAGTAGAGAGCAAATTAATTCACAAACAACTTAAATAAACAATAACCTAACACAATTATGTTTGAAGTGTCAAATCCAGACCTTAATTTGGAAATAATATACCTACATTTCACTTAGTAGCACACCCTTGGTGCTCCTCGAGGCCAGAGTTGCCAAATGCCATGGCAGCCCAGTCTTGAGTCCACATAATGCTTCTTTCATCCACCGCCATGCTTTGCTCTTGCTACAGACAACATTGTATATAATATTCCAGTGTCATCCACTGGTCAGGATTACATGGCTTTTGTCACATTATGGCAAATCATCTGACAATGCAACTTATATTGCATCATACAACATAGCTGTCATCTTTAATGTATTAAAAACTTTGGCCCTCATTATGACACTGGCGGTAAATCTCGCTTACTGCCACGCTGATGACTGCCAACTTACCGCCGCGGTGGCGGATATCAGTTCACCATACTATGACACATACACACCTACCCGACAGAATTCAGCCACATACACAAATCCGCCAGACCAGGTCAGTGACAAAGTGGTGGTCCCAAAACCCATACCGTTACGGCAACAAAAAAAAACACACATCACAATGTGACCCACGAATCACCACTGGGGACATTCAACAGCAGTAAACCATTGGTGGTACATACCGCAGCGCTCAGTATGGACACCTACATACAATACAACACTACATTGGCCAATACCAAGAACACACACCTGACAACCATACACACAGCACACCGACTCACCCACAGCACAATAAAACATCCAACCACAATACCCACAGCCCTTTACAAACAGCAATTACTGACAGGATACTGAGAAGAACAGCACAGAGACAACTAGACACACACACCGCTAAGAACCCATACACCCCTCATGCACTTCACATCACACACCCCACCACATTACCCAACACACCATCACCAACACACATCACACAACACCCATGGCACCACAAAGGCACCCCCGTTTCACTGAGGAGGAGTTAAAGGTCAAGGTGGAGGAAATTGTCTGGGTAGAGCCACAGCTCTTTGGAGCACAGGTACAGCAGATATTTATAGCAAGGAAGATGGAGCTATGGCGGAGAATCGTGGGCAGGGTCGACGCCGTGGGACAGCACCCAAGAACAAGGGACGACATCAGGAAGAGGTAGAACGACCTATGGGGGAAGGTATGTTCCATAGCAGCAAGACACCAGCTCGCCATACAGAGGACTGGCAGTGGACCCCCAACTCCTCCCCCACACCTCACAGCATGGGAAGACCAGGTACTGGCAATACTGCATCCTGAGGGACTCGCTGGAGTAGCCGGAGGACTGGATACTAGTAAGTCAACATTTACTACTTATTACCCCCATATCTGCATGCCATCACACCCCCTCACCCTCACTCTCATCACTCCACACCATCCCACACACCGCAACTACACATATGACTAACCCCAATGCCAAGCCCTGCATGCAATACGAATACGTGGTCAGCCCTCCCAGCCCTGCATGGACACCCATCACTAAAGCATGCACAGCGTAGGGAAAATAACATAACCACAATACATTACCATACACAAGCAAAAGCTGGCAGGGCAACACCAACCATAGAGGGGAAGCTACAGAAGTACAAATGTCATACACTTGAAGCATAATACATCATTTAAATCCCCACAGGTACCCCAGCCAATGACAGTGGAGAGGAGGTGCCACCACTATCCAGTCCCCCAACAGAAGAGGTCCCCAGTGATGACAGTAACTCTGGACTTCTGGACCTGGAGGACCTACCTGGCCCGTCAGGGACCACTGGACAGCCGGTCACCCAAGCCCACTCACAGACCACCACAGAGCCTCCACCATCAGGAACCAACACCACAGCACCCACCCAGCGTACCCACACATCTGTCCCCAGGACACGTCAATCAGCAGTGTGCCCACCTGTAGAGGGACCCCAGTATACACCTTGCCCCCAAGACAATCAGGGACCTGGGGTCAGTGGCAGTGGGCACACCGTTAAGGGGACAGGGGTACAGGCCAACAGGGACACTGGGAGGACTGCTGTGCACCAGGGGGAGGACAGGAGCAGGGAACCGACTCTCCAGGTGGCACTCTCTGAGATCCTGGGACCCTACCAACATTCCCAGTATACGATAGGCCAGATCCTTGACAACATGCAGGAGAACAGGTGGCTGCAGGAGGGACAGTACCAGGGGGTCAGGGAGGACTTGCAGGCCATTAACACCACCCTGATCTCCATAGCAGGGGTGCTGGCAGACATGGCCAACATCATGAGGGAGGCAGTGTCACACCAGCGGGCCCCTACCACTAGCCAGTCAACTGAACAGCCCTCCACTTCCGCTGCCGCTAGAGGCCAGGAGGCCCCGCCACAGGACCCACAGGCCACCAGCATCCCTCCCCGGCAGAAGGTGAACCACCCCGCAACCGTTCCCTGCGACCCAGACAGAAGCCAGAGACACTTGCCAAGACCACAGCCAGGAAATGAAACTCTCCTGATTGTCCCCCTAGTGTCCCACTCTGTCACCTTGTCCACCTTGAACTGCCATTGCTCCCCTTCCTATGTCCTCTTGGACACTACACCCGTGCCACAAACAGGCTGGAACAATACCCTGGACTTTCCTCCATCATCACCCCATTCCATTGCACTTCCCCCTCAATGTATTAGCACTACAATAAACAACCTTGGGTAAAACTCGACTACTAGTATTTTGTGTATTGCAAATTTGTATTGATTGAAACAGCTACATCCATTGCAAATGAACTTTACATAGTGAGAGCATAGAATGAATGACCTGTTGCTGGCTGTAGTGATCACATCACAACATTGTTGTCATGCCACCAACATTTGTTAAATGATAATCCATAGGTGACAGCAAGTAGAGGAAACAAGTGGGTAATGCCAGCATGCCAATGCCACACAGAATGCAACAATAGTCATAGAAATGTGAAGTTGCCCTGTCTCACCTGTGTTGTCACTGGAAGTACTGATAGATCACTAATGTTCTACATCCTCATCCTCTGACTCCTCATCCTCACTGTCCTCAGGGTCCATGGATGCCACAGGGGCATCTCCAGTCTCCTCCTCCTGCAGCAATGGTACAGGGTGTCTGGGGGCCAGGTTGTGCAACATGTAGCATGCCACTACTATCTGGCAGACCTTCTCAGGTGAGTAGTACAGGGATCCACCTGTCATATGGAGGCACCTGAATCTGGCCTTCAGGAGGCCGAAGGTCCTCTCAATTATCTTTTGGTTCGCCCATGCGCCTCATTATAACGTTCTTCAGCCCTTGTCCTGGCATTCCTCACAGGGGTCAGAAGCCACGATAGGTTTGGGTAGCCAGAGTCACCTCTAAGTATTGAGGGACAACATTTAGCCTCACACTATTCTATTTGGCTAACAGCAGAGGCATACACCAACATATACTGGGCGGGGACCAACGCTCACCTATTAGCCACGCCCTGTGCCTCTGTAGTTGGGCCATCACATTTGGGATGCTGCTATTCCTCAGGACAAAGGCATCATACACCGACTCTGGATATTTAGCATTGAGGTGGGAGATATACTGGGCCGCCAGGCACACCATCTGTACATTCATGGAGTAGAAACTCTTACGATTCCTGTTCACCTGTTCATTCTGCCGGGAGGGGGGACAAACGCAATATGTGTACCGTCAACCGCACCAATAATATTGGGGATATGTCCTATTGCATAAAATCTGGCCTTCACAGTGGCCAAATCTTCCACCTGGGGGAAAGCAACGTAGCTGCACATGTGTTTTACCAGGACGGACAAGACTCTTGCTAGCACGATTGAGAACATTGGCTGTGACATTCCTGCTGCCAAGCCCACTGTCACTTGGAAAGAACCTGTTGCCAGGAAATGGAGTATTGATAGAACCTGCACAAAAGGAGGGATCCCAGTGGGATGACGGATAGCTGATATCAGATCAGGCTCCAACTGGGCACACAGCTCTGTGATTGTGGCCCTGTCTAGTCTATAGGTGAGAATAATGTGCCTGCCCTCCAGTGTAGCTAAGTCCACCAGTGGTCTGTACACGGGGGTATGCCTCCATCTCCTATTTATCCGCAGCAGTAGGTATCTAAGGGACACAAGAGTGAGTAGGCTGTCACAATTTGAAAAACTATACCACAACAGCAGTCCACATCGTCCAATCATGTTTTGGGACAGTGTAATTTAAAAGTATGTGCCCATTTTTCCTGTGGCACAGCAATTATCGATAGGCCTGTTCACCCCCCTGAAATGGCGACCGCCTGTCCTGTGTGGAGGGACAGGTGGAAGTTAGGTAATTCCGCCGATGTTGTGCACCGTGGCAGTAGGCGGTCGTGAACCGCCATGCAATTCCTCATTGGATAATATTGGTCCAATGAGGATCTACGCCGGTGGTGATGGTGTACACCGCCGCAGACGTGACCGCCATTTTCTATCTCAATCCTCACTTGTTTCCTGACCTTCCACAGGAGAAGTCCTACACTGCATGTGCTGCTGTGACCTGTGTCCGGAACCTGCCATCGCCCGTGTGACCGGGTAAAGGGCCCCAGCCTTCACTTCGGAGGAGTTGGAGCGACTGGTAGAAGGGGTCCTATCCCAGTATGGACTGCTGTATGGGTCTCCATGCATGCATCTTGCCCAGTGAGTATACTATGGGCACGATGCATGTGGCATGAATGCGTGAAGATGTGTGTGAAGGCATCGTGTAAGGGTGGGTGGGGGACGGGGGTTGTCTGTTGGAGGTGTACATGTTGTGAGCTGGCCTAAGTGTGTGCCAATGGTATGGTGGGCAATGTGTGTGACATGCTGGACTGTTTGTTTAATGGAGGTCTCCTGTATGTATTACCTCTGCATGTCAGCGCCCATTAAAAGAAGGGATTATGGTGTGCCATTGCCACGGATGTGCAGACCCTGGGGGTCTATGGAAGGCAGAGCGCCCACTGTCAGAAACGATGGGAGGACATTAGATACTGGGCATGGAAGACTGCGGAGGCCCAGCTGGGGATGGCCTCCCAACAAGGAAAGGGTGCCCGTCGGACCCTGACCCCCCTGATGGCCTGCATACTGGTGGTGGTGTACCCTGAGCTGAATGGGCGCTTTAGGGAATCACAGCAGCCACAAGGGGGTGAGTACAGTGGGTGTCATTACAACTTATGGCTGGTGGGGTGGTATCCGGGTGGTGGCCAGGCCAGACATAGCAGCGTAGGTCCTCTGAAGAGTAATGGTTGCATGGCAAATACAGGTAACCTAGCTTGTTAGTATTCACTACTAGGCAGGGCTGCATAGGTCCCAGGCGCGCTGCAGTTGGCGGTGTGTGCTCCTCCTCATGCCTTGGTGACTTGCCATTTCCCTGGTGGTGCAATGCATAGTGCGTAGGCCTGTTCCCTGTGTGTGAGGGTGCTGTGCATGCCAACGGTGGTGTTGGTGCAGTCATTGACCCAGTGTATCCTTAGTCTCTCTCCCTCCCCTTTCTTGTTTTATCATCCTGTCTTTGTGTGCATTAGTATCATCTGCCGGAGGAGCAGAAACACCGGCGACAGAGGGAGATGCATCCCACAGGACCCTGGTGGCAGAGTCCACCCACGCTGAGGGAACAAGTGGGACGGAGGGCGAGGGGAGGACCACGGCAGAGACTGGATGGGACAACACAGACTCTGATACCTCCTCCGATGGGAGCTCCCTGGTGGTGGCAGACACCTCTATGACCACCCCAGCTGCAGGTACAGCTGCCACACCCGCACCAGCACCACCCTCCCAGTAGCCCCTCAGCGAGTTGCCCTTGCCCATTCTCTCAGGAGGGTGGGCATCTCCTTTGCCCCAGGCACCTCAGGCCCTGCCCCTATAAGCCCTGCTGCCCTGAGTAAGGAGGCTATTGACCTCCTGAGATCCCTCTCTGTAGGGCAGTCAACCATTGTGAATGCCATCCAGTGGCTGGCATCCCAAATGCAGCAATGCAGTGCATTCCTGGAGGGCATTCAGGCTCTGGACTCCTCTCTGATGGCAGCCATTTTCCCTGTTTCTACCCTCCAGCTTCCACTTCCCAGTCCCATTATCCTCAACCCCAACCCATCCCAAGCACACAGACAGACGAGCATGCAAACAAGGCAACACACAAGAGTGGCACAGGCAAACACAAGCACCACAATTCCTCCCACAGGCACTCACACAAACACCATACTGTTGCAGACAAACAACATCCACAGCCTCCATTGTCCCCCCTCCTACTCCTCCTCCACCTCCTTCCCAGTTACATCCACACTCACACCTGCATGCACTACATCTACATCCACAATCAGCATCACCACACCAAGCAGAACACACACCACAGTGGCAGACACCTCCACAACATCCATGCATGCGTCCCGTGTCCTCTGCCACCATGTTTGTCCCCTCTCCTAAAGGACACAAGCACTCAGACAACCAACAGCCATCCACCTCACATCAGAATACAGCCCATGCACATGCAACCAAATCCAGCAGACATACATCTCCAACAGCCACTCCCTCATCCTCCATTCCATTACTCCTACTTACTCCCACCCCATAGTCCCTAAAAAGCTTTTCCTTTCCCAACTTGACCTCTTCCCTGCCCCTCCACCCCCCGTCCTGCCTGTATGGGCAGGGTACCAAGGACACAGCCCAGCACCTCAGCCAAACAGTCCAAGGAGACAGTGGTAGAACCACCTACTCGTGGTGGTAAGGATACCAGACCTATGACACTGAAGGGGGTGAAAGGGAAGAGCCCTGCACCAGTTGTGAAGAAGGGAAGGGGCCTGCACCAGCTGTGAGGAAGGGGAAGGAGCCTGCATCAACTGGGAAGAATCGGAAGGGGCCTGCACCAGCTGTGAGGAAGGGGAAGGAGCCTGCAGCAGGTGTGGAAAAGGGGAAGGGGCCTGCACCAGCTGTGAAGAAGGGGAAGGAGCCTATACCAGCTGTGAAGAAGGTGAAGGAGCCTGTACATCCAGGCAGAGAAGGGAAGAGCCCATCCACCCCTGCCACGAAGGGTAAGGTATCCCCGACCTGTGAACAGGAGGATACAAGGCACTCTACTCCAGCGGAAGCTGTCCGGCTAACACCACCACCACCACCTGCTGTGTCAAGGGGTCAGCTTTGGATGTGCAGCCATCAGTGAGTGCAGAGACAGCCCAGGAGCCTCCTCCAACAACCACTACCATGCAGCCATTAGTGAGTGCAGGGCCTGCCCAGGAGCCTTCTCCAACCACCACCATAGTGCAGACATCACCGCCGGTGGACCCCATGTAGTCCACCGTCCAGGGGCTACTGTGCAGGCTTCCCCCTCCAGAACCAGTGGGAAAGACACCCACTTGAGAGTCTGTGGCCTTGCACTCCCCAGGACAAAGCAATGGGCATGTTGCCCTCTCTAGAACCAGTGGGAAAGACACCTACTCTAGAGACAGTGGCCTTGCACTCGCCAGGACAAAGCCATGGGCATGTTGCCCCCTCCAGAATCAGTGAGATAGACACCCACTCCAGAGACTGTGGCCTTGCACTCCCCTGTGGCCTTGCACTCCCCAGGACAAAGCAATGGACATGTTACCCCCTCCAGAACCAGTGGGAAAGACACCCACTCCAGAGACCGTGGCCTTGCACTCCCCAGGACAACGCAATGGGCATGTTGTCCCCTCCAGTACGAGTGGGAAATAGACCCACTCCAGAGACTGTGGCCTTGCACTCCCCAAGACAAAGCAATAGGCATGTTGTGCCCTCCGGAACCAGTGGGCTTGTTCCCACATCTGGCTGAGGTGCCCCACCTCCCCCTGACGTGCCTGCCTATTTACAAACTGATGCCCCTGCAGTGTACTATCCAGATGTGGTCAGGATTCAAGTTGGGCCTTAAACTTTGCCCTGTGGCCATGTGGGCCCTTTGAATATTGGACTGGGAAGGGTCCCTTTGTGTACATGCGTACATAACTGTTTGATTGACAAATCAAATGATCAATTTTGATGTTGATCTGATTACAATCACTTTAGTCAATTCCTGCTGTCCTTGCATTATTCTTCAGTTTTTCGGGGACAAATAGTTTTTCATGTGCAACTGGCTGTGTGTATGGTGTATGTGTGTGTGTCGGGTGTGTGTGGTGCGTGTGTGTGTCACTATTGTTTTCCTCCCACCCTCCCTTGTGTACTAGGTGGCTGTAATCACCGTCGTCGTCTTCGCCGGCGTTGGTGTTCCAGGTGGAGCATAACGTAGTAGAGCATCGGGAAAACATGCAGTTCGGGTTCCATGGAGGTGTGGTTCTTACCTGTGTCTCCAATGGTGAGTCCTTTCACTTCTGAGCTCTGTTTCTGCCAGGCTTTTGTTGGCGTTGGTACCGCCCTGGAAATGGTGGCGGATTGCAGGGTCAAAATATGGTGGGTGGTACTTTGTCTTCCACCTGGCTGTTTGCGGCTACCGCCATGGCGGCTGTTGTTTCCAATGCGGCGGTTGGTGTGGTACATTGGCTGTCTAAGGGAGTTACCACGGCCATGGTCATAATTTGGCGGAACTTACTGCCAGCCTGTTGGCGGTATTACCGCCATTTTATCACCAACCGCCAGAATCGTAATGAGGACCTATGTTTTCATGGCTTTCTATAATTTTAACATGTCCAGTCGGGCACTGGCAAAAATTATCACGTTGCTTACTCAGCACTGCAAAGGAGATCAATTGGTTTCCCCTGTATTTGTCTCACTACAGACAGATTTGTATATAATACTCCGGAGTCAACACCTAGTCATGGTTAAATTTCATTCTCAGTTCCTTGTTTTTAAATGGTTGCTTTCCTACCTATGCTGTTTGCACCTTCTGTGGGGCATAACTATTTTAACACTGCTTTATATTGACTATGGTGTAATCTTCCACTGCTTGTTATCATGGAACTACATTTTGTATGCTTTTTTTAATGTCACTACATGTTTAGCACTCCCTGAGAGCTGACATCTTGGTTTTCAGAGCACTCTAGGCTTCTTTACTTTCATCCCCTGACCCCCAGTCTCTCCACTGGAGCCCACCCTTTTCCCCACATGATGCTCCTCAGCAGCATGACAGGCACCAGGTGGTGGCCTTGGTGATGACCTGAATTATGCTCTCACCTCGTGGTAGCCACTACTGGCTTTGCCAAATCAGGGGTTCTAAAATTCTGACAGCATAAACAAAGTCAATAGCAGCATTCAGCCATATAAAATAATGTTTTACTTTGTCACCTAATGGCAGCACATCTGCCAATGAAACTTATGCTGCATCACACGACACAGCAGTCATCTAAAGGTCTTAAGAGGCATACATTGTTTTCAATAGTTTTATCATGACAAGTCCATCAACCCAATACACCTTCCATGATTCAAGGCAGCAGCCACTTTGAAAGTACAGAAATCAATGTTCTCATTGCTTCCTATATTTTTAACATGGCCATTCAGGCATTGGCAAAGTTGATCGTGTTATCACGCAACATAGTTAAACCGATTGGCTTTGCCTGTGCTTGATTTGCCTTGTTTTTTCCCATTTTCAGTGTTTTCCTGTGGTTCTCTGCCTCTTCCTTTCTCTATTTTCAGTATTTCTCAGTCTTGTTCTCTGCTAAGGGCTGTCAAAAAAATGAACGCTTTTAGCCAACACCTGCAATCATTGGCATAAAGCAAACATATCCAGCGTTCCTAAGAAATGCATTCTTGGGTTGCTTTTTCAGTATGCAGACTTTGAGTTAGATGCGGCAGTGCCTGTGCTGGTTTCAGATGGGATTAGCAACCCACAAGACATAGACGTGTTCCCTTAACCTTTGAAGTGTTTGTTTGAGCACCGACTCCTAACCCGAGCACCAAAAGGCAGGTTGAAACAACAGAAGTGGTTAGTATGTGTTGCGAACTGCTGGTTCTGTAAGAGTTTATGCAAATAAGCATTCATATTTGAAATCACTTTTTATATTCTAATGTTTGCACTTGTCTCTTTGTTGATCAGCTTCTTGGAGACTCACAGATATACATTCAAATGTCTTTACCATGATGGGCAAGTGGAGAGAGTGGATGCACCCATAGCCCCTTTTCATCAACTCTTGGGTTTTAAGGAGGGGGTAGAAATGGAAAGGTAGAACAGGCCAGCAGTACAAGCCATCCCTCCTCCTCCATTTAAGTTTTCATTGCAAGAAATATGGAATATACTTAAAGCCTCCACATATCAGTTCAAGTTTAAAGTGTGTTTCATTGGCTAGTCATGGACGTTGCATGCACATATTGACACAAATATGATAACAGGGAAAATGATTGTGGTCACAATAAATTCAGCAATGGCACTCAGCTGCTGCAACACCATCAGAACAAAATATTGGAAGTAGGGATTTAAAATTAAAATTAAAATTGTAAAATTAAATCCATGAGAACTAATAAAAAAAAAAAAAATTAAAATATTTAAACTGTTAAAAAATATATAATTAAGTCTAAAAAATCAAGTCTGAAAATAGGACATAATTATTCAGTTATTTTAACAACTGTTAATACACCTTTTTAAATTTAAACATGGATGTAATATTATTATTTATTGAAAAAAATCAATTACTGTTAATTATTGCTAGACATCTCTTTTCATAATTATAAGCACATACCATTTTATATATAATTTAAAAATATTGTATCTATTTTTGAAAAAGTTTAATAAACTTTTGAACTTTTCTCTATGCTTTACCATGTAGAGGAATCCTCTCTGATAGCAAAGGGGAGCCAAGTATGCAGAAAGTCAAATATGGTTGTAAAGGCACTACTAGTAGTAACTTTATGGTGTTTTTACTGACTCCAACCCCCCTCCCTTTTAAGGGATTGGGACATGTAAGCCTAAACGTTTGAATATTTTAACACTTGTAACTGGTGAATAGGCAAAAGTAAAAAAAAACAAAAAACTGTAAACTTCGTACTTGTATAGCGCACTACTCACCCGTTATGGTCTCACGGTGCTGTACGCATACCGCTGTGGAACCCCTCCTGGCTTTTCCATGTGAGGTGCCCACTCCTGGGCAGCCTCCAAGGTGAAGCCAGGCATCTCAGTGCTGTTGGAGCCATTGTGGAGATTAAGCAAGCTATTGCCCAGAGTTAGATCCATGAATTAGATGAGGCACCAATGCGAGAATTATCAGGTCTGAGGAAATTGAGCCCAAGACCCACCAAGGCGGGAATTGAACCCTGGTCCCAGGCCAGATTTCTGTATGAGGGTCTGCTGCTCTAACCATTGAGCCACACTTCTCCAAAGTAGTGATGTTACTGATAAGTGTAAGGGTAAATTTACAGATCTAGATTTAAGTTTAACTTTGTGAAAAAGCCTCATTGATTCTTATCCTCAACCTATTATTCACATTCTTGATGTTTTACTTTGTGGTCTGTTGTGTCAAAGGATTCTTTCCGAAATTGAAGGTTTTGCAAGGGAAAAAACAAAAATTGCAATGCATTGAAAAGTACACTGTGAATGAGAAATGTTTTTCCGTCTCATAAAGTCAATATTGTGAGTCATTGTGAATCTCAAGGAAAAGAGTTCAGCAAAGAGGAGTTCAACCTTCCTCAATATTTACAAGGACACGTGGCAATAGTTTGCCACCACTTTGTGAGTCACAAAGCTTAGAAAGTTTACTGACTGTCCTTGGCAGTTAGTAAACATTCTCAAAGAAGAGGATGTTCATGTGTGAGTTTACACTGTGAGATTGACAACTGTTGGCTTGGAAGGAGTACACAGTAGTTACGTTGGCTAACGCATTTCGCCCATGCCCCTACTGATGTCCTTGTTGCATTGAGTCACATTTTTTATGAAGTGAATCCCCTCTCACTCCAAACCTCTAGAGATGAAGGTCTCCTTTCCCTTGCAGACCTCCATCTATCCACTGGCAGACACTCTCCATGATTTGCATAAAGCATCCTGCCTCGTTGGAAGGAATGAGACAGGATTTCAGTTAGTTCCTGTGAATTACACATCAGGCTGCGCTGCACTGACACATGTAGTTTACTGCAAAACTATTTCCAGGTCGCATCTCTGACACTTTAGAAACACAGAGCTGTGGTGCATCAGGGCAATGACACATTGTGCCCCTACTTTCAAATGGGCCCTATAATGTTCTCTGTGAAGCACCTCACCTTTGAGATGTTCCTGCTGACATAAAATTGTCTTTGTAAATTTCTCTTGAGATCCATGCCGTATGAAAATAAAAATAACTCTCTGTTTCCACATACATTCATTTACATACCCATGCTTGTGTGGAAACGCCATAAAATGTGCATCTGTTGTACTAACACACCAAGCTATCTTACTAGCATTGACCACTCCAGGAGACACCAAGCCTCTTGAGCTATCTCCTTTGAATTGTAGCTTATCACCTCAAGGTTATACATTTTCTGTCACAAGTGATCACTCAACTGTCTAATTTCCCTTTCTCTACATATTTTTTAATCGACACACAGATACATCAATTTGTGAATAGGTTTGAAAGACTTCAATAAATGTGATTACATTTAAGAATAACAACCATGATCCCCCTGTCACCTTTATCACTCCCTCCCCACCTAACCTACCAAATAGTTGGGGAACCATTGCAGCTGGCTAGCATGTTGCTCAAATGTGGATTCACCTTAAAGTAATGAAAGGGAAGAGGCTTTTGTCAAAACAAGAACAGCTAATTTAACTAAACGCAGGGCCTCTGAGAGCAGAGTGGGGGGTCTGATGACTATTTCTCAAAGTTACAGAGCTCTAAGCACATTTTATACAATTCTTGAATGGTTATAAAACAATTTTATACATTCTTTGCAGAAAGAAATCCGGGCCTAGCCATGCAGTTGTAAATCTGGCCATCTGATCAAGTATTCAGCTGGGTTTCGACCTTGCATGGACAAAATGCAGGACAGTAGGTAACATGTTCAGATGTCTGGCATGGAGAGCACATGATCACTGCATGCAGTGTGTGTTGTGTGCTGATTCACTGAGTGTTCCTAACTCCATGTGGCATCTAACTTTTATGGTGTTTTGGGAACGTGCACCCCTCTGGTCAAAAGTGTTTTATTGGGGGCCAATCTCCTACTACTAGTGTGGTGTCACTGCCTATCTGAGGGATTGATCTGGGTTTTCCTGTTCAAGCGTTTGTCTGTGGGCTACATGTCATCCCACGTGTCATTTGTCAATCAGGAGCTTCAGGCCTAGGTCGCAGGGATTGCTTGACCTCATATTTCTGACTCAGGGTTGATGAGGAGGTCACACCAGGTGGAAGTGACAAACGTAATGCAAGTTTGTTGTTATACACAAGAGATCATTGCATACATTCTCTATCAACATTCCCCCCTCTAGTTGAATCTTTAACTACTTTATCCATCCCATACTTCATGACAATCACATTATTTGAGGTTTAATGGTAGATATAGTTAGGACTTCATTCCCAAAGACAACATGTTTTTTCTTTTGCTAATAATTTTGGCGCTGTTTGAAGAATCTTCACAAAATTTTCAAAACTACTTTGGCACTGACTTCAGGTACTGTCTTGAACTTTTGGGGTTTTTCATCTAGTGGAGACAGAGAAAAATGGGGGCCCCCAAAGAATGTGTTCCCTATGCAATTTCCCACAGGGATTTTGAACATGACTACAGCCCAAATCGCTAAACAGAATCACACCAAATTGGGCAGAAAGGTAGAGCTTGGTCCATAAAGATCTTTTTCTGTTATTTGGTGTAAATCAGTAGTTTTTGAGGTATTAAGGGTAATAAAAAAATAGCTATCTTGGTATGCAGATCCCCTGCAGATCCAACTGATATCATGCTGAGATCTGATTGGCTGCCAACACTTCAATTACGCGAGTTATAGTTACCTTAAGGCATGAGTTATAGTTACTTGAGATAATTATAAATATAACAGTTGAATTTCTATGGTTTTGTACGCTTGAGGGTCAAATTATAGGTTTAAAATTATTTTTCTTCACCATGTGCGATATTCATGATTAATCGAGATTAATCATGAATAAGCAAAAAAATAATTTTTCATTCACACTCATTCATACACTAATTAAATCACTCATACAGGTACTCAGAGACTCATGTGCCCACTCACATACCCACTCAGCCACTCATGCACCCACTCAGACCCACTCATAGAGTCCCACACCCACTTTCAGACCCACTCCTGCACCCACTCACAGACCTACTCAGATCCTGATGCACCAACTCAGGCACTGACAAACCCACTCACAGACCCACTCTGACCCTCATACACCCACTCCGAAAACCACTCAGACCCTCACACACCCACTTTCACACCCATACAGACACTCTCACAACCAGAGACACCCTCTCACACCTATTCTCACACAAAGCAAGACAGACTGTTTGTCAGTACGTGGCACTGGTTTGGGTGATTATGAGGGGTTGGCCTCAGGGCCTGGCCGCAGGTCCTGTGTCCAACCTCTGCTGTGCATGGCCAAAGGCCATGCACAGCATGGGGTTGGGTGATTATAGGGGATGGACTGCTTGGGCCTGACCATAGGCCAGGCCCTGCGGCCAATTACTGACACGCACGGCCAAAGGCTGTGCGCAGTGGTGGCTGGATTATTGTATAGTAATGAAAATAACTATATGTTAAAAAAATAGAAATTCACTGAAAAAAAACGAAGGTTACAGGGACGTCATAGTTAGGCTCACATTTTAAACATATAAAACCATAGAAATTAATTTGGTATAGTTAGCATTATCTCATGTAACTATAACTCGTGCCCTAAGGTAACTATAATTCGCACCCCTGCCCAGCTGGAATGTCATAATGGGCCTGGTGGGGAGGTAGCCAGTATGGCAGCAGCTTCCGGGTCAGAAGTTCGGCAGACAAGTCATCCTATCCGCCGAACTCGTAATCAGGCCCTTGATTTCCACAGTTAACACTTTGATCTTTTAGGTGCTAGTTGTTACCTTACACTTCATAATTCCGGCTTTACTGATTGGATTTTTGTCATTTTGGTGTCAATTTATTAAACTTTCCCCTACTTTTTCTAAATTGGTGTGGGATTTTTCTTGTGTTTTGTTTTCACTTCATTACTGTTTGTGTGCTGCATAAAGACTTTACATATTGTCTGTTTAGCCAAGCTACTGGGGTTAAGCACAGGTTAATTTTTTGACTTTTTTGTCTCACTCAGACAGGGACTGTGGCTGTTGCTTGAGCAGGTTTAACACCCCACTCAACCAACAACCCTATTTCTCACAACAAGTAGTTTTAAGATTTACGTATCCTTGTAGTAGAAAACTCACAAAATTGTTTTTTACTACTGTGAAGCCTACCTAGTCCATAGGATAACATTGGGCTACCTTTTATGTTTAATAAGTGATAACAATTGTTTGGTATTACACACATATGTTTGTCAGTTTAAATACTCAACAATTGCTAGAACGGTATAGGAAAAAGTATCTTGGAAATCTTTCAGAAAACATTCAAGATAAGTTCCATTCTTAAAATATTTAGAATTATGGATACCTGATAATTATGACATGTAAGCAAAATCAGAGGTTTTTTCTAATGTTATTGGCAAGACATGAAATATGTAAAAGTTGGGAATCAACAATGACCCTTACATACCAAGATTGTTTGATTGCTTCGGGGACTCCTACCACAGAAGCAGTTCAAGGATCTTCCCTCTGAGCTATGCTGCTGGTCCTAATTCTGCTGTGCTTTCTTTTTTCTAAATCTGCATTTTTTACAAGAACAGTTCCGTAGTATCCATAGTGGCTCTTCCAAACACAGTGAAAATCCTCTGCTCTCCATTGTTTCAGACGGAAGCATGCCGATACATTGACGCTTGGAGGTGGGTGGAGTTTGGACGCCCGGAGCTCGGAGTGCAGAGCTTGGAGCGTGACACAGCTCTGCTTGTGGCACTGCTCATGGCGCTGTCCCACGCCTCCACTTTGTGGGGCCATCCTTGTGTCCTTGGACTTTGGGCATGACCCACCAGACCCGTTGACCTGTCCAGGTCTCTCTGGGCCCCCTGGCCCTCTGCCCCCCTCAGGAGCCCCTCAGGAGTTCACCTGGTCCCAGGCCACCAGCCCCAGGCCTCAGCCTTAAGCACCAGGCAAGACCCCGGCCTCTTTAGATTGGTCCAGCCTGGGCCCGCGGCTCGCCATCAACTGTGCCGCTCCAGCCTCCGCTCCCTGCACTGTTGTCGCTGCTGGGTTCCAACCAGAGTGTTTTGGGAGCTTCGGGCACAGCGTGGAGGTGACATTTGAAATCAGAGTGTGGAGCTGAATGGAGGACAAGGGCGAAGCTAGAAGCTGTGAGGTAAGTGTAAGGCAAGTGGGACTAAATGGGGCGGGCTGAAGCTTAGGCCGCAGGCAGCTAGCACTGGGCAGAGGTGGCTGGTATTAGACCAGTGCAGCTTGCAAAGGCTGAGCTGTTCTGCTTTGCCTTGCCCCTACTGTCCTACCCCAAATCTTCAAATCCTCAATCCACTTTATCCCTTCTACTGACTGTCTTGCTGCAGCATTGCGATACTGTTATTTAAAAATCGAAGGGATCTGCAGCATGCTGAACTTTCTTTGCAGTCCATTGGTCAAGTTTTGAAGGTGCAGCACAAGAACTGAGCAGGCCATGAGGTGTGGTAAAGCAAGAAGGGAACTGGTCATCTCCCAAAAATGATGAGACGATGTAGTGCGCAATGCCACATCCCACCTGTCGCCGGACCTGTAGTGAATCCTAGTTTGTTTTAATGGGAAACAGGAGTTAGCTTAGCCTTTGGCTTGCAGATTTGTGCCCCGTCACCTAGTGACTTTTACCCTACTTAGCTTGTTCTGTTTTAGCAAATGTATTTCATTATATCTTTTAAGATGGCTGCCTTGTTTTAGTTAGGCCTATGTTTTAGTTTCACGTTATCAGTGCCACCACGCTAAGGCGTCAATATCAAGTGATGAAGATAAATAAACTGTAGGTGCTCACATTGGGTACTTTCCCTCTTCACGCCTTCGAGGGAATTGTTTATATAAATTTCCATCCCAAGCATGTCTTGTTATCTATTGTTTGGAAACAGACCTACGTCAGGGGTCCAAGCAGATCTGTATAAATGCATCTCACGTAGACAGATAGAGGGATTCAACCAGATGCCATTGCTGCTATTGATGCTGCATGTCACCTTGATGTTGACCCAGCCTTCATGTCCCAACAGAGTCTGAGCTAGAGACCTCATTACAAGTTAACAAGGGTTGTGGGCTCTTCTCATAGACATGTAATTGGCAGATTAGGTTTATCACACCTAGATCTCTTTTAGGTTAGAGATTAGGTACAAGACATTAGGGTATTAGGACATATACTATATCACATGTCACTTCAAGTCATAGCAAGATGGTGGGGATCTTCGTATTAATGACTCTTGTCTTTACCACTCTGTTTCTTGCATTATTCATTATCCTAATCATTGCAGCCCATGCAACTTATCGCAGATTGCAGTTTTGTTCAATAAAACCTATCAAAACTTTACTGCATTGCTTTCATTTCCTGTGTTTGATTGAGACATGTTGTTCATGTGAGAAAGGGGTAACCTCTGTTTAACCACAACACTCCTTGAGATGTCACACTCTTGAGTCCATGCATAAAGGCTGCCACAAATCACCTTTTACTGTTTGGGCTTTTGGTGAGGTGCTGCTTGTAAGCCGGGAGGGTTGGGACGACAGTTGTGATTTGTTGTAGGATTAGCATAGTCGCCTACAAACATAAGTACTGTAATCCTTAAACCAGCAGTCTTGCCTAGAGCAAGATTCAAACTATGACCGACCAAGGAGATGTGCCCCAACCTTCTCCTTCAACCCCTACTGCACCAGTGGCCCCTCAGATTGCTTCACAAGACAATTAACTGTTTAGCACTGTAGTTTTGAATCCCCTGGATCCTGTTGTAAATATGCCTTAATCAAGTTCACTGAGGTTTCACGAGTCTCCTTTGCTGGCCTATTTAAAAAAAAAAAAACTCCAGTTGAAAAAAAGGTGGACGGTGGCGGCACTCAGCACTTGATGGGTTTTAGTACATCCTCAGCGTCTGGCACCTTGGAGGCATCAGAAAGGGCCCTTGATCTTTTGAAATGCATGCACAAGTACATTACCCCGTTTTACCAACCATCTTTGTGGATCACTCTGGCCCAGTAAGTACTTCAGAGGTCGAGGAATCAGACACAGATTTGTTTCTCCCCAAAGAAAACCTAACTCCATTGGTTTCACGGGTGGCTAATTTGGCTGTGGTTCCACTGAAGCATGAGATCTCTTCAATAGTCATTTCAAGTGACCATTTCTTTGACGCCAAGGATGGGGTTTCTTCCCCATTAGTGCTTTCTCAGCAGAATGCACAGGATCTTGATAGTCACATTTGCTATCAGGTCAACAGTATGAACTATTTGACTTGTAGTCCAACTGGCAGCATTCTACCTATGCTTCCTACGAGATCTTCTAGTGGGGCATGCAGGGGTAACTCTCAAACATAGTTCAATGAGAGAGAGCTGAATGACCAGTCACTCTTGGGCTTATCTTGTTTTCAAACTGAATCTGTGGAGTGCACAGATACTCAATCCAAGCTTGTGTCCAATGTCACAGCTGAATCCAGCGGCCCTGTCTGGTCTCAGTTTCTCCAAGCTTTGCAAAGTACTGATCCGGCCTTGAATTACCCCTCCGACAAGCTGGATGAGCAAGTTGACTTGTTGAATACATTAGCCGCTTATGTGGTGGGGATCGATGATAAATTTAATATTTTAAATCAGTTAATCTTTAGAGCGCAAGCAAGTGCCAATTTAGTTCAAGCAGCCTGCTGTTGCTCTCCGACTATAGAAAGTCTTTCATTCCTTCCTACTTTTTTTTAGCTCAGTCCTAGTTGAAATCAAGATGTTTTCATCTTGCTCAGTGTCCTCAGCTACTTCATAGAATTTGAGCTCCAAACCAGACTTGGCACTACAAAAACCAAAATTCAAACAGTGGATGATTACTTTTTCCAGGCAAAGAGTTCATCAATCATTAAATAAAGCCAGCACGATGCCATGGAAGCTCCTGAACCAGGTATTTCAGCCAGTCCAGTCCGTCAAAAGGGGTTGCTCACTTGGAGTCAAACTCATGGTTTCAGCTCGATCCTCCCACTCTCATTGTGTTCCACAAGAAAGTCTTTTAAAATCATCCTCGTCAGAGGTAGATCCTGGTGTGCAGCATACACTAAGTAAGAAAGAAAAAAAGGATTTGAAAACAGTGGAACAAAAGGCGGAGTTTACCCTCAGCTAGGAATGCAAATAAATGTCAACAACTGGCCCAGTATGATTCACGGCAGCTTCAGGAGACAACAAAACCAACTTTGCCAACTGGTCCATCCGTGGATAAATAGGGTGGTCTGTCAGCACCTAGTTGACAGTTCTGCCGTATCTATTACTACAAGGTCTGAGGGGATGGCCTTGTCGATATTATAGTAACATCAACGAACCATAAGGCAGCTTACAAAACAGCCACTTGTGATATAATTGGACTGAGAGTTGCAGCTCTTTTGGGATGCCTCCTAAAAGTCAAAGTAGCCAGCTCCTTCCATCAATTTTAAGACATCAAGACTCTATCGCTGATTGTTTGGTGATGAGGCCAGAGATTCCTAGGGGCACTTCTAGGCTGGTGAGCCAGTACCATCTAAGGCCAATATTCTGTTTTTCAATGTCCCCGTCTGAGTGCACAACTGCCAAATTACTTGTTAAGCCAGAATCCGGAGCTGAGCGGCATTGGATCTGGCGATATCGTTTCCATCGAATTTCTTCCCCAAAAGGGTTTACAGACAAGGGAAGCTACTGTGGTGTCATTAGTCTCCGTTGCCCTAGCACAGTCAATTCTCGCCAGCGAAGACACATTTCACTCCTGGGGTTTTACGATCATTCCCCACAAGAACTGGGCTGTCCTGCATTATTGTCTGAACCATCAAGTCCTAAGGCTCCCTTTGTGTTGAAGCCATTTTACATTTTGAAAGGTGCTCATGGCAGCTCCATTACTCATAGTGGTATAGGAAGGACTGACGCTGGTAGGCAGCTGGGGGCTAATTGGGATTGGTTGCCTTCAACCGTATCACATGGGTGATCTGAATGACCCCTGCGAGAGGTGTCTCTCATGCCAAAGCACGTACCCCTGTCATTGTGCCCTTGGAATATCAGCAGGGTTGCCCAGAAGATCGAATCTGTGGACCTATTGTTGTTTTTAAATTGCTATGAAATAATTGCTTTCCTGGAAACATGGGCTACCTGTCCACTGCCAGGGTTTTTGGAGGTCTGGAAAGCTGCTCATAGAGAGTGTAAACATGGCCGTGCTAAGGGGCGTTATCCATCTATGTTGCCGTTAAATTAAAAGGTTGTATTATGACATTTGCTTGGGAAGAAAACTGGCTTCTGGGTAATAAGAGTAGTAATTGGAGATCGCAGCAAACCCGCTTTGTGATAAAAGTTTATATTTCTCTGGGATCAAAAGAAAAAAGAGTGAAGTTGACTTGTCTAATGCAGGTTCTGGGTGACTTAGCTGGGGAACATTCTTATTCTGATTATTTGGTAACCGGGGACTTTAACACAAATTTGTTTCAGGATACCTCTGAAGCCCTCGAGTGTCCTGATCTTTGTAACTACCAGTTAGTTCCCGAACAGTCGAGACCAAGGGACTGCCCTCATAGCCCCTTGGGTGAGTTTGTGGTAATGCATTTAAACAGCATGGGATTTAAAGTCTTCAACGGCCGTTTGCCATAAGACACTCCCCCCCCCAAGTTGGACAAGATCCGATGGGCGATCCCATTCCTATCTGGATTATACTATCTGTAATATGGAATTGTTCCCCTTTATCAAAAAAGTTTCAATAGCCACTCAGTCTGAGAGTGATGATCACGCCCAGACCATAGTTACAAAATCTAGCTTCCATCACCCTGCTGTGGCTTGGGCTGTGGGTGGTGGCGTAAGTTTTGAGACTTTAAAGCGCATAAAATGGAGCTTTTTCTCTAGTGGCGCAGTAATGGCTGAGTGTGTTGACTACCTTGACTCTGAAGTGACAGGTAGTGTGTCTTCAATTAAGCTATGGGACAATTTTGTCTTCTTTTTATGGTCAAGATTGTATCAACCTGTAAATAGTTCTATTTCATCTAAGCAGTTTCTTACCTCAGGGGAGACCCAGGAGTTTAAAAAAAGCTCGCAATAATGCTGCTAGGGCAAACAGGAAGAGCCCTGACTCAAAGGCCTTACTAATTAAGTTTGAGGAATTGCAGAAAGGCTATAGGAAAGCCATCTATGAAGAAAATCAGAGACTCTCCAACCTGTTTTGGGCAAAACTTACAAGCGTCAGTAAGGATTTGAATTCAAGAAAATGTTGGTTCCTTATTAACAATCTAACAAACTGTCAAGGGGGGCATGGTACTGTTAATATCTCAGAGGACGAATGGGCTTCCTTTTTGGTTAGACATTTTTCAGTAAGCATGCCTGAAGAAAACCGGTCGAGTGTGGGGGTGAAGTCCTCTACAGTTGTACCGATTAAATTTCAGCTTTAGCCATTGGGGCTACCACCCACTCAATTGGAAGCCATGACTTTTTTTCTGCCTCGTCTTTGTCGCATTATTTCCAAGGCAAAACGGGATGGGGCTCCGGGTTCCAATGGCCTTCCACAGACGCTGTTCAAACAGGATATACTCTGTTGGGCAGACAACCTAGTGAATCTTTTTGATTACTGTGTCTTGTCTTCATGAATTCCTGAGTCTTGGCACAGTGCTATAATTCACCCATTACATAAACGTGGATCAATGTCAGACCCAGCCAATTTTAGGCTGATAACATTGCTTGATAATGAGGCTAAGTTTTATGCCAGCCATCTGTTAGAAGATCTTCGATCCTGGGCGGAGTTAAAGGGCTTAATTCCAATATGCCAAACTGGGTTTTCAGCTACATAGGGCACATTTATCAATTTACTAGCTCTATCCACCTTGATGGACAAGGCAATTTTATCAGGCTCTGTGCTGCATTGCTGTTTTGTGGATTTTAAGGCAGTTTTTGATTGGGTCTCCAGGGGTTCCTTGAGGGATAAACTACAAAATTGGGGAATTCCATTTGTGTTCCTGTGGCCTATTATAAAGTTACATGCAGACACCTGGGTCCGCATTAAACTAGGAGATGGCCACTCCCTTTCTAGGAAAGTTTCCACCTTTTGTGGTATGAAGCATGGATGCATGCTTGCCCCTTTGATTTTTATTTTGTTTATTGCCGACCTGTCACCTGCTCTTGACTCCGTTAATTCTCACCCCCTAAGATCGGTGATCTTTGGCTTAGTCATTTGCTCTATGCTGATGATTTGGCAATGTTCAGCTATACCAGGGTAGTCCTACAACGGCTTCTTAACCAACTTGCTCTTTATGCAGGTATGAACTATTTGGAAGCAAATCTGCTAAAAACAAAAGTGGTTTCTTTCGGCAGGACAAGGCCTTTGGGATGTAACTGGTATTATAAGAGCAGTAGACTTATTTCAGACCACTGTTATAAATACTTAGGAGTGCATTGCGATGCCAGGGTAGTTTTGTTAGGCAGAGGAAAGAGATTGAAGTCAAAGCTGTGGCTCTGCATATGTTTTTTTTCCAAAGCTATTTAAAAGCCTTAGGGGGCCCTAATCTGTTCCCACTCTTGGAAGTTATGAGAGCAAAGACTACGCCCTCATTGATCTATGGCCAGGAAGTCATGTTGGGTAGAGACAAGTCTGCTAGACAGGTTGGCTACCAAGATATAAGATGGTTTTTCATCTACTGCTATCTGCATCCCCCGCGCAGGATTCAGATGGAATTTTGCCTTTTAGATCAGCGGGCAGTAAGTGCAGGTGCTTTCTTGAAACTCTGTCATAAGTTACGGAGGGCTAAAGTGGAAAGTTTGGAGTCAGTTCGGAAGCTCGAAATTAGTGCGACTGAGGCAAAAGCATCTCACTCCTGATTTTTGACCAATTGTAAGCGGCTATTGAGAGTTGAGAAACGCTGGCCTAACTATCCATTTCAGTCCCTTTTCAAACTTAGGGACATATTCATACTATGTTTGCGCCAGATTTGCATCATTTGTTTTACGCAAATCCGGCGCAAACGTAACTACATATTTATACTTTGGCGCTAGACCCGTCTAGAGCCAAATTTATGGAGCTTGAGTCATTTTTTTTTACAGTGGAAACCTACCTTGCCTTAATGAGATGTAAGGTAGGCGTTCCAGGGCAAAAAATGACTCTAAGGCCTTTGAGCCTTATTTATACTCCTGTGCAAGAATGACGCACAGGAGGGGTAGGGCCTTAAAAAATGACTCTAAACCAGTTTAGAGTCATTTTTTAACGCCTGGGTCTGGGCAGGCATTAAGGGACCTGTGGGCTCATTTCCATGGTCTCCGACCATGGAAACAGTCCACAGGTGCCCTTTTTTGAAACATTTACCCACCTGTCTGATCAACCCGGGGGAGGGTGTAATGTGTAGGGGTTGTGGTAGCTGAGCAGAATCTCTGGTCTCTGGTCTCTGGTCTGTCTGTGTTAAGCTTTGCAGAAGGAGCGTAGATCCTTGTTGTGGAACAAGAGGAATGAACTAGGGGTCTGCTCCTACCGGCAGGCCGATATTAAGTCCCTGGATCCTGAGAACATAATGTTGAATGTTTTGTTGATCAAATGTATTATTTGGTTTACAAAAACTATCCTCTGCTCTTGCTCTTTTGGGTCTGAACCAACTTTGCACAGTCACTGAGTTTTTAATCCTTTTATTATGGTTCTTAACATATTGCTGGCTGCTACTCTATGATGAATTAACCAATGCACGTTAGCACTTTAAGGACCCAGATAGTTGTCTGCTCCATGTTTATTGTTCATGGGGAGGGTGTATGGCTTGTAGGAAAGCATTGTTTGGAGCCTGGGAGTAACTTTAGTAACAATCATGTGCTATTTTTACATTTTACAGTTGAATCCCCCTGCTATTATTGGAATGTTCTCATGTTGATGTTAACGGATATAAACTAATTGAGTATTTTACTGTGATTATAATGTTTGATATTAGCATCATGTTTTATTGGTAGCTTGGGTTTTCAATTTTGTGTATTGTATTATTTGATTGCTCTTTGTTTTAAATTGTAATGTATTTTTATATCTGTACAATAAAGTATACACACATTGAGCATACCTTAAAATAAAAATAAAAGATTGGTTGACTACAGTATGTTACATAACACAGTTGGACAAAAGATGGTCACCTAACTTCAAAATACAATTTTGGGCACATTTCACAGCTTGGCAATATCTGACAAAGTGTTAAGGGTCCAATGATTACAGCAGGCAAATCTCTGCGGTTTCAAGATTTGTTCAAAGAGATTACTGTTGGTGGCTCTGGCTAGAAGAAAGGAGATGTAGTTTGGTACCAGAAATACTATACCTTCCAAGATAACTTAGTGTACGACTCACTGCGGATGATATAAAGACTCATGAAAATACCAAACAAAAAAATCGAACCTACCAATAAATCTTTTCTCCACTCGCAGTGTCATCTCGTTATTAGGTGGGGGACATGACACTAATTAAGAGTAAATCATAGTCACCCTTAACTCTCCTAGTCTTTCTGGCATGGTGTGCTCACTGCCTGGATGAGTTATTTCTTTGGGATTATATTGATATATATCTTTTGCTACTGAATATGCACACTAAATGGAATTTATAAAAAACTTAAACGATATATTCCGTTATCCTGCATTGAAATATTTTAGTAATGTTTGTGAAAACGAGGAGGAATCAGACGTTATTTTTGTTTTGAGAGGACATTTCAAAATGATTTTTTTTAAACAATGTAAAATCTCAGTGTTATTCACAATTGATTGTGTTTGAAATTAGCGCACCTCTTTCAGCAGTGTGCAATGGTAATCTATGTACCAAATATCGTGAAATCTCTGGATGTTGACATAGTTTGTTTCTCTTGCATGTGAAAAAAGTGTCTGTTGACAGCGGCATCCGTAAATTATTTCTCTTGGCTCAAAACGCTTTTAACATATTCAAATGCGATTCTACAAGCTTTCCTCTGACACCTTAATGTATGACAATTGTAAACAAACCGAACAATCTCTTCCAAAACAGCTGCAATGAGAGTCATATTTCTTCCTTTTGCGCTCCTGACTAATATTTTGATCGTGTAATACGTTTAGACAATTATAGCTCACTATAACATATATTTATACAGAAGTGCACGAGAAAGTGTGCTATCGAGTCTCTTTCAATAAAATAACATTTATTTAAGCTATATTTCATTAATATACGCTGCAAAGAATTATTATTCAGTTAGCTGTCTCAGGAGTGTAAATTGACTTTTGAAGAGAGGGGTTTAGGTATATACACAAAGAATTCTGAAAGGGGACTTTTTGGAGAAATATGGCTAATTTTCCATGGCCCAAACTATCTAAAGTTAAAAGCAATTTCAGAAGGTACATTTCTTTGTCACATTAATGAAAACCTGAAAATGATTTAAAGCACGCCTACAGGGGAAATAGAGGATTATCCCCAGAAGAACTTTCAGGAAAACTTGCGGAAAGAAGTGAATTTGAAAGCACATTGGGCCAGTAAAACTGGCCAAGCATTTTCAAGTAACTTTAGAAAAGCACTCTAATTTCAAGGATCTTTTTTGTTAAATTGTAATCAGTATGTTTAATTACTTTGGACAAAGCTGAAACATTAAAAAGCAATTTCTACAATAGGTGCGACGAACCACCAAATATGAGCCTGCTATTTCTTAAGGGACACTAATGTATGATCAACAAATGACTTAAATCAAAGAAAAGGCCTTAGGAATTTGATTGATAGTTTTTAAAAGTATGCAGACGGAACATTCAGAGTTGCTAGAAAAGTTAACTTCTAGTAGAGTGCTAGGAACACGTAATTTAATGATGCTATGTGATGTTGGTCCTAAGATAAAAAAAATCGTTGCAAATTTACCCCATATGTTATGTATAATTGCAGAATGTTTCATAAAAGTAAACCCTGGGCAGAAAGGGTTAATTGTGTACAGAAAAGTAATTCACATTATACAATTCTGCATGTAAACAAGCAAAATTAATTGTATGATACTACTGTGCATACTCCAACATGTAGAATCAGTACAGCACATTTTAAATTTAATTAGTTACTACAGCACAAATGTGCTATTTAAATAGAATTTAGCATTATCTTGCACGTGGGTTTAATGGACATTGATCATTCCAATTTACTTTCTAAAAGTTGTATATATTTTCTATTGTAATTGCGATGTGATTTTATGTGACTGCTGTAATGGCTGTGGCCAAGAAATTATTAAACAATAGTGAAAAATATTACAGATTTCTATCAAACTAATGCTTTTCTATGAAACCTTTAGAAACATTTACTTTTCACAGCAAAAAGTAATATCAGAGCAACGCATATAAGGATACTTGCTAACAGTTTGATCATACACATGAAGAAACCGACCACATGGCAAGACACAGCTTCAGTCAGAACCCATCTTAGTAGGCTACTATTCATAGCAAAAACAATAAATCACTACACGTAGAAACAAGCTTGAATTAAATTGACCTATTTATGTTTCTCATATCTTCCTGTTTTACAAGCTGTAGACAATAACCCGAATTCTGTCCTTCACTGCACCTGAATATTAAAAAATTAAAAAACAGTTATACCCAAAATACCTGCTTTCAACTTTTGAAAAAGTACAGAAACAAGGAGCACACAGTCAATTATTTGGAAAAGAAAATATTATTCACATGCCTGGAAAAATAAATATTTACAACAACCAGGTTAATTAAAATGAGTCTTTTATTAATAAATATGTGTATTTACATGTATTTACATCACAAGAAAAATATGTTTGATGATTACAAATTTATTTCAGAAATAAAAACAGACCACTGAATTTAAACAAAAACAAACAGCAGTGGAGTAACGACATGAACACAATAAAAAGAACAAAATGCAGTTAAAATAATAACACTCTTTTATATTGTTTTCCAATTTTTTTATACATCACAATGGCACAGTGTCATCATTCTTTTGCTTCTAAAATAGGTAAATGACACCCAACATTATTTCATTTCTTGAATAAGCTAAGGAATACCAGAGTTGCCAGAGAATGAGACAGAGGTAAGTTAGTACAAATTGTCTAGAGACAAAATCATATACAAATATTAACTAAATGAATGCAGGCAAAACTTTTGACTAAATGAAGACAATATGGAAGTATTCTGGGTCTATAATAGCTAAAATTACAGCTTTTACTTAACTATTAAAAATCATAAACAACATAACAATAAATAACTGTCTACCAACAATTAACCCATGCCCAACTATTAAAATGTTATGTATTCACAAACATCAAAAAATTTATTCTTCTTCTTCTCAGGATTCGGATTCTTCCAACTCACGAGTAAACTCACAATAATCCACAGTTACATAATCTTTCCAAAACCCATAAAACCTTAAAGAGAACTGAGAAAATTCAATAACTCCTGATAAAAACAATTCTGATAAACAATGATTGCAAGAAAATGCCTCTTTTTGTGTGATCAACCCCATTGTTTGTAGACTGATGATGCTGTTTTTTTTTTTTACTCTGTTCACTGGGACTCTGATGCCCAGTCCCTAATGCATGTACTCTGACTCATAAAACATGTTGAAATTATCTATACTCCTAATTATCAGATTTTAGCTACCATAGGTCTCTAGAATATGGTATAAAGTATAACCTGTGAGTATAAGTTAAATGCCACTAGTGGACTACAGAACCTATTCTGCCCTCTACAATAGTGGTAGTGTAAACACGGCTTTAGGGTAACCATTGTAGCCAATTTGTGGCAGTTAAATAACTGCAATTCATTCTGTCAAAATAAACCTGTTTGACAGGTCAAAACCTTCCTTTTGAATATTAATGTTGTCGCTAAGCAGGCCTTACTGCTTATGAGGCAGGGTCCTGGTATTTAAAATTAGGACATGTAGAAATTGTATTTTACACATTTAAAACTCGGGGATGCAATATTGCCTTTAATAATGCTATCTACAGCCAGGATCAATTAGAAATTTCATACATGGACTCTATGTAATATTTAATGAAAACCTAGTTTACTGTTGAAGTCAGATTTTTAATAAATAATAAGTAAAAGGTACTTTCTGAAAGATATCTTTTCCCTACACAAAGTCTCTGGACGCTAATTTACATGAAAGAAACACAAGACCAATTTATAAAAATAGATTAGATTTTTATGAATTTTTAGATTGAAAAGATGAGCAAAATACACCAAGACATGGCTTTTCAACATTCTTTCACTTTTAATTTCAACTGGAGTAGTTGAGATGTGCCTAATAATCACAGTTCAAGCTTTCTATAAAAGAGTACAATCGTTTCAATAGATTTTTGAAAAGCCACTTTTCGTATCTTTCTTGTGTTTACTTTGGGCATGCAAAAGTGACAACGGAGGGGTAAATCTTTTTCTACGGCATCCTTTGGAGTCAGAGTGGTCATGTTTGAGGTTGCTGATACTGTTTATACCCTGGTAAGGTTCAGGGTTCAGACGGAAAAGTGTGAGCTAGCTAGGAATTGTGTTAGCATGATCTGATGACATATGTGCACTGGGACCCTATATTCTGAAGTCAATGCTGACCAAATGCGCAGTCCTACTTGATTTGTAGAAACCTTATAACATGGCACCACCAAACTTCTAATTAGGTACTTATATAACAGGTCTCTTGAGTAGTTCTTTCATGTGCCCATGAGACACATCTGTGGTGAAAGGGATTTGTCCTCCTCAGTTTAATAGGAAGTACCCATTTATGTCTGTAGGCTATTCAAGCTTGAACCTTTAAAAGGATCACCGCACTACAGTGTTTTTCCTCTCTCAATTCCATTTATTAAAATGGCAAACACAATTATCATTCTTGTTACTTGTAGACATGCTGTTATTGGGGGAGATGTTACTGTCATGATAAAGGCACACAAAGCATATAAATTTGAAATTTTTCATTATTGGGTCACTTTTCCTGAAGCAGACGGCACAATATAAACATTTCATACATACACTGAGGTCGCACTACCTAATCAGAACTGGCCTTATCATCAATTAGAAATAGCATTAACTTTTCAGGAACATCCAAGTTGGTTCCAAGGCACCCTCCCACATCCACTTCAAAATGTAAGACTAGGTCACCTGACCAATAATGGGGCAACCTGGCCAGTTCTAGCTGGCTACACACCAGACCCAAATTTAGCACCATTAAATATTGATGAACTACAAACCCTGTGCACAGGTCTGGTCAGGCTATATAGCTATTTAGCACAGTTTGTTATGCTTACAATAACAACTTCCCCACTCAGGGCTGCTCAGGCTGGGCAACCACAGTTAGCTCTACCTGCAATTAGTCTTGTGATTATTAACAAAAATATGGGTAGGGTTACCGCCAGACGTGTGGAAATTCTGTTTTGGATTGCACACAAAACAAACCAGCTTGAAGCAGTGTTTCCTCATATGGGACCCACAGATAAACATAGAATTCTCACAATGTGTCTGCCACTTGGTATGGATCCCCCTCTAGAAGATTGTGCCACTCGGGGCATCGTCTTTCCTGCTATATTTTCCATAACAAAGGGTACACCACCTATTGCTTTTTTAGCATATTTAAATAAATATGAGGTTACCCGGCCCTGGATTTAGGGATGAAATTAATTGGCAATTTTGCCATGGTTTCCTCAATCGTTTTATGTACTATTCAAGGTGAGGCAGTAGCGCTGGCAGTACGCCAATGCCTCGTGAAGGTTTGTTCTGTGAACCAAGAGCACAACTGCCAAAATTTATTGCTGACACCTATACATTCATAGGTTGAGATAACTTGGGAGACAGGTCTAATAAAGTCACATCTTAAAAGCAAATTTGATACAGGTAATACCAAGCACACACACCTGAGTCTTCTAAAAAATGCTGGGACAAAATAATAAACAAGAGAAACTGAAAACCAAGGGTGGATCTCTGCAACTGGACTCCTCTGCAAAATGTTATAATTTACATAACACTCTTAAACAACCTGATAGGTATCATTAAACTGATACTCGTCCTACTCGGTCCTTTCAGAAATCACCTGACAAACACTCAGAGAGATGGGGGCGACCCAAATGCAGGCACAAGAGTACATGAAACTGAAAATGGACTCACAACACTCCTCTGACATCATTATAAAAAAGGAAGAGAACCCCCAGTTTGAAAAAAATAAAATATGCCACATACATTGAGAACACTCCTTCAGAACAAGACATAGCCATTGACTCTACTAGACAGCACAGCAGAGGTCACAATAGTTTGTCGGAATCTTCAATAGTTTCTGGTTTTGAGAAAAATTTATAATTTTGTTCAAGTTGAAACACCAGGGCCACGATTCACAAAGGTAAACTTAGACCAAAATTATAAATTTCAACTAAAAGTCTAACTTTACTTGTAGTAAAGTTACTCTTTTGGTCTAAGTTTAGACTTTGGTCTAAACTTAGACCAAAAGTCCAACTTTACCTGTAGTAAAGTTAGACTTTTGGTCTAAGTTAAACATTTGGGGGGCAGATTTTAAAAAAGTGGTGCTGCACCCAGTGCAGTGGCACTTTTCCTGTGCCCTTTAGCGCCCCCCCAAAGCGCCACCGTGTGTGCACTATATATACAATATGGCACACCAAGGTGCAGGATAGGGGGCAATAGCGTCAAACCTTTTGATGCTCTTGATGTACTGTTCGGGGTTAGCACCAACATTTTGGCACTAACCCTGAACAGTACATAGGGACCCCTTATAACCAATGGTGTGCCCCCATTTAACGCTCTGAGCAGGTGTTAAAAGTAACCACAGAAAGTAACGCAGTGGAATCCCTCTGATTCAACTGCACCATTTTTGCGGTCCCCGAATAGGTGAACACCCCCTTTGCAGACGTTATGCATTGCGCATGCATAATGTGGCACAAATGGTTACAAAGTGGCACAATGTATGCATTGCGCTACTTTGTAAATATGGCGTGGTGATTTTTGAAGCCTAATGCCACATTAGAGTAAAACAAATGACGCCAATGTGACGCTAGTGCTTCTTAAATCTGGGCCTTGGTTTAAACTTAGACCAAACACCTAAACACCTAAACTTGGACCAAAAGTCTAGAGATTTGGTCTAAACGTAGACTTTTGATCTAAACGTAGACTTTTGATCCAAGTTTACCTTTGTGAATCTAGCCCCAGTTCAGCAGATTGGCCTGCCAACCATACTTTATGAATTGGACATTCAAACTGGGGCCGACAAAGAGCGCACTCTTAAAGTAATTTTCTGTGAAAATTTAACAACCATTTATGATATTCTCCTGGATGCGGTAGATTGACTACCTGAGTTTGTTAGGAATGTCCCACAAGAAGAAAATGTAATAATACCTTCCTTCTCTGTTCTTGTTTCTGAAGCAGTTAAACAAGTGTATGCTAAAGACTGGTCTTTTGCAGAAGCCCCTGCATTGTACCCCAACCATGTAGGCTGGGATAGGAGTTCTCTTTATCATACAATACGTATATGTTCTTATCTACAAGTGCAACCACAATATCCAATTAAACATTAAGTTTGAGCAGCTGTGAGAGAAATCCTCTCCCAATTGAAGTACCAAGGCATAATTGAGCCCTGTATAATACTCCTTTTCCTGTAATTAAACCAGATAATTACTATCATATAGTCTTAGACTATAGACATCTAAATAGTCATATATGCAAGTTTGCAATTTCAAATTCACAAAGTACAGCTTTAATGAACAACATTGTGCGTACAAAATATAAAATGTCATTGGACATTACAAATGTTCTTTTCTGTCATAATGTAGCTCCAGAAAGCAGAGGTTTAATGGTGTTTACTGCCTTAGGGTTATCAAACAGTTCTGTTGAATTCCTCAAGGTTATAAGAATAGTCCAAGATTGTTTGATGCCTGATTAACACAAACATTACAAGAAATTGACTCTGAAGCATTGTCTTACATTGATGACATATATCTCACAAACAATGACTTAAACACTTTCTTAGCCAGAGTAGAGCTCATAGTTTTGGGAATTGCTGAATATGGCTACAAATGTAATTTTCAGAGATCAAAAAATTGTCTTTCCCTATGTCTTATTTTTAGGATCCAACTGTCTAATGAAACTAAAAATCTTGCTCAACATTTCTTGGGAAAAAATGCTTTATTAAAGCCACCAAACACCATTAACAAAACTACAATCACTTTTAGACCTTCTGATCTCTGGTAAAACAAACATACTAGATTATGGACAACGGGTTAAACCATTGTGCAGTTTAATTCACCCTGATGTCTTTAGCACAAATTGGGCATCAGAACACATATAAATTCTAAGAACACTGCAAACTGTCATGCTCAGAACAAGACACTTACAAGCTCATGTCAACACAACAAGTTTGGTGATCCTCACAATTTCATGTCCCACTGGTTACACATATGCCACATTCAACGAGGGTGATACAGTGCTGATAGCATATACATTAATACTCCAATGATGAAAAGTGTTTTGCTTCAACAGAAAAAGATACTGACTGCAGTTCAGACGACTGTTATAAAGGAAATACCATTGGCTCAGGGGAAGCGCATAAATGTTGTAACCCCATGCCAGCCTTAGAGGCTGTAACCACCTAATGCGAAAGCCTTACACCCAAGATGGATACAATGGGACACATTCTTAGCAGCTTCTGATGTTGGTTTACAAACACAAGAATGTCTACAGTATGAATCAGAATAGCATGTGCCCAGTGACATTTTGCTTCTTGATCAGTACGATTACATAATCTGTACTGATGGTGCAGCTCAGCCTGTGGTTAGCACCAAACAACAATATTCTGCTGCATGTGGTGCACGATGTGGTATCATGAAAGCTAGAGTATTTCATGCACAAAAAATGTTTACACAAACCTTAGGAGATTGTACTGCCCAACTGGCTGAGTTGAAAACTTTAATTCTGTCACCGGAGAATACGGATCCTGAACTTCCCACACTCATAGTGTGTGATTCATATTACTGTGTCCAGTTTAACAAAACCTATGTTATTGGCTCTGGAATGGATTCAGAGATCCTAAAGGAGGGCCGCTAGAATTATGTCATTGTGCGGCTGTAGTGTTTTTTGCATAATTGTAGATTTGCTTCACTCATCACTTAATCCATCATCTGCCACATAATTTGCAGACTGTAACAAAAAAGAATTGTTTCTAGCTCAAATAGTTCAAAAGTTACTAAAACTAGAGCAAAACATGCTGCAGCGCACTGCAATGCCCTTTGCACAACTGCACCTGTCACCTTTCTGTTGCTTATTGATACATTTGGGTGTTAATATGGTACTGATGCAGTGCAACGAATGCCCACACAGTTCTACAAAGCAACAAATAATGAAATAATGATGAGTTAATACTATTACAAAATGTGCTGCATTATGCTGCATAATTTCTGTGTTCTTGCTGCATAATTTACTCAACCTTGTCATATAATTTGAACATTTCCTGCTGCATTATTCCAGTGGCCCTGCTGTAAAGGAAACATTATCAAGCAAAGTGCTTTGTGGAAAAGTCTTGCATCTTAAGGATTGCTTGCCACAAGCTCATGTAATTAATACATTGAGTCATCAACGTGTTGCAATACACAATGCTGGGAATTCACTGGCAGACAAAGCTGCCAAGTTAGAAGTCTGGACTGCTGTTGTAGCTGCGACTACTCATTCCCATACAAGGGTTGGATGATGACATGATGGCTACTGTCAATGCTCCTCGCATTGGCACTCCATTACCTAAAAAGTATCCAGCAAAATATTCCCGTCTTTTGAGTGCCAAGAACATTCCTTTTGCTCACATTCCCGGAGTTGGGTGATCAAGTGATACCCAACCAGAACCCCATGGTAGAATTAGTTAGTGGTGCACATGATGAATTGGCATCTGCCCATGCTGTTGTGGCAGCTACACTTTCTTTCCTACAGAAGCGTTATTGGTGGCATGGTTTATACAAACAAACTAAGCAATATGTCCTCAGTTGTGACATTTGTCAAACAATTTAAAGTTCCACCACAACTTGCCCACCACAGAAACACCTCGTAGTTTCCAACAAACCTCTCCAATGTGTGTATTTGAAACATTATGGACCTCTGAACTCAGATGGTGCATTAAAATTTATTCTCCTGGCTATAGATTCATGTTCTAGATTGCTACGAGTTAGGCCACAGCGATGGGCTGATGCTCAAACTGTTATTAAAGATTTGAAGGACTTTTTTGAGACATATGCAGTAGCAGCATTCCACTCGCACCAGGGAACAGCTTTTGCTTCTATGGCTTACCAGGACACCACGCGAAGCCTGGTGTTGATGTGCATTATTCCTATCTCTATCATCATGAGGTAAATTCAATAGTGGAAAAGAAGAACTATGAATAAAAGCAGTCCTTAACAGCTATAGTATTAGGTTTGGGTCACAGATGGAGCCATCATCTGAGTCCAAAGAGCTTAAAATATTCTGCCTACATTTTTGGAGCCTGGATCCCTATGAAGTCCAGTTTGTGGTCTAGATGTACATCCCAGATCTCAATAACCCTGGCACACTGGTAGCAGATACGCCTTTTAACCTCAATGAATGTTTTGCTGTCTTACAAGAATTACAAGCCTTCTGAGATGAGCGATCAAATGAAATTTCCAAACGTGCTGCCACTGATGAAGTGAAGGATCAACCAGCATCTTCTAGCTGGATTCTTAAAGTTACGGATCTAGTTTGAGAGAAGATTTTGGATAAAAGGAATGTGACCCTTCCTACCAAGCACCATTGCCAGTCCTAGGCATTTAAGGAACCAGAACTGTGGTGTTGCCCCCGCTTGCTGTTTGTAATAACAAACCCTTTGTGTCAATTGATTTTATAAACCAACACCATGTGGCTAGTCCTACACAGTGGGCCACCAGGGCTTCTAGGTAGTTTCCTGTCTCTGCTCACAACCCTGCAGGAAATCTCTCTGCAAACATTAAATATTACCAACATGGCTTCTCCACGGCTCTGGACTTCAGATGCTGAATTTTCACTCCTTCCTGTTGCTACAGCTAATGCAGGCCACACATCAGACTCAAGTCTACATTTCTTAAGTGCTGCTTCTAACAATGATGTTGTTTATTACCAACCACTTTTGGAAAAGCTTACCAATTGACTTTGACACATCAGGTCCCTGTTTTTGCGCTGACTGTCTCTAGTTATTTTGTCGATATGGATGATATTTCTTCAAATTCTTCACACACTTTCCTGCATGGAGTAAGTTCATTTCTTCTTTGACAGAAACTGACATCTGATTCCCCTACGGTCCTATGTTTGGATTGACATTTCACTGTTTTCCTCTTCATTTGGAATGGATTTGTTCCAGTTTTCATTTTGCTTTTGAATGGACATTACCTTCTAGACTGCTCAGCTCCTGAAATGGAAGCTGATGTGCTAAAGCCTCATTCTTCTTCACATAGAGTGCTAAGAGACCTGTCCCTTGTGAATATATCTGTATTCCCATTTCTGATTGAATTGTTTGGGATAAGGTCCTGTTTGGAATTTTTGGTCCTACAGAAACATTACAAATTCTCTATGTGTTCAAAAATGCTATAGATGATATAATAATGCCTGGAGCCATCTCTGATGAGTGGGACGTGAAGACTATAAAAAGCATGCTTTCTAAGTTAGAAAGTTATACTGTGTTTGAAACTGAAGATTTGTATTTAAGTTCTGCCAATTATGTTGACAGGTTTTGTTATTATCACTATGTTCATCATTACTTACACAGAGCTAGTTCTCTGCTTGGGGTTTTCAATTACACACAATGGGAACATTGCCCAACACCACTGATGGTTTGCTCAAAAACATATTTGAGAAAGTTTCCTTATTTTTCTGGTCACAACCCCTTGGATTCAGTTTCTTTTTATCATAAACTTATCCCTTCCCCAGCGAAGAAAAATATGCTGACCCAAACAAAATTAATTTAGAGATTTATTTATTACCCAATTGTCCGTAGAGGGTTATGAATATTGGAAAGAAAATACTGAATCAATTTGTGGAAAACACTGCTGGCAGGTCCATGGTGTGGATGCCTTATTTATGGCCGGTCTCATCCCTAGACAATTAAATTGTCTGAACAAAACAGTGCAATAAGCAGCTTGCTTGGGTCTAGTTACAATTAAAAACATGAACACACCTAGAATTCCCTCCAATTGTCAGAGTCATCAGATCCTCGGGGTCTGTGCACGTTCCCAACACGTCCACCACAAGACAGCTCCAATACTCTGATTAGAGTGTCACAGAGTCTAAGGGAGTCCAAGTGGGGAAAATGGGATTAGGTAGGGAACACTGGGAAGGAGACCTGTAGGAAGCAAAAAGGTTAAAACACACAATATCAAGATTATATCATATTAATCATTACTAGGCTATGACTCTAAGCATTGTCATACTGGAAACATGGATATCTTAAGCATGGACTTAAATAACTAGACCTCAAGATGTCTGGATACCTGTGAGGGAATCAAGAAAGATTAATACAACTTTCCAATGAATCAATCAATCATAACATTTGTAAAGCGCACTATGTACCCGTCAGGGTTTCGAGGCGCTGGTGGGGGGGGGGGGGGGGTGGGTGGGTGAGCTGTTAGCGGTCGAAGAGCCAGGTCTTGAGGAGTCTCCGGAAGGCGAGGAGGTCCTGGGTCTGGCGCAGTGAGGTGGGGAGAGAGTTCCAGGTCTTGGCGGCGAGGAAGGAGAAGGATCTGCCGCCGGCGGTCTTGCGCTGGATCCTGGGGACGATGGCGAGGGCGAGATTGGCAGAGCGGAGTTGACGAGTGGGGGCGTAAAAGTTGAGTCTGGAGTTGAGGTAGGTAGGTCCGGTGTTGTGCAGAGCCTTGTGAGCGTTTGTGAGGAGTTTAAAGGTGATCCTCTTGTCATTGAATGAACCATTCAATGAAATGTTACACATGGATTAGAAACATCAGAACCTTCTAGAATTACGCTTTCAAATTTAAGCATAGTCTTTTGCATGAGGACCAGGAAATAATCTGAATGATTTCTAAAACACCATATGAACTGTACTTGAGGACTTATTATGCACATACAATATAACATCTAGAATTCTAACACTTTAGTTTTCTTAAAATGCCGGAACATGAATTGCACACATTGCAGATTTCCACAAAAGTTTGTAAATGCCATGAAATGATTGTGCACAAGGAATAACATGAGTTAGACACGAGAAATGAATCGCGTGTCTTGCTGATTCGAATACCACCAAGTGAATGCCATGAAATGATAGCGCACGATGAGTAACATGAGTTTAGCACAAGAAATGAATCGCGCGTTCTGCCGATTCGAATGTCACCACGTAAATGCCATGAAATAGTAACACACAATGAATATCATGAATTAAACACAAGAATGAATCGCGCGTCTTACCGATTCGAAGGCCACCATGTGAATGCCAAGAAATGGTAGCGCACACTGAATATCATGAATTACGCACAAGAAATGAATTGCACGTCTTGCTGATTGGAAGGCCACCATGTGAATGCCAAGAAATGGTAGCGCACACTGAATATCATGAATTTAGCACAAGAAATGAATAGCGCGTCTTGCCAATTCGAATTCTACCTTGTAAATGCCATAAAATGGTAGCGCACAATCAATATCAAGATTTGTACACGGGTAAAGAATCGTGTGTCTTGCTGATTCGAGTGTCAGCATGTAAATGCCATAAAACATCAAGCGCACATTCACACGCACAAGAGCAAAATTGTTTTATCATGCTAATTAGGCCCAAGAACTCGAAAACCTTTGAGAACGGGATTGGGGGCCCAGCCCGACCTCCGTCTTACCGCCCTGATCAAGAATCACTGACAAAGTGAAAGGGCAAGGCCTGGAAGATCAAAGTAGGCCTCCGGAACAGGAGCTCAGGAAGTTGTTGCTGCTCTGCACTGGGATCTCTGAATAGTGAGCAGGTGGAGCTGGGCTGGCTCCCTTATATAGAGTCTTGGCCCAGCCCACAAACCACACCCAGGCATGCTGCAGGGAAAGCTTCTAGAAGGCCCTGGAAAGGGACCACACCCTGACACACTCTGAAAGCCTGCAACAGTACATTGCAAATGAACAGTATTTATAAGCACCTTGAACATAAGTCTTCAGGATTAAATTCTGCAATGCAAAAGGTTAAACAACAGCATATCACCACAATGCATAAATTACGTTATCTTGAAAGCGCTGGGTTTTTGCATTCTAGTCGGCCGTACAGTGCGCACTGCCCTGATGGTGACACCAATGCACGTTTTTACAATTGGCAAAGTTTTGCAAATTTTACAGAAGAACAATTAAATTATATGATTCAGAATGGTACATATAATTCTTCAATTTCAGGTCCAGATAGGTTGTTAATGTGGCCAGTCAACACTAATGGTTGCCATTCTTGCTTTCTAAACTCCACTTCCGTTTTTAGAGCTAGCAGACCAGACCCCCAATATTTGGAGTCACAACACTCAGGGATAGTTACCACCTTCAGGGTAAGGAAGTTATGCCAACAATGGTTACAACATTGCACATTAGCTGCAGTTAAGAAACACTTATCTCTTCTGTCTGATGAAATGGATTAAAAAAGTTTCTCCCTGGGTCCTATGCTATTTATAATGAGATTTAGAAAATTTCTCAGCAAAAAGCTGCTGAATATTCAAGACAAATTGACAGGGAAAATTTGGAAAATACATTGGCTATTGTGGATAATGGCATGACTACACTGTCAACTCTGAATTTATTCTTTGAATAATATTGTATCATTTGCATTCAGTAAAACACAGATTGGCATTAACCCTCCTCCAACTTGGGCAAAGTCAGCTAAGACTGATTGTGCAACTGAGTTGGAAATTGCAGATTTTAAAATCAAACCATGTGTCTTGGAAATATTTGATTGCAACAGAGTTGTTTTTTGTACAATTTAACATTCATAAAAAGACTGATAGCGAAGAAAGACGCAACTTAAGCAATGTTGAATATTGAGCTTTTTGAAAAATTGCCTTTCTCTGTAGCTGAAACACCATCTGCTGGGTGGTTGATCCACAGCTTTATATCAATACCATTCTCTACATTTCAGTTTACACCTTGTTTGGAATATTTCCAGGTAGGCAGATATGAAGTTATGGGGGAGAGTTTTGTTCACAAATCCTGGGTTTTAACTTTTGGTAACAAAAGTGTGAGTAGTGAACTGAAATCTTACTTAATGGAAACGAATGTGAAATTTTGTTAGGCCATTCCTTAGTTTGTCATTGCATGGAGCGTACAAGGTGTCCGTGGCCAAATTGACTAGTTATCTGAAGGGTGTCGCAGTCTCCTTGGTTTTGATTATTCTCAAATAGGAGCTACTTGGTTCTGAATGACCAAGGTTGCTGTGGGATGAAACCAGGTGTCTCCTATGTGGTGGCGCTTTCCAGGATCTTGACCTGCTTTGGTTATGTGTTATTTCCACCCACGCACACACGGTTAGGGAAAGTATCTTGTAGCCTTCTATCCCTATTTTTAACATTAACTTCAAAAGGTGGAGCTGACTGAAAGCCTTATTGTTTCAGAAGGGCACTGCATTAACACCTGCTATGGAAACTTTTGATCTTTTAGTTGCAAGGTCTCCTTGTGAAATACAATTGCTATCGCGCACAAACTTTCTGCAACATTTTGGTGAACTTGTTAACCAAATATTTAATGCTTCAAATACCGCGGAAGTGATACACCTTTTTATAGTGATTTGTTCTAGTATTCTAAGCACATTCCAGACTGTATTCAGAGTGATACCGTCCTTTCTGCACTCAATCATTGCTATTTTAGTCCAATTTGTATTGCTCCGCAATAGATGTTCCACCCCAAAGCCAAATGATGATGAATCTTCCACAAGTCCTAATGTGTTGTGAATGCATGATACAGTACTTTTGAGTCTTCTTGCTCCAGGAACGTAATGTGAACTGGTCTTTGTCCTTTAGACCCGCATGGTTAAAATGTGTACGGCCCATGTCCCACTGTCTGTTGTACCCTTTTAAGTGTGCACTGGACTTGTGTCTGGCTATGCAAATTGGTTCAATCTATGGATAGGTATTTGCAAAAGTGTCTTCTGTTGAGGACCCACCTTCAGTGCTGTTCTATGAGGCTGCCATTGCTGTTGGATATGTACTATGAGGCATTACTTCATAGTCGACATGGATGCTTCGGCTCCTGGATTCCAGGGATCTGGCTCTAACATTGTGGTTGCCGAATCAGCTGTCATGCCTTTAGCATCTGCTGATTGGGCTGCTTATGACCATGTTTGTTCATTGGAACTGATTTCCAGGCCCCTGAGGATCTGTCATCTGTTGATATGGGTTCCTCCCTGGTCTCTACTGACACTGGAGGTGGAAACATTTACTTTAACTGACTTTAATAGACTTTAATTCAGCACCTTGTTTTTAAGAAATTTGTTTCTATCAGATTTATTAGTAGCATGCTTTTTATTTAGCATATTTTTAATATGGCTTGCATCTACTTTCCTTATTAAAGTGCATGTTCATTTAACATTTTACACTCATGTAGCAATTGTATTTTAGGTTAGATTTTATGATTTTATATTAGTTTGGAGCTAAATCTCCCACGGCCAAGGGGAGGGTGTGGTAAAGCAAGTTAGAGCCTGCACAGGGTCTCCATTTTAGAATGCACATTTTAGCTTTGCATCTTTTCTGATGGTGACCTTTTATATGCTTTTACACTTACACAACAATGTGCTGAGAAGACACAGTACATTCAGATTAATTCCTAGTGAACATTGCCACCTTGCAATCTTTACACTCTGTCCAAGGATGGGTACACAGAACGTGATGCCCTGGTATCATGATTGGCCATTGGAGACAGTCAAGAAGCTAAAGACAAATCATAGCATTAGCTCTGTACCTCTGGCACAGTGTGGAATGAACAGTGCTTTTCATTATATAGACTGCCTCTGTGCTACATTCATCAGAGGAGCACTTCTGCTTGGATTATCCTGAAAAGCAGTGAATGTTACCGAGATGGTGATTCTGACCTCTACCCTGCAAAGGACAATAGCCTGCACTACATCACACAGACTTCCTGGCACATCATACCAGGTATGGGGGGTTAGGCTACCCCAAGTCATCTGGCAGAGGGCATTCCCACTGTGCCCTCAATAGTGTAGGTAGTTACAAATGGGACTATAGCACCATAGTAACAGAAGTGTGGCACAATGGTTAGAGCGGCAGACCCTGATGGAAAGATCTGGCCCTGGACCAGGGTTCAATTCCTACCTCAGCAGGTTTTGGGCTCAATTCCCTTGGGCCAGATAGTTCTTGCCTCGGTGCCTAATCTGATTAATGAGTCCCACGCTATAACTCTGGGCAATAAGCTTGCTTAATCTCCACAACGGCCCTGACAGCACTTAGATTCCTTGCTTCACCCTGAGGGTTGCTGAGGAGTGGGCGCCTCACAGGGAAAAGCCAGGAGGGGTTCCACAGTGGTATGCACTTGCACCTTGAGACCCTAATGGGTGAGTAGTGCGCTATACTAGTGCAAAGTTTACAGTTTAACATTACCATGGTTAGATTGTTTATCTTTTTTACTATTCTTAATATGCTGGTTACCATGCTTTGTTTCATCTGCCTAATAACCACAGTTCATGCTTTCTATACAAGAATACAATTATTTCGATACATTTTTGAAAAGCCATTTTTGTATCTTTCCTGCATTTACCTTAAACATGCAAAAGTGACAATGAAATTGTAGATCTGTTTCCACAGCTTCCTTGGGAGTCAGAGTGGCCATGTTCGAAGTTGTTGATATTGTTTTGTACCCTGGTAAGGTTAGGGGTTCAGACAAGACTCTCTGAGCTAGCTGGGAATCATGTGAGCAGGTACTGATGGTATATGTGAACTGAGTCCCTGTATTCTGAGGTCCATGCTGACCAAATGTCAGTTCTACTTGATTTGTAGGAACCGTATAATAGTGTGGCACCTAACAATCCCAGAGTGCACTACTCTGCCTACTTCCAAGATGTCAGCACCTTTTCTCAGCTGTTAGGAGCTTGGCATCCCTCCCTCGAGGTGTGGCTACTTGTGGGTTACACCCTCGAGGGAAAAGAGGTTTTGCCATTGGTTTCCTCCTCTCTGTACCTGTCACCAGCCCATCTACCTGAACAAAGGGCAGACCCTCAAGAGTGTGATCACTGTTTTCCCACCAAAGGTGGCTTCACCTTTGTGCCTTGCTTTTTGGGGTAACACCCTGAATGGCTTCCTGTGAAAGGGAGGCAACACCTCACCCTGCATCAGGCTGCTATCGTTCCTAACCCAGGGATTCAGTCACACAACTCCCCAGGCAGGCATAACGATGTCTGTTGGCCAGTTCCTATGTGTGAGGCCACTGGACTAGCTAGGTCACAGAGTGGCAACTTCCTAAAAGTTGTGTTTTATTTAATAGTGACATTAAATTCAACCTGGGCCTCAGGTGGGGTTTAATGCCATGATTAATTTGGTACCTTACGGTACCCAGTTAGGTAGTTCCATTTAGAAGTTAGCCAGGTTGGGGTTCCAGCCAATAACCCTGTACTAGCCAATTGGGCTACTAACTCTTCCACAGCAAAATGACAATTTGGATGTGTTGTTGCTAAGACATATATACAAATATATGTTCTACTTAATAATATGCAGCCCCCTGCCTTAGCACTCTCTGGGCCTTCCTTAGGGGAGATATACACATATTGTTGAGGGTAATTGTGGCATTGAATAGCAAGGTTTAACTGTTAGTGTAAGCACTGCCCTTTCCAGTCTACAGGGGCAGGCTGGGAGCCATTTTGTACTTTGACTTTGTCACACTCAGGGTAGCACAATCAGTGCTGCAGTCCTGGTGGGACGCTCTAACTTACATGCCCTTGGTACCCTGGGTACAAAATACTAGGGACCTATTAATAAGGAAGTCCTTGCCAATTGAGCATAGTCAATTCAGCCTAAACCGTATAAGAGGCTAGAAAACTAAGGTCCAGTTAGCAGGCCTCGTGCACTCTTAGAGTCGAAAAACCAGCTCCATCACCTCAAAAATGTGGGGGTGAACATGCAAAAAAGAAGCATTTCCAGATAAAAGTGAACTGGGAAATACTGGTGTCAGGTTCATGAAAGAGTTCAACTACATGGAGCTCAAAGGTTTGGGAAAGCAAATATTTTAAGAACCAAATCATCTTCAAATGGGAATTAGTCTGCTGTCAACCTACAGATTGGGGGGGGGACATTTACAACTGTTAGCCTATACAGCCCAAATGCAGATGATGGCTCTTGCTTTAAGCAAATGGAAGTAAAAATAGTTGGCATGACCTCCCTTTTTTTAATTTTGGAGGCTACTGGATTTTGGAAATAGAGCAAAGGCCTAATGCCACACCCAAAAATAGAAGAAGGCATTAAAACTGATTTCTAAAAACCTGGATTTATTTGGTCACTATGGAAAACCACAGCCACAGAATCAAAGTTTAACTTTTCATTGCACACAATAAAACTTAAATAACCAAATACATTTTTCGGAGGTTGTTCCAGTTCTTTGCTGCAGCATAGGTGAAAGATCATCCCCGCAGTGGTTTTGCAGACACAAGGGACAGTGGCCAGGGCCATCTGGGCGGAGCAGAGGGATCTGGCGGAGGTGTGGAAGGAGTCCTCAGGTGTTGTGAGATGTGTTCTCGGTGAGGGAGTTCCAGAATGAGTCTGCTAGCGGTGTTCTGGATGAGTGTAATTTTTTTGATGTTCCTAGTGGAGATGCCGGCATACAGAGCGTTGCCTTACTCAAGCTTGCTAGTGACTAAGGCGTGGGTGACTCTACTGCGACAGTCTGCTGAAATCCATCTGAAGATCTTCCGAAGTTTGCTGAGTGTGTGCTAGCAGGAGGAAGCGATAGAGTTTACCTAGCAGGTCATGGATGGGGAGGAGTTGAGGATGATTCCTAAGTTGCAGGCATGCTCGGTTGGTGCAGGGGGAGCTCTGAGGGATGTGGGCCACCAGGAGGTGTCCTAAGCTGAGGTGGCATTTCCCAACATGATGAGCTCCGTCTTGTCGGAGTTGAGCTTGAGGCAGCTTTCTCTCATCCAGGTGGCGACGGCTTCCATTCTTGAGTGAAAGTTCCTTTTGGCTGTGTCCAGGTTATTGGTCTGCAGAGGAAATTACACCACTGGTTCCCCACCCACGGTACCCTGTGTGCCTCCCTCCTCCCAGGACCTATTTAATGGAGGTTGCAATGTGGCCACACCATTGGTGCGCCAATTGTAAGCCCATCTGCAACCATCTGCAGCCCCGATTCTCCCTCTTCCCGCCTAAAAACATCTGCGTTCCTCCATGTTCTTAACCTGGGCTACTGATCAGCACACTGCTGCAACACCCCACCAAACAACAGAGGAGAGCTCATATGCACCTCCTGCAAATTTTCATGTATTCTCCCACACACTACAGCCACACTCCTGCACTAACAGCACTCCACCCGCTCACACAAACTAGCTTTCTGATCACACTCACTCAGATCAAACACACAAAAAACACACAACACTCACATGCATGCTCCTCAACACCCGCTTGCTCACCAAACATGCCATGGAGATATGGGATGTACTCCTTGACCATGCTCTGGACATAATACAGCCATCCCTGCTGGCTACAACATCATTAGCAAGACCATCATCACAAGGCCAGAGGTGGAGTCGTCAGCATATTCAAATATACCATCAGCTGCACTAACTACATGGACACCCCCACCAGCTAGAAAAAACACTTCACATTCAAGATACGCATCGGAGCCAACTTCCCCCTGGGCAGAACCCTCGTGTACAGACCACCAAGACCTTACATAAATTTTTCAGTAACATCACTGATTTGGTCCCACCCTTCATCATCATCTTCAGCACCTTCATCCTTCTCAGAAACCTTGTCTTCATCTAGAAGATTACAGCGACCCAAACTCTACAGTTCTTCTAAAACAAACTCAGAAAAGCTTGGCCCTTACCTAGCACAAATCCAAACCCACCATTTCCTCATCAGTTTCAACATACCCATCCTGAACCATTGTAGAACTACCACCACCAGAACTGCCCACCGTAGCTGGTAAAGCATCTCAGATAAGGAGTTGGCTTCCACCCACTCTGAGCACCAGGCAGGACACACCAGTGACTTACTGAACACCATCAAAAACCTCAGCGGCAGGATTACCAAATGGTCCAATACCCTGGCACCCCTGAAGTGCAACCCAATGGCAACAGTCTGACCACAGGCCCGACCACAGGCCAGCTGGAACACAGAGGAGTTCAGGCTGAGGAAACCCCACTGCAAGCATTTGGAGCAAAAATGGAGAACAAGTTGAGACACAAAAGATAAAGATATCTGGAAATCATCCCTAAGACTCTATCACTAGCAGATACGGAACACCCTCACAAGACCTTTGCAACAAGCTCTCAGAATTCTTCTGTAAGAAAATAGCCTCAATGTACAGCAACTTTGACCCTCCATCGGACACCATCACTTTCGCAACTAAACTTTACAGGAGATGAACTGACCTTGACCTCGTGGCCTGCCATCAGCAACATCAAAATCATTGCTACCATGAAGACCATTCACTCGGGGGCTCCATCTAACCCTTGCCCATAACCCCCTTCACCAGAGGACTCATACTGATCATCAAAGCACTGACACCCATCTTCACCACCTTCATCGATTCAGTCACATTCCAGGACACCTGAAAATATTCAAACGTCATGCCCCTGCTTATGAAACCATCCACTAACCTACCCACACTTTACAACTACAGACCCATTTTCCTCCTACCATACCCAGCAAAGGTCTTAGAGAAACTAATAAACCAATGCCTCACCGACCACCTCAGCTACTACAAGCTCTTTGATGCCATGCATGGCAAATTTAGGCCCAACTACAGTACAGAAACAGCGCTCATTGCTGTCATAGATGACATCTGCACCATTCTTGACAGAGGAGACACAGCAGCCCTTATTCCCCTGGACCTCTCTGCAGCATTTAACACAGTCTTATACCCCATTGTCATCAGGCACTTGCATGAAATTGGCTTCAAAGGACACCCTATCCACTGGATCTGCTCCTTCTTAACGGTCAAACAAAATCTTTTAGCCTGGCACTCTAATCCTCGGAAGCCAACACACTTGTCTGAGGAGTGCCTCAAGACTCATCTCTCATCCCCACTCTTTTCAATGTATACATGATCCCTCTGGCCAACCCCTTTGGCACACACAACATCAACATCCTCTTCTACATAGATGACAGACAACTAATACTCTCCCTCTCGGACAAGACCACCAGCACAAAAATAAAGTTAATCGGCTGCATGACTGAAGTCACTAACTGGATGAAAGACAGCTGCCTTAAGTCCAACACCGATGCAACAGAAAAAGTGATCTTTAACAAGAACACCTCACCACTTCAACTGAAGGCTGGGAAAGCTCAGACCCACACCCAGAACTCACACCAGAAACCTATGAATAATCCTTGACAACAAACTAAACATGACCACACAAGTCAATGCCGTCACTGCATCCTGCTTCCAGACTCTGAATATAATAATGAAGATCTTCAAATGGCTCCTAAGCAACACTAGAATAACTGTCACTCACTCCCTAGTCACCAGCAAGTTGAACTATTAGAACACCCTCTACGCCGGGATCAGAAAGCAACTCCCTTGAAGACTACAAACCATCCTGAACTCGGCAGCCAGTCTCATCCTCAACCTCGCACATAGAACTCACATCACTCCACACCTCAGGAAGTTACACTGGCTCCTGATACAAAAAAATGCTCTGTTCAAAAACTTCACACACACATTCAAGGCTCTACACAGCTCAGTCCCCACCTACCTGAATAGTAGCATCTCCTTCTATCAGCCACCCATACACGTCTTCTCCACAGGACTCCTACATGCACACAACCCATACATAAACAGAACCAGATCAAGAGGCTGGGCGTTTCCTTACATCACTCCTAAAGTGTGCAATAACATTCTATTCCACATCACAGCCTCCTTTTCTCTTCTTGATTTCCATAAGAAGCTGAAAACCTGGCTACCATAGGCATGGCTAGGCACACACCTGCTCAGCATACCCTGGTGGATTGTAGCCCGTCTTAACACACACATAACATAGTACTGATTAAATGGGTTATATTGGCCTTCTTGGCATTTGCATGAACACAGCTACTCTACTGAAATATTTATTGATGGGAGATAGTGAGCCTTTGCTATGTATCATAATGCAGTTAGCAGGACATCTGGAAATCTCGTGAGTCCCCTCCTTTGTGTCCTATCCACTTCATGTGTTTTTATTTTTTGGGTTCTAGATAAGTTCACTGACAAACCCATAATATAATGAAAATTCAGAGGTATGTAATTATGTCTCAATTGGTAGTTGGTGTGGTATTACAGTAAACTGGCACATGATCCAGACCTGCTTTAGGTACACCCTCAATTACAGATTATAGGTGCATATTTTCAAAAGATTTACAGTGTCCAGAGCAGTCCAGCACCATGCACTGAATCCCCCCCAAAAAATCCTCTCTCCAAGACGACGCAAATTCCTAGTTTTTTCTTGAGCCAGGGAGGGCCCTGACCGCTGGTGTCTCATATACAACCTATAGCCTAGCCCTCCTTTGGGAAGCTGGCACTGACACTTCCCAAAGCGTTATTCATCGCACCTGATTAATAATGATAGCACAGGGTACATTATTTATCAGGTGCAATAAATAACACCTATTACGAGTTCATGGCAAATCACACGCAGATTTTGGAGTTTAACGCACCAAAATCTGCATGATGCGATAAATACCATATGTTTTCCCACGTAAACTTTCAACAGCTTTGACCTGCCAAAATTTAACAAAGGTTGAATTTTTAATGCATCCGATAATTATCAGATGTGTTAAATACCTTTAAACTCATGATTCCAATCCATGCATAAACAACAGCTTACACGTGGGTTGGAATATTGTGAGGAATTCAAATCAAGCCCTAAGGGCCTGATGTACAAAGCCCATTTGCATTTCTTAATAGTCCGAATCAGTATTTCGGGCTGTTAAGAAATGAAAACTGGCCTTTTCTGATGTACAAAGGCCTTTAGGAAATTGCAAATTGCGATTTCTACTTTGTAGAAATCGCAATTTGCAATCCTCAGAATAGGAAATCGCAAATAGGGATTACCTATTTGCGATTCCTATTGTGATGTGTAAAGCATTTCCTAAATGCGATTTGGGCATTTAGGAAATGCAATTACCATCGACTTGAAGTTGATGGTAACCATGTGCAATTTAAAAAAGCACCCAATAAGGTTTTTTTTTTAAATTGCAATAAAGCACACACACCCCTTGGGCATATGTGTGCTCTACATGTGCACCATTATTTTTGGGGTGCACCAAGGGGGGCCTTTTGCCCATTGACATCCTTGGTTTTGCATTTCCCAAATAGCTATTTCCTAATAGGAAATCACTATTTGGGATATGCAAAACCAGCCGTTGACACAAATACAATGGGATTCCTTATTTGCGATTTCCTAATAGCGATTCCTACTTTGTAGGAATCGCTATTAGGAAATTGGTATCTCTGTGAATATCATTTTGCATTTCCTAAATAACGATTTCTATGAAGTCGCTATTTGGGAAATGCAAAATGCATTTTAGTACATCTGGCCCAAAATGTGCACTACTTCTTAGGTAGTGCACAGTTAGTGAACCTCCGAAGAGTCAGCTGGACTTGCATCTGCAATACAAAGAGTGCTCTCTTTGGCCATACACTCATGCAAATAGAGAAACTTACCATTGAGATTGTGTGGCTACCCTATTAGTATTTTTTGGGGCTTAACCTCAGTTTTCCTGGGTTTGTCTCAAACCTGATCAATTAAATACTGCTCCTCCCTACAGAGGAGCACTGAGACCAATCTTGTGGGCATACACACTGAAAAGCTCCGCAGCTTACAATGTAAGCAGGAACCTAGCATCCATTGGTGCATCAGGTGCGATGGCACCAGAGCTCAGAGGCTGGATAGCAAAAGTGAACCCTGCTTATTGCTATATTTCACAGTTCAAACAGTGGAGATGAGGGCATTTCCTTCCCTGTACTAGTGCCCATGACACACTGGCTATGCCTATGTATTAAAGACTGCTTCACATCAAAGTAAAATGTTCCCATACTATATCATACTATATCATGTCAGTCATGAGTTTCCATTACTTTTACTGACATGAAAAAGTCCCAATCTCACAAAACTGGTATTTTTTGTATGCTGTCAGAGTGTAAGTTAATGCACAAGTCCAAAAATGAATTCTCTGAAAACACAGACCCAGGAGAGGTCCCAGAACTGAGAATTATCTCTGCCTGGCTTTTTGAATGGTTGTCTGATATGTAGGTCAGCGAACATGGCACTTTCTAGCTGATGCGTGACTTTATCAATTTTTTCCAAGATCAGGCATGACGTATATCACCACATCTTCACACAAAATAGTGAAGCGTGGTATATCTAATTAACTTTAACTGTGTACAAGTGAAAAAGCATGAAATAAAAAACTGAGTGGGACAGAATCCCTAAATTATAGGATGTGCGATGAGTGGGTGAATTTTGATGGGAAAGATACATTTGAACTGAAGCAAGCGTTAATGCTGGTATAAAAGTGTGATATGAAGGTGGAATAATGACGTACCAACGTTCAACGTTCAACCAACAACCCAAACTCTAAGACTTTCAGAATATGGTTCACTTTCATAAGCCTGCCATTCCCCCCACTAAACAAAAAACTACATGTACTAAATGTTTTTAAATATATATTTAAAAAAGAAATACAAAATACAGAATTTTTTTTGCAAAAATACGATCCATAAAATCAAGTGAACGAAAAGTTTAATTGACATAAATAAAACACATATTTAAAGCCTAGATTTATTCATACAGTTTACTCTTTCTTAACATATTTTTTAAACGTTGTAGTAGTTACTCATTGAGGAGAGAAATATGTCTCCTACAGTACCTAACATATTTCCCACTAACCTACTCATTCTAAAAGTTTAACAGCTTTATATGTCTTGCACAAGTTTTACTTATCCACGTTTAGAGCCGTATTTTCTATTTTTTCATGCACGACAGCTCAGCAACTAATATGCCCATAACATGGGCATCATTTCTCTTTCCAACACAAATTATTGTTTCTTGCCCTTTGGATCATCGTTTCCTTAACTTTGTTAAAGTGTTCTACCATGCCATTCCCTTCTGTGCAGTACAAAGATGTATTGCGGCGCTAAGCACCATTCCTTCATTTTTGAAAAACGCCGGACATGAACTGCATAGCATTGTCACGACCTATGCCATGGGTAAGTCTTCTCTCAGAAATAAATTATTCAAAAAATTGACAACAGTGTCAGAATCACTTTTCACTACCAATTATAATTTTGTTCACTTATAAAAGTGATCAATTACTATATTGCAATACTTGTTTAATTATTATTCTCTAAAATAAGTCCCATAATGTCGCAGCCTCTTTATGCGCCCAGCCTCTCCCTAGGTATTTTGGGACTGTTAGTAAGACAAAGTGGAGGCCTGAATACAATTTGCATCTTATTAGAATTGCCACGATCTAAAATATCTCTGGACTTTCTTTAAATGTCTAAACGTGGCCACCAATTTAGATTTGTAATCCCTGTTTTTGTTTTGATCATACCTAGTTGTCCTTCATGATGAATTTCAAGATATCTATTCCTTATTTCTTGTGGCGGGACTGTTTAGCCATCCCTTATTACTTACCTTCTCATTTTCTAAGGCTAAATTATTTCTAACTTCCCAGTAACATTGAGGTTTTCTACGCTGTTTCAATGGCCATCCTACTTTCATCATCTTAGAAACTTCATTCAGGATTTCACCCTTTTTTTGAGCCTCTGACAATTGATCATTATATATACTGTCTTCTACCTTCTATTACAGTACCGCTACACAGAAATCATTTCATTCATTCTTAGCTACTTCTTTAACAGATAAACATTAATGACTAAGACAATCTGCTATCTTACGCTTCACGCCTGATACATGTTGCACCTCATAATTATAATCTAACAATTCAATAGACAAATATGCTAGGCATTTTGATTAATTGTGAAAACCATTGTTAGCAAGGGTTGCTGTGAAAGGTTTATGATCAGAATGTGATATCATTGGGGAACCCCATATGTACCTTGGAAGTACTCCAATATCTACACACAGGCTAAGGTTTATCACTCAGTTGCATAATACTTTTCCTCTGTTGGTGTTAGGGATAGGGAAGCAAATACAACAGTGAACCCACAACTACTTTTCTTGATCCTTAACCCCTTTGCTGCCAGGCCTTTCCCCCTCCTGTGCCGAGCCTTTTCATGGCTATTTGGGGCAGTTCTTGCTTAGGCCCTCATAACATTTTGTTCACATAAGCAACCCACGCCAAATTTGCGTCCTCTTTTTCCAACATCCTAGGGATTCTAGAGGTATCCAGACATTGTGGGTTCCCCTGAAGGAGACCAAGAAATTAGCCAAAATACAGCGAAAATTTAGTTTTTTTTTAAAAATGGGAAAAAAGGGCTGAAGAAGGCATCAACAAAGGGTTCGCGGTGGTAAGATCACCATCTTCCCAGCTTTCGGGAACAGGCAGACTTGAATTAGAAAACCCCATTTTTCAACACAATTTTGACATTTTACTGGGACATAACCCATTTTTACTATTTTTTGTGCCTTCCTGCTCCTTCCAGTTAGTGGCCGAAATGGGTGAGAAACCAATGCTGGATCCCAGAAAGCTAAACATTTCTAAAAGTAGACAAAATTCTGAATGCAGCAAGGGGTCATTTGTGTAGACACAAGTGTTTCCTACAGAAAATAACAGCTGAAATAAAACAATATTGAAATTGAGGTAAAAAACAGCAATTTTTCTCTACGTTTACTCTGTAACTTTTTCCTGTGATGTCAGATTTTTGAAAGCACTGTTACGTCTGCTGGATTCTTCTGGTTGCAGAGATATATAGGGCTTGTAGGTTCATCAAGAACCCTAGGTACCCAGAGCCAATAAATGAGCTGCACCTTGCATTGGGTTTTCATTCTATACCGGGTATACAGCAATTCATTTGCTGAAATATAAAAAGTGAAAAATAGGTATCAAGAAAACCTTTGTATTTCCCAAATGGCCACAAGATAAGGTGTTGAGAAGCAGTGGTTATTTGCACATCTCTGAATTTTAGGGTGCGTATACTAGCATGTGAAATACAGGGAATTTTCTCAAATAGACGTCTTTTTTACCCACTGTTTTACATTTGGAAGGAAAAAATGTGGAGAAAGACAAGGGGCAATAACACTTGTTTTGCTATTCTGTGTTCGCCTATGTCTCCTGAGAAAAATGGTACTTCACTTGCGTGGGCAGGCCTAGCGCCCGCAAAAGGAAATGCCCGAAAACACAATGTGGAAACATCACATTTTCACAAAGAAAACAGAGCTGTTTTTCACAAAGTGCCTAGGTATAGATTTCGACCTGTAGCTCAGCTGGCACTTAGGGAAACCTAACAAACCTGCGCAGTTTTGAAAACTAGACACCTAGGATAATCCAAGATGGGGTGACTTGTGGGGCTCTGACCAGGTTCTGTTACCCAGAATCCTTTGCAAACCACAGAATTTGGCCAAAAAACACTTTTTCCTCTCATTTCGGTGACAGAAAGTTCTGGAATCTGAGAGGAGCAACAAATTTCCCAGCAATCCCTCACGTCTCCCGATGAAAATGGTACCTCACTTGTGTGGGTAGGCCTAGCGCACGCAAAAGGAAATGCCCCAAAACACAACATGGACACATCACATTTTCACAAAGAAAACAGAGCAGTTTTTTACAAAGTGCCTAGCTGTGGATTTTGGCCTGTAGCTCAGCCGGCGCTAAGGGAAACCTAGCAAACCTGAGCAGTTTTTAAAACTAGACACCTAGGGGAATCCAAGATGGGGTGACTTGTGGGGCTCTGACCAGGTTCTGTTACCCAGAATCCTTTGCAAACTTCAAAATTTGGCCAAAAAAACCCCTTTTCCTCTCATTTCGGTGACAGAAAGTTCTGGAAGAACAGTAGAATTTATATCGGTATCTATATCGGTATAGATGAGACAATGCTGGGTGGTAGGAATTTTGTGGATTCCTGCAGATTCCGGAAGGTTCCATCACAAAAAAGTGGGAACAATGTGTGATTTCCAGCCAAGTTGGAGGTTTGCAGGGCATTGTGGGTATGAAAATGGTGTGGGGTGCATGTGAAACACACCACCCTGGAATCACCCAGTTGTTTAGTTTTCAGATGTGTCTAGGTCTTGTGGATTTTTCTACATGGCAGCGTCCCAAAAGCCCATATAGTGTAGCCCTCACCATTCCAAGTGGGACGATTTTGAGAGTAAGCCAAGCTCTCATGGGCCAAATGTAAAACCAAAACCCAAAATAATCAAAAGCCTTCTGCTTGGTGTGGGATAAGATGTTTTAGAGTGCGGGGAGAGCTGAAAGACTGTTACTCCCTTCAGTTGGGGAACGTAAATTTCATGCAAGGGGAGTGACCCCTTAGGCAAGGGTCACTCCGGGGGGGGGCAATTTATTTTAGGCAATTTCTGCCCCCCCGGCCTATTGTTGTGAGGCCGATGTGCCCCCGGGGGGGCAGAAACCTCTAGGCGCCAGGGATACATTTTTATTTTGTTTGGTTTTTTTTGTTTGTTTTTTTAGAGATGGGCAGCTATCCGTTAGGCAAGGGTCGCTCCCCTGGGGGCAAATTGTATTTAGACCATTTCTGCCCCCCTTGGGGGCAGATTGGCCGATTTTTGTTAGGTCAATCAGCCCCCGGGGGCAGAAACCTCTAGGCGCCAGGGAGTTTGTTTTTTTACGCGAATTTCATGCAAGGGGAGTGACCTCTTAGGCAAGGGCCACTCCGGGGGGGGGGGATTTATTTTAGCCCATTTCTGCCCCCAGGGGGACAGAAACCTCTAGGCACCAGGGATCTTTTTTTTTTTTTTTTTTAGAGGTGGGTAGCGACCCCTTATGCAAGGGTCGCTCCCCTAGGGGGCAAATTATATTTAGGCCATTTCTGCCCCACTTGGGGCAGATCGGCCTATTGTTGCAAGGCCGATCTGCCACAGTTATTTTTTTAACGCAAATTTCATGCGAAGGGAGTGACCTCTTAGACAAGGGTCACTCCCGGAGGGGGGGCAAATTAATTTTTTTTAAAGATCCCTGGAGCCTAGAGGTTTCTGCCCCCCCTGGGGGCAGATTGGCCTAATAATAGGCTGATCTGCCCCTGGGGGGGACAGAAAAGGCCTTGAAAAAAAAATACCCCCCTGGAAGCGACCGTTGCCCAAGGGGTCTCTCCCCTCATGCCAGTTTCCTTTTATAAAATAATCCCTGGTGTCTAGTGGGCATTTCAAATGCCGTATCGTTTTACGATCCGGCTTTTGAAATGCTCTGAGAGACTTCCAAGGGAAGGAAATCCCTTTCCTTCCCTTTGAAGCCTCTCAGGGCCCCCATCACATGATCGGAAGAAAAATGGTTTGCATTTCTCTTCCGATCGCGCTGGAAGCTATGGGAGGCGGCCTCTGTGAGGTCAGCGCGCGATCGTGCGCTGACGTCACAGGGGTGAGGGGGTTGTCGGGGGTGGAAGGGGAATGGCTTCCCCTTCCATCCCTGCCTTTTGGGGGTGGGAGGGAAGACCACAGAGGGAGCGCTAGCGCTCCCTCTGAGCTCTGTGCCCAGAACGTAATGGTTATGTCCTGGGCACACGAGCACTGTGCCGCAGGACGTAACCGTTACGTCCGCGGCACAGAAGCGGTTAACAACACAATTACCAATCCTCTACCAATAGGGTCAATGGTGACAAAGTGACTACACACACATCAGGTCAAAAACATGTGGTGGCGGGGCTTGGGGAATGCCATTTTTGATTGTGCAAAAAGCTATTTGGCATTCAAGTGACCAGTCGCATTGCTTTCTTATAAGGAGCTGTCCATTTGGAAAGTCCTTCATAGCACAATTACATTAAAACAGAGTAACATTTGAAAAGGCCTACAACTGCTCTCATATCATACTTACTCCTGGTTGCATTTTTATATTGCACATAATAGTTTCTTCGTAGTCCTCTATATTTTCACCTTTCCCTCATTTTCTATGGATGAATTTAAATTGATCTTTCACTAAGCAAACTGTGGCTGGGAAATAGGGGCCACAATTTTCAAGGGTTTACGTTCTGCAAAGGCAACACAAGCCCTTAGGTGAGGTTTACTATGCCACACAGAGCCACCTTGCATTGCTCAGAGTGGCCAGTAAATCTAGAGTAATGAAAGGCAGTGCAACTCAATGCCTTGCATTACTCTGTCCTGGGAAGGCAGTTCAAGGCAGTTGAGCTTGGATGTTCCTATGCATCCACCAACGGTTTTGGTGCAACCCCAGATTTACTAACACTAGTAAACCTAGGAATGTGTCAAAATGCTATGCCTTCTGAGAAGAGGCAGATGGAGGAAAAATATGTGAATTTCTCCTCTGTATTTTCCCTTCCTGTATATTGCATTCCGCAGCACACATTGAAAGAAGAAAAAGCCTCAAATGAGTGTTTCTGTCGGAATATGTCCCTGCGTGCACAAAAACAATCCTGCCTGCAATGCAGGCACGCTTGCACCAAGTCGCAAGAGAGCCTGCATTGGTGCTTGGCAGCCACTAGTGTGTCAGGTCAGAGGGAAAGCAGTAATGTGCCATATCTTAGTAAACAGTGCCCATTTCTGCCCTCTCCATTTGACTTAAAGCAGTGCAGCAAGTTGTCTTTCTGCATTGCACTGCATCAAATATTGATAAATTTGGCCCTAAGAATCTATTTCCTCTAGGGCATTGGGAAAGCAATGCCTTGCGCTTGAAAAATAGTATTGTTAATCTGAAATGTATATGCAGTTATTAAGGTGCATATTTATTATCGCCTAACGCGATCTTGCGCCACATTACCATTGTTTGTTTTGACGCTAATGTGTCCCAACAAGGCCAAAATCCTCACACCACATTTACAAAGTGACACAAGTATGCATTTCGCCACTTTGGAACCCTTCGCACTACTTTATGCCTGCTGAAGGCATAATGTATGCAAAGGGGGTGTTTCCCCCGTTAGGGGGGGCGAAAAAATGGTGCAAGGAAATCTAACAGATTTCCTTGCGTCATTTTGTACGGCACTTTTAACACCTGGTCAGAGCAGGCATTAAAAGGGGGCTTCCATTATTTATAATTCGCCCCTGTGTACTCTACAGGAGTAGCGCCAATTTTTTGCCACTACTCCTGCAAAGTACATAGATAGAATCATGAAAAAAGACGCTATTGCCCCATACCCTGCGCCACAGTCTGCCCTTTTTTAAATATGGCTCACCAATGCACACAGGCAAAGTGGTGCTACACTCGGTGGAGTGCCACTGTCCATAAATTTGCCACCTAGTGTTCTGTATAAATATTCTATAAATATTTATCTCACATTGTTGTGCACTTCTTTGGAGAAGATCATTATGCAAAAGCGACATCAACTAAAGCAAAAGCATAATCAAAGTCTTTGGACCTGAGAGTAATAAGTACATAGGCTTTGTATGATGCTCAGCAACTATCTGCACTAAATTTGAATGTCTGTCACATTTGTGGTTACATGAGTTCGAACACAAGCTGTGCTCATATTGATGTGGATGTGGGGTGAGAATGTTGGGGTTTAACTGTTCATCATCCATTAGTAAGTTTTTAAATGTTCCAAATTAACGAAGCAACACAGTAGTCAAAGGTTAACAGTAACCTCACCTCAGTAATTGTTCCATAAATTAGTTGACTATAAAAATTGTTTTTGACATATTTGCCCACAATAAAGAGCAGTAAAGAGCCTGGAAAGTTGTATTACGTGACCTCCAGGTTGCACACTTCAGCAACACTGCCTTTGGGTTTCCAACCAGGGCTCTCCTCATCATCAGTGCTTGAGTTGACACACAGGAGACAGATGGGTGTGTTAAATACTTAACTACAGCCGTGGTGCAAATGAGGAGCACTGCGTTCAGCTTCTCTCTCCAGTCCAACCGTCCTCAATGGGATACTAGCATCGCATTCCAATTACCTCTTAGAATCCCCCTCACTGCCTACCCTAAGCACAGGTGTATGGCGCCTTACAACATCAATATAGATTAGCACAATTCTACATGACCCAACATAACAGAAACCATGTTGTAAATGTGTAGGAAGTAAATTTCTCAAAGAGGCACTTTTACAGTTGAATTATAATATTTTATTATTTCCTGTTTAACTACAAATGGGATAAGGGATTTTCATCTGTCAAATAATGAATTTCTTCACTTTCCTTTAATGTTGTTTTTTTCTTTACATGTTGTGCTAATTAAGTGTGAGAGAGCTTTTTAAAAAATAATGAGCAATAATGCAATAACGTGTAGAATAAACACATTCGACTTAGATGAAAAGGCGATGCCTTAATTCACGTGAAAGACACTAGGCAGTCACATGGCCAAACTTGACCTAGGTTATGAATGTGAAATGTTAAGCTTTCAGTGAGGCTAATGTGCTGAGAAAATGATGCCTTCATGTAAGAAAAGTTAGTTTAACCTTCCTATAGGCATATTTTGTAAAGATTATAATAATGTATTAAAATATATTAGCCTATTTCCACTGAATGTATTCAAATGCACAAAGGGATAGTATTAGAATCAATAGGTAGCTTGTGATTTAATTGAATGATGTAAAAGACTAACGCTTAACTGAAGCTTTCTTTAAGCAGAGACAATGATGGGAAACTACTTCGAAGTGTATAATTGTTGATAAAATTGTAGCAGATAAACATTGTTGCCTATAGACTATTGTTTGTACCATGAGATGACAGCAAAATGTTCCTCTTCCCATGAAGACATTGTTTGCTGCATGGCTGAGATGTAGAGGACAATGATACATGTTGCAAAACATTAGATATGGCATTTTATATTAGTGTGTGTTCCTAGAGTAGTTTAGGACATATCTTTAAGGACTATCCCACCAAGTCGCTCACTTGGCCCATATTCCATTTTCCAGAATCTTTGTTGCTTAGAGACTTAACTGAGTTTCATTAATTTTTCTTTATGGAAAGTTCTGCTTGAAAGATATTTGAAATTTTATGTTCCTTTATGTGATGCTCTTTAGGAATTTGCTCTGATTGTTTTTGATTATATTTACTATTTGATTGATGTTTACTTATGCATAGTCAATAAAGATTTAAACTACTAACATTTTTATAAATAAAGTTTTTGAACTCACACCAACTCTCATCATTGAATAAAAAATGTTATGATTGAAATTGTTATGACCTATTGATTGATGTATATCTCCTGGTTAATCTAATCTACGACCAAGGACTGTCAGCCAGTGGCACGTGGTTATTGCTCTGATGAGATGGTAAATTTGCTTTTGTAAAACAATATTTAGCTGATATCCCCACACCCCAGCAAGTGATACATGTTTATTAGTTTTACAAAAACCTTTGTTTTCGATCTTTACATTCTATATGTCTGAACTAGATATACCTCTTTAAAGTGCACCCACCTTAAACTCTCACATCATGGAAACACAATATTTGTGTCTGTTCACACACCCAAAATGTGACTCAGAACATAATTTTGACAGACTTCTTTTTCTGGCTCTGTCACATCCGTTACATTAGATGTTTGTGAGAGGTATCCAATAGCATATTTCAATGTATTTATCCATTCGCCATTCTCAAACCTCAGGTGGATTTTTACAGTCATGGTATTCATACAGTTTTAATAGTGATCATTATCTGTATGCTATCCACCTATGTCATGGTGACCTTATTTTGCTCTTTGCCTCTGCAAAGAATGTTGGCACATTCCCCTGCCAGTTAGCTCACTTATATAAATTAACCTTGTCCACTATCACCAATGCATTGTTGTGCATGGCATAAATATCAAGTGTCAATTGGCCCAAATGGGCTCTTTTCATGTTGAGCAGTTTGCCAACTATAGCATATTAATCAGTGGGCATCAGTGGTGTGCTGGTGGACAGCACACCATTGGAAGACTTTAACCATGATCTTTGACCCTCAAGAAGGATAGTTTATACCCTCCACTTTTTCCATTAGCACAATATCATTCTAGTGTGCTATGTATCAAGATTGCATGTCACACAGGAGTCAAGCATTCTAGGCCATCAATTGTCTGTAGTGCACAGTACTTTTCAACACACTTGGAAGTAAACATATTCAATCCATTTAGGGATGTATAAAATCCACCTAACAGGCTGCAGAGTTTGAGTGGAAAACACTATTATACATGCTTTGGGTATGCTCAAACAACAAGAGGATCAGGGAGATCATCTAGAGGCCAAACAAAGACTAAAATCTCAGGTATTATCTATTATATAATTTGAAGATTACATTTAATGGCAAGGGATTGTAGGCTCCTTCTCTGGAGATAGCCACATTAACACCCTTCTGATTAGCTGACTGCCTCTGCTCACCTTTAGGGAATTACTTTTTTCTTTTTTGTTACACAATCAATGAGAGTGCATGTATTTTCCAGCTGTCTGCCTTGTCTTCTTTTCCTCTCCCCTCTCATTCTCCATGTTGCTCTCTCACTCCTGTAGTTCTCACTGTCTCAAGCGCTCTGTGTTGCACTCTCCCCTCATTCCTGTATCCCTGTAACCTCTGTGTACTTCTCCCGCCTCTATGTTAATCTCTCTCACTTATCTGCTGCTCTTCCCCGCCTCCCTCCACCCTTTATGTTCAATTTATGCCCTCAGCCCACAGAAGTTCTCACTACCCACTTCTCCATAGCCCATCACAGTCCTAATTTTTTAAAATAAAATTTACTTTTATTCATGGAGTGCCAGGCAACAAATTGCTTCTACACTTCCTGTTTTCTTCATGCACTCCCTCACCCATGATAATCTTTCTCACTTGTGTGCTGTTCTTCCCTTCCTTCCTCTACTGTTTATTTTTAAGTTATGCCCCCACAAGCTCTTACAACCCACTTCTTAATAGCCCATCACACCTTTCTTATCAATTGTGGTTTTTTTTGTGGAGGGATAGGCAACACACTGCGCCTAAACCCGATTTTCTTTCAAATAAAAAGCGCTTTCACACTACTTCATTTTCATTAAATTTTTACTATCCATCTATCTATCTATCTATCTATCCCAGCTCGGTAAATAAAACAAAATTGCACCTCTGTAATTTCACAGGCACCCACATGTGTGCTAAAGCATGCATGCTTGCTTGACAATACATGCATGTGCATATGTCAAAATGCGTGCATGCGCCCTTAAAATGAAGCAGCAGTCGGTAGTGACCACATCATTGTGCCTTTCTCCATCTTACCATGTAGTACAGCAAAGACAATCATTGCACATTGTCTATGCTGTACAGTATCATCAAAAACATTTGGCATGCCACAGGTCTGTAAGGGGAGAACCATTGACTTTGCCAGTGCTTGTTATCTACTTGATAGTTTCTTTCTCTTTTCTCCATTCCCTTGGGCAATGGGCATCTTAGGCTTTCTTTGGGGTCTTAAGGTTGGAGTGTAAGGGGGTAGGAATGTGGTAAAATCCAATAGCAATACTTAATATAGCCAACTTCGCCAGTTTCCGCATTCCAAAAAGAGACAGGAGAAAGATGTATCTTTCCTTAGACCAGTACAGTGCTCCACATTGCTTAGTAGTTTCTACTCATTTTGACCCAGAATGCGGCGCACAAAATGCTCACTGCTTTGCAGGCACAAGCAAGAGATGTACTGCATACTGTGGTGCTTTCTCGGTCTCTTTTACCTTGGGGTGTCAGGGGAAGTGATTAACTAGTAAACTGTTGTCACTTATTTTGAGCTGTATTTTTTATAGAAGAAAAGCAAAAGAGCATATGAAAAATTCCATAGCTCTTGAGTGTTTGTACAGAAAGTGAAGGGTGGATTGGGGAATGAGAAGTCAGATTAATGATTTATTTCCTGCAGCTGTTGGTATATCACTACTTGCTCTCTTTTGAAAAAATACAGGTTATCAAGATGAGTATCAGTGGAAACCCTGGGGGAAGTACTTGCATCCTTTCTAGTCCACAGAAGCTGCAGTTACCTCAAAGAATGATTGATGTTTGGAAGTTGTCCCTGAAGGGGGTAGCACCGCCATGAAAGATGCTGCTGCTCCTGGTCTTGTCGACATCTTGAAGTTTCACCTAGCCCCTTCCTAACCTGTCCACTCCGAGAGGCTCTAATGTCTGCTTTCAACAGAACAAATCTAAAATACAGATCCGTTGCAAACTGTGCACACTTTCTGGTTATTTTCTCTCTTGGAATACAAACCACATGCTTCCTACAAACGGCCTGAAATGATTGCTTATAGTTAACAACATCAAAATACTCCAATACACCAAAGAGTCCCTCTAGCTCATGCTTTTAACGGGTTTTTGTTAATAGCATTTTGGACATTCTCAACACATAATTGTTATAAAATTTAGAACATATTTCTTTAACAGTGACAAAGAAACAATATTCATGCGAAAATATTATTAGCGTTTGTGTGTACTTTATGAAAGAAAGGAGTGTTGCCATCAATAGTGCTGCAGGTGCAGTGGTGGCAGGGTGCCCTTTAGACCCCACTAATGGCTCTATTTCAGTACCCATCCAGTTTGTTTGGGTCCCATTTTGTTTGCTTGCAGTAGGGCCCTTGGTATCCTTGCTATGCCACTATATACAGGTATTCATTCCTTAGGTCTGAGAAAATTGCATGTGATCAGGTGTATTTAAGTGTCTTTTGTTTATTTACCAACAAAGTATTGTGCCCACAACGTACAACTCACTCCCTAACAAAGAATCAGTACAGGTTTATATGGTTCACCTGCGCATAGACCTTTTTACACATCAGCACATTTATCACATCATTTGTCATGTAAGACTTCAGTAAAAATCCCAAAGAAACACCAGAAATTCATACCAGTCAATCACTTAGGCGATAATTCCAAGATAATACAAAGACAGCAGCAGGTGGTTACATTAGGCGCAGAGACATAAACATTGTGAACAAACAGAATTCTCAATAATTCCTTGCTGTGAAGGCTGCAGTGCTCATTGGGCCAGAAGGCCCCAATTTGCACTTCCATTCTGGGCATCCAACCACAATCAGTAGAAGGCATTGTCAGGAAGACAACTGACACACCAACCTTGCAAATCCCTCCAATGTGGAAGGGTGCTACCAATTCCCAAGGCTCTGCAGAGAACCTGAACATAGATGCAGCCCCCAAAGATCAAACCAGGCATCAAGGGTACAGAAATAGAGTCCAGGACCACAGGCAGGTCAGTCTCCTCTCCCACCAGCCTGGTCTCTGCTCAACTACACCCTGCCCAGGGGTCGGTTCAGTCAAAGAGTCCTAATTCGAGGTATTCAGCGCTAGTTTGCTGCGAGTGGCCCTTAAAACCAAGGGATGGGTGGGTGGTTGATGGCGGTGCCCATTGAGCTGTCCTGGGTGCACTGGAAGAGGGCAAAGAGATCTGGTCAAGGGGCGCACTGGTTTAAATGCCCACTGATGCCTTCCCCCATGCCTCCGGATGACGCAGTTGTGAGCTCCTCTAATGCTGTACTTTCACCTTTGAGATGGGGGAGGGGAGGGGCTCCTGCCCGCTGGTGCAACTCAGGGCACACATCCTGGAAATGCTGGAGGTGCCTGGACAATAATCACGCAGAGACTTCCTGACTGTTGATAGGCCACAGCAGAGTTTAGTTATCTTTTCCATTGATAATTTAATTTGGGCTGGACCTCTGGAACTAAATATTGTATTAAAAACCATCATGTTTTGGCATTGTGGAGTTCAGTGTGTACTATAACTTTAATCACGACATCGAAAGATACATTGATGAGTCCCAGCAAAAGCGAGGAGTCACCTACCTCTAGAGATAAGTCCTGGGTATCCATTCTTGGTAGATTTGGTTAATTAGCACACTGCATCAGTAACACCCCATCAAGTGTAGTAGTGGTGACGTGGGCACACTCTCTTCCACAAAAGCACACATATAACCACATTTACATGCACAGTCACTCACACCTATCCATTCACAAGCACGCACACATACACCCTTCATTCACAATCACATACACATGCACAAACCCATTTTCCCAAACGCATACATTCATGCATGCACCTAAGCAGTAAAAAATAAATAAACATTCTTACCAGGATCGCAGCAGTGATAGGAGGTTCAGCAGGTTTCAGGGGGGGAAGCAGAAGGCACCAGAAGGAGCTGGATGCTTTGCGGAGGGCAGGAAAGAAATGGAAAATGAAACCAGCAACTCTAATTGGCTGACATTTTTATGTTTATTTTTACCTCCTCAGGGATTGGGATGGAGGTCAGTGAGAGTTACAAACCCAAAAGCACTCTGACCTTTGATAGCCTGACAGATACTCCTCATGCTTTGCAAAAGGCAGGGGGGTGGGGTCTCAGCCCTTAATGACGGACTGTCACTGCACTGCATAAAAATGTTAATTGAATAGTACATCTAAACCATTTTCAAACGGTAATGTTTGTTGGTATGTATGGATGCGGTACTTGTATAGCACCTACCAGTAATGACACTGATACTGAGGCTAAATGTGAGGCCCTCTAATAGCTAATTAAGTGAAAATTAAAGACTTGCGACCTTTTGCGAAAACATTTCATCCGTTTATTTAATCTCCACATGCCTTTCTGAAAACAACAAACTACAGTGGTTACATATCTCACATAGGCTTCCCACGTAAGGGCTAGTCCAGCCCCTTTGTGAGTCTTATAAGGGATGCTAACTTTGGGCCTATTACATGGATTAGGGGCCTAAAGAAAGTGTTTTAAATCGGTATATTAATGTAGAGGTCAAACAGTTGCCTGTTTCTCAGATGCAGATTTATTGTTATGAGTAAGCGCTGAGGTGATGAAGATCAGAACACGAAAAATGGGGATGACTGGAACATAATCATGCATTATGCACCAGGTTAGGAGCTCATTTTTCTTCTAAAGAGCAGGACTTTGCTATTTTTCAGAGGGCACAGTAGGCAGTCTGTCACCACCCATTGGTACGCTCTTTAACATTGCTTCTCGAAGTGCGGAATCCCTTAAATTGAAGTCAGAGCCCACGGTGCTGGCATCAGCTGTGACTTAAAGCCCATACTGTGGAGGCCTGGGGAGGCAGGCAAAGTCAGAAAATATTCATATGCAGATCATAACAACAGAAGGTTGCAAGTACGAACGGGGGATGACGAAAAACAACATTATATGGGGCACTGGTGTAAAAAAGACATTGTGATAGCATGCAAAAATTGAGCTTAATAAAATTACAGTGAAAAGGTAAGTTCAGACTAGTTTTAAGAGAGAAGAGGGAAATATATATGGTAAACTGATTTCTAATTGTTAGTCATAAAAACTTGCAAGAGTTGTGCCAAGTAAAGTGCATTATACAATATCTAACTTCACCTAATATACTGTTTTTTTAAGCGTCTGTTCATCATCTCTCCCTAATTTATTTAGAGAATGATGGTTACATTTGAACACAACTTTTACATTATTGTTAAGCAATGATTTGCTTTTTATCTCATACAACACCCTTATAGGTGTTGTGCCTATGTTTTCTATCATTAGTAATATGAAAAAAATAATTGAATGGACTTAACTTGCAGAATTTAAAAGCGAATATTGTCTCTGTTTTAAATACTGAATAAGAACATCGATTTAATATCAATGCTCATCATTGGAAGTCCTCATTGAAGATGATGTGCAGATCCCTCACCTAAGGTAGCTATCTTGTTGCAATATATTTAAAGGGGTGCCCGGATGTTGCAATTCTGATTCTTCTCAAAGGTATGTGTCTTCCTTCAGATTTGTTTACTTGTAATATTCTCCAGGTGTCCTAATTGTTTTTTCCATCGGTTAAATAAGAGTGCTGGAAGCTTATTTGGTTAGTTTCAATCTAGATTTTCTCTCAAAGCATCATATGGAAATCACACACTGGAAAAGTCTGTGAGACCAGCCCCCATAGATAACATAGCAAATGAGCTTGACCATTATAATGGGGATTGGGGGTTCTCCTCATCAAGAAAATTTGGGCAAGAAAGGTCAAAACAGTGCATTCTACAACACGTTTTTGATTAGATCGAGCTTAAGCATACAACCTCTTGTATACTTTTAAGTATACTTCTTCTGTGCTCCTCCAGGCATTTCATGTGTTAGTTTCAGTGTCATTTAAAAATCCTTGCTTACTAGTGGTCAGTCATGACTCATTGTCCCTCCTTTTTCTGTGTGGGACCAGGGACAAACTACTGTATAATTATGCTTTGTCCTGTTTATCTGGTCTGTAGGGGATTTTTTTTAGCTTTCTTTCCTACTCCTGTCCAGGGAAGATTTGCAGAGCATTCTTCCTCTGGGCTTAGCTGTAAACAAGGCTATAAATCAGGCTATCTTGGTCACATTTGGTCTTTGTGGGCTCTCAGCTGCATGGCTCTTGCCCCTCCATGGCTTGGATTGTCTTTACCAAGTGTGCCTGCCTGTGTGCTGAGAGGAAGGGCGGAGGATCGCCTGTAATTCCTTATAGCCTAGGCACCCAGCTCTACCAGGGCTCTGCAATCCTTAGAGACAGTGCCCACATTTGTTTCATACTGGGATCCCACTCGCAGCTCTGTCAGTGCACCTCAGTTCACACACTCCAAGCCCTCAGCTGTGCCAGTGCCAGGAAACCCACACATGCTGTCTGCCAGAGCACCTCAGTTTTTGCAGTCAGTATGCTCTGCTACTCCAGTATTGGGGCATCGGTTGCAGCTCCATCACTGCACTGCAGTTCACACACTCCAAGCTCTCAACTGTGTCAGGAGCCCCACAAATGCTGTCTGCCAGAACACCTCAGTTCTTGAAGTTAGTACACTCTGCTGCTCCATTACTAGGACCTCGGGCGCAGCTCCATCAGTGCACTGCAGTTCACACCCTCCAAGCCCTCAGCCGTGCCAGTGCCAGGAACCCGACACACACTGTATGCCAGAGCAACTCAGTTCTCGCAGTCAGTACACTCTGTTGCTCAAGAACTGGGATCTTGGAACCTAGCTCCATCAGTGTACCACAGTTCACACACCCCAAGGTCTTAGCAGTACCAGTGCTAGGAACCCCACACCCACTGTTTGCCAGAGCACCTCAGATCTCGCACTCAATACACTCTGCTGCTCCAGTACTGTGACGTAAGGTGCAGCTTCATCAGTGCACCACAGTTCACACCCTCCATGCCCTCAGCCGTGCCAATGCCAGGAACCCGACACACACTGTCTGCCAGAGCACCCCAAATCTAGCAGTCAGTACACTCTGCTGCTTCAGTACTGGGACCTAGGATGCAGCTCCATCAGTGTACTGCAGTTCACACACCCCAAGCCCTCAGCCATGCCAGTGCCAGGAACCCCACACACACTGTCTGGCAGAGCACCTCAGTTCTCACAGTCAGTACACTCTGCTGCCCCAGTACTGGGATCTCAGGTGCAGCTCCATCAGTGCACCGCAGTTCACACCCTCCTTGCCCTCAGCCGTGCCAGTGCCAGGAACCCCACACATACTGTCTGCCAGAGCTCCTCAGTTCTCACAGTCAGTATGCACTGCTGCTCCAGTACTGGGACCTCAGGTGAAGCTCCATCAGTGCACCTCAGTTCAGACACTCCAAGCTGGGCCCATGCCACAACCCCACACACACTGTCTGCCAGAGCGACTCAGGTTCTGAGCTTAGCCGTAAACAAGGCTATAAATCAGGCTGTTATCTTGGTCACATTTGGTCTGCCTGCCCGTAGTCCCTGGTGCTGAAAGCTAGGAAGGATGGGTTGTAATTGCATATAGTGTAGCCACCCAGGGCTTCTTACATCAGGGTCTGCAAAAAACAGCAAAAAAATAACAGTGTTATCTCCACACCACAAAATTGTTTTCATGAACTTTGCAATAAACTGTGGCTGCTTGACATTTCCTGCTTTCTTAGTCAGATGTGCTTGACCTTTCCTAATTAAGTAATTCAGTGGCATTGTAAATTAACCTGCTACGTCCATTTTTGTCACAAATGCATACAGGAATGTTTCCTCATCCAGAGCCCCCCCTCAGATGCAACCTGATGTCACCTAGGAAACCTTTGTATGGCGTCCCTTCTCTTTCAGCTCAGCTACCCGCATGCATCTCAGCCACAGCACCTCCTTCCAAGCACTCAGTGCCAACTGCTGTTCCACTGCCGGGATCCCTCACCAAACCCTACCAGGGCTCTGCAATCCATAGAGACAGTGCCCACTTTTACTACATACTGGAATCCCACTCGCAGCTCCATCAGTGCACCTCAGTTCACACACTCCAAGCCCTCAGCCGTGCCAGTACCAGAACCCCACACACTGTCTGCCAGTGAACCTCACTTCTTACAGTCAGCACACTCTGCTGTCCCAGTACAGGGTCCACGCACGCAGCTCCATCAGTCACACAATCCAAGCCCCTCAGCCCTGCCTGTGTCCGAACTCCGCCCACGGTGTCTGCCAGAGCACCTCAGTTCTTACAGACAGTACAAACTGCTGTTTCAGTACTGGGCCCTCGGGCACAGCTCCATCAGTACACCTCATTTCACACACTCCAAGCCCCTCAGCTGTGCCAGTACACCACACACACTGTCTGCCTGAGCACCTCAATTCTTACAGTCAGTAGACACTGCTGTTTCAGTACTGGGACCTCGGGTGCAGCTCCATCAGTGCACCTCAGTTCACACACTCCAAGCCCCTCAGCTGTTCCAGAACCCCACACACACTGTCTGCCAGAACATCTCAGTTCTTACAGTCAGTACACTCTAATGTGACAGTACTAGGACCGCAGGTGCAGCTCCATAGGTGCACCTCGGTTTTGCCACAGCAAGGTCACTTCCTTTCCTATACTGGGACCCCGCTCACATACAGTTCCATTACAGCATCTCAATTCTAATATTCAGTCCCACTGCCAAGCCAATACTGGACCTAAAAGAGCAAAAACAGCTCAGCCAGTGCACCTTGAGTCTAACATCCATGCCACTGTGGATGGGAACCACCACATTTCTGTCAGAATCCATCAATTCTAACATTCACTGCACATTTCTTCTCAGTACTAAGGCTGATACACAGGCCTTTCAGAACTCCTGCTTCTGTGGTTCAGTGGCAATGGCACTTCAAAACTGGGCCCCACTCGCAGCTTCATAAGGGCACCTCCAGGCTAACACTGGGCAATACCTGCACACCAATACTAGGTTCATACATAGCTCCATGAACATACCTCACTTCTGACTTTGTGTGCCTGTTACTATTCCAGTGCTGCAGCCTACATACACCTCTGTCAGTGCACCACAACCCTAACCTGCAGCACCCCATTATTCCAATACCAGGAATTACACGGCACTCCGTTTCACATTCCTCTCCCACTGCCTTTCTGTTGTTCCAGCACTGGGCCAGGACACAGCTTTGTCTATATCCCAAATCTTGGCTGATGCGCCCCAATATTTCTGCATTGGGGTTCACATACAACTATACTAATGCGCCTCCTGCTGTTCTTCAGTGCCCCCTGCTGCTCCACGCTCTGACATCTGTTTGAGGAGGTGGGGAAGCCAATTAAATCTTTTCTTAGCTGAGATCTTTATTTGGGGGGGCGTTTCACCTATATCACTCTGTTCTTTCCATTACTCTGTTTATTCTCAATGTTTTCTTTCTCCCCCACTTTTCTCTTTCTTGATATGCACACATTAACAGTCTAGCTCTTTCTTTCAAATGTTTATTTCTACTCCTCTCCCTTTTTATTATTTCCATCTTCCTCTTGCTACCTCCTCTTTCAAACTCATAAAACGTTGGTTATTTTGTTCCTGATTGTGTTCCTCTCTTTTTTCTCCATCAGGCATTCATTATTTCACTATTTTTTCTCTTCCCTTCTTTCTTTCTTTGTCTTTTTTCTTTGCTGTTTTCTTTGACTCTGTATGCATCCTTTCACTTTTTTTAGAACTTTCTTCCTTCCTTTCTCTGGTGTTTTTCTTATCTTTATCTGTCAATTCACGTTTTACTGTATATGCCTCTTTTTCCAGTCTCTATGTGGAAGCCACAAGTTACTTGTCGGGACCCGAAGTGTCAAAGTGATTTTCCCATTCTGTGTCTGTGGGAAATGTGTCAATAAATACATGCCATGGTTCTTTACCTGCTTGTTTCTCTCATCATCTCTCTCTTTTCTCTAATTTTAATTTTTCTCTTTCTTTTCAAACTTCTTTCATTCTTTTTTCTTCTTTATCTTTTGTTCGCTAGCTTCCTTCCCTTTTTCCTTTTGTCTCACATGTTTGCTCTATTTCTTCTCCTAGTTGTGTTTTCATTTTCTCATTCTTTCTTTACCTTCTTTCTTTTATTTCTTTGCGAGACCTATGGACCGCACTCAACTCTAATTACTGCTGTATTTTCCAACTGAAATTACAGTCAACCATTTTTCTTTCTTACTCCAGGGCCCATGGCACCGTTACTATGCCACTTGTACTCTCCATTTTTACTCCTGACTCCCTCTTTCCTTTCACCCTCCAATCCATCCCAAATTATATTTTTATGGTGTTTTTAGCATTACACTTGAATGGCGGACTTGAACTAAAAAGGAGGGCAATTTCCACTAAGCTGAACCCCAATTTGGCTGTACTTAAACCCTAGTCGCATGGCATCCTGCACATACCAGAGTAAGGAACTAATGGTTGGTTAGCTACAGTGCCCACTTTTTTCGGCAAAGCAAAGGTTTTGATTTAGAAAGCAAATAATCAGGATTTGCCACATGTGAGTAAGATGATGTCCCCCAATGCCCTCTAGCATGACACAAGCTTTACAGAAGTCTACCCTTTCTGAGTTCAGTCATATCATCTCAGTTAAATTAAGAACTGGGATCCTCACAAGTGACTTGTTTTCCATCTTCAGGGTACACCCGACTTAGGATGTTGCCCATGAAATCCCATTCAACCCTTACCCAACCCCATATCTCATTGACTTTAATTCACCCATGAATAACAAAAAAAATGGCTTTTGTAGCTAATAAATGGTTGTGAACAGATGTCCATTTTGGTCTGAATGTATGATGCTGTTAGTGATGGTAACTAAGTGATTGGCAAGAACCTTCAATAAAATGTTATAGTCTAAATTAAGTATGAAATCAGACAGTATATGCTTGGATCTTCAGAATCTTTTCTATTTTTTTAAAGCTGACAAACATATCCTTGTGAAAGTAATAAACCTCCATTTTAAATACAATTGAACCGTCTGGTTAAAGGGGCTTATAATATCACCAAGAAAAGTCTAGTCATCAAAATGTTAATCCATCTTCTCCAATTGAATAAATTGTTTAGCATGTTTTCCATTTGTGAGGTGAGGTGTACTTCCTTTGTGAGGTGTACTTTTCGATTTGCTGCATTATTGGACAGAATACAATTGGGGTAAATATTCCTTTCTAGACTACCTAGATATTGGTTGGCCTGGTAAATTCTTTAATAGCCATTGCAGAAAATGTAGCCTATCTGTTTGATTAGTGATAGTGGATGAATTGATCCTCCATGCCAACAACTTGCCTCCAAATTCCCTATCTGCGTACACCTGTTGCCTTGTTCTCTGGCAATCCTACATTCAGTTCTTCCATGTAAAACTCCTCAAGATTCTCTTTAACTTCTCCCCACTTCTAAAACTTAAAATTGCTTCTATCATTGTGTACTTCAGACTCATTCTCATTCACTATCAATCAAAGTGACTTTAACTGAGCTTCCCTGTCTCTGTGCTTGTGGCTGTGATAAGAAAACGGTTCCTCTCTTGCTGTTATTTTAGAAGTTCCCAGTGTGGTTACACCATCAAAGTCCTGTAATCCATTTAAATCCTTATAATCTATTAGAAAATTGTTCCACTAACCTGTGATCCTGCGAGTCTCCAGAGGTGAGGAGATACCATACAATCCCCTCCACCTCCACACCCACCCCCAACCACGAATTAAGACTCATTGCTGGTATAAATACTCCGAGCACGAGCAAACGTAAACGAAAGGAAGGGGGAAGGATAAAAGAGGAAGAGAAGATTCGGTGTCAGAATCCCCACCTCTACATCATTGTCTCACAGACGATCGGGTGGACACTGCTTTTTTGGCTTAACCTGTTTGACAAGTTGATGTGTGCATACGCAGAAAGAAGTCAGCTGGGGAAAGCAGAAAGAGAGGTCACAGCACAAACCACTTCCCCGACCTCTGATCTGTACTCACTCCCAGCAAGTGTGTGTATGTGTGTGTAAACTGTGTTCTGTTATGCGCCTTCTGTCTAAACTTCTGATGTTACTTGTTATTACTTCTGTCCTTCTGTATGGGTGAAACATTGGGACTGGACAGGAGACTTTTAAAAAGACTTTCAGGAAGCTTACCTCATTCTCCAAGGCTTTGTCGAGCATTCTATGAATCTCTGTTCTTGTGAATTCTGCACAACTTCCTTTTTGTTGGTATTTCCCACCCTCAACGCCTGTTAGTACCTTAAGATTAAAGTGGGTTTTTAGCAAAAGTACATTCAGTCTGAGTGCACTAGAAAGTTGGCACTAGACAGCTACAATTTCTTTCTTCAACTCAATGAATTTTTTACACCCTTTGAAAAAAAAAAAGTCTAAGCCTTTCAGAAAATAAGCCTTGTCATCAAATACCGTCTTTGATTTCAGACTTTTCAGCAAGTACTTCTTGTCATCAAATAAATTCTTAAATTATTTTGGCTAATGTTCACTGACTTTATCGTGTCCTTCTTTACCTCAGGAGGGTTGCAAGTATGATATGTTGCAAGCATGAGAAAGCCTTACCCAACTTTGCCTTAACTTGCCTTTTCTTTTGGAGGCTTGGTTGCTGCATAAAGGGAGACAAAGAAGGTGCTGATCAGAAAATCTGGATTGCGACAAGGTGAGTAGAGATGTCAGCATTGTTCCAGCTGCTGGGCTTGTGATGGAGATGCTTCCGCTCAGGGAGCACTGAAACCAAGCAAAGCACTGAGGCATGAGGGTGGTCTTTATAAGAGCCACCCCAAAGATGGCCACCTTGTTTCCTAAGTCCTGCGTGACCTCGAAACACTTCCAGAACTTTCTGGTCTTTGAAAGAAAAGGGTGCCTCTGCTGGGTGGAGGGGACTCAGGAAATGACATGATGGAGGGAAGGAGGAATCAAAGAGTGATGTGTGGTAGTAAAGGGGACCAGGGATCATGTGACATGTTGATATATATATTATATATATATACATATATATATAAATCTTCAACAGATGGACAGATGGCCATCTGACGGCTGCACCGATCCCGTTGGTTGAATCCCAATATCGAAACAAACTCACATCCAGCAAGCTCGAATATGGTTCATAAATTTATTTCTTAATGCAGGTAACACAGTGTTCTGAAATGCGATGTCAACGCGTTTCGGCAGAACGCCTTCTACTGGACAAATCTGGCTATAAAGCCGGCATTGTTTAAGTGCAAATTAACAGTCCTTTCGTCTATTTCCATAACATAACAATGTGAACTAAAGCGGCGGCCATCTTAAAACATGCTAAAGTCTATAGTTATATTTTAAATTCCACAATTAATACGGGGATCACCTATATTCTTTGGAATAATTTAAGAAATTTTCAATTAGTTAGACATGGATATCTTTTAAATGTAACTTAAGATAACCCAAATAGACAATACATAATTTTAATTTTAATTATAATTGGGTCTGATGTCAATGATAAGTTGCCTGTTCAATAAATAGTAATGCATATAATTTATCATCAATTCATCAATCTCATATATGTTGCAAAGTGTTAAAAACTGCTGTACAGAATCTATTACTACACATGAATCGATCCTGAAAATAGATAGATTATGAGAAATTGGATATAACAACCTATCATAAAAAATTATTATTATAATTAATCCTTTCTAAAAAAATCCCCATAAAATAAAAATAAAAAAAAGGAACTTTTTCAGTAAAAAATCACTATTACAATTATTAAATGATTATAAAGCAATTAATTAGTTACTTATCCAAATCTCAATTATCATGCACCAATTCCTTGATATATAATTTTCTGTATGTAACAACAGTCACTTATACTATATTTATATTGCAATCTCTTCTATATCATCAAAGCGACCTCATATTGTAATGGGTCTCCATATCTAAAAAACATTCAGTCAATTATGATCTACCGTATTTATCTGTATAATGCGTCGCTCTATAGATGCATGTTATTGATCTATATTTAAAACAAGGCCTAGGCTTAAAGTGCTAAGTGCTAAATACAATAACAATGTGTGCAAAACGTGCATATAAAGTGCAACTAAATATTAAAAAACAATGATATTGTTAAAAAGATTGTATTTGTTGCTTTCTCTTCAATCCTATATCCTGTGAATATATATGTAACTTCTGTTCTCTGAATTTATTGAATTATAAGGAAGAAGTTATCCTAAATCCGATTACAAATAAAGACCTATAAGTTCATAAGAAGGTCTATAAGTTCGAAGAAATGGCCATTTTTCGACATAACTCCTAAGAGTCCAATTGAAAAGAGAGGTAAGTATAGAAAATTGTTGCTCCTCTGGAATTTTTGATAATGGTAATTTTCTCATCTCCCTTCATAGACATCATTATGGTCATGAAATAATATCATATTCACCGTATTGCTTACAGGGTTAAAAAAACATTCAGAAACTCTTCCTATGTTCAAGCTCAGCGCAATTAAGGGTTAGAGTGTCATCTGAGATGGACATAAAGCTCAGCATCAAGATTATGCCCCCAAGGAGATTCAGAACCCAATAATAAAATCATCTTCGAGTCCGTTTGTCTGAGCTCTAATGTTCTATTTCCGGCTCTAGGATTATTTTTGATGGATTTAATACCATAAAAAGATAATGTACTGCAATCTCCTTTATGTATGTCCCAAAAGTGTTTAGCCAAGGGGTAGGTCCTATCCTGATTTTTGATGGCTCTAAAATGTTGTAGGAATCTGACTTTTAGCTTGTGAATAGTGCTCCCAATATACTTCTTATGACATCCACATTCAATAACATAGATCACAAATTCCGTGTCGCATGTGATTCGATCTTTAATTTCACACTGGCGACCATCAAAAGTTTGATACTTTTGCATGTTATGGGCATACTTACAGGCCTTACAATGGCCACATTTCCAAAATCCCAAACTTTTTTGGCTCAACCAGGATGTATTCACTTTCATCGAGAAATAACTTCTGGTCAGATAGTCTCCCAGTGAGCGCGCTTTGCGAAAAGTTATGGACGGATGTGCACCTATATTATCCCTAATGATGGGATCATTCTGTAAGATGTGCCAGTTTTTTTGAAGTATAGTTCTTAATGAATCATGTTGTTGATTGTACTGAACGAATATTCTGGGTGGTGATTGTTTGAACTCACTATTGATTGCTGTGTTATTAAAAAGTAACTCATCTCTACTTTTGTTTTTAACCCTGTGCTGTGCATCCATCAAAATTTTGAGAGGATAACCTCTACTTAGAAATCTCTCTACCATTGCCCTGGCTTCAAATTCATATCTATTTTCATCCGAACATATCCTGCGGGCCCGCAGTAACTGACTATAGGGTATGCTCCATTTTAATCCCATAGGATGTCCACTATTGGCATGCAATATGGAGTTGCAGGCCGTGGGCTTGCGATATATAGTGGTCTCTAGATGATCATTTTCTACTTTTAATAGAACATCTAGAAATGCAATGGTGTCTCTGCTAAAAA